>NC_142066.1:94722248-95922248 GCF_059756535.1 Pantherophis guttatus
GATATCGACGGATCTTTAGGAGCACCCAAAGAGTCGGTCATACTGTCACGACACTGGCCACGCCTCTCAAATTACTTTCTTGAAGCACTTTTTGATTTTATGCCAGTATTCAGTCTTTTGGAGTAAGAGCCTATCAACATGGCACATCTTATCTTGGGAATTTTTGTCCATTCTTTCATACAAAGGGGCTCTAAATCAGTCAGATTGTGGGGAAGTCTCCAATGCCCAGTCCTCTTCAGGTCACCCCACAGATTTACAATTCGATTCAGGTCCAGGCTCTGGCTGGGCCATTCCCAAACTTTGATCTACTTCTGATGAAGCCATTTTTTGGTTGATTTGGAGGTTTGCTCTGGGTCATTGTAATGTTTTACCTTTTTAAAAAATCCTGAAATTGTTTTCCCTGTATTCCCTTACACTATTGTACAATGTTTATAAAGAAGATAATATTCCAAATCCAGTGATGTTAACATGAAAATTTGCGATACACACTAAAACAAAATTTTAGTGTGTATTTATTTAGCGCACTAAACTGCTAAATAAAATTAAATTGTTGCGTATTTTCTGGCGTATAAGACAACTTTTTAACACATGAAAATCTTTTCAAAAGTCGGGGGTCGTCTTATACGCTGGGTGTCGTTGTCCTGTAACCAGGCAGACCAGCCCAAAAGGCTCTGACAAGCCTTAAATGGCTCTGACGATCCAAGCTCTGACGATCTGCTAATCAGGCAACGCAGCTGGGATCACCAGAGCCATGGAGAAGGAAAAAACTTTTCTCCTTTCACATGGCTCTGGAGATCCAAGCTCTGACGATCTGCTAATCAGGCAACTCAGCTGGGATCGCCAGAGCCATGGACAAGGAAAAAAGTTTTCCCCCTCCAGCTTGCTTACCTTAGCTGCTTGCCTTGCTTTGCTTGCCTGAATCCATTCCATCAGCAAGCAACTCCCTGCCTGCAATCAAGCAGGCAGGGAGTTGTGGACTACAACTCTCAGAATTCCTCAGCCAGCAAAACAAAACTGGCTGAGGAATTCTGGGAGTTGAAGTCTACAAGTCTTAAAGTTGCCAAGGTTGGAGACCCCTGTTCTATTGGGTAAGTTTTTTTCCCCTTTGGGATCTTTAAAAAAAATAGTTAATTGGGTTTTTTTTTAGTTGTTCTTTTTTAGACCTAGCCATTTAAAGTTTAAGAAGTTTTAAATTTAGCTTTCATATAAAAATAAAAATAAAATAAAATAAAATAATATTTGTGCAGCTTTCTGAGATTTAGTGTGTTTCTATAGTGTTTCACTCTAACTATACAAACACACAAAATCTCACAAAGCTGTATGTGGAATTTTGTGTGTGTAAAGTGTGAAAGTTGGTTTTTTAGGCTTTTTGTGCTGTGTGAGGTTCCTGCTTGTTGCAGGGGCCATTTTGGGTCTAGCACAGCTGCTTTTACATTGTGGGTGAGCCATTGTGTTGTGTTGTGTTGTGTGTGTGTGTGTGTAAAGTGTGAAAGTTGTTTTTTGGGGCTTTTTGTGGCTGTGTGAGGTTCCTGCATTGAGCTGGTTCAGTCATTATTGGGCTACAAAATAAAAGTTAGGACAAACATTTTAAAATGATTGATATTAGTTGTAGCAGCTATTCTGACACTCATAAGGAAAGCAACATTCATCTTAACATATAGCATATTTATTTCCCAGATTTACTTGTTTCATTAGTGTCAGAAAATGATCTTTCTTTCTGCTTAAATGTCATTTTTTTCAAAGATGAAAAAGTTTATGCTATAAATGAATCCTCAATAATTATTTATATATCCCATCTCCCACCACCAGATGTCTTTAAAAATATAGGTTTTGTTGTGCCTATTTAATAATTGTCCTTGTAACTTCCATGCTGCTTACATAGTTAATTAACTTTACTAATTATCTTATAAATATATGAGTAATTTTGCAAGCCAATGGGCATTTGTTGACAATTGTGGTTTATAGAAACTTACAAATTAGAATATATACCATCAATAAATGTTAAAGATCAGGGGTTAATAAAATGAAAGAAATAAAAATAGGTATATTGTACATTTGTAAAACTAAGGGGAAGGATAAGCACATGTATAAGAGAAATTTAAATCCAGATGTCACCATCTGTTAGGAACTGGTCCAAATATGAGACCTTTCACTGTCAACCTCCTCTCTGCCAGATGAGGATAAGGACAAAGCAACCTCAAGCACTATCCATCTTTATCAACATTACCTGCCTATAGAACTATTTAAAGAGAGCCAACTTTGTGCTATTGATTTCCTTTCTCACTGGAAAGGGCAAAATATGGTCAAAGCTTGTAGTAGCTTTTTTTAGTATTTTAAAGTTGGGAGTGCCTTCAAGTAAAAGCTCTATGCAAACTGCCACAACTGACATTTAATCTGCCTCTTTTGGGGATAGTAGGTAGCTGGTTAAATCCTTAGATATACAACTGCCAGGTATTTCTGGGAGATTTGAAGATGAGGTGGGGAAGTATAAGACTTCAAAATGGGTCTTTATTTATAGCCCTCTGGGCCAGATGCTCTAAACATTAATATGTACCAATAAGAATATGTGTATCTATGGATTTATTATGAATCTTTGATTATATATTCAACTAAAAAAGTTCAGAGAGATGCTTGGTTTATGTTTTAATCAATGTTAAGTGCACATTCAAAATTGAGAACATGTAGCAGGCACTGAGATCAAATATCAATCACAGGTACATTGAAAGTGATCCTTTAAAGCAGAGCAGAGCTTGCCAAATTATATGCATAAATGACTTTGAACTCCTAAAAAGATATATCTTTCCATAAATAAAGAAAAGTTAAGTTTGGTGTTTGAAATGTAAACTCTCCTAAGTAGACTTTTATTATTTTCTTTTTCCTCTGTGGTGGGTATCTATTTGTTATAACATGTATCTGTTAAAATCTGAAGATTACAAAATATTCTTATCTGTACATGTCTATAAGGGTATGTGCCAAGGGACACCTGAAATATTCCAGCTTTTATCCTGTTTCTTTCTGGTTTAAAAAGCTCATCATCCCTGTTCGGACCTGTTTGTACAAACCAGCAATTGACAACATCAGCTGAATTTGCTTTGCTCTTGAAAACACACTATATTTATACTGTCTTTCTACTCAAGATGTTTTATATTAAATTTTCCAGAAAGTGAAAAAGTTAAGCCAGTAATAAGTACTAAGCATGCCTATGAAGTCATACTTAATATTAAACACAGTCTGGCTCTGACAATTAGGTTTATAAAGATAGCTAGGGCAAAAGGTTTTTGACAGATTCTATGAAACAAGTATCTTTATGTTTATCTTTATCATATTTGAATGATCCACAAATTTAGCTCACCTGAGTACTTCACAAGGTGACTTTGGATCTCATGTTGAATTCCTCAGTTCAAAGCAGGATAAAAATCAGATTAAAAATAAGCTCATTGACTGTATACCTATTTGTCCTAATTTGTGGAAGAAGATTGGAAAGAAAAGAACACTATAGGTTACAAAATATTACTGTTGTAAGAACTGATTTCTGGTATTATAATCTTTGTCTTTAGGGTAGGTCATTGCTGACGTGAGATGAGTTACAGCAGGGGTGTCAAACTCAAGGCCTGCAGGCCAGATGGAACGGCACTACCCTGGCTGTTTTCAGACTGACTTTAGACCTTTCTACCAGGGTCAGTTATTTACTGCGGAGGGGAGGAAGGGAAGAATGCAGTCTGACCGGTTGCTGACTTCTGAAGACCCCTGAAGACCGGGGCTTAAAGGGGATTAGAAGACCTAATGGAGACTGGGGGTTTGGCAAAGTTGGGTGACTGGCCTGCCTCCCCCTGGCTTGTATCCATTTTCCCCTCCCCGCCACGGCCTGGTTATGGGCGCGGTTGGGGCTGTGGCCATTTGATCTGGACCTTATCTGCACCGGCACTGGACTGCATTGGACTTATTGGACCCCTGACCTGACCTGACTATAATTGACCCCCGGTTTCCGGCTATATCATTGGTCCCAGTCACATTTACAATGCCTTGCTGTGAGGAGAGGCTTAAGCCTGGGTGTGGTCACCGAGGGAGTCACCTTGCTGTTATTGCCACTGAATTAGACCTGTCGATACCAGCCGCCGTGAGAGGGTGGCTTGGTCATTGTTTTTCAGGGCATCAGCTTGAGACTCCTCTCCACTGCCGTGAGAGGACAGTGGAGCCCCGGTCCTGATCTGCGCCAAAATGGTGAGCTGTCTCTCCTTTAAATGTACCATCATTGAATCCTTAGCCTTAGCCTGATTCCATTTCCCCAGGCGGACTTGCAGGAATGTATTCACCGGCTGAGCTCTTTGCCTTGCGAGACTCCCCCCTCTCGCAAGCCTGGCCTTCCACGTTATCGAAGGCCTACCTCGATGAAGGGCTTTGGAACCCAGAGAGGTGGCATGTCGCGAAGAGGGGGTTGAGGGGTTTTTTATATAAAGTTTTAACAAATGTCTTAAGGGGTTCCGGGGGGGGAGGGTTGGATCAGAAGTAAGGCCGTGGGTATGGGGGATAACCCACTAAGGGGAGGGCCAGGTATGGCTGTGGAGCACGGCACGGGGGGTGGGGGGCCCGGGGTCAAGAGGGGGGATAAAGTTCATCCAGAAAAGGTTTTTACCATCAGTACTGTGGGTGGGAGAGGTAGATATGGTGGGAGCAGGGGGCCATATCGTGTTAGGGGAGCGTGCGCCCGCTGTCTTCGAGCGGTGGCGCGCTCCGGCTTCCAAAGCTCCACTCGTTCTCCAGGTGGCGCAGATCCTCAGGGCCCTGGTCTCCGTCTGATGTTATGCAATGCCAGGTCTGTAGTAAATAAAGCCCCCCTCATTTGTGATCTTGTTCAGGAGGGGGGAGCGGACCTGGCAGGTATTACGGAAACCTGGTTGGGCCAAGAGGGGGGGTCCCTCTCGTTGAAATGTGCCCACCAGGTTTCCGCGCATTCCATCAGCCGAGGTTGCAGGGTAGGGGCGGGGGGGTAGCGGTTATTATTAACGAAGGTCTGAGACCGAGGGAGGCCACTGTTCCTCAGACGGCCGGCTGTGAATCCCTCCTTGTGAAATGGGGTCATGGGGTTCAGATGGGTTTGCTGATCACGTACCTGGCTCCCTGCCATGTGGCAGCAGCCCTGCCCGAGCTACTCAGTGTCATCGCCACGGTGGCGGTTGAGACCCCTAGGCTTATGGTCATGGGGGATTTCAACTTACCGTCCGTTGGTAAGGCATCTGAGGTGGCTCGGGAGTTCATGGCTTCCATGACAGCCATGGACCTGACCCAGTTAATTCATGGCCCTACCCACACGGGGGGAAACACGCTGGATCTGGTTTGTCTCTGGACAGTGGTTGAGTGATCTCGCGATAGGGGATATAGTCACCGAGCCCTTGTCATGGACTGATCACTCTCTCCTTCGTCTTGACCTTCGAACCGCTACACCCCGCCGCAGGGAGGCGGAGCCGGTAAGATGGTTCCGCCCCAGGCGCCTGATGGAACCTGATAGGTTCCAGATGGAGCTTGGGCCATTCCCTGAGGCTCTGGCACACGCCTCGACTGGAGACCTAGTGGCCGCCTGGGATAGGGCGGCCGCTGAAGCTCTGGATCGGGTCGTGTCTTTGCGGCCTCTGACCCGGCGCCGATCTCATTTAGCTCCTTGGTTCACTGAGGAGCTGAGGGAGTTGAAGCGCCGGAAAAGACGCCTAGAGAGTAGTTGGAGGGCCAGTCTTTCTGAATCTGACCGGACACTGGTAAGATCTCATATTAGGAATTACTAGTGGCGATAAAAGCAGCGAAATGTAGCTATTTTGCTGCTCTTATTGCGTCATCAGATAATCGCCCAGCCGCCCTGTTTAGGGTGATCCGCTCCCTGCTCCACCAGGAAGCGCGGGAGGACCCCTTGGAGGGTAGAGCCGAGGATTTTGTTCAATATCTGTATGACAAAATCACTCAGATTCGGGAAGATCTGGACTCCGACTGGGTAGTCTCAGGGGGAGGGACTGGGGCAGGTCTTGAGAATGTTATCTGGGATGAGTTTGATCCTGTGACCCCTGAGGGCATGGACAGGATTCTGGGTAGACTGAACGCGACCACTTGTTTATTGGACCCGTGTCCCTCCGTGACCGGGAGGATTTTTTATCAGGTTCGCCTGATTCGCCAGTTGCATCCCTTTCTGGATCGGGACTCGTTACGCACGGTCACTCATGCCCTCGTCACCTCCCGCCTGGACTATTGTAATGCTCTCTACATGGGGCTCCCCTTGAGGAGCACCTGGAGGCTCCAACTGGCGCAGAGTGCGGCCGCGCGGGTGGTAATGGGAGCGACATGGCGCTCCCATGTAACACCTCTCCTGCGCGAGCTGCACTGGCTCCCAGTGGTCTTCCGGGTGTGCTTCAAGGTTTTGGTTACCACCTTTAAAGCGCTCCATGGCTTAGGACCTGGTTATTTACGGGACCGCCTACTACCACCAATAGCCTCCCACCGGCCAGTACGCTCTCATAGAGAGGGACTCCTCTGGGTGCCGTCAGCCAAACAGTGTCGACTGGCGGCCCCTAGGGGGAGAGCCTTCTCTGTGGGGGCACCTACCATCTGGAATGAGCTCCCCCCGGAGATATGGAGGATCCCGGATCTGCGCTCCTTCCGCCATGCTGTGAAGACCTTTTTATTCCATCAGGCGGGCTTGACCTAATTTCTTCCCTTTTTAAATATGTAAATTTTAATCTGTTTTTAAATTATTGGGGTGTTTTAATCTGTCTGGGCCAAAATGATTTAATTTGATTTTATCTGGTTTTTAAATTTGTTGCATTTATGTATTTTATTGTTGGCTGTTCACCGCCCTGAGTCCTTCGGGAGTAGGGCGGTATACAAATCAAATAAACCTAAACCTAACTATGTCCATAAATTTTGGAAAAGGGTGATAATAATTATCAGCAGATGGTAAAAATTTGTATTCAATGACAGTCATCTTTATAGCCATAAAACAGGCTAAAGGTTCCAAACTCAAACCAAAATATGAGAGATGATAATGGATTTCCTTCACAAGTTCTTCAGAGTGTCTTAATTGACAAAAAAGAATCCATTGATTATTTCTTAATTAATGTATTGGTATTTCATATCTTAATCTAATTATTAAAATAGAAAACATGTTTTAAAAATTAAAACTATCACATTGAAGTTTCTGCCATGTCCAATTTATCAGACTGCATTTCTAATTTCTTAGTTAATATTCTGATGTTATTCAGTGTCCTTTTATTTAAAAAACCATATTATGTAGGGTAAAAAGGGAATTTTGGAGTCATTATAACAATGTAGTTGTGAACATTTTAGCATCAGCCTGTAACAATGAAATTAGACAATAATCCACAAGATCTCTCTAGCCTTCAAAATCATAGTTATAAAAGCATCTGAAAAGGAATAAAGGTAAAGGTTCTCCTCGCACATATGTGCTAGTCGTTCCCGACTCTAGGGGGCAGTGCTCATCTTTGTTTCAAAGCCAATGAGCCAGCGCTGTCCGAAGATGTCTCCATGGTCATGTGGCCAGCATGACTAAATGCCAAAGGCGCACAGACTGCTGTTACCTTCCCATCAAAGGTGGGCCCTATTTTTCTACTTGCATTTTTTATGTGCTTTAGAACTGCTAGGTTGGCAGCTGGGACAAGTAACGGGAGCTCAACACTTTACACAGCACTAGGGATTCGAACCGCTGAACTGCCGACCTTCCGATTGACAAGCTCAACATCTTAGCCACTGAGCCACCACATCCCTTTTTAAAAAAGAAATAGGAAGCATCATTGTCAATCTCCAGCAGTATTTTGTACCAATCTGCAGAAAACTCCTGTGGTTTGATTCATTGATATAAATGGTATTCACTGTTTATTGTACTATAAAGGCAGCTTAGTCATGGGCAATCTGTGGAATATATGTTTTATCTGAAAAGCTTTTAATGTCTTCATTCAAGTCTCTCAAACCTACTATATTTCCCCAAAAATACGACCTATCCCGAAATATCATGTTTTATGCATGTGCTTAACATAAGCCCTACCCCCAAAATAAGGAACTGTCCCATGCGCCCCGCACCGGCTTGCCTCAAGATCCCAGCAGCCATCCGCACCATGACAACTGCCTCATGATGGCCACTTCAACAGCCGTATCCAGCAGGAGCCCACATGCCCACTGGCCTGCATCTTTTGCTTATTGTGGCCACAACGGACCAGGAGGCCGAGTGATACACCCCATGCGCCCTGCACCGGGTTGCCTCAGGATCTGGGCAGCCACGACAACCGCTTTGTAGCAGCTGCTCTGGCAGCCAGGTCCAGCAGGAGCCTGCTTGGCCACCGGCCCACTTCTGCTTATTGCGGCTGCAATGGAGCAAGAGGCTAAGCAATGCACCACACACACCCCGCACCAGCTTGCCTCAGGGTCCCTGCAGCCATCCACACCATGACAACTGCCTTGTTGTGACTGCAAGTTATTAAATTAATGATTTAATGGTTTAAAGGGAATTTTATTTTGACTCCCAGGGAAGATGAGTGCAAAAAGAAAGAGTATTCTGTTGAGTTCAAGAAAGGAATTGTGGAGGATTCTCAGGGCAAGAATCTTATGGCTTTCTGCAAAGAGAAGAAGTTGGATCTGCATATGGTCTGAAAATGGCGAGCAGAGTACAATAATCTCTGTCAACAGGTGCACAATGGAAATGCTAAGAAGCGCAGGTGTGGATCAGTTCAGCAACCATTATTTCCTGAACTGGAAGACAGCATGTCTGAATGGATTGCTGACAGGAAAGCAAAGCCTTTGATTGTGTGCAGGGCTGATAATCCAAGCATTTGCCCTTGCAATGGCACCACATACAAATTTCCCTGGAAAAATTCAAAGCATCACAACACTGACTGGATGGTTTCCTTCAGCGATATGAACTGTCTCTAAGATCAACTACACTGTTCACACTTACCAAACATGCACATACATTCGTTGATGGCATCGACTTTTCTAAATACCAACTCTCCAACATGATTGCTACGAATGAAACTGTAGTGTTTATGGGTGAAGGATCTCAAATGACAATTGATCAGAGGGGTACCTCGTCAATCTACATTCCCTCCACTGGTTACGAAAGTGCATGTTACCTGCATTTTGGCAATTCATCTGGATGGAAACAAAGCCCCACCTCTAATCATTGCTAAGGGCAAGAAAAAAAAGATTCAACATGTTTCAGGGATTTATCTTCTTGAAACAGAAAAAGCTGGTGCACACAAACAGTTATAAGAAAGTGGGTCGATTTAATGCTGCCACTTGTTGTGTGAGGTGGCCAAAGAGGTCTGCTAGTCTGGGATTCAGCCAGCACTCACCGTGCTAAAGACATGGAGAAGTTTCTTGCACAGAGAAGAATAGATCAGATAATGATTCCTGCAGGAATGACTGCATATTTCAAGACTTTTGACACTGCAATAAACAAGCTATTCAAGGACTACCTGCACATGGAAATCAAAATAGAATGGATAGAAATTGAAAATAGAATGGATAGAAATCAGTGTGGAAACTTTGTGAAGCCTAGCCTGCCAGAGGTGACTTGGGTGAAGAATTCATGGGGTAAAATTAGTGACACCTTTGTTGCCAATGCACTATGAGCAGGCTACATGGACAAGAAGTGCTCATTCAACGAGATCTTTATTGCTAGACATCAGAGATTGGGACCAATGGTTTTATAGAAAATGAGTCGCAAGAAATATAGACAGGAATTGGGAGTTGAAGAGTTATGACAATGTTACAGAAGAAGATGACATGACTATTTGAATAAATGTAGATTGTTGTACAAGAGCATTGTGGTTTCCCTGTATTGGGGGTTAGAGTATGCAATTGTGGTTGCCCTGGGGTGGTGATTGGGATTTGGCATTGTGGTTGCCCTGGGATGGTGATTGAGATTTGGCGTTGTGGTTGCCATGGGGTGGTAGTTAAGGTTTGCAATTGTGGTTACCATGGGGTGGTACTTAAGGTTTGCAATTATGGTGGCCCTGGGGTGTTAGGATTTGCAATTGTGGTTAGGATTTGCAATTGTGGTTAGAGCTAGGATTAGGCATTGTGGATTAGAGTTATGGATGGGTGGCCTGGGTGATAGGACCCTCAGACAAGCCAGTGCAGGCCGCATGGGGCACTTCGCTCAGCCTCTTGCTCCATTGTGGCTGCAATAGGCAGAAACAGGATGGTGGCCACGTAGGCTCCTGCTGGAGCCATTGCCACAAGGCAGGTGTTGTGGCATGGATGGCTGCTGGGACACCAAAATAAGCCAGTGTGGGGTGCGTGGGGCGTGTCACTCACTCTCCTGCTCCATTGCAGCCACAATAAGCAATAGAAGCAGGCCAGTGGCCATGCAGGCTCCTGCGGGGTGTGGTTGTTGGAGTGGCTGCTGCGAAGCAGTTGAGGGGTGGATGGTTGCTATGACCCTGAGGCAAGCAGGTACAGGATGTGTGGGGTACATCACTCAGCCTCCTGCTCTCTTGCAGCTGCAATAAGCAGCCACTGGCCGGCGGCTACGCAGGCTCCTTCTAGATGCGGCTGCTGGAGTCATCATCACAAGGCAGTTCTCATGGCATGGATGGCTGCGGGGACCCTGAGGTAAACCAGTGCGGGGCGCATGGGGCAGCTAAACCCCCGCCTCATACATTGGGGGGGGGGGAGAATGAAGACACCCCTGAAAATAAGCCCTACTGCTTATTTCAGAGGTCAAAAGAAAATAAGACCAGGATTTATTTTTGGAGAAACACGGTAGTTGATAAAATTAAGTATATTTTTTAAAATGCTTTAGCAACTTTTTCCTCTGTCATCAGTAAAATATACTGTATCTTGAAAGTTAATCTCCCATGGAATTTTTGTTTGCTATTTTAATTGTTTTTTGTCTTCAACTAATGAAACTACGAATAGATAAATCTGAATTTGTCCAGATTCAAATATACTGTGCGCAAATTCACTTTATTCCAATGCTGCATGAGCTTAAAGTAAAAAATGCTTAATAATTCATATATATTTTCTAAATTGAATATACCAATGCTATTGTCAAGATCAAACCACTTTGCTTCTTTCAAACCTTTGTGCTTTTCAACTTGCCAATGAACTGGGAGAGGGAAGGGGAAAATGGAAAATTTATGTAGAGATCATGAGAGTATGGAAGCCATCAAGGTCATCACTGCAGGTGCTTGAGAAAGAGAGGGACTATTCCCATAACAAAAGAACACCTCATAATTGGACAATGTGATCAGCCAGGGGTGGGTAGAAGGGGAAATTATTGTTTAACTGCGCAAGCATTTGCACAGGGTAAACCAGAGCTGGTTTTGTTTCTTCAGTACCAATATGATATATCTATGTAATAAAGTTTTACTTTTGGGAATTCAATTCTCCTGAGATTCTTTTCTTGTTTTGGGTTCGCTAATTGGGCAGTTGAAAGGTATACTTACATTTTCTTCTATCTACTGTATGTATTCAATATCTCTTTTACCTTCTATTCCTGGAAGTATACATAATACTTTTGGCCCCTATTTTCTCTACACATGAAAGTAGGACAGAAAGAGTAACTGGCCTCAAATCACCTAGTCCGATAGAGGAGAACTCACAGTCTCTTGGTTTCTAATCCAGAAATATTTCTTCAAAGTAAACATTTTTGCATACATTGCTTTAATACCAAGAATTCCACTGCAAATTTGCAGAAGAATAGAATACAACGTAACTGACAAATTGATAAAATACCAAATAGGTTGGTTCATATTAAAATATAAACAACTTCCCATACCTCTACTTTGAATTATTTGATTCCTGAATTAATCTTGCTCAGAAAGAATATAATTCTTTAATATAAAGTACTTTATAAAGAATATAAAGTAGCATTACTTGAAAAAGTCCTTGTAGCCAAATGTAACATATTATATGATTATATAATCTTGAGATAGAATGATTGCAGAGAATTTGGATTAAAATATTGGTGGAGCAATAGAATATAGAGAGATTACACTGGTTAGAGATGAGTATCTTTGTAAATTTTTGGTAATTCGTCTTCTACTAACAGGTAACTTCAAATGAGAAACACTGTGAAAGCCTGAGGAATGATGGGGGAGTTCTTGTTCAAATGCTAGAGAAGTTGGTCCAGGCAGCCAGGTGAGTTCCCTTAGGTTTCTGGAATTAGCTGTTCACGCATGCCACCCCTTTCATCTCTCTATAGTTGACTTGTGTATAATTTTCTAATTTCCTAACCCATACTGCACTACACAGTTCTATCACTGATGCTTCTCCTGTTCTAAATTCCTAACTTTTCCCTCTCTCCTTTCTCCATTTGGCATTCTTTCTTTAGTGATCCCTTCACATAGCATGCCAGATTTCTATGCCACATTTTTTTCTCCCAATGTATCATCTTACATTGGGTGTTTGTGCATATTGATAGCAAAATGGAGTAACTGAGTAATAGTAATGGAGAAAAATAGATTATTTCAGATACACAATTATTTCTGATACAAAATAGATTAATTCAGATATACACCCACAATATTCAGTAGTTGTTTATGAAAAATAAATATTCGAAAGCATGGATATCCACAACTCTCTCCAAAATCCTGGATAGCTGCTTTATTAACAGCCATGCAGGCCAGGAGGAGATGCATAATTTTCATCATCATTATTATCATATACTTTATTCATTAAACATGAAACTCAGTCAACTGAACATTGAAAAATGCATCACAAATACTAATGACTCAGTGGTGAAATGTAAAATTTGTTGCTACTGGTTCTGTGGGTGTGGCTTGGTGGGGGGGTCATGTGACTGGGTGGGCATGGCCAACTTTAAAAAAAACTTTTTTAAAGCATTTTTTTACTAATGGTTCAGGCGAATAGGTAGTAAAAAAAATGCTTTAAAAAAGTAAAAAAAGGGTTCCTATGATCATAACTATGCTGTGGCAACCAAGAGTGTCTGTTTTTGATTTAAAGTCACCTCCAGCATCAGAATTCTCCATTCTTCATCTTTAAAGACTTGTTTCGCATTTATTATCTCTTTAATGTATAGTACCACCCAGTGGTGAAATCCGTTTATATTGACTGATAATGTCTTTGTTTCTCCTTGCATTGCTTTACTTGTATCTAGGTCTTATACTCCTAGTTGCTCTTATTTCTCTGGGTTCTTTTCCTATTGCTCCTTCTCATTCTGCACATTCTTTTTTTTCCTTTCCACTCTCATCTTGCTGTAAATATTTTCCTTCTGTCATTAGTACTTCTTGGCCTTTCTGCACTATTTCTCCTCTTATTTCCTGTTCCTATTCCGAGTTAAAATAGTGAGTCTAGTCTAGTATGTCTTTTTTCCTGCCAGGTAACTAATATCCCTTCAGGTATTAACCATCTGAAATTTACATTGTATTTGATCAGCACAGTAGTTAAGAAATGGTATTGTTTTCGAAGTTCTCTTACTCTCCTAGGAGTCTGTTTCAAGACAATCACTTCCCCTTATATTCCAATAGTTCATCTCTTGCCTTGTTGAGTATCTCATCTCTTATCGACTTATCCACCTTATGTGTACTTCTCTAAGCAGTTTATATCTTCTTGCATAGTTTGTGTAAATTCTAAAAGTTTCATCCATTTCCATTTTCTGCTTATCTATTCCCAGTGCCTTCACCAGAAACTCTTCCATTATCTCTGGTAGGTCCCCTCCTTTCTCCTCTTCTATATTCTGGAATCTCAGGTAGTGGGCAGCTTTTTCTGATTCCAACATTATCACGATGTTTTCTAGCTCTTTATTTGCTTGTGTCAACTTATAATTTATAACCCCTACTTTTTTCTCTATTTGTTCTGCTTTTTCTTCCACTTTCTGAATTCTTTGCTCATTTTATGTTATCAATTGTTAGAAATTCTCAAGTTCTTCATCCATATTATGAATTTTTCTTTCATCTATCCCATATCATTTCTCACTTCTCCTATGTCTTTCCTTATCTGATTGTGGCTTTTAGTCATGGATTCCTGTAACTCCTGAAGCATTGCTAATACCTCTTTTTGAGATGAATTTGATTTTTCCAACTACAACATACTCTTTTTAAAAAAAAGTTTTATTGTTTTATTACTATACATTATGACAAACACATAACATACAACATATAAATATATCCTCTTTTTAACAAGTGTTTCTTCGTGGTCTGCTTTGCACTGTGACTTCCCCCTGCCCCATGTCTCTCATATTGTTTCATTTTCTTCATTGTCCCCTTTTTGATTGATTACAATGTATTTTCTAATCCTAATAGCCTTAATTTTACACATTTCTATATATTTGTTTCAGATGCCTGAAAAACCCATTAATGCTTAACTTTTTTTCCCTTAAAACCATTAGGTTAAAAAAAATATTATATGTATGTATGTATGTAAGTAAATATATATTCGTTACATACATATTTTACATTTTATCTTCTCCCCTATTTGTGTTATTCTTTATTTCTGCTCTCAAGCCATTCATAACATTTGTTCCAAATTCTATAGTAATCTGTCTCTTTTTTTTTTAATTTGTTTTGTTAACTTGTCCATCTCAGCACATTCTAAAACTTTTTTAATCACTTCTTCATGTTGATGTTTCTTCCTGTTTCCATTTTTGTGCATGTTATTCGAGCCGCTGTTATGATGTATAAAGTTATTAAAGTTCTATGCCCATTTAATCATTGAATCTTTCACTATCTCCTCTTCCATTTTATAATTTAGTAAAAATTTGTGTATCTTGCTAATTAGTTTTTCATCTGTCCCTAATATAATTTTATCTAATTCGTGATGTTTTCTTTGTATTTCATGTTTTTGTGTTTTCTTTATGTTTGGGATCTTAACTCTATCGCTATTCCTCCTCCCATTCTGCTGTCTCACTCTCTGGGATCCTCCTTCACTCGCACTGACCTCTTTTTCTGTTTCGTGCTGCGCTTCCCTCCTAATCCGTCGCCGCTTCTTGGACTTAACTTGTCCGTCTCTTTTGTGTCCTCCTCACTCTGCGCTTCCGATTCTCCGTTTTTTCCAATTTCCTTCTTCTGGGTCCATTTCGTCTGCCACTAGAAACTGTTTTCTTCACTCTTTGCTTCCTTTCTATACGGCCACCAACGCTCCTAATCCACCTTGCAGGCCGACTTCCTCTCCACCAATTTTAAAGGGATTAGTCCTTTGTCCTCCCGGGCGATAGCGTGTCGCCCAGGGGCTTAGGAACTTCCCCTTTTATTTCCCGATCTCTATGGGATCAAGAATGCCCTATCAGGGCTCCTGATACAAAGTTTTTGGGTTTTGGATACAGTGTTCTAAACTCTTGGTTAAATTTCTTTCCAAAGACTATGTTTTGCCACAATACAAGCCACACATAAATTTGAGGTTATGTCTGTTTGCTCTGCCACTGTCTTCCCACAAAGCTTTCCTATCAAAGCTTTACCCTCCAAAATAGAAACTATAGCTTCTTCTCAGTATGATGTAAATGTGGCTGATGTCAGAAGTGTAATGTAGAATAACAGAGTGTTAACTTCAAATCAGTCATTCTTTTTTTAAACTTTCATTGTCAATAACTGTATGATCTGATATTGAATTAATTATTCAAGGTGATGGTATGTATAGAGATTTGGGGTGGTGATTCTAGGATGTTCCAGAGTTCAGCATAAAACTCAAAACATAAGCTCCTTTTTAAGGAAGTTTCCATTATTAGGTTCCTACAAGTGATCTAAAATGTCACATAGTCCTCGGTTTTTGATAAGAGATATTCTTACAATAGCAGTGACACTTTTTCAGAATATTTTGTCAATCAAGATTCTTATGTAATTTTCTTTCGGTGCTGATCATATATGGTGGCCTTTAACTTAGATTCCTTCAGGCTCCTTTTTTCTGTGGAATGTTGTTTGGTGATTTACTCCTTTTGAATTGTCATGACCTGCCAGATCTCTGCACCAATGTGGTTTCCATTTTCCACAAGGAAATTCCTAGATCTGATTAGATGCAAGCATAATGTATTGTATATCAATCTGTATATTACCAATTTTGGAATGAGACCAAGTAAAATTCTACTGTACTGAAATTTTGAATTAAATGGCAGCTATGGTTCTTATATGCACATCAGCCAACTTAAAGGCAGCTGTTGACCTACAGTATAGTATATGAGATGCGGTGGCTCAGTGGTTAAGATGCTAAGCTTGTCGATGGAAAGGTCGGCAGTTCAGCGGTTCGAATCCCTAGTGCTGCGTAATGGGGTGAGCTCCCATTACTTGTCCCAGCTTCTGCAACCTAACAGTTTGAAAGCATGTAAAAAAATAGGGCCCACCTTTGATGGGAAGATAACAGCGTTCCATGTGCCTTCGGTGTTTAGTCATGCTGGCCATATGACCACGGAGACATCTTCGGACAGCGCTGGCTCTTTGGCTTTGAAACGGAGATGAGCACCGCCCCCTAAAGTCAGGAACAACTAGCACATATGTGTGAGGGGAACCTTTACTTTTACCTTATACTTTATGAACTTGCTAGAGCAAAAGAGCCAGTATTTCTAATGTGAAACCCAGGGTCAGATGGCTCTCTATAAGCAGTAATTCTCAACAAATAAATGGCAAGATTAAGGAGATAGTGAAGATATCTACATCCAGAATGAAAGTATAAAAATCCTTTTTATAAGTGGCTAAAATGAGGTCTGCATTTTTCAATAAATCTGCTTAAATTATTCTCCATGTTTTTTTCCTTAACTTACAATAACCATTCCCCCCCCCCTCTCTCAGCATCCACGCTGATAAAGTTATTGTTTCCTTGGCTTCTGAAATCCTAAGGAAACTTTATTATTAGCAGCTTGCATCTATATTTCCTTTGGACTTTTAAATAAAATTTATTTTCTTGTTTCATTTATTTCTCATTTACATTCTAAAAACAAGGTGGTAATGCTAACTGGAATTATACAGCCCACATGCTGCCTTTCATATGTATGCTTTGGATTTGTTATTCCAATTCCTTGGAAGGAACACGAAACAAGAAATTCCATAAACAGAAGGCTGAATTCTCCCTAGTTTAATAGGAAATAGTTACAATGCAGCTTGCGGACAACAGTCTTCATTTCTCTGCAGTATTTACTGTTAGCTGAATGGCTTTTTCTAAGCACATGCATCCTGTATTTAAATACTAAAACCAATATTTAAAATGTGAAGCATAAATAATCACAATTTCAGTAACAGCATGCTGAACAGTTGGACATAAACTTTTTATATGGTATCTAGGCTCAATATTACCTAATCTTTTTCTCATGCAAGGCCTTTTAATTTGAATTTGGTTTTACATTAAGCATTAGAGGTGTACCTAAATAAAGATTTGACAATTTCCATTAAAATTGTAAAAATGGACTTCCAAAGGGTATGGCTTCTTTATTAGGAAATCTAAATCCTGTACCATTTCAATTTAGACTACCACTACATTTGCTCTGATTATAGCTTGGGCAATTTAGGTACAATGGCAGAAAACCAGAAGCAGTTACTGAAACCTGATTAAGAGCTCTATGTTTGAGCCTACACATAGCAATCAAAGCAGCAACATGTCATTTCTCTGCACTTATGATGTTCAGCTTCCTGGCAACCCTCTTCAGAGTAAAGATAACAGGACACAACCAATCCCTGCATGCATACCAGATGAATTGACAGGTTCCTTAACAGATCAAGCCATCTGTTTCATTCTGGATTGTATGTTTCACTGTAGTTAACTAGTATTTGTATTTGGATTCTTTTCTCCCAGTAGCATCTGAAATGGATTAAGGTCCTGTTGTTTGAATGCCGCCACTTGTGTACTTGATCAGTGGTTTCTGTGGATGGTCAAAGGTAGCTGTGGGAAGTAGTTAATGTATGTCTGAAAAAATATGTAATACTTTTGTTTAAGGAGACAGTAGTATACCATGAATCTGAATTCCCACTCCAAAAAAATTAGTTATTGTTGCTTTTCCAATTTCCATTTCCCTATAAAGCTAGGTGAGAAGATGGTTGCAAATCAACTACAGAAGACCACAAATATCATGGATTATCTCAGGCATTTTCAGTCAGGATTTAAAGTTGATTATGAAATGGAAATTGATCTTGCTAGTTCATAACCTCATTTGGGATCTTCCTTGAAAAAAAGGAATAAAAAAAATCTGTCTTAATCAGCAGGTAGAAGTTATGATCAAAAAAGCCTTTTGTCATGCCTGGAAGCCATATTACCTATGTGCCTTGAGGATCCAGGCCTGCCACAATCATACCATGGGAAGTTGGAAGGGAGGATTGCATGAGTGAAATAGAGATAGGCATAACAAACTTCTCTAAGAGAAGTTCAAGGCCATGGTGTCCGGCAGCTGTGCAAAGAAGAAATTGGAGGATGTCTTCTGTTCGGGAAAGAACTGATTGCAGCTGTGTGGACATGTGGGAGATGTGGGCAAGGTCTTGAACTTCCTTGTGGATGAGGAAAACCCAGAAGCTTTCAGATTCAGGTTTTCCCAGATGTGCCAATATGACATCCCTAATAAAAGTTAGCTTTGAGGAACTTCAAGTTTCAGAGTTTGATTTTGTTGGGGGTGTTACTTGGAACCCTGACATTAACCAAAATCTCCTTTAAAATTAGAGCAGATTTCTCAACCCTGGGGAGCTGTTCGAGGTCCTGAGCTCCACGCACCAACCCAACCCAGGGTGACGCGAAGATTCAGGGAAGATGGAGGAGGAAAAGAAGCCTATGGAGGGAGCAGCAGGCATGGGCTCAGCAACAGTTCCTGAGACTCTCTATTCTCCTTCCCCTGGGATGGTGGAAGCGATAAAGGCTGCGGAGGCTGCCCACCAACTGGGTGTCCGGCCTAAGGAGTAACTGCCGAAGTGAAGCTTGCAGCAGGACCTGGCAGTGCAAGGCGAAGCCAGCGGAGCCACCCTGCTTCAAGGAGCAATGTGGGAACCACGATGAGAGTTATCGCAGCCGCCGCACCACAGGCACTCTGAAGAATGGGGACTCCCGCCGCCGTCATGCAGCCAATCCCTAGCTGGTTTACCGGAGTAGTTAAGCCGACTCAGAGTAAATGGGATGCCCAGCATGCCAGCACAGGGCTGCCAGAGTGGACCTTGGCACAACCAATGTTCACCTTCCTTAGCCAGGGACCAGTAGCACAAAGGGCTGAAGCGGCAACAACTTTTCATTCAGCCTGAAGCTGCTCAGCCCCCGGCCTGTCGCTTCGGGTAAGCCCAGCTGTGGATTCCCGCCGCTCAGGACTGCACCCCCTGCCAGCCAGCCAGGCTGGCCATGGAGTTCCCGTCCAGCCGCAAGGGGCTTGGAGCTTGCCAGCCCCGCAACTGCCACCCGGGATGGGGTTCCCACCTGCAAGCCAAATCCCTTCCAGATGGGCTTACTACCCAGGCCAGGGGTCGGTACAGTGTCAATGGACGCCTGCCTGGATGCCGCTGCATATGCAGTTTCCTCAGCAAGTGGTCCAGCCGCAACCCCAAGCCACGATCCCACAGCAGTTGCCAGTGAACCCGCAGCAAGTCCTGGCCCAGCAGCCTGTGCCTGCTGCGGCGCTCCCTCCCCTTGCGTTGACCTTCAATGGGACCCCAGGGAAGCTGGCATACTTCCTGAACCGAGTCTGGGCCTACATCGATCAGTATGGGAACCAATACCCCTCTGATTGTGAATTGATCTCTGCCATCGCCGAAGGCATGAACGAGGGAGAAGCATTGGAATGAGGGCTGAGCTTCATGATGAGGGAACCTGGAGTTATAGGACTCGGATGATTTTTTTAAAAAGTTTTTTTATTTTTTAAGACAAACAAACATTTAATACATCAATTATCCCTCCTCTGTGATATCTCGGTGTTGACTTCTTCAGTTCTTTTTATTCTTCTTGTTCCAACAGTTTCTTCAATCTTAATCGTCATCCAAACCACTATAAAAGTTCATCCCTATAACCATATTCTTGCCATCAAATTTTTACAGAGTTATAAAATTAATAATTTATATCTCTTTTCCAACCAACAATAAAAATAATTCCATATTTTACAGTATTCTGATTCTTCCCTGTCTTTAATCAATGAAGTTAATTGGTTCATTTCTGCACAATCTAAAATCTTTTTTATCACTTCATCTTCCAAAGGTATTTTCTCTAATTTCCAATTTTGAGCTTAAACAATTCTTGCAGCTGTTATTACGTGTATAATAAAATAAATATATTCCTTTTTAATTTTGTCAAGTAGGATACCCAATAAGGACAACTCTGGTTTGAATTCAATATGTAATTGTGTCATTTCTTCCAGCCAGGTTTTAATTTTATTCCAATAATTTTTTGCTTCAGGGCATGTCCACCACATATGATAATAGGATCCTGGTAGTTTGTGACATTTCCAACATTTCGCTGATTTATCTTTAAACATTTTTGCTAACTTTTCCTGTGGCATACGCCATCTATAAAATATTTTATATTGGTTTTCCTTATATGCGGTGGACATCATTAATTTATAGTTCCTTTCCCATAGTTGTTGCCATTTTTCAAGTTCAATTGAATATCCAAAATTTCTTCCCCAAGCTATCATTGTTTCTTTTACCTGTTTCTCCTCCAATTCAATAGATAGCAAAAAAATATTACAAAATTTTATTAAATTTTTTTCCATTCCTGTGAGTATCCTATCCAACTCAGTCTTTTCCAAATAAAAACCATGTAACTTAGTGTCTTTTTCATATCTTGTTCTTATCTGCATATACATATACCAATCTGTCTCAATCCCCCGTTCTTCCAGGTCTCGTTTCTCTTTCAATTCCCCCTTATCTGTTAACAAATCCTTATATCTAACAATATTTCCAAAATTAAAAACATTTGGGTGTATTAAAGCTTCCATCGTTGATAACCATATTGGTATTTTCATAGTATTTATCTCTAACCTTCTCCCAAACCATTAGCAATGCATTTCATATATAATGTCTATGAAAGTATGTATGTATCTTATTTCTACTATACCAAAAAAAGCATGCCAACTCAGTTAGAAATCATGCCCTTCCAGTGTTAACAGCCTTATGTTTCTTAGTTCAATCCCATTCTTTCAGCCATGTCAATGTTGCTGCTTGCTAATATAATTCTCAATTTGGTAAACCAAATCCCCCTCCCAACCTGGTGTCTTGTAGCATTTTCAAATTTATTCTTGTTTTTTTCCCTTGCCATATAAATTTCCTCATTATTTTATTCAGATGATGAAAGTATGTCTTTTCAATTTTTATTGGCACCATCTGGAATATAAATAACAATCTTGGTAATATGTTCATCTTTATCTTTTTTTTTTTTTGAATAAAAGGTTTTTATTATTTTTTATAATCAAACAGATAACATTTTCACTTGTATATTTAAACATTTATAAACCCACCCTTCCACCACCCCCTTCCCACCCCCCTCCCCTGACTTCCCAGAAGAAAAACGGTATAAATTTTATCAATCATACGCTAAAATATGCTAAATTAATGCAAGACTATAATTCCCTAGATCCCTTAACTCCCCTTCTAGAGATTATTCATCAACCTCCCTTTAAACTCAAAATAACATATAATCCTTTAGACCTAAGAGTTTTTTAAAAACATTAACAAACACTAATAGATCATTCAAAGCCTAGAGTTCTCATAATACATCTGTAAGAAATTCTTAGTTCATTTTCTTAATCATTTTACTCTCCCTCCTACTTTTATTCTCAAGATTCAAATATTTTTTCTTAAACCTTAATTAATCATTAATTGAATTCTTAATTCATTTACTTAATCATTGTAATTAATCATTAATACATCAGTTATTAAACCAAAGAAAATTAATCTTCCCTTCTTCCTTTCTTTCTATATTTTTTCCAATCTTTTTTCCTCCCTCTTGCTTTTATTTTAAGGAGGTTTTGATTTTCAACTGGGGGTTGATGTATCTTTAAAACTTGCCCCTTTCTTAGAATCATTTCCTCTGATTTGGAGCCCCCATATCGACTCTTCTTGCTTATATAATCAGTCAGTCCATAGAACGAAGAGTTAACTCGATGAGTTTGCAATAAAAAGTCCAGTTGTTGCATTTCAATTAATTCTGTGAATGCCTCTGCCAAATCTTCCGAAACCTCATAAGGCTGGTCAGTTTCTTCTTCTTTTTGCTCCAAATTATATTTTTGAAGAATTCTATCAGTTAATTCCACAAGGGCAGGAAAAGAGTTTGAAGATCCTTGAGAGTCAGCCAAATCCAGCTTCTCTGTTTTAATCAAAATGTCTCCTTCATTGTCTTTGTGCTTTCCTTCAAAAACATCCTCATTTGCTTTTAAATCCTCCTCCAGCTCTATAAACTTTTGTTCTATGATTACTGTCAAGTTATTAATAATTGCCATTTGATTATTCATGGCTTCCTTTATAAGTTCTGTAAGGTCTCTGAAAAAATCCTCTTGGCTCTGTGAATCAGTTCTCTGTGTCATTTCTGACGCCATTAAAGAGCTTCCAGCACTTTGCTTGGAAACCATATTATTTTAAGAAAATTTTTCTTTTCAAAGCCAAAATATCTCTTAAGCAACTTTCTCCAATTTAATTGTAGTTTATCAAGCAAGATAGTCTTTTCTACACCCAGCTCTCAAATCCCGGCAGCTTAAGTCCAGTCTCTAAGCACAAATCTATTAACAAGCACTTAGCTTTCACTTTCAGTCCAGCCATAATAAAGACGCCATTCCTCCTTCAGCTCAGCGAAATCAAGTAGAAACATTGTATCCCAGGAGTTAAGCAACATACTTGCAAAGGCTTGTTCTCCTGCTTCCGTTCTGCCTGCTTTTGGAATCAATTAATCTCCTTGTTGACTGCAGAGTTGGTCGCCGGCATCTAGCTCTGTTTAAAACGGAGTCGCCACGGATCCGGAGCTTCAGTGGGCTGAACGGGGAGCTCTCATCCTCCAAGCCCCTGGAATTGCTCCAGGGGCTCCCGGGGAGCTCTACCCTCACCCACCGGCTCTCCTCTCCTTCTTTTCCCAAAGGAGAGGTTTTCGAGCCGTCTGACAGCTGATTAGCGCTGTCAGAACAGCTCCAACGGAATCGCGGGGCTGGCGGTCTAAAAAGACTGTCAGTGACGCCGGCGGTGCCAACGGAAGTCTCCCATGTTCATCTTTATCAATGCAATCTGTCCCATAAGTGATAGTTGGAGATTCTTCCATTTTTCCAAATCTTTTTCCATTTGTTGTTTTAATTTATAATAGTTTTCTTCCTTTATTGTTGCACATTTTGAAGTTAAATGTACTCCCAAATATTTAACTTTCTTCACAACCTGTATATCTAACGTTTCTTTTATCTCTGTTTTGTTTTTCTGTTGTATTTTTCACCAAGATTTTTGTTTTGTCTTTGTTTATTTTCAAACTAGAGACTTTTCCATATCTTTCTATCTGTTCTAATAGTTTAAGGCCTGTTATTTGCGGTTCTTCTATAATGAATACCAAACAAATAGACAAAATGATGAGATAAAAGGGATGAAAATTTAAAAAGAGGAGTATAAATTACAAGCGTTTGCAGATGATTTAGGACGCGGACGATTTTCAGCTGATTAGGTTGAGGTTCAGCAACGTCACCCAACAGGGGCCATCGAGCATCGGAATGCTTAGCTCCAGCATCCCTGCCCCGGGCGAAGTCCCCTGCTTGGGCAGGACCTAAGAAAACCCTGCGGAAACTGCCGGACAAGGGACTAAGCAAGCGGCAGAGAGCCCTGCCCAGCCTGCAGGATCAGAAAAGAGCCCGACCGGGGATTCCCCCTCCCCCTCCACAGAGGAAGACAATGGTGAGGATGACCCGATAGTGAGTGGAGCCATCCGCCCCTTTGCCCTGAAGGTTACCCTAATGGCCCCCCAGACCAGAGCCCAGGGAGGAGTGGAGGCAGTCACAGACACCGGCTACACGCGATGCCTAATTAGCCCCCACATTGTTATTATAATAATCAAGCAACTAGGCACACGCACTCACCCCTTCCGACAGCCTATCAGCTTCGAGCAGGTGGATGGCTCGCTAATTGGCAGTGCCCCTGCCACCAGACTCAGGGAGCTCATTAAGTTAGAACTGGGGTGCCACAAAGAATTCCTCCAGTTTGTAGTTGTTTCCAAGATGACAGGTCCCATAATCTTGGGGTTCTCATGGCTCGATAATTGGGGACCCATGATCTCTTGGGATGGCAGCCACAGAAAGATAGTCATTGGACTGGGCCCGTTGCCACCAGTGAGGCAAGAACTCCCCACCCCAGAGATCATGAACCCGGAAAAAGCAACCCTTCTGGAGACTGCTGCCCCGGCCCAGAACGTCCCGCCGGGCAGCCAGCAGATGCCCCGGGAGTATCGAGACTTGGAGGAGTGCTTAGCAACTTCCTTCCCCCACATCACCTGACCGACTGCACAATAGAATTCGTGCCGGGGCGAAACTTTCCAAGCCTAACATGTACTCAATGACTCCGACCAAATTGAAGGAGTTGAGAAAGTACATAGACACAAATCTAACGATTTGTAATCATAGAGCCTGCAAAATCCAAAGTGGCGGCCCCTGTGCTGTTTAAAAAGAAGGACGGGGGGGATGAGGCTCTGCGTGTATTTTCATTGGATTAATGGGGTGTGCATGGAGAACACCTACCCCTTCCCCCTCATGAAGGACTTGCTCAATCACCTGTCAAAGGGCAAAGTGTTTACCAAGCTGGACTTGAGGAAAGCCTACTACCGTATACGGATTAGGGAGGGTGATGAATGGAAAACCGCATTCAACTGCCCACTTGGCAGCTTCCAATTCAAAGTGATGCCATTTGGACTTCAGGGGGCCCCCGCAGTCTTCATGCAGTTTATTAATGAGATTCTGCATGAGCACCTATACAAGGGGGTTCTGGTCTACTTGGACGATATCCTCATATTCAGCAAAACGCTGGAAGAGCACATAAAGCTCATCCAGCAGGTGCTGAAAAAACTGCGCTCTGATAAGCTCTACGTAAAGCTGTCGAAGTGCAAGTTTCATAAGACTTCACTAGACTACTTAGGATACCGGATTTCTAGCGACAGGATAGAGATGGACACAACCAAAGTTAAAGCCGCTCAGGATTGGCAACCCCCAAGCATCTGAAAACAGCTCCAAAGCTTCCTGGGGTTCGCCAAATTCTATAGGCAATTCATTCTGGCTTTTGTGGAGGTAGCGCTGCCCCTAACCAAACTGTTAAAGACGGGGTCCCCACCAACAAAACTGAAGCCACTGGACACCGGCTGGGATGGATTGACTGCCAAATTAAAAGCATTTTTGTGCAATTTTTGTCTTTTGCCTCAATACCAAATTATGCCTTTCCAAGAATCTAGTACACCAGGATACAGTGGCCTTAAATCTGTTGCTGTGATCTGGGTTAGATTTGGCCCACTGAAGTGCAAACAAACGTATTTTATTTCGTGTCACTACATAACCATTTTGGCGATGCTCATTCACCATGTCTGCTACATGTTTTTCGAGTTCTGGCCAATGTGGGGTGCCTCTTCTTAATGCACACTTACCCCTTGGCATACTCTTTAATGCTTTTACATTTGCTTTCCAGTCCCGAACCATCTTTTCTGTTACTCCATATTGTCTTGCAGCAGCAGTTATTATGTTCCATGGCAAAGTTTACAACTTTAAGTTTAAAACTGGCTTCATATTTCCTTCTTCTTGCTGGTGGAGCCATGATGGGGTCTTGACTGTTAGCTATTTGTATACTGTACTGTATGTATTGTTGCTGTACTGTAGAGATACCTATGAGCGAGGCTGCACATCTGCCTGTCAAGGTAATGGGCTACGCTACGTGTAGTGGCAAGAGGGCTATTTTGTACCAGGTTTTTTTTCCTTCACCCATGCAGCCTTGACGAGATCGGCACAGCTTCATGAATCTGAGTTGCTGGGGCTGACCGCTGACGCTATGGAAGCGCTGACAACATTGACAGGAAGCTGTGGCGATCTAGTCAAGGCTGCATGCTGCTGAATGCTGGACCCAGCTGGTTGCTGCGCGGAGCTTCCCCCAGGCATCCAGCGGGATATTACTGATGCTCCGACTTCCCCAGACAGGTGGGGCTCGCCATCACTGGGGGTCAGCTGGGGAAGTCAGAGCGTCGGTAATATCCCCCTGGATGCCTGGGACGGCGGGGGAAGCTCCGCGTAGCAACCAGCTGGTTCCAGCATTCAGCGGCATGCAGCCTTGACGAGATTGGCACAGCTTCCCCTCAATGTTGTCAGAGCTCCCGTAGCATCATCGGTCAGCGCCAGCAACTCAGATTCGGGTACCCGGCGTATAAGACAACCCCCGACTTTTGAGTTGATTTTCCTGTGTTAAAAAGTCGTCTTATACGCCGGAAAATACGGTAGCTTTGAGGAACTTCAAGCCTCAGTGTTTGATTTTGTTGGGGGTGTTATTTGGAACCCTGACACCTTTGCCCATCTTCAGCTTTAGCAAGTTCACCTGAGCAAGATACTCTGGCAATTCATGCCTGGATCACAATTAGCCAGACTACTGGATACACTCTACACTGGGCTACCTTGGACAGCTGATAGATCTTTTTTTTCTTCCTTTTTTCAGGGAAGGTGCATGAACCCATATAGATTACGGTACTGAAGCCAATGTTATTAGGTCACTCCAATATCTATTGATAGCTGTCAGTATCTTGGAAAAGTTTAATCTGAATTTATTTTGGCCCATCCAAAATGAGCTTCAGGACTGCACAAAGGACTTTGCTAGCAGCTCCAGATTGGACCAGAGTAGCAATATTTATTTATTTTATTTTATTTTATTTATTTTATTTTTAAATTTCTATACCACCCTTCTCCCTGAGGACTCAGGGCGGTGTACAGCCAAACTTAAAAAACATGCAGTACAAATATTAAAAAAACAATTAAAAGATATATAAATTTGGCCCAATTAAAACTCACTACCAATTAAAACATTTAAAAATTTCTTCTTAAGCCAGCCTGGCTTGCTTGAAAAAATGGGTTTTAAGGGCATGGCGGAAGGCACTGAGGTCTTGGATTCTCCTTATCTCTGGGGGCAGCTGATTCCAGAGGGTAGGTGCCCCCACAGAGAAGGCCCTCCCCCTGGGGGTCACCAGCATGCACTGTTTGGCTGATGGCCCCCTGAGGAGGCCCTCTCTGTGGGAGCGCACGGGTCGATGGGAGGTCGTCGGTAGCAGCAGGCGGTCTCGAAGATAGCTAGGCCCTATGCCATGGAGTGCTTTAAAGGTGATAACCAACACCTTGAAGCACACCTGGAAGACCACTGGGAGCCAGTGCAGCTCGTGCAGGAGCGGTGTTACATGGGAGCGCCATGCTGCTCCCGTCACTATCCGCGCTGCTGCGTTCTGGACCAGCTGGAGCCTCCGGGTGCTCCTCAAGGGGAGCCCCATGTAGAGAGCGTTGCAGTAGTCAAGGCGAGAGGTGACGAGGGCATGAGTGACTGTGCACAGGGAATCCTGATCAAGAAAGGGCCGCAACTGGCGAATCAGGCGAACCTGACAAAAGGTCCCCCTGGTTACAGCCGTCAGATGTTCCTCCAAGGACAGCTGCATATCCAGGAGGACTCCCAGATTGCGAGCCCTCTCTGTGGGGGCCAACGACTCGCCCCCAATAGTCAGTGATGGAGTCAACTGACTATATCGGGATGCCGGGAGCCGCAGCCACTCAGTCTTGGAAGGGTTGAGGTTGAGCCTGTTCCTCCCCATCCAGATCCGCACAGCCTCCAGGCACTGGGACATCACTTCAAGGGCATCGTTGGGGTGGCCTGGGGTGGAGATGTATAGCTGGGTGTCATCAGCGTACTGGTGGTATCTCACCCCAAAGCCACGGATGATCTCGCCCAGCGGCTTCACATAAATGTTGAACAGAAAGGGTGAGAGGACCGATCCCTGCGGCACTCCACAAATGAGAGGCCTCGAGGTCGACCTCTGCCCCCCTGCCAACACGAACTGCGACCGGTCTGAGAGAAAGGAGGAGAACCACCGTAACACGGTGCCTCCCATCCCCAACTCTTCCAGCCGGTGCAGCATGATACCATGGTCGATGGTATCAAAAGCCGCTGAGAGGTCTAACAGGACCAGAACAGAGGAGCAACCCGTCCCGAGCCCTCCAGAGGTCATCAACCAACGCGACCAATGCCGTTTCCGTGCTGTGCCCAGACCTGAAACCCGACTGGAACGGATCTAGATAAGATGTTTCCTCCAGGAATTGCGGAAACTGTCGCGTGACCACACTCTCAACAACCTTCGCCATGAAGCGAAGGTTGGAGACAGGACGGTAGTTGGCCAATATTGCCGGATCGAGGGATGGGTTCTTGAGGAGAGGCCTCACCACCGCCTCTTTCAAGGCAGTGGGGAAGTAACCCTCACTCAACGAAGCGTTGATAACACCCTGGAGCCAGCCTCGTGTAACCTCCTGGGAAGCCAGTAGCAACCAGGAGGGACACGGGTCCAGTAAACATGAGGCCGCACTAAGTCTCCCCAAAATCCTGTCCACATCATCGGGAGTCACAGCATCAAACTCCTCCCAGATAACATTCTCAAGACTATTCCTCGTCACCCTGCCCTGATCTACCCAGTCAGAGTCCAAATCCCCCCGGATCTGAGCGATTTTGTCATACAGGTATTGTCCGAAATCTTCCGCCCTGCCTTCCAAGGGATCTTCCCGCACTCCCAGATGGAGCAGGGAGCGGGTTACCCTGAACAGGGCGGCCAGACGATTCCCTGATGACGCAATAGAGGCGGAAAAGTAATTAAACTTTGCCGTCTTTATCGCCACTAGGTAGGTCTTAATATGCGACCTTACCAGTGTTCAATCAGATTCAGCGAGACTGGCCCTCCAACTGCTCTCCAGGTGTCTTTTCCGGCGCTTCATTTCCCTCAGCTCCTCCGTGAACCAAGGAGCCGCCCGGGATCGGCACCGGATCAGAGGCCGCAAAGGCACGACTCGGTCCAAGGCCCCACCAGCCGCCCGATCCCAGGTCCTCGGCCGAGTCATGTGCTAGATCCTCAGGAAATGGCCCAAGCTCCATCTGGAACCTATCAGGATCCATCAGGCACCTGGGGCGGATCCATCTAATTGGGCCCGCCTCCCTGCGGCGAGGGGTAGCGGTTCGAAGATCCAGGCGAAGGAGCGAGTGGTCAGTCCATGACAAGGGTTCCATATCTATATCCCCTATAGCAAGACCACTCAACCACTGGCCAGAGACAAAAATCAAGTCCGGAGTGTGACCTCCCCTGTGAGTAGGGCCATGAACTAATTGGGTCAGGTCCATGGCCGTCATGGAAGCCATGAACTCCCGAGCCACCTCAGACGTTTCACCGACGGATGGCAGGTTGAAATCACCCATGACTAAAAGCCTGGGTGTATCTACTGCCACCGTGGCTATCACATCGAGTAGCTCAGGTAAAGCTGTTGCCACGCAGCAGGGAGCCAGGTACGTAAGCAACAAGCCCATCTGAACCCCACCTCACAAAGAGGGACTCACATCCGGCTATCTGAGGCACAGTGGTCTCCCTCGGACCCAGATCCTCGTTAATAATAACCGCCACCCCCCCGCCCCTCCCCTGGCCCTTGGCTGATGGAATGCTCTGAAGCCTGGTGGGCACATTTCAACCAGAGGGACACCGCCCTCCGGGCCCAACCAGGTCTCCGTAATAACCGCCAGGTCCGCTCCTCCCTCTTGTATAAGATCATGAATGAGGGGGGCCTTATTTACCACGGACCTAGCGTTGCATAACATCAGCCGAAGGCCCAGATCCTGAGTGTCTAAGCCTCCTAGTCTCTAATATACAATGCAGCAGCTAGATTTCTAACATAACTCCATTAGACTGAAGTAACGCTGATTTTATTATTGCTACATTGTTTACTACTAGGCTTCTGAATCCAGTTCAAAGTGCCAATTATTGTCTTCCAAATAGTTAACAGCACAGCATCTGATTTCATTTCATCATTATGAAATGCAGGATAAAATATTTTTTGGAACTCCAGAAAATAGTTAGGTGAAACACTGGCTAAGGTATTAAAATTTAGTAACAATATATTAAGTTATTTATATCTCCCCGTATTATTTTTACAAATAGGTCAGGGTGGTAACACATATGATGCTCCCTCCTCTTTTCTCTACAACCACCATGAATTGGGCTAAGAGACAATGACTGGCCTAAGGTCACACAGCCAGCTTTTGTGACTAAGTAGAACATGTATCTCGTTTCTAGCATGGTGCCTTAACCACTCACTAGACCAAATTGGCTCTGAAGATGCCTAAGTATTGTTTCTAAGAAGTTATCATGATAGGACACAAGTTTTTATACTATATTGTGATTGGTGAGGGACAAGGGATACACTACACAACAGTTTGGTACAAAAGCATCTTTGGCATCTGGAGTGATATGGAAGTAGAATTCTCAGGACAATTTTCAGAATTATTTTACACATACCCATTTGTAAGATATATTGCAGAACCCATTGAATTCTAATTTTAAGAACTACCCATCCCATTAATTTAAATAATACCTCTGTTAGCAAGTGATTTAGGTAAAACAATTCACGGCTTCTCTTTATCAATCAGCATTCACCCAACTTGAATGGATTCTGGATTCTATTGACAAGTTATTTAGTTTTACCTGTTTGCTAGAAATTTTATCACAACTGTCAGGATTAGCTGTATAGTAATTTCAAAGAAAACAGCCTAAATTTGCCTCAAAACATTTTTAACTGTATTTAATTAGTAACAGTAGTTGTTATCACCTTTGTTTTGAATCTCCGCTTTCTATTTTCCTATCAGAAATTACCCAAGAAACAACTGCAGCATGACTGACTAAAGATGTGATTACCACTACTCCTATTAAAACAGCTCAATTAGACTGAATAGCATAGCTAAACATATTGGGAAAGCCACAATTAAGGCAGAATTCCTCCTCTCAAAGTTGTACCTGTGAATTTTTAGTTTCCTGGACTTTAATTTCTGAATTCACTAGCAAGTTAGCTGGTTCTTCTAACAATGAGAGATTAAAGCAGCCAAATACTCAGTTACTGCTTCACACCTTCCCTTCCAAAGGTGAGTGCAAAATGAAACCCTCAATACTTTGCCTGTCTGTAAAATCACAGGATGCTACTTCTGTGATTTTCATAAGGCTGGTCAGAAGTGAATGAATACATTGTAAAAATACCCATGCATGTGCAACATTTAAGGAGAAAAAATATTTAATGCTGTCCTAGTGGTAGGAACCTATCCTATACCTGGAGCCGCTATGCAGTTTCTGCTTTAAAAAACAATGGAAATCCCCTTCTCTTGCATGGCCCAGAAAAGAATCTTCTATTATAGTGTTACTTTTCTCCATACTATCTTCTTTGCCCACAGTTGTTTATTTGTATATAAGTAGTAAAGACATTTCACGTCCAAGTGTTTCTTTTAAGGATTTTCCTATATACCGTATTTTTCGGACTATAAAAAGCTCCGGGCTATATAACGCACCTAACTTTTGGGGAGCAAAACAAAAAAAATCTGCCTCTGCCTCCCAGCATTCATCCAGTATACATCTGGCCCATTCCTCATGGCTGATCAACACTACATCAACCCCCTCCCCCCGCCACAATATTTGCTGTATAAGACACAGACATTTCCACCCATGGGGGGGGGTGCGTCTTATATTCTGAAAAATATGGTACATACTGTGAATTGTGTTTGCTCAGCAATATTTTCAAGAAGGCAGAAACATCAAATAATCCCTCCACTTACCTAAATTATCTGATTTGATTCATAAAATTGTAACTATTACAGCATCATTAGGGCAAAAATATATGAATTTGTATTTCACCAGATCGCAGTGCACATGACTGAAATAACTTTTTCACACGACAAAATGAATTAAAAGTTTACTTTAATTCTGAACCATCTGAATAACTATTTTCATGAAGCATCTGTATCACAGCAGGCTACAATATTGGATAAAAGGCAACTGGTAAACTGTCCAATATAAGGTTCCATACAACAGTTTTTACTGGCCTCTATCCAGCATTTCCAGATAAAATTTTTGATCGAAAACAGGAAATAGATCCACTTGCTTATTGCATATTAAAAAGGAAACTAATTGGGCCATTTCTATTTGTCTAACTGTTTTTATACAAAAGGGCTACACAATGTTACACTTTTCTGAATACAATTAGAGTGATTATGAATTAGTGTTCTACACCATTACTCAATCCTTAAAAATCAGAAATTGCTGTAGCATGTTCACTATAACTTAAACACAGAGACTTAAAAACTCTACAATTACTGCAAAAGAGAAAACTACTCTGAAAGCAAGCAAGGTCAGTACCATTACAGTCATTTAAAAATTAAAAAAAAGTTTTAAACAAGCAAGGCTAGAATTTGATAAATTTCATCTTGTGATTCATTCTTGTGCATTCTTCTATTCGCTCCCCAAATCCATGTGTTATTCCTTGACCAAATAAAAAGGACCAGAACAAAAAGTTTACTTCAGTTGTTCTCATAGGAAACTCAGCTTGGTTAGTGTGTCAGGCACTTTCTGAGATACCAGCCCACCCCACGAGCACGCTCAGCAACTCTACAGGCCAATCACAATGCAAGATCAGAAAACACAGCTGCGTAAAAAATAATAATAATCAGAAATTAGAACAATTATGAATACTCATGTTAAGAATTGTAACAAACTTGCAGCATAATATATTTTTGTTAATCGTGTTTACATCTCAAATTTGATATTCTTATTTCTAATGTGAACTAATCCAAAGCAATTCCTCACTGCCAGCCAACTTCTCAGATTGCAGATAAACTTCTTACCTAAAAGAATGATTTACAGATCAGTATCGAACCAGGCCAATTGATTACTGTCACCTGGAGGGAGCCCATCCATAAGGTCCTGGGCATGTCCTAGATCTGGTAGTCCATCAACTGGGTAGTCAGCACCAGGGTGATGGCCACCCATTTCATGTTCCATCATTGGGTCGATACCCAAGGTATCCTGACCATATCCTCCAGAGTGGAAAGAACGATAGCTAGGATCTAACAAAAATTAAGGTTGCAGAGGGGAAAAGCTGTCAATATGTTAGATGCAACAGAAATTCCAGGTATCAGTCTGTGACTTTCATAACCTAGCCACACTGGTCATTTTCTAGACCAAATTTATATGGATAAAGCATGCTACCCAGTACTATCAGAAGTATAAGCAAATTTTAGCCTAGCCATTGGTCTGCATATTGCTGTAAACTTGGTACACAAACCTTAAACACAGACTTTTAAATATTATACCAGATAAGTGTACAGCTTGTTCTTCACATTTGTGCAACTGACATGTCTAAAAATATGCTGCTGATATAAATAAATCTGTACTCTTCACGTTAGAATACAAGCAGCTAATATTGTCTTGAAGTATTCACTAAGGTTTCAACATATGTTGTATAGTTATCACTTAGCTTTGAACTTGTTCAAAGACTGTTCAGATAGGACAGTGATGAAAAAGGAAACTTATGGCTAGTGCTTGCAATTGCAATTGTCACACAATTATGATGGTCATAGTATCCTATGGTCAAGTGATTACCATTTGTACCATTACCAACTTCTGAAAAGCAAAATTAATAGAGAAGTCAGCAGGATGTTGCAAGTTGCAGGCATGTTGATATCCTGCTGGCTTCCCCACTGACTGGAACCGAAACTGCCATCATAAATTAGCATTTATTATTGTTCCAACAAACAATACAAATAACTGAATTAATTATGTGGTCAGCCAGCTCACATTTAATGTTTGATTGAGTCAAGTCAGCTGCACAATTGATACGTACCATCTGGGCGATAGCCAAGAGGTTCTCCTTGAGCACCAATGTCAAGGCCCAAATCAGCACTCTGTAAAGATATAAAAAATGACATCTTAACTAAATATATCTTTTAAGTTTTATAAACTGGCTTACAGGTCCACAATTTCAAAAACGTAACTTATTTCTATGTAGGAACAGAATGGACAGTTCCAGTTACTTTTCTATATAGCTAGTCTTAGGGTTAAGACAAAGTCAAATACCTTGTTAAAAAAAGTTTTACATTACCTATTCCATGCAAAATTGTTCCTGTCATATTTGTCATACACAGTTAAGGTCTAATATTGGATGATTTGCTTTCTTATATAAAAATTTTATAGGCATATCATTTGGAAAAGTATTCCAGTGATTTAATTTTGCACTGAAGATTAATCCACACAGAATATAAAGAAATATCTGGCAAATAGGCCAAAGACAGATGAAAATAAGCACTAGGAACTCAATCTAAATCCTGATTACTTTGTTTGATGTTTACATGTTATATTTAATTAAAATGTTTAATCTGAAACTTGGTATGAAATTAAAAGAGAATTCTATGAATAGGAAGAAAGTTAAATGGAGAAAATTTAGCACTCTAACCCACCTCATTCCAAGCCATTGGTTCAGTCCTAAAAAGAGAACTGGTCAGTTCCACTGACAGACGTTTCTTATAATCTTGTGGTTTATCTTCAGACATTCTGAATAAGACCGCAGCTGCATATGTTGCTGTCCAAGGAAAAAAGAATGTTAGCAGAGGAATTTAAAATCAAAGCAAAGTGAATCCCTATCTATGTCACTTACCCACACCCTCGTTTCTAGAATGTAGTAGTTCTGTTAATGGTGCTGTAGCTCCCTCTGCTTCAATTGCCTCAGCAGCTTCTTTATCTTGAGCCAATTCACATAGTACACCTGCAGCTACTCTCTGGATGTTCTCAATCGGGGAATATAGCAACTAACAGTAGGAAGAAAAATAATAAAATTTGGGGGTGTTTTTAAAACACAAATCATTAATAACTAGGACTTGATGTCTGGCTATTATCAGGAATCCAAGTTGTGGTAGGAACCTTCATACTGAATATTACAACTAGACTATAGTTGCAATGGAGCAAATAAATAACGAAATCCCTGCAGGTTGTCCTGACTTATAACTGGTCACTTACGGATTGCTTGAAGTTATGAGGGACCCCGTCAGGCCCTGCCTCTCCTGCTTTCCCAAGAAAGTATAGACTCTTGAAATGTGGTATTTCAAAAGGAACTTGAGTTCCTTTCAAAAGGAACTATTCAGAAGAAGTGATAACAGGACAGGCGAAGCAGACTCTAAATTCCCTCCCAGACTATAGTTAGAAATAGGGCTTTAGAATCCCTCCCTCCAGTCCGAATGTGGATTCAGCCAATCCCCAGGTGTGAAGATGTTTATTATAACAGCTGTCTTGAGAAACAGAGCCGTTCCCAGGATTTTCTTTCGCTATCAACAAAACTGAAACAATCCACATGGCCCTCCCTCATTACATTCCAAAGAAGGTGAGAATACTGCCGGGCCAGGAAAGATTAAAAAATACAGTTTATTCCCATGTTCCCCCCTCCCTCCATTTGAATGGCAGTATCACGTTAGGCATTTGACAGACCCCCAGAAGCTACTTAAAACTCTAGATTTGAAATTCCAGTTGCTGTCCCATCAAATGACTGCATTTGAATGCTCAGCAACCAGCCTGAATTTGCAGCTATTTGCAGCACTTGACAGTGATGTGACTGCAATTAATGTTTTTGCTGGAAACCAGCATTTATTTCCAATTTCTGGCAAAACCACCCCAGAATGAACAATGGGCTCCCTTAATAATTGCTGCAGAAAGGATAGGGCATGATTACATGGTGATCCATTTAATGACCATCATGACTTCTGACCAAAATTGCAGGTTCAATTATGGTCATTAGTTGAGGACTATCGTATGTTTCCTTAGGAAACTGTACTGAGAACCTATTTCCACTGGAGATTTCAAGCATATTTTCAATTTTTTTTACAGGGAACACCAATTTTTGTATTGACTACCAATCTCTGAATTCAGATCAGATTTTAAAAAGTATATGCATTTTCATTAGATCATAACTAGCTTTAGTATCTGTCAAAAGACTTCACCTACCTGCACAAAGAGTGGAATGGTGTTTAGACCCCTAATTACAATCCGATTGTGGACGTCTCTAGCTAGGATATGAAGAGCTCCAGTGCAGCCCTCAACTATTTCCTCCATACGCACACCCTCCTGTACAAAACATAATAGACTTAATATTCATAAGCCAAGAGTGGTTGATCACTATTAACATCACAATAGTAACATTCTTCCTCATCAGATAAATATTTTTATTTACTCAGCTGCTGTCACACTGTAATTATCAGATAGGTTTTCTGGTTAGTCACACATTTTTGCTTTTCTAAGGGCTTCAAAGGATATACCTAACACTGCAACAGCAACAGGCAGGGATAATAGTTCACAATTTCTATTTTTCACATATGGGAGGAAGACAATTAAGGGAGAAAAGTGAAGTCTCTGAGTTGAAATGTTGAGAGGCTGATTTTTCTACTTAAAAATCTTAAGAGGAAAAATCAGCCAAATTCATTAATGGTTTTAATATTATTAAATTTGTAAGATCTAATAAATATTCTGTCTTTTAGCTCCTTACTCCCAAAACAAGTAAGACATCCAAAATTTTCATACTCTATGGGAAATTGGAGATGTGCACATGGATTTGGGCCTCACAGAAAGCCCATGGGTAAGAACTTCTACTTAATACAGTCCATTAAGCCAATAAACATCAATATTTTTTTTCCCACATTGCAATACAACTTGTGAATTCATTTGCAATGAATTTAAATCATGTGGACCTACAATGCTCTGGGTACAAATCTTTGGAATACTTTCATCCTCATCATGACCATATACTTGGTTTACCCTTACTGAAATTTACTTCTAAAATGTTCTCGGTTGCCTATAGAGATTTAACATTAACAGTTACCAATACTTTAACAAGTAAAATATATTAGTTTAACTCCTACAAGATCAAGTTTTGAAAAGGAAAACCAGCTGAACTGGTTTAAATTTTTAATTTGCAATAATGATTCTAATCCTCAGGAATATTACCAGCTGTTTTTAAAACTGGAGATACTATCTGAACTGGAGATATCTGCTGCTAGAGTTTACCTATGTAGATGTTTTGGCTGAAGAGTATGAATTGAGATATCAAATCTCTAAGACTGTAGTTCAAGCATGAAAAAACAAAGCCTTGATAACAACCATGTTTTTAAAAGCTAGTATTTTTTGGCTGCAATACGTATCAAAATTATTCTAATGAGTGCACACATTTATTACAGAATGGAGATTATGAAGATCATGCCAGAACACATATATTCGCACACTAACTCAGCATAAACCAATTGCACAAAAATTGTTTATGAATTTTGGTAGAGTTATTGTACAAAATCTAAAAACTAGACTACCCAATAGCAAAGAAATATTTTCTCTTTGCTGTCCCGATGGTCATCTGGAGTTCTATAGCCTATGTACTTAAGAGCCCCAGTTTCATGTACTACTGTCTACCTATTAGGAACAGATGCATGGACACTTACATATAAACCCCATTCACTATTGAGATGTCAAATGTACTGAGGATATTGTGATCTAAGATTACCATGACCCAAATAATTTAAAAAATCTTACACATACATATGGGAATGAGTACTAAGCCTCAAGACCTTAGATATTACAGTATTTATAAAGTGCCATTTATTTTAAAATTTTATATAGCTACTCATTTCATAAAACAAGTCATTCTGACTGGTAGACATCACGTAACAACAATAATTGGGACCAGAATTTCTATCACTAAGTGATGCAATTGTACAGAGCAATGCCACATGACTATACTGCTTAGTAATGGGAATTCCAGCACTTCCAGTTGTCAGTTAAGCAAATCACAGCAGTACATTAAGCAAGGACCTCCTTTGAGATCTCCTGCTGAAGGGCGCTAATGGCAATCAGATGATTAATTTAGCTGTTTTAAATGTAATAGATTTTTTATTTATATACTACATTTTATTTCATGATATACTAATTTGTAATAAATAGATCAATAACTAAGGTTGAAAAAAATACTTGGCTGATTAAAGTAAATAGAACTTGAGATATTTTCTACCACGAATCCCTGCAACACTAATTAATGAATCCTTGAATACTAATTAATGACATTCTGCATCAAGAATCACATACCACAAACTGCTGCTGTGTACCACCCATTGAAGTTCGACGTTGAGTATCTTGATGTGCTCTAACTAGTAGTTGCACTAATCTTGGTATTGCCCCTTGTTCACGCAACGGAGCATGATTTGCTGGGCAGAGAGCAAGATTACGAATCAAACCAACAGTTGCCTGTAAATGTAAGGAAAGCAATTAGAAAGAAATTACATGTTGCACAGTACTGCAGAATTTTGCTCCACAATTCAAGCCTTTAAAATAAGTTTAATTTATTGCATCCCTTGTAATATATTTTTTAGAAGCCATCTAGATTTTGTGCATCCTCCCCATTCCAAATCAAAGATAATACTGATAATTCCATTACCAAATCACCTTACCTTTATAAGAGGCCAGTGGGAAGGTGGATGCAAGAGTTTAACCACTACTGGTAGACCATAATGAAGGCGCACTGCATTTTGGGCCATTTCAGCTTCCTGATGCCGACTGGTGAGGTGGCGGAGGGCACAGATAGCTGGCTCAGTAATATCCTCCCTGTCACCAGCACGGAGAACTGTGCGTACAAGGGCTTCAATTCCACCAACTTGGCACACCATCATTTTATTCTTGTAGTTATTGCAAGTAAGATTAGAAAGGATGCCAGCAGCACAAGTCACAACATTGATATCATCTGATCCTAAAAGCTGCACAAGTGTTCCCAAAAGACCTTCCATGCCTTCCTGTAAGAAGATTTAATATCAGCTTTTCTGTAAGATCGTATGCTATTGTGTATGCAATTATAGATAGTCCTGGCTTGTGAACACAATTGAGTGTGGAATTTTGGTTCTAAGTTGTAGTGGTTGTTAAATGGATCATCACATGACTCAATGGTCATAAAGTCTTGTTGCCATGATCATTTGCTGGACCCACCCTAGATTCTTTGGTCACCTGTGGCTTCTATCAAAAAGATATTTTTTGTTTTGTTTTATCAGCAACATTATAGTTAGCAGTGCTTCAAGGAACAATAATTTCTCATCGGTCCTTGTTTTCTAAAGGCACTTAAGGGCTTTGTTGTAGTTTGAAATTAGTACAGAGATAAAGAATTGTTGAGGATTACTTAGAACATAAAGGTAAATGTTTATTTCTAACATGATTGGAACAAATTAGTACAGGAAGCCTCTTACTTCAAGAATATTTTAAATTCATTTATATCTAATTTATATATCCATATATATAATTTATATATATCTTACACATTTCAAATTAATCAGATAGTTATGCTTTTCACTTAAGAAAAACAAAAAACTTATATTAATAATTTAACATCTTTATACTCTCAACTGTTCAATGGGAGACAAGTTCTGATGGTATGTCATAACCATGTGACTTCAGTCCAAAGATATCTTTTTATTATAGATAACTAAGCATTTACATTTGTGTCTTGCAATTTCAATCAAATCCATGAAATTATAATTTGCCTTTTAATTAATTAATCTGGTTCAACATGAAAACAGGAAATTACAGAAGATCTCTAAGATTATGGTGAAAATCTTATTTAGCATTCTGTCTGAATTTACTATTAAGTTGTTCCCTAGAACTATCCATTATTTCAAACTATTTTTTAAAAAGATCATAATTTCAGTTTTGAGCAATACTACAAACAGTATGGTATCAACTAAATGTAATAAAAATAATTTTCAAATACCAAGATCAGTTTATAAAAGAATATTAATAATCTTTTGAAGTTCCCAACCCTTACCTGCTTAGTTGCAGCATCTGAGAGATTTCTAAGAGTCCAAAGACAATTCTGAACAAGACGCTGGCTTGGATCTGTAAGATGGAGTCCCAAGGCTTGCATTCCACCTAAAGATCAAATAGGATTTACTATCACTATTTCAACCTCTTGTTATGAAGGAAATATTGTTAATGTGGTTATTTCAGTGCAAGGCCAGTTACTGTATTCATGTACCATGATGAAATTGAAGTATACCCACTATACAATACTCAGGGAACTATGTAGAGCAGGGCTGTCAAATTCACGGCCCGGATGAGTCATGTGCTGGCCACACCCATACACGGTTTAAATGAAGGGGGGGAAGTCGCGATATGTCATGTGACACTGCAGTGACTCCCCTGGTGTAGAGCAATTCTTATCTCGGATCTAATTTTATTCACAATTCCACATGTATATTTGCAATAAGTTCTCAACATAAGGCGTATACTTCTGACTGTAACACATTCCATGTTTGACAAACTACTAAGCTATCAACTGGACCATGGTAAAAGAAGTTACAAAATAAAATGATGTATTATGGGCCTAATGTATCCAAATATTTGGACATATCAAAATTACTAAAAAATGTTAAGAATAAAAACTGCAATAGTAGCATCAAAAATGTACTAAATACATTTTAACAGCCATTAAAATTTCAAGAATTATTTTTTTGGAAAAATGTCTGCTATATCAATAGTTTTTAGTTTACTTAGCTGGTAACATTTTTGTTAAAAATGCCTTGTTATTGATACATTCCACCCAGTGTAGAATATTCCCTATACAGTATATAAGTGTAATTTTATTACCTACTCTACACAAAGGATATTCTTAGTAATTTTTGCGTAACTCCAAAACAAAAACAGTCCTGATTTAATGAAAACTAAAACACTTACCAGCTTCCACAATTGCAGGTTTGTTACTAGAACAGACTGATAGCACTTTCAGGACTCTACTTGTGGTCCACAATAATTTCTCATAGGTATAGGTCCTCATTATGTTTACTAGAGCCTGGGGTCCACCACTTGCCAAAATAATTAACTGTCAAAAAAAAAGGGGGGGGGGTTAATAAGAGTAATATAAGCTAACCAGGATAACCTTCTTAAGATGGAATTGCAATTTCTTCATGCTGTCCTGCTATCAGCATATCTGTGCATACTGAAGTAGAAAACTGCATTTTCTCCTTGACTCTTGGAGTGTGTGGAGAGTGCGAGTGTGTGTGTGTGAGAGAGAGAAAAGGTATACATATGTACACATGTATATGTAATAAATAAGTATTTTATATTATAGACCACTGGCTAATCTCCCAATACCAATGACAATAATTCTTTCTAATGGTACTATGTATGCATGAACTTGAGGTCATCTTCATGTGAAACTTGTGTTTTATTACTGACATAAACATAACTATTCTTGAAGTTCAAATCATATACACAAGAACAAAGTATGAGATTAGGTTAGTAAAATATTTTATGTGTCCCATAATTGTCCAACTTACTACTTATTCACTACATAATATAATTTCAAGTATTACCTTGCTTTCTTGATTACCATATGCAAGAATCTGAAGACAATCTGTTGTAATTGCCAGAAACTTAACATTTGTTTTGTTGAGTAAGGCAACCATTTTTTGTAAACCTCCAGCTAGACGGACAGCCATTTTAGCACCTTCTTGATGCAACAGAAGATTGTGCAGAGTAGTAATCGCATAGAAAAGCACAGAATCCACTGGAGACCTATAAAGAGAAAGTCAAATTAATGAATATCCCACGCAAGGCCAACATATAGTGCATAGATATATCAAATCAATTAATTTACATACCCGAGCATTTTAACCAGAGCAGGAATACCTCCTGATTTGAAGATTGCCAGTAAGCCTTCACGATGATGAGATAGGTTATGTAGTGTACCTGCAGTACAACGGGCTGTTTCTACATCATTTGTATTCTGCATAGTACGCACAATGGCAGAAACCATTTGAGGAGAACGCATGATAGCATGACGAGAAGCTTCTTTTTTGGACAACTGGTGGACCATAACTGCTGCTTTGTTCACCACAACCTAATAAATGCATTGAAATCCAAAAGTAAGTCTACTAAGTGATGCCTCTTAGCAATCACAATAAATATAAGCTGAATCAATGTGCACATACCTGGTCCTCATCATTTAACAATTTGGTTAATTCTGGGATGGCACGAGTTGCTAGCTCTGCATCATCTTGGTAGTTTATCAAATTAACCACAGCATGTTTTAACATCTGGGAAGGTTCAGCAAGTCGTTGTACATTTGTTGGATGTGCAGCATCAAACTGTGTTGATGGGATTTGCATGCCTTCATCCAATGTTTCTGGGAACATGGCAGCACGTACTCTCTGTGCTCGGGTCATAGCATATTGTCCATCAATATCTGGAACAAGAGTAAGCTCTTTTTAATCTACTGATATATATATATATATATAATTTGATTTATATGCTGCCCTTCTCCGGAGACTCAGGGCAGCTTACAATGCGCTAAGCAATAGCCTTCATCCTTTTGTATATTTATACAAAGTCAGCCCCCACAACTGGGTCCTCAATTTACCTACCTTAGAAAGGATGGAAGGCTGAGTCAACCTTGAGCCTGGCGAGATTCGAACCTGCAGTAATTGCAGGCAGCTGGTCTTAATAACAGGATGCTTTAGACCACTGTACTACCAAGGTTCTATGCGGTTGAGTGATTAATATAATCACAGAACTCTACTTACCAGCTACCTGATCTTGAGTGAAAGACTGAGAGAATCCCTGTTCCCATTCATATAGAACTTGAGTGGTATCAACATCTTCCTCTTCAGGATTTCCCTTGCCACTCAGAGAGGGAGCTGTGGTTGTGGCACCAGAGTGGATACCAGAATCTAGGTATGACTGTTGCTGCCAATGACTGACGGCTGCTTTTCTGTCTGGCTCCATTGCCATATCCAACTCCATTAAATCAGCTGCTGGCAATAAATTGGTTAAAAACAAGTTGCTAAACTAACAGAAAACGTTTGGCAAAATTTTATTATGATTTTAATTTAGAGACACAAATCACATGCTAGATATAAATTTTCTTTTAAGATAGTGGAAAAATTCTCTTTTAACAGTGAAATAATATATATTACATTACAAAAAACTTTTGTAATAATTTATGGGATTTCCTTTCAGGGTATAACAGATATATTATACTATACTATATTATACTATATTGGGGTATACATTGCATTGAGATGTTTATGGTGATGGCCAAGAAAAAAAAGACAGTGAGAAAATGGGGTAGATGGACTAATAGGACACACTGTGCTGTGCACTGTACAAGGGAGGAGGTTTGCCATTTTTGCTCCATCCAGATCTCATTTTATCTGAAGTAAGAACAATGAAAGTTCTAGATTTCAGTTCTACTAAAGCATGGCTGATCTGAAATAATGTGGCATATGTGGAAGATTGTGATGTTTTATATGCAAAACAACTTTTTTCCCATTAAATGTTAACCTATGTTTTAAATGAACCTACGTTTCATTAAAAAATAAGTTTTTAAATGAGTTACTTTAAAATTCCACTTAAAGTTAAGTGGCTCTATTCATCATTAAACATCAAATCAAGGTAAGATAGCAGAATTTTATATGTAAATTTTATATATAAATTCAATTATTATTTTGAAGAACTGAAAATTGGTGATTACACCCAAGTGATCACAATCTATTTAATTTCCATCTGGATTATACTAATCCATACCTTGAGTTGCCATCTTTTTAATATATTCCCAGAACTGTGGTCTGTTCCACTTCAGACCCTAAATCAGAAAGACAGAAATATAATTAAGGTGTTTGTTGTTTTTTTTTTTGCTTTTTAATTTATATGCCACCCTTTTCCGGAGACTCAGGGCAGCTTACAATGCGTTAAGCAATAGCCTTCATACTTTTGTATATTTATACAAAGTCAGTTTATTGCCCCTACAATCTGGGTCCTCATTTCACCTACCTTTGAAAGGATGGAAGGCTGAGTCAACCTTGAGCCTGGTGAGATTTGAACTTGCAGTAATTGCAAGCAGCAGATGTTAATAACAGTGCTTTAGTCCACTCTACTACAGGCTTTTAACAGTTAACAATTTTAAGTTTCTGATTATAAAATCAAGTAAATGTTTACTTTAAAAGTAAAGCCCATGTAACACCTCTCCTACGCGAGCTGCACTGGCTCCCGGTGGTCTTCCGGGTGCAATTCAAGGTGTTAGTTATCACCTTTAAAGTGCTCCATGGCTTAGGACCTGGGTACCTACGAGACCGTCTTTTGCCACCAATAGCCTCCCACCGACCAGTTCATTCTCACAGGGAGGGACTACTCAGGGTACCGTGAGTCAAATTATGTCGACTGGCGACTCCCAGGGGGAGGGCCTTCTTTGTGGGGGTTCCAACCCTTTGGAATGAACTGCCCCCGGAGATACGGAATATCCCTGATCTCCGTGCTTTCCGCTGTGCCCTCAAGACCCTAATGTTCCAACAAGCAGGGCTAAACATACAAACATGTGAATGATTTTTTAAATGTTATCTAATTCTGGGTTTTATTTAATTGACCAAACTAAGTAATAATTTTAATTAGCAATTTTATGATGTTTGTGTGTCTATATTTTTCTTGACTGTACACCGCCTTGAGTCCTACGGGAGAAAGGCGGTATAGAAATATAATTAATAAATAAATAAATAAATAAATAAATAAATAAATAAATAAATAAATAAATAAATAAATAAATAAAAGCAGTATAATTTATTTAGAGAAAGAGTTCTTAATTTTTTTGAGCCAAAGACTCTTTAAGAATCTGGTGAAAGGTGACTCAAGGAAAAAAGTAATAAACAGATAAAAAATATAATTGTTCTAAAAGAAAAACTGTGCCTAAATAGAGTTATCAAAATATTTTAGATAGATATATTGAAGTTTATTATTTTTGGAATCTAGAGACAATAAATTACTTTGTTGCCTATTATTGAATTAAAGCCTAAATTCAGTTAAAGTTTAATAGAAAAAGTAAAATAGTAATTTCTTTTCCTATCCAAGTTGTCATCTATGGACCTCTTATCAAAAGAACTCTGATTTAGAGGCTGTCATATATACAAAGCTATTAGCTAGAACAAAGTTAGCAGCCATTTGGGGAGTTGCCACTTTATGCATATTTCATTTAAAATAGTAGAATCTGGCTGGATGTCGTATTTAAATTGTTTCTCAAGAGTTAAGTTTATTTTGCTTCCTTCCAAAGAAAACCAATTCCAAATACCCATCATGGAACAGCTTACTGCTCAAAAAAATGGGATAAGGACTTGAAAAGTTATAGAAAAGATTGGTATAAGAAACTCAGTTATATTCACATTCTACTGCACAAAAAAGCATATATTTCTAATATGCCCTTGAAATAGTTTATATATTAAAATAATTTCCCTGCTGTCAGATTTCCAAAAGTAAAACTTCCTCCCATACTCTAGGAGTATTTGGGGGAGCATTATTTACATTGTAGTAATTATGCAATATCTTTTCAATCAGTGCCATGCTCAAGTTATTCACAAGCCATGTTAAGAATTCATTCTTAGATATAATGGATTTATATAGATGAAAATGTTAAATTTGAGGTAAAATTGGTTTTTTCTTAAGTTTTGAATTTCTTTTTTATCTTCTTTTCTTTTTTTGTTTACTTATAAAAGATGTAATGGAAATTGTGAATTGAGCTTGTGAAAGGAATCTAATGTGGTAACGATCTATGACCGGATCGAGATTTTTGCTCTTGAAAGTTATGTTTTTATGTTTAAATTTGGAAAAAATAAATAAAAAATATTTACAAAAAAAAAAAAGAATTCATTCTTAACTCAGCTTATGAATAACCTGAACATAGCACTGAATAGAGTGAATAACTTCAGCATATCATGGACCTCTTAAATTGTTTTCCAGTCCAGAATACGTAGATTACCGTATTTTCCGGCGTATAAGACGACTGGGTGTATAAGACGACCCCCGACTTTTCCTGTTAAAATATAGAGTTTGGGCTATACTCGCCGTATAAGACTACTCCTCTTCCAACGCACACCAAATAAAAATTAAAAAACATCAACTGGCTCACCCACAATGTAAAAGCAGCTGTGCTAGACCCAAAATGGCCCCTGCAACAAGCAGGAACCTCACAGCGCCACAAAAAGCCCAAAAAAACAACTTTCACACTTTACACACACACAACACAACTGGCTCACCCACAATGTAAAAGCAGCTGTGCTAGACCCAAAATAGCCCCTGCAACAAGCAGGAACCTCACAGCCACAAAAAGCCCAAAAACCAACTTTCACACTTTACACACACAAAATTCCACATACAGCTTTGTGAGATTTTGTGTGTTTGAGTGAAACACTACAGAAACACACTAAATCGCAGAAAACTGCACAAATATTATTTTATTTTTATTTTTATATGAAAGCTAAATTTAAAACTTCCTAAACTTTAAATAGATGGTCTAAAAAATGGTCTAAAAAAGAACAACTAAAAAAAACCCAATTAGCTGTTTTTTTTAAAGCTCCCAAAGGGGGAAAAAACTTACCCAATAGAACAGGGGTCTCCAACTTGGCAACTTTAAGACTTGTAGACTTCAACTCCCAGAATACCTCAGCCAGCTTTGCTTTGCTGGCTGAGGAATTCTGGGAGGTCAAGTCCACAACTCCCTGCCTGCTTGATTGCAGGCAGGGAGTTGCTTGCTGATGGAATGGATTCAGGCAAGCGAAGCAAGGCAAGTGTTGCGACTAGCAGCTAAGGTAAGCAAGCTGGAGGGGGAAAACTTTTTTCCTTTTACATGGCTCTGGCGATCCAAGCTGAGTTGCCTGATTAGCAGGCAACTCAGCTGGGATGGTCAGAGCTTGGCTCGTCAGAGCCTTTCGGGCTGGTTTGCCTGGTTACAGGAGAACGACACCTGGCGTATAAGACGACCCCCAACTTTTGAGAAGATTTTCATGTGTTAAAAAGTTGTTTTATACGCCGGAAAATATGGTATGTATATTGGTCTACAAGATAAAACCAAGCTAGTTTAAAAATCAAGCAAGATGACGCTTAAAGCCAATATACATTAAAGCAGCAGCAATATAAAAAGTTTATCTCCAGCAAAAAACTAGCACCCTCTGTAGTCTTTACAAAACAATATTAGGTATAGAAATACATTTTTAGGAGCTTCCTAAAATGTAATAAAAAGTGGAATATAAAGTTAATAAAATTTAATGGGAAGGAAGGGAGTTAAGTTATAGATAATCCATGATTTACGACTCATTGTGTTACAACAATCTCAGAAGGAAAGCATCTCTGGCCATTTTAACTGGTCATGCTGCTACCCTAGTTATGTGACCACATTTTGGGGTCTTGGCAATCAGTTATGACCAGTTGCCAAGTACTCTGCAATCATGTGATAATCATTTGCAATTTCTCTGTTGTCTGTCTCACAATTAATGAGAGAGGAAAACACTAGTCTCCGGAAAGATTCAGAAAGATGACAGCATTCAGAAAGATGGTATGCTAGCATTTGGGAAAGGAAAAAAGGTAGTGAACAACATTCTTCTGAGCTTTCCAGAACAATGGCATTTGTTAGTGTTTTCATCAGGTAATGCAATTTGGAGAAGCAGCTTCCCAAACCATTATGAGAATGTGGCAGGATGGAGCAGGCAAACCTGGTAATCAGCAGCTGAAGAACAATGCAAAAGTTAAGTGGACCCAGGCATGACAGGGTGGGGAGACAGCCCAGATATTCCAGTGTAGCGAGAAGCCTGGGTCCTCTCCCTACCCCACCACACAGGAGGCCCTAGCTCTCTCCCCAGTACTCCACTTAAGAACCTGCATGGTGACTTAACAACCAAACTGGGAGAACTGGGAAAAACTGTTGAGCAAAAACGTCACATAGCATTTCATTTAATGACTACTGTGCAACAACTGAGACTGTGAGCTTAATTTTGATCTTAATGGATCTATAGTCAGTTTTTGACTCCTGTCAACTGCCTGGAAAAATCCCTGCAGTTTTCATGGCGAGACTTTCAGAAGTGCTTTGCTACTGCCCCCTTCCAAAGTGGAGGGAGGACGGGAGGGAGGCAGGCAGGAAAGGAACCCAAGATCAGCCAGGTGGCTCTGTTCTGAAAGCAAGACTAGAATTTATGGTCTCCCCATTTCTAAACTTCCTGGTTTCTAGCACAGTGTCTTAACCACTACATCAAACTGGGTCAATTTGATTTGTGGAATATTTTGCCTACATTTTATGCTTCGTATGTCACTTCCAATTATGTTGGCAAGATATTAGCTTCTGATTTCTATTTCTCTCTCTCACACACACACACAGAGAGAGAGAGAGAGAGAGAGAGAGAGAGAGAGAGAGCGAGCTTTCAAATATTCAAACTTGAATCTTCTGCATCAGAGATGTCAAACTCAAGACCCATGGGCCACATATGGCCCATGGGGTGCTTAAATCCAGTCCATGGGGTCAGTCTAGAAATATCAAAGGACCGGCCCGCTGGGCCTCTGCCAGCTAAAACAGGCCGCATGGGGCCCCATGTGCCCCATTTGGCCAGTAAAGTGGTACAGGAGGCTGTTCAGGGCAAAAACAAGGCAGAGGGCGCCGCACGCAGGGGGCCTGCACCCTGTTTAGGCCAACAGGATGCTGCAGGAGGTGTCTGTCCGGTCTCCCACCCACCACCCCACGGAGAACTACAATGCTGATCTGGCCCTCGAAGAAATCCAGTTTTGACACTCCTGTTCTACACGGAGCCCTCTAACAAGAAAATCCTGTAAGCAACTGAAGTAAACCTGTTCACTAATTTGTTAACCAGTCAATCCAGATTTTCAACATATCTGACTGTTGACCTATCCTAAATGAAGCTTCAATTTACAACTTTGAATATTATAAATTAAGTTTTTTGGGGGAAAATGAAAAAATTAGGAACTAGTATATCTAGTTTTCTTCAACACTAGACGAGTGTTTAAAATACTCTTTTTTATTCAACAACTGTTCCTGTGCTGTACACTCCAGACATCTTACTGCTGTCTTTTCTTCAGTATGAATTTATCAGCAGCACGTTCTGAAGAGAGTTAAATAATGTTATGTTTAATTTAACCACAGTCAGGCAAAATCACCATTTGTCACATTTTTAGAAAAAAACTATTCAAGGCAAGAAAGAGTTTTTAAGCTAAATAAACTATAATTGGGTAACTTTTCAATAACATATTGGTGATACCATATGCAATGTATAAGTTTTTATTATATATAAAGTTCTTACTGAAATGCTTGTACCTTATACCTTGCGTATTTCTTTTGTTTTTAGTAATGTATGTATTATTTTAATTTTGGATTGTAAACTGCCCAATTTAAGATGGCAGCTATATAAATGCAATCAACATCATCATATAATTTCACATTAAATTTCAAATATTTAAAGATTAAATTATCACTATTTGCAATGTACTGCTTAAGTTCTTCAATCATACTATGCCGTAATATTTTTACTTTAGTTTGTCAGCTGAATCCGGATGTTTGTAAATCATGATACATGGCTTTGTGAGATATGTGAGCTAAAGTCTTGGAAATTGTTAAGTATCATTTGGAATTTTTATTCAATAAACTTAAATTTTCTCAGAATAATCATGTATTCTCCACATAAACGAGGCATTGGACTTACCGTGAACGCTCTTTCTCCGGGGGCTGCGGAGTGGGTCAGGAGTGGGATGATACAGTCAGTCTGACCAATTACTGAGTCGAATTGCTTTGGCCACGCCTCCTCAAGCCTCCATTGCTTCCAGTTTGTTCGACGAAGGCAAATCTAAAAGACATGCTCCAACAATAGTTAGTCAGAAAGGAAGTGTCGCAGGTGGGAGGGGCTGACCCACTCCGCAGCCGCCGGAGAAAGAGCGTTCACGGTAAGTCCAATGCCTCTTCTCCCAGTAGGCTGCGGAGAGGGTCAGGAGTGGGACATACCCAAGCTCGTCAGCCCTATGGGTGGGAATCCTGCGACCTAGAAGGCCTCGGTGCCAGGTGTACCTGTTGGAGAACCCTCCTGCCAAAGGAAGCCTCCGCAGAGGCGTACACATCCAAACAATAAGGTTTAATAAAAGGGGCAGTAGTAGTCCAGGTAGCTGCCCGGCAAATGTCCTCGAGGGAGGCCTGCGTGGCCCAAGCAGCAGTGGTAGTTGCACTGCGGGTGGAATGTGCACTGATGTGCCTCGGAGGGACAAGGGAACATGACTCATAAGCTCGTGCAATACAGGCACGAATCCAATGGCCAATAGTGGCCGAGGCGGCTTTGGATCCCAACGAGGCAGGTTGGAAAGAGAGAAAAAGTGCCTCAGAACGTCTGGATGGAGCTGTCCACGACTTGTAAATCTTAATAGCCCTGCGGACATCCAATGTGTGCCACTTGAATTCTAGAGGATGGGAGGGGTTGGGGCAGAAATTAGGAAGGATGATTTCTTGCTCCCGGTGAAACCTGGAATTAATTTTTGGTACGAAGGCAGGGTCCAAACGGAGGACAACTCTGTCTAGGTGGATGATACACAAATCAGGCCTGATAGAAAGGGCCGCTAGTTCTGATAGGCGGCGGGCCGACGTGATGGCTACCAGGAAGGCAACCTTCAGAGTAAGGAACCTAAGGCTTGCTGTACATAGAGGCTCAAATGGAGGTTCGGTAAGTGCCTTCAACATCTGCGGCAAGTTCCAGGTGGGATATCTGTGAATCACAGGTGGGCAGAGATTCTGAACTCCCTGTAAAAACTGTCTGATGGAAACATGGTGAGATAGCGACACCCCGTCACGAGGAGACAGTACCGTGGCGAGAGTAGCAACATGACGCTTCAGAGTGTTGTGCGCCAGTCCCTTACGGAAACCATCGTGGAGGAACTCCAGCACCTACGGAACAGAAGCTGACAGGGGATTAATCTCGCGCGCAGAGCACCAAGAGATAAATACCTTCCACGTGATGTTGTAGAGTCTGATGGTGGATTCCCTTCTGTCTGCCTGCATGATTTCGATGACTTCAGCAGAGTAGTGGGCTTCACTCAGGAGGAGCCCCTCAACAGCCAGGCGGTTAGATTGAGCCACTGGGGCTCTGGATGGTTGATCCCCCCAGGCTGAGACACACCCTCTCCTGGGGCAACCGCCAAGGCCGTACTGTGGATAGTGCCACGAGGTCGGAAAACCAAGGCCTTCTTGGCCAATGGGGCGCGACGAGGATGACCTTTGCTCCCTCCACCACGATCTTGCGCAGTACCCGTGGAATTAGAGGCAGAGGGGGAAACGCATAGAGCAACTCCCGCGGCCACGGGCAGCGAAGGGCATCTGTGTTCTCCGCACCCGGAGATGGGTAACGGGTGAAGTATCGGGGAAGTTGCGCGTTCGCAGAAGAGGCCAACAGGTCTATCTGAGGCTGCCTGAACCGGAGACAAATGTCGTGTAATAGGTCGGGGTGAAGGCACCATTCTGATGCGTCTGTCGTGGTCCGGCTGAGGAAATCTGCTCAGAGATTGTCCTTGCCCGCAATATGATCCGCTTGAAGAGAGATGAGATGTTTCTCCGCCCAGGAGCCAATGAGAAGAGCTTCCTTCATCAGCAATCTGGACTTTGTCCCTCCCTGGCGATTTACGTGGGCTTTCGCCGCCACGTTGTCGGTAAATATTAGAATGTGATAACCTTGTATGGAAGGTCGAAATGCCTGCACTGCCAGATGTATCGCTCGGAGCTCCAGTAAGTTTATGTTGTACTGGGCCTCCTCGGGGGACCAGCGGCCCTGGGCTACTTGAGAACCAAGGTGTGCTCCCCACCCGAGCAGACTGGCGTCAGTCGTAATGGTGAGAGGTTGAATGTCCGAGAAAATGCAGCCTCTGTCCAGGGCCGGGGACAGCCACCAGTGTAATGACCGGCAGACGGACAGGGGAACCCTGATCTTGGACCGGGAAGCTGCGGTCTTGTTCCTTTGATATGGAAGTAATAGCCATTGGAGGCTGCGTGCACGTAATCGAGCCCATGGAACAATATTTATACATGATGCCAACTTCCCCAGTAGGTGGGACAGTTCGAGTTTGGACACAGTGGGTGCCCTGAGAAGCTGACGTATGAGGAGCCAGAGGCTGTCCCTCCTCTCTCTCGAGAGGAAGACCTGTCCTGCTTGAGAAACTATGATGGCCCCTAAATGGGTTAAGCGTGTCTGGGGTGCTAACTGGCTCTTGGGAACATTGACCAGGAACCCGTGCGCCTGCAATACTTGTAAAGTTAGCTGTAAGTCGGTCTGGGCTCTCTGGAGGGATGACACCTGTACCAAAATATCGTCCAGGTAGGCTTGAAGCCTCACTGGGACTGACCTTAAGATATGTTAGGAGAACCGCCAAAATCTTGGTGAAGCTGCGCGGGGCCGATGCCAGTCCAAAGGGAAGGGCACGGTATTGCAGATGGCGTCCCGCGTAGCTGAATCTGAGATACCGGCGATGAGCCGGGAGGATTGGGATATGCAGGTATGCCTCGGACAGGTCTATGGAGGCGAGAAAGTCTCCTGGCCGGACTCCTTCCAGAATGGTTTTCAAGGTGCTCATTTTGAATCTTCGATATACAAGATGGGTGTTTATAGAGATTTTAGATTTAGAATCGCTCTCCAGCCCCCCGAGCGTTTTGGAACCACAAATAGAATCGAGTAAAATCCCTGTCTCCACTGGTCTGGAGGAACCTCCTCCACAGCTCTGATCTCTAAGGGATGTTGAATTGCAAGTTCCATTAGACGACGCTTGCGAAGACAAGTGGAGACAGGGCATGGAGCAAAGTGGCTTGGGGGGCTGGAGCGAAACTCCAGGGGGAGACCAAATTCTATAGTATGCAGCACCCATTGATCAGTGGTGCTGCGGGCCCACCGGTCCAGAAAGAGACTCAGACGGCCTCCAATGGGGGCCATGAGGGGACCGTCATTTTTGTCGGCGGAACTGGCGATTGCCCGTTCCACGCGAAGATCGTTTTGGGGGCCCGAAAGATTTAGGTCTGTCTCAAAATGACCCTCTATCTTGGGGACGAAAGGAGCCCTGAGCATATGGACGCTGATTAGAAGTGTCCTGAGAATAATATCTAGCCTGAGGCCTGCGGTAATATGGGGTGGCCCTGCGGTCAGCTCGTCTTGTGATTGACGGCAGTATCTTTTTCTTGTCCCTGTCCTCGACTAAAAGGGGCTCAAGAGAATCTCCAAACAATTTAGAACCCAAGTATGGGGTGGATGCCAAGCGCCATTTTGCTTTGAGATCAGCTGACCATTGTCTCAGCCACAACAAACGCCGTGAGGTGATGGAGGAAGCCATAGCCCAAGAGGCGTACTTGGCCGCATTAAGTATGGCGTCAGAGGGAAATTGGATGGCTGCTATTATTTTGTTCAGATCTTGGTGAACCCTAACGTCCTGGGCTGGCAGTCGAGACTGGAACTGCTGAAGCCACAATAGGGAGGACCTAGAGAAAAAGGAGGCCGCAGTAGCGGCCTGTATTGCCCAAGCCGAAGCTTGCTGGGTCTTCTTGAAGGCTGAATCAAATTTACGGTCCTCAGGTTTAAGTCCCTCAGAGGCATCCCAGAAATGTAAGGTGATAGGTAAGCGAGAGATGCCACCGGACCATCTACTGTGGGAACCTGCAAGAGGTTTGCCAGGGAAGGGTCCATATTATAATTGCGGCGGTCAGCCCCACTAGGAGTGGGAAGGGAAGCCAGATTGGCTCATTGTTTTCGCACCACGTCCATGAACAGTTTAGGGGCTGGTACAAAAAGTTGTTCAGTAATGGGTTCAGAAAATATGCCTTGACCGATTGTAGAAGTCGTAGCAGGAATAGAATTAGAGTCCAAAAGGCCTAAAGTTACTTTGGTCTTGTGGAGTAAGGATTTGAAAAGTCCCTGAGGGAACAGGCCCGTGAAGGCTGGGACATAAGGCAAATCTGTTTCGTTGTCAGAAAGGTCAGCTTCCCTTTGAGGTTCTTCCTCCAAGTCTAGATCAGAACCTCCTCTTGATCTTATGGGCGACTGCTCTGGGGAACCAGTTAAGCTGGCAGAAGGAGATACTCTAGAACGCCTTGAGTGTAGACTTTCAGATACTAATGAGGCAGAGCGATGCTCTCTAATGCCCTCAGCAATACCATGGGAAATAGCCTTAGAGATTAAGTCTTGAATAGACTCAGGCAAGTCCTTGAGCACAGAAGAGGTTGTACAAGGAGGTTTCTGAACTTGGACAGGTTCCTGAGATTCAATAAAACAGTCAACGGGGTCCCCTTTTTGGTTTTCAGGTAATGACTCAGGGGATATAGACTGTGGTCTCTCCGGAGATAACGCTCTAGCTAAATCTGGGTTATCATCCGATCCCTGTTCTAAGGTTGCAGGACAATCGGTGATAGAGGCCTTGGTTTGATGTGATCTCGTCTTTTCAGTGTGTTCATGCAAATGAGCTTGGTGGTGGGCTTTCTTACCCGAAGTTGATTTGGAAGTGGCCTTGCGGGCCGTCTCAGCCTTTTCAGAAGGTAGGTCAGCCATGATGAGTACAGACTGTAGAATTGAGAGCAGCCTGTAAATGACAAATATATATATATATATATTATTGACAAATATATATATATATGTATATATATAAATATTATTAACAATCAGGTACCAGTCTCAGAAAGAACGAGACTTGACAATGAGGGGTAACTTCGGTAATCTGTGCAGAGCCCAAGAGTCTTGCCTCAAATGAAACAGCAGCAACTGAAAATACATTAAATTTTTGAACTTAAAAATGGCCACCGAGAAATAATAATGATGAAACAAAATGGCCGCCGAGAAATAATAATGATGAAACAAAATGGCCGAGAAATAATAATAATGATGAAACAAAATGGCCACCGTAACTGACAGTTACAACACAAGGCAATGGCGGAGGCCAAATCCTAGAGGCCAAACAATTCTCTGAGTTACATTCGCTGAACACACTTCTTCCCCCAGGGAAAGTGGCTGTACAGATGCTAAGGGAGAATTCCTGGCCTGTGTAAATTTTCGCAATAATTCTTGTCGCTGGGAGGTGGGAAAGCCTGAACAAGCACTCAGTGGCTCAGCAGCAAATCGGCTAGTGAGAGATCGCTAGCCAAGCGCAAACAGCGTCTTCAAACTCACCACCTCAGAACTCCGGGCTGGTGGTAAAGGTGGCGGCGGCTGGAACTCAGCGATGGCGTTTCCAGCTGAAGCTGAAGTAAGCCGCCCACACAACTCTTCAATAATTAGGGAGCAAAGAGAAGGTCTCCTGCCCTGAGTTCCCGAAGTGATCACTCACCCAAGGAAAACCGCTCAAAGTCCTCTTCTCCGCCTCTCAGCTGACGATCGCAGTAGCGCAGCAACAGCAGCGGCGGTGCGGCGGCGGCGTTCCCAGGCAGACTGAGCTGGCCAGCACACCTCAGTAAAATTTTAAAGCTGAAGAGATTTTTTCCACCTAAATAGTCAGGAGTGGGACTCAGAGTATTTATGTCTGGTCAGAACTACTGAGTCAAATAAACTGGTAGCAATGGAGGCTTGAGGAGGCGTGGCCAAAGCAATTTGACTCAGTAATTGGTCAGACTGACTGTATCATCCCACTCCTGACCCACTCCGCAGCCTACTGGGAGAAGAGGCGTTGGACTTACCGTGAACGCTCTTTCTCCAGGGGCTGCGGAGTAGGCCAGGAGTGGGTCAGAAGTGGGATGATACAGTCAGTCTGACCAATTACCGAGTCAAATTGCTTTGGCCACACCTCCTCAAGCCTCCATTTCTTCCAGTTTGTTTGACGAAGGCAAATCTAAAAGACATGCTCCAACAATAGTTAGTCAGAAAGGAAGTGTCGCAGGTGGGAGGGGCTGACCCACTTACACTGACCCACAGTTAGCTGTAAGTCGGTCTGGGCTCTCTGGAGGGATGACGCCTGTACCAAAATATCGTCCAGGTAGGCTTGAAGCCTCACTGGGACCGACCTTAGATATGCTACGAGAGCCGCCAAAATCTTGGTGAAGCTGTGCGGGGCCGATGCCAGTCCAAAGGGAAGGGCACGGTATTGCAGATGGCATCCCGCGTAGCTGAATCTGAGATACCGGCGATGAGCCGGGAGGATTGGGATATGCAGGTATGCCTCGGACAGGTCTATGGAGGCGAGAAAGTCTCCTGACCAGACTCCTTCCAGAATGGTTTTCAAGGTACTCATTTTGAATCTTCGATATACAAGATGGGTGTTTAGAGATTTTAGATTTAGAATCGCTCTCCAGCCCCCCCGAGCGTTTTGGAACCACAAATAGGATCGAGTAAAATCCCTGTCTCCACTGGTCTGGAGGAACCTCCTCCACAGCTCTGATCTCTAAGAGATGTTGAATTGCAAGTTTCATTAGACGACGCTTGCGAAGACAAGTGGAGACAGGGCATGGCACAAAGTGGCTTGGGGGGCTGGAGCGAAACTCCAGGGGGAGACCAAATTCTATAGTATGCAGCACCCATTGATCAGTGGTGCTGCGGGCCCACCGGTCCAGAAAGAGACTCAGACGGCCTCCAATGGGGGCCATGAGGCGACCTGTCATTTTTGTCGGCGGAACTGGCGATTGCCTGTTCCACGCGAAGATCGTTTTGGGGGCCCGAAAGATTTAGGTCTGTCTCAAAATGACCCTCTATCTTGGGGACGAAAGGAGCCCTGAGCATATGGACGCTGATTAGAAGTGTGCTGAGAATAGTATCTAGCCTGAGGCCTGCGGTAATATGGGGTTGCCCTGCAGTCAGCTCGTCTTGTGATTGACGGCAGTATCTTTTTCTTGTCCCTGTCCTCGACTAAAAGGGGCTCAAGAGACTCTCCAAACAATTTAGACCCCGAGTACGGGGTGGATGCCAAGCACCATTTTGCTTTGAGATCAGCTGACCATTGTCTCAGCCACAACAAACGCCGTGAGGTGATGGAGGAAGCCATAGCCCAAGAGGCGTACTTGGCTGCATTGTGGCGTCAGAGGCAAATTGGGTGGCTGCTATTATTTTGTTCAGATCTTGGTGAACCCTAACGTCCTGGGCTGGCAGTCGAGACTGGAACTGCTGAAGCCACAATAGGGAGGACCTAGAGAAAAAGGAGGCCGCAGTAGCGGCCTGTATTGCCCAAGCCGAAGCTTGCTGGGTCTTCTTGAAGGCTGAATCAAATTTACGGTCCTCAGGTTTAAGTCCCTCAGAGGTATCCCCAGAAATGTAAGGCGATGAGGAAGCGAGAGATGCCACCGGACCATCTACTGTGGGAACCTGCAAGAGGTTTGCCAGGGAAGGGTCCATATTATAGTTGCGGCGGTCAGCCCCACTAGGAGTGGGAAGGGAAGCCGGATTGGCCCATTGTTTTCGCACCACGTCCATGAACAGTTTAGGGGCTCTCTCTGTATTGTATCTCTGTCTGTCTCTGTATTGTATCTCTCTCTGTCTCTTTCTCTCCCACCCTCTCTCTCTGTATCTCTGTATGTGTCTCTCCCCCCCCCACCCCGTCTCTCTGTATTTCTCTATGTCTTTCTCTCCCTCTCTCTATGTTTATCTCTGTCTTTGGCCCGGCCTCTTCTGCATCCCCTGCCATCACCCTTACCTTTTCAGGCCAGGCCTTCACAGCTCTCCGCACCACAGCAGAAACTTGGAGGCCCCCTCCGTCCTCCCTACACAGATGTTCTCTGGGGGCTCAATGGGGAGACGCATAGCAGGAAGGGAAGGGGAGGGAGGGAGGGGGTGCGGTGAGAGTTCGAGGCTGGTTTGGGGCTTCCCGCCCGAAGGAAGAAAGCGGCAAAACCAGGACCCACGCATACCCCACTGGACCCCTGCTGTGCAGTTCTCCTCCCCCGCCTGCCAAGGGCAGGGGAATGATTAAATCCCCCACTCTTCCAGGAGAAACGAAGGAGGGCCGGCCATCCTCCCTCCTGGCCATTTCCACCCCCTGAAGCCTCCATGGAGCCCCTTTTCTGCCAGAGGCTGAAATTTTCATGTAGGCTCCGTGAACTGCCAGAGCACCCACCTGGGAATGCAAGGTGGCGCTGCTCAAAAGCGACCCTGAGGCTCCAACTGCCTCCATCTCCCGCTCACCGACCGGATTCGCATAGCACCGGTTAGCGGCTGGTCTTTCTGACCTCGGGGCCCATGGTAGCGCTGGGCCAGGCTCGATTCGGGCCAGGCGAGGGATGGAGGGTTCCCACTCGGCGGACCCAGGCAGCCTCGTTGCCAGGTGTTCTTTGGCGGGAGCCCCGAGAGCGGCTGGCAAGGTGGATGGGCAGCAGCGGTGGGCGAGGCTAGTTCACGGGGCGGCCGGGGGAGGGGGAGGTCAGAGCCAGGCTTGGGCGGGCCCCGCCCAGACCTAGAAGCGCCAGCTGCGAGGGCTTCCCGGAGGGGAGTCGGCTGCCTACCTGCCGAGCCTGGTGGCAGGATATCGAGCGTCTCTGCCTTCCAAATGTGCAGTTTCTTGGAAGCAATAGGTAGTGTCTAAATATAAGGAGCAGAAATCTGTTGAGCATAATCAGGGCTGGGAGGCTTTGTTGGTTTTACGTCTAGCAGATGGCGCTGTTCTCCAATGTTTTTCATGTTTTTCTCTGCCACAGGTGTGACATGTATATAATATAGGTATATAAAAACACACCCGTAGTCGAATGCAACGTTGTGTCAAAATTTGAAAGCAATCGGTAAAGAATTTTCAGAGATGTGCGGTTATGTACTAACGGACATTTACATTTTTATTTATATAGATTTTAAGTTTTCAGTATTTCAATGTTTATGCTGCTGATTATATGCCTAGCAGTTTAGATAACATCTTAGAAATATGGTATAGTCCTTCAATCCACTCTGAGATTGCTGTTTCACCACCCTCCCAAACTGAGATTAGGAGCAACTAATGATGATTATTTCCAGGTTAAACATCTGTTAAATTCAGAAACAGTATTATATGACTTGAAAGGGACAAATGTTAGCCCAAATTGTACAAGCTTTGTTGATTGAATCTCTGCATACTACAGCGTTTCCCTGAAAAGAAGACCGGGTCTTATTTTCTTTGGGCCCCCCAAAAACCGGCTAGGGTTTCTTTTTTGGGGGGGAGGTCTTATTTTTCCCCGTGTATCAGTATGAGGCGGGGGGTGGGGCAAACAGTACCTCGTGCCAGCTTCCTGAAGGGTCACAGGAGGCCATTCCATCATTCACGAAACAGCTGATTTGCAGGTACTGCTCAGGCTGCTGCCTCCAGGAAGCGTGGCTGCTTTTGCATTTAATTGAGGCTGCAAAAGAAGTCGGAGGCCAAGCGACGCGCCCCACACCTTGCACTCTCACCTAATGGTGAGGGTCACAGTAGGCAATTCTGTCCACGGAACAGCTGCCTTGTGGGTGCCACTCTGGCTGCTGCCTCCAGCAAGTGCGGCGCTTTTGCCATTGATTGCGGCTGCAAAAGCAGGCCAAGCAATGTGCCCCACACGCTGGCCTTCCAAAGGTACTGTAGCAGCAGCTATCCACAATTTTTTTACCATTATTTCGTCACGACCCATGTGGCCCAGTACGAAGTTAACATTCAGAAATGTTGCCGTAGCTGCAGAGGTCTCCTTGTGGAACACTCTGCCACCGTAACTTTGGAGCAAACCTCTGCCTTACCTGCACACCATTGAAAGACTGGAGGCTCTGAAGCCATGGAGGGAGCATTTTTGGATGTGCATCTATGCAGGGCTCCTCTTTGAAAAAATGATCTGCCAGGGGGGTGGGGGGCAGATTTTCCTGCACATGTTCCTTTCCTCCACAGGTATGGTAACATTTCTGAAATGTTAACTTTTAACACCAGATTGGGCCACATGGGTCATGATGAAATAATGGTAAAAAAACTGGATAGCTGCTGTACCCTTTGGAAGGCCAGCATGAGGTGCATCTCTTGCTGAAGTGGCTGTGCTTGAGGGGTGCTTTTGAGAGAGAAGGCAAAGATCAGCTTTGCCTTGCCCCTTGCCTTCAGCCCCCCTTTGGCTCGCCAGAACCAAGCTCTGAGAGAGCTCAATCAGAGAAGTGGCCCACAGGCTTTCAGGAGCAAAGTTGAGACTGAGAGTAGCCAGGACAAGGAAAAGTCCAGTGCCGCAGCAGCGCTCTTCTTTCCTCAGAAATGGAGTCTTGGGAGGGGGAAACTGCAGCCCCAGGCAGGGTGGATATGTCAGACCGTGTATAAAAAGCAAAAAGCGAGGGAACCAGCAGCCGCAAATAAAGGAGCTTTGTGAAACGTCATGCCTACCCATTTTCCCGCCAAGTCTTCAGCGTTGCAATCCTGGGATATGGTGAAGGCTAGGGGGGAGGAGCCTTATGGTAGAAGCAAAGCACAGCCTGTCCCTTTAGAGTAATCAAATGTGTGTATGCGAGAGTGACAGAGAAATGAGAGGGGAGTAACAAGAATTGCAGGCAATGCTGTTTCAAAGGATTTCCTCTCAGCCGTTTCTTTCTCTCAGACACAAACACACAGACATTTGTTGAGAAACGGTGGGGGCCAGGCAATTGGGTAAGGGGACTGATCCTCCCCCACCTCCAGCTTGGCATCTGCTCAGGATGGCGTCCCGAGGCCTGGAATCTGCATGGGTGACCCCTACCTGTCCAATGAGCCAAATGGGCTCCCTCCTCTCCCATGTAAAGCAGCGGCCGGCGCAGGCTCCGTCTATGCATCCATGAAGCAGGATCAGCATGGCCAGTTCTTGCCCGCAGCATTGGCGGCCAGGATTGGGTTAGAGCTGCCACCAGCCAAGATCAGCAGGCAATACTCAGTGAGCTGGAAGCTTATATTAGGCCTACCCCCCAAAATTTGACTAGGCCTTACTTTTTGAATAGGTTATACTTTCGGGGAAACACGGTATCTTTTGCGAGTCATTTAAAAATTTATGTGGCAGCTAGTCACTTCAAAAAAGCAAATACTTCTAGCAATCAAGTCTGCTATTTCAAAAGGAGAGTGGGAATAAATATGATGAAGAGGAACAAGACAAGTAATAAGAACTCCAGATGTTAAAATTCTTTGCATTAGTGAAATCTACAATGCTTTAAGGTTGCAAAGATTGGATAGCCACCTTCCCCGCCCCGCTCATCAAAAGCTGGCCAAAGAAATACATCAAATCACTTTATGCAAGATGGGACACTCTTGGTCTGTCTCCTTTCATTATAGGGGAAGGGGGAAAGCTGACTGGCTGTTGAGAAACATGGTTGCGATATCTGTAGCCACTCTTATTCTTCATGCACTTTCCTGCACCTATCACTGTTCTTTCTTTCTTTCTTTCTTTCTTTCTTATCTTAGGTGTGTAAAAGATATTAAACATTCCCCAATCCGATCAAAAGCTCTCTGTACAGAAAATTTCTACTAAGTCCTCAATTTACAACAGTTCATTTAATGACTGTTCAAAGTTGTGTCACTGAAGTGACTTATGACAGTTTTTCATTTACAGCCATTGCAGTATCCCCATGTTCACATGACCAAAATCCAGCCTCTGGCAACTGGTTCCTTATTCCTATTAACTGATTCCTATTAAGTTGCAATGTCCCGGGGTCATATGATCAACTTTTGCAATCTCTTGACAAATAAAGTCAATTGGGAAGCCAGATTCACCTGACAACTGTGTTACTAACTTCAAAACTGCAGTAATTCACTTAACAACAATGGCAAGAAAGGTCATAAAATGGGGCAAAACTAACTTAACAATTGACTCACTTAGCAACAGAAATTTTGGGCTAAATTGTGGTCATAAGTCAAAGACTACCTGTACTATAGTTATAAGGAAACGTATTTAAAATGCTGTCCAGCCGCCATTTCTAATTTTGTTCAAGCTTGTTCAGATCTTTCTCTTTTGACCAGTTTCCTCCTTGCAGATTGCTCTAGGGCAGGGGTGACAAACTGGTGGCCCATGGGCTAGATGCATCACTCACAGGCCATGCCCACTCCAGCTCCATGAAGGGGAAAAAGTCATGATACATCATGTGATAGCAACATGAAACCAGGAGAAGAGTAATCTATACTCTTGCATTACCACTCTTCTAGACCATACATAATGGTTGCATATGTAACAAGGAGGTACTATATAAGGTGTGGCACATAAAGTATACAATTTTTGAATTACAACATTAAATTGGAAACTTGAGTTTTAAAAAATCCATTTAAACAGGACTTAGTTATTTAAAATACTAAAAAAAAGTTATTATTTCTATAGCCTTTCTTTAATTAGCAAATTTCTGTCAACCATTTTAATTAATAGTGAGCTAAACTTTCTAAATAAATAAATCTTAATCCAATTAATAAATTCTGATATGAAGGCTAATCTAATAAGCTTTTTGCTGTTTGAATTCTGTGCTAATTTGAAAATACATAATGCAGTATCTAAATTTAGTCATCTATAAAATACTTTCATTCAAATTTCCTCATACCCTAATTGTTCCACAGAGATGGAAGTTAAATCTTCAAACCAATATCCTTTACAACCCAAGTCTGTCATCAAAGTGAAACAACCAACTTGATTGCAGAGGTATTTTAAAGTTTTCTGCAACACTTATTTACATAAGAACTGCACTGCAGAGAACTGTATTTACTCTAATCATAACATATGACTACAGTGTACAGTGAGAAGTCTCACATCTCAGATGTAATTTTTTAAAAGTATGTTATTACCACCTTGAAGTCTGATTTGGGCTAGAAAGGTCTTGAAGCTTTCCTGAATACACACACTGGAATCCATGCATCTGCTGTTCCTTTACATTCTCTAAAAAAATACTATTCAAGTCAAATCTTGCATTATAATTCCATGTAGAGCACACTGCGACACATGTGGGGTTTGGGAGGCCAAAAATGGGCCCGTTTTTGGCCTCCCAAATCCCCCATGTGTCACGTTTTTGCTCTCCCCAGCCCCCAGGAGCACACTGCAGGCCTCCCAAACCCTCTGCACATCCCATTTTTGCATAAAATAAGCCAGTTTTTCGCAAAAATGGGACTGTAGAGGATTTGGGAGGCCTGCAGAGTGCTCCTGGGGGCCGGGGGAGGGCAAAAACTTGATGCGCTAAGGCCAAAAACTATTTTTTTCTTGTTTTCCTCTTCAAAATCTTGGTGCGCCTTATACTCCAGTGCATCTTATAGTCCAAAAACTCCAGTATGAACAGATTCCTGTTACTTGATAAACCTTAGCAACAGGCCTACCTAACCCTACGTTCCAAGAGTCTAATGACCATGTTAATGAAATCATCTATTTATTCCTGCAAAAGAGAATGAGGCCAGTCCAATGCAATAATTAAGAACTGCTTTATCTGATATACAAAGAATTCCACAATAACAGAAATAGTATGAAATAAATTGCACATTTAAAATGTAGATCTTCTCTCCCTTATCAATTACTATAAAATAGCAATATAATATAATTGTAAAAATTCTAAGCATAGCATGGATCACAAATTGTAGAGTCACTAAATAACTTAGTAAATAAATCACTGAAGCCATTTGGCAAAATCTAACATTTGTTCTTCTACATGCAAAAAATATCAATGTGGAATTATACTGATTTCTTTATATCCCTATTATTACTTCATAGAAACAACTGCAATCGTAACTACTTCATTTACTCCATGAAATATAAAGTTGGAGAATCCTTTCAATGTCTTCAGATATCTAAAAGCTAGGGCTGGATAAGTTTGAGATGCCTAAATGTGGAGTCTTTAGGAGTTCAAATAACTTAGCATAGGAGTTTTCTCTCAACAACTTAAAGAGGAGAGAACTTTTTCACATTCATTTCCTTCTGCACAACATTCATACTATGACTCACCACTGACAATGCTGACTGTAGATGTTGGAAACTGCATGACACCTTTGACGGGCTTCAAGTTCCTCAGTCCCAATTACAAAAATGTAATATAGCTAACAATGGAACAATTCAGTCAAATGTTAAGAAAGGTGGAAACTTTTCTATTCTCAAAACACACACATACACAAATTATAAGGGCAGGTACCTTGCTTGGCATGTAAATAAACTGCATCCTTTACATTTAATTTTGAGTTTAAGATTCTTTTTTGGGAGGTGAATCATGATCATTTTCCATATAAAATTAAAAATAGCTTTTTTCTTCAGCATCTCATAAGTAATATAATTCACAGTTTATCAAAAATATAAGCCAAAAAACCTCTTCAACTGAATAGATATGTGTGCTACCCAAATAAATTACTGTAGGTTCTCTTTTTTAAGATTAAAGAAGTGTAGCAGCAATTAGAAATTTAGAACAAAACTCAATTCATTCTTAAAACATATTGTGAAGCTTACTGTAAAAGCTTTATAGGTACAAATTCAATAGGAATTTACCTGATGTCTAAGTTCATGAAAGCAAAGGATCACATACACAAAGTTGCTATAGTTATCACAACACCAGTTATCAATTACTGTTTATAAACAAGGCAGCATTTAAATTCTATCTTAAATAGAACTGAGCATAGTAAAACACAATTCATTTTGAACACAAGCGAAGTTTGTATGGCACTCATATGTCAATTTGTGGAACAAACTAAAATACTGTATTACAAACATTCTAATCCTCACTAGCATTGTTTTCCTGTACATAATATTCTAGATTTATTTTCTTCATCCAGAAACCAGTTTTCTGAAACTGCACAAAATGCTATAAGATATAAAAATGAAGCTAATATGTACAAACTAGGCAGAACATGCTCTTAAACATTCTATAATAAATTTTAAGGATTATATTATAAATTTCTCGTTGAAAACTGTACCTAACTTTCAACACTATAAGAAAATGCTGCAATCTCTCTCTGGAGTCAGATTGCCTTAACAAATCTAATAAATATTTTTCTCCTAGTTAGGTTATAAAGGGACTATTTCTGATTCAAACTAGGAGCTACTTAGAATTAAAAATAGATTTTAGTTGAACAAAAATACTATTAAATTATTAAGTTCATAAACTTTTAAATGCATCCACCAAAAGAAAAATCCTGTTCTGTCCAACAATACTTTTCTATAAAATTTTACATAAACTCTGTTAAGGACCAGGTTAAACACTTTTTGATTTTATTCTAAATGCTTATGATTTCATTACCAACTTAATCATTTTAACGGGGGAAATTTCTTTAGATTCAAAACCATGATTGTTCAATACCGTATTAGCAATAATTAAGGGCAATCATCTAAATTTGTAGACAATAGATATTGCTACACTTACATTCTTCCTCTGTTCATTAAAAAAAAAAGTAATATTGAAAGATAATCAACACTTGGTAATGTCGCAATTTATTTTATTTAAAAAAACCCGCAAACTTATGAGTAATAATAAATAACACAAGCTGAAATTTCTTATTTGAGAAATCTTAACTGTGCGGGATCAATTAACATCGATGGCCTCGGCCTGCACACCAATCAGCAAAACACCTTTCCTTCAAATGTTGGAGACACCTCCATTCTTCTCCCCCATCTTCGCCCCAGTTACTCATCTAACTCTTTAAAATGTCTCGGTTACACCCGGATTCAGAACGCCCTATGTTGCTAAATCGAAAGCCCGTCTCCAGCAAAATATGCACTTTTAATCGAGACAACAGCCGGTAGTGCAAGATACCTATGTTTCTAGGTGGAACGATGCCGTGCAGACTATTTAAACAAACCCGAGACTTCCCCCAACCTTTTAGTCTTTGCAGAGTAAAGCCACGAGTAAATCTGAAACGAATGCCTTCGATCTCAGTAGCTCCTACAATTACCGCCGCGCCCAACCTACCGCAGTTCAAGTCGACACTCCAATTCAGCCTCAAGCCTGGGGAGGCTCTGCTAGTTTCGGTCCTCCGGCAACACTTCCCACTCTACCTGGACTTACCGAGCCTCGTTTTGCGAGTACAGGACACCGGCTACCTCCACTTCGCCTCAGCGTCCTCGCCTTTCTCAAGCTTCTCCACCTAAAATCCTTCCAAGGCCCATGTTTACCTTCTGCAAGGCCGCCTCAAAGGCCTTACGCAGGATAGCAGAAGTGTAAAAGTATAGTTAGTGGAGAGGGACTCCCGACTCCAGGGCCCCGTCCCGCACATGAAATCCATCCCCGCCCAGTCTCCAAAAGACACAGGGTCCGGAGTGTATCCCCACCACCTTTCAGGGAAACCTTGGTTCCCGCTGTTGCACTTTTCTGATTTTGTTTAATCATCTGAATCTATGCTTTGTTTAATCATCTGAATCTATTTTTTGTTTTCATCATTAAAAAAGAAATCACAGGAGTTATTTACCCCACCCAGTCACTTCCTGTGTGGGATCAACATACTCCATCTTTCTCCTCTGCCCCCTCTGACGGCCCCGCGACCGAACCGATCCCGGGACAGGAAAAATCACCCTGAGACCCAACTCAAGTTTCCGTAAGAAAGGTAAAAAGGAGCCTCGAAGAAATACAAACACTGGCGGGAAGACGAAGCGCAAGGTCCCGCACAGGGCGTGTCTTCAACTATGACTGCCTTTGTTGCTCTTGCTATTTTTCTGGGCAAACACGGGCCACTCAAGAGTTTCCACCTTTCCCCTTTCTGCAGAACTCGTACCGGTTCTCGCCGTCCGCCGCGGCCACTATAGCTAAACCGACTGCGAGGGTATGCGAGAGAGACTTAAAATGGCGCCGTTCACAGGGAGCTTCTTATAGCGACTGCAGAAACTCGATTGTATCCTGCCGCCACTTCGCCAGGCCTTGCGCGCAGCAATCCACAGGCTACCCACTCAGTAGCGCGGAGGACGCGCACACACATACAAAGGAAGGTGGAGAAATAGTGCGCCTCTACCCTTCTTCTTTCGTTTGCGCGCGCGCACATAAAAACATGAACATAACAAGGCGGGGGAGATAAAACGAGGGGGGAACTCTTACCAGACACTACTAAAGGAGTTTCGGGAAGGCGAGGAATTGTGGGTATGGGGGGGGGGGAGAAGTGGAGCGTACAAGAACTAGTCACAAAGGGTGCAGGGATTCAGCCCTGAATTGAGGCGTGATGCGGCTAAACAGGGAGGGCAGAGAGTTGATCGCTCGCTGTTAGAAAGAGACTTTTTCCAGGGACAGGCAAGGAGAACGATACTCGTAGCCTGAAGGCAGGAGGAAGTTATAGTAGCTGGCTGCAGAGTAAGCCCTCTTTAAAGGTGCAGGGAACCTCCCGCACTCAAATCTACTGTACAATTGGTGTGCTTTTTCATTCAAGATTCATCATAAAGGGACAATAATTACGTTTTCCTCCTCATTTGGAGCCGCGAAAACGAGATTGTTGACGAAATGTTCTGTTTTTCTTTTCAGAGTTTCCGGTACTGCTGCTAACTTGCTTGCATTCTCGTTGGAGACAAGTAAAATAAGACTGAAATGAAAATCTTCGGGATTGTATCGATTTGCTTAGTACTTTTGTTCCGTCTGACTGGACGAATACTTAGCTCCGAATAGTATTCCATCCCCATCATCTCTAACCACTTCTGCCCTCTCCCAGTAAAGCAGCCCTTTAAATTTAAGTTCTGGACGGGTTTCGGGAAAGGAGGTGGCGGTGACTTTCTCACGTTAGTCGGAAGCGCTTTTTGCACTTCCCTCAATACTCGGCACGGAGCGGTTACTAAAGCACACAATCGACGTGCTTTTCCAGCTACACTTACAGGGGGTGAATGAGTGGTCAGTGGAGATGCAGATATTAGATTATAATAAGCGCCGTATTTCTATGGCTTATTTTGCAAATGCGTCTAGCATAGGTTATGCGATTTTTATATATGTCAGTTATAAATTCGAAGAGCCTATATTTGCGTACGAATATCTACAACCCTTAGAACGTTTTCGGGAGTAAGCCAATTCACGCGAATGCATGTAATTTCTAATAAACACATACTGTATTCTCGATTCAAGACTTTTTTTAAAAAAAATACAATTTTATATACGTTGTAATACTTTTTAAAAATGCTTCTTCAAACTGGAATTTTATATTGTCGTAGTTTTAACATTTAATACGATCTGACATTTTGGTCGACTGATTAATTTGAAAATCTGGGACTACACTCCTATCAAAACTCTTAAATGTTTGCTAATTTCTTTCTGTAGATTTCCTCCAAGATAATGTTTAATTTAAACTGTAAACTGCACGAAAATTAATTTTGCACGTGGAAACTCCACATGAACGTTTCGCTTACGTACCAAGAGTTTATTTTGCTCTGGTCAATCGGATAATGAGCCCCTTCCTGGCCATAACCTACATTTATTTGTCAGAATCTCACTGAATTAAGTGATTGATGAATCTATAATCATACCAAACTTAAAAACTGACCAACTCGCTGCCTCATTCGGTCTAGAGCAGATATTTACACGAAAAGTGCGCTTGGCAAAGAGGCAAGGAAACCTGGGCAGCTTCCGGTCTCTTACACAACTTTGATGTTTCCTAGGCGAGGCAAACTACTACACTCGAGCAACATGGGATCCGGACCAAGCGGGCCAAGGGCGCTGTTTATTCTTTTTACTTGGCTCCGCCTTTGTTCCGAAGCGAGGACTTCGAGGCCGGAATTGAGATGTTAGGATCTCTGGGAAGCCACGTGGGAAAACTGAATTTGCCTACAGTATTATCTCCCTCCATCCGCTCTTTTATTTGCACCTTTACACGGTCTGATCGTGTACTCTTATTTTACGGGGCTGTTCTGGGAAGTCTGGATTTCTACGGGAGACTCGTCTTTTATGGCGGTTTTAGTATGCATGCCACTGGGTTGCCGATCTCATTGAATTCAAGGGGACTTACAACCGATTAAACATGCGTAAGATTAGCTTGCAGAATTAAGCAATGTACTTTATTTGATAGTTATTTTACAGTCGGTTGTTTCTACAATTCAGTGTGTGTAGCTATTTTTATTTATTTTTATTTTATTTATTTTTATTTTATTCGGCTTATATGCCACCCTATCTCCCAATGGACTCAGGGCGGCTTACATTAATAAAAACACAAGCCACAATACAAAATAAAATCTAAAAAATTTAAAATTTAACTCTTAAAACCCCCCCATCAGACCAGGTCAAGCGATTTAAAAAGCCAAGTTTTTAATTCACAACGGAAGGTGTGAAGGTCAGGCGCTAATCGGAGCTCCAAGGGAAATTGATTCCAGAGGGTGGGTGCACCGACCAAGAAGGCTCTACCCCTGGGGGCCGCCAGCCAGCACTGTCTAGCCGACAGCACCCTGAGCAAGCCCTCTCTATGGACTCGAACCGGGCGATGGGATATCGTTGCTGGCTGTAGGTGGTCTGCCAAATATCCTGGGCCTAAGCCACGTAGGGCTTTATAGGTCATTACCAGCATCTTGAATCTCACCCAGAGGGCAACCGGTAATCAATGCAAGCCACGCAGGAGGGGTGTAACATGGGAGTATCTGGATTCTCCCATCAAAACCCGTGCGGCTGCATTTTGCACCAACTGAAGCCTTCGAGTGGTCCTCAAGGGCAGCCCCATGTAGAGAGCGTTGCAGTAGTCAATCTGTGAGGTGACCAGCGCATGAGTAACTGCGTAGGGCATCTTGGTCCAAATAGGGACGCAACTGGCGCACCAGACATATCTGGTGAATGCACCCCTGGTCATGGTCGTTATATGATCTTCTAAGCTCAACCGTGAATCCAGGAGGACGCCCAAGTTGCGCACCCTGTCTACAGGGGGCAAAACTTCACTCCCCTATAGTCAGCGATGACACACCTCCCCTGAACCGAAATGCCGGTACCCACAGCCTTGGCTGGGTTGAGTTGTAGTCTGTTTCTACCCATCCAGACCCGTACTGCTTCCAGGCACTGGGCCATCACGTCGAGGGCATCGCTAGGTTGGTTCGGGGTGGAAATAAAGAGCTGAGTATCATCAGCATACTGATAATACCTCACCCCCAAACCACGGATGATCTCCCCTAGCGGCTTCATATAGATGTTGAACAGGAGGGGCGAGAGGACCGACCCCTGGGGCACCCCACAAGTGAGCGGCCTCAAGGTCGATCTCTGCCCCCCTGTCAACACCGCTTGCGTTCAACCCGAGAGGTAGGAGGAGAACCACCGTAAAACAGTGCCCCCCACTACCAACCCCTCGAGGCGACGCAGCAGGATACCGTGGTCGATGGTATCAAATGCTGCCGAAAGATCCAATAGGACCAGAACAGAGGAATAACCTCTGTCCCGGGCCCTCCAGAGATCATCCACCAGCGCGACCAATGCCGTCTCTGTGCTGTACCCGGGCCTGAAACCTGATTGATACGGGTCAAGGTAATCTGCTTCATCCAGGACCAGTGGAAGCTGACCACATTCTCGACAACCTTCGCTAAAAAGCGGAGGTTAGAGACTGGATGAAAATGACTTAAAACAGCTGAATCCAAGGCCGGCTTCTTGAGGAGGTGCCTCACCACCGCCTCCTTCAAGGCGGTCAGGAAGTTACCCTCCCTCAAAGAAGCCGCTATCACTGCCTGGATCCAGCCTTGTGTCACCTCCCGGGCTGAATAAACCAGCCAGGAGGGACACGGGTCCAACACACATGTGGCCGCACTCAGCTTCCCCATGATCCTGTCCACTTCCTCTGAGGTAACAGAGTCAAACTCTTCCCAAAGCACAAGACCCACTGTCTCACCCCCGTCTGACTCTGTCTAGTCAGAGTCCAGGCCGTCCCAAATCTGAGCGATTTTGTCTGACAGGTGCTGACCAAACTCCTTGGCTCGTCCCTGTAAAGTGTCTTCCCTCAACCTCTGATTTAAGAGGGAGCGGGACACCCTGAACAGGGCAGCCGGACGATTCTCTGCAGATGCGATGACATCAGTGAAGTAGCGGCGCTTTGCCGCCGCCAACTCCACCAGGTAGGCCCATGTGGCCAACCTTAACTGAAATCGGTCAGATTCGGAACGACTGGCTCTCCAACAGCTCTCTAGGCCTCGTCTATGCCGCTTCATCCCCTGGAGCTCCTCAGTAGACCAGGGAGCCAACCGGGGTCTGCAACAAGTCAGAGGCCGCAAAGGAATGACCCGGTCCAGAGCCCCGGCAGCAGCCTCTTCCCAGGCCTCCACCAGGGTAGTGGCCGGGGAGTGGGAGAGAGAGAGTGGGATCATCCCAAGCTCCGTCTGGAACATCTCAGGGTCCATCAGAACCAAATGGTCGATTCCGCCTCCCAGCGAGGAGGGGTGGCGTAACAGAAGCCTAGCCGAAGGAGATAGTGGTCGGTCCATCACGGGATAAATCGAAGGCAATCCACCACCGAGCTCCACTCGCCACTGCTCCGAGACAAAAACAAGATCGGACGTGTGACCTCCCCATGAGTCGGGCCCTGAATAATCTGAGTCAGGTCCATCGCTGCCATGGAAGCCATGAACTCCCGAGCCACCCCCAATGCCGCACCCAGAGATGGCAGATTGAAGTCCCCCAGAACAATAAGTCTGGCAAACTCCACCACCAGCCACGAGAGGGCGTTGAGTAGCCCGGGCAGGACTGTTGATACGCAGCTGGGAGACAGGTACACAATCAACAAGCCCAACTGGCCATATGGGCCCCACCTCATGAGGAGGGCCTCACATCCATCAATCTTAGGAGCAGTGACCTCCTGCGGACTAAGGACCTCCCTAATCACCACCACCACCACCACCATCCCTCCCCTACCCTGGGCCCTTGGCTGGTGCAGCACCCGGAAGCCTGGTGGGCACAATTCAGTCAGAGGGACACCCCCCTCTGGGCCCAACCAGGTTTGTGTAATGCAAGCCAGGTCTGCGGTTTCCTCCTCAATCAAATCACGAATGAGGGGAGCTTTATTGACCACAGACCTAGCATTAAAATAGACCAGCCCAAGCCCAGGGCCCCAGTCTCTCAAACCCCCAGGAGGTCGGATAGAACCAGGAGGCTCGGAGCACGCCACCACTCGGATATAGCGGGGGCGGGCTCCCAAAGTCTGATACGGCCCTCCGTTCCTCCACCTACAGCCATTCCCAATCACAATTGGTATCTGGAATCCCACCCTCACCCCTGGTGCACCTGGGTGACCCAGCACCGCACCGAAACCTCCGCCAACTCCCCATAACCTGGTCTGGCAATGACTCGGCAGGGCCCCCCCAACCACCGGCTGGATGTCAAAACCCACCCCCCTCCCCAAACCCCTTAAAAATGCAGTTATTATGCCACAACACAAAACTTTTGAGTTGTAGATTGGCTCAAGCCTGGCTAGGTGGCTCAGACGCTTAGCTTGTCGATCAGAAAGGTCCATGGTTCGAATCCCTAGTATAGGTCTTCTGCTTGAGCAGGGGGTTGGACTAGATGACCCCCAAGACCCCTTCCAACTCCGTTACTGTGTGCTTGTTGGTGCATTCTTGGGGGGGGGGAAGAAATTGTGTTTTGATTAGTTAGAGATAATGCTTACTATCCTTGCATATCTTGGAATAGATTTACTCAAACTATTTCTTCCTTGAAGTTGTTTTCCAATAACTGTTCAATCTTTAATGCATGTATTAAAAGAGAATTTAATATTTGTATAGACAACTCAGGGATGGAGTGCAATTGGTGCAGGAATCCCAAATACATATATTTGGGAGACCCATTGACTTACTATAATATATTGTAAACTAAAAAGCTGCTGTGACTGGATTGTTTAAGACCTTTAAAAATGGGAAATGGATTATGGTGATTGGTAATATGAACATGTTTCTACTTGGATTAGGGAATCATTGTCCATCAACATAATTGGTTCAGGGGTGGGTTCTACTTACCTTTACTACCAGTTCGTATCGTGTTCGCATGCACAGATCAACTTTGATGACATTCAGGTCAGTGGGTGGAGCCTCCCGCCGGTTTTACTACTGGTTCTTGCGAACCAGTTCGAACCGGGGGCAACCCACCACTGAATTGGTTGGAAAAGAGCACATTTCAAGAATGGGTACCCTAACCATTATATTATCTATTACAATACTTTTCTACCGCCTAACTCAAAGGTATTGACCCATACTATAAAGGAGGCATGCAAGTGTTGTGTCAAAACCCACAAAAACATAATACAGAAACAATTACAGAAGTGCCTCCAGCAGAGTGCATCACAGCCTGTTTAAAATGGTTTTATCATTTCTTTTGAATGTAAAGGAACATATTCCAAAATGGGGACAGCCACTGACCATTTTAGTCCATTCTTTACTCACTTTCTATGAAGTCATCTTTAGCAGTGCCCTCATGAAACACAAAAAATCATATAAGGCAAGACATAAACATGGCACTGTGCTTTAGAAATAATAACAGAGAAGTAACTCACTTTAAATGCAATTTACTAGTCATTTATCTTGGATTTTAATAGCTGTATGAATATGTCATATTTTTCTAATACTTCCAAATAACCATTTGAGTAATTTAGGATGGGGGAAAAATGGAATGAGAGCCTAGTTTGGGAAAGTTTGTGGGAACTACCACCAATATTTTGCAATACACAGGGTGAAACATGGTTAACTCAAAATGTCTAGATCAGATTTCCCCAGATGCCATCCACTTCTTTCAGCTCTGAATTCTCGGCAGTGCTCCACTACTGAAAGATTCCCAGGTTGGGGAAGGCAAAGCAACCCAGGATCGGGAATTAAGATTGTCAGGCTTGATCTGGCGAAGTTCCCTCACCTTATTTTGAGATGGAGAAGAAGAAATAGAACAAGATTTGCTAGGGCGAAAAGCTCCCTGGAAAATCATTCTCCCAGTTACCATCTAACTCTCTTTGGGGAGTACAATCTGATTTTTAAATGCTGTTGGATCAATACATTTGCTTTGGGGATGAGATGCTATATCTTGCTCATAGAAAACACAACTGAATTTAACAAAACATTGTCTCATGATAGCCAGGAGTGATAGGTATCTGTTCATTTCACTGCCATTCAAGTTTACTCTTTATTAAAGTAGAAAGAAAAAAGTCTCTAATTCAATTGGCACTAAACTAGAAGAATTTAATATAAAATGTGAGAATTTAAGTGGAGTTTTATATTAGAAATTCTTTAATATTGCCATGAATATTGGAAAATATATGAGTGCCTGTGAAGGATGAAAAAATAAGGTTTGTTACACTTTCCCAAAAGGGACAGCCTTTTTATTTTATAATCCTTAGTTATTCCAACCACCCTTTAAAATAAGAAGCCCTGGCAGTGTTAATAAGCACAGATTGTCTTGTAAATTGATAATCCTTGATATTACTTTTAGTAGCCTCATCTGGTGTGATGATTGTAAAAGTAAGCAAGCAAAAACATTGCCTTCTAATTTTAATGGCTGTTGATGGTTTATTAAAAGCATCGATATGTTCTTAGCTGCTTTACCATTGTGCTACTGAATGAGCAAAAGTAAACTGATTTAGCTTTGCAATCTTAGGCCCATTTTTCACTAAAAAGAGGTGCTGAGGGATCCATTTTTGGGGCATCTGGACAAAGATATGAGATATTCAGTTAGAAATATTGCTTCCATTAGCAATATCACTATCACGTCGTCGGACTCCACTTAGTATGTGATCACAACAGGAAAATCAGTCTACTGCCCTTGAACATTTCATGGTCCCTGATACCTTTCAGAAACACTTTGTATACCATCCCACCCTCTGAGGTCTGAAGTGCTGGGGCTAGAACTTTCGATGTTGCTGGAGTAGGAAGGATACTGTTGTACCTCGTTCTCCAGGCTCACTGAAGGCGGCTATGTGAATTGGCTACTAGACGAGTAGGTTTCTCAACTTATTTTAAATTCATTTAGAGAGGCCTTTGTTTCCCCCTTTCCTTTTATATTTTTATCATTGCTCTGCATCTTTTTGTATAGTCGTTAGGACACTTTCCCATGTAAACAATGTGTATGTTATGAAACCTGGTTTTCTTCTGTTTTATACATTACTTTTAAATATTGGATTACGGTTTTTTATTGTTTGTTTTATAGAAATCAGGCTGGTAAATTTGGGGGATAAAAATATTGGAAGTAGCTCTGCTAATAATGAATTTGTACTGCTCTTTACAATTGAAATAATAATCCTTCATTCATAATATAATTTATACATAAATTAAGATCATTCGTTGTGTTTCCTTTTTGTGAATTAGGCTTAAATTCACATGTATCTAAAAATGAGTAACTATGATTTTCAAAATGTATTCATAAGAATGCTGTTTGAAGTTTCCTCAGGGATTAGAGCTTGATAGGTTTGTGGTGTTGAGTGGATTTAACACTGCACAGATTTACTTTCCCTCTAGTTTTGCCCCATAAAAGTGTCAAGCCTCTTTCTGACACTGTTATAATCTAGCTCTACAATAAAAAATATACCTTGTAAGGAACTGACCTTTTTATTCTTTTGAGGAAATAAAACATAAGTGTTTTCCTTAAGATGTTGATCTGTTTTTATTTATTGAAATTAGTTTTGTTTAAATTCAAGAAGCCAATGGCTAAAATACAGAAAATTATGATTAAGACAAACATAATTTGTTTTGATATAGACTGAAAATATTAAATTATAGCTATGCTATTTCAGGAAAATACTGAATTGGTGATCCTAATAAGAAAAACAGATTCCAAATACAGAAATATCTGGCAATGAGCTTTTAAAAATATGTATCATTAACTTCCAATGTTACATATTTGAGAAAAAAAATATTGTAAATAGAACAAGAATGCAGCTTTATTTTGGTCCAGTGTTAAACAATTGCCTCTTCTGGATTCAAAATTGTTCCACATCTATAAAAACAACATTCTAAGAGGTGGCATGAATTGCTTTCTTTGATGGTATATAAAAAATAGAAATAAACTCAGTAACAAAAGAAATTTTTAGAACTTCAACATTTTGCTTGCCCCATCCAAATAACCAAAATAGCTTTCTTCTTAGTTTGGAAATATATCTGAGCATAAGGTAGAAGCTTGGCACACAAGTAAACCATCAGATAGATAGATAGATAGATAGATAGATAGATAGATAGATAGATAGATAGATAGATAGATAGATAGATAGATGGATGACAAGTAGGTAAGTAGGTAGATGTGGGATTTGATTACTAGGAGTTCTTTTGGATAATTGCATGATCAGTATTGAGCTTTTTTGAAAAAAATCACACTTGAGATGAATACATAAGCCATTACATTTGAAATGTTCAAAATGTAAACATGCATGCATCTGAAATATACCCAGATGAGTGCTAATCTGATGTGAATATTAAAAACTCCAGATAATTTCTCTGTGGGTCTGGAAGTTTAGAGAAAGGAAGAAAGCATATATTTATTTTCGAACAATTCAAAATTATCCTTAGAATGTCAGCATTTGCCATTGAAAATAATAGTCTCCAATCATATTGCAGTGAATTCAATCAAATAGCCTAATGTGAAGAATAATAGTTCATTATAATAATTGTTAACAAGAACTAGAATATGCTTTTGGAATATTGTAGATTGAAAATGTATGTGTGCGCATGTGTGTGAGCATCAATTTTAAAAGGAGCCGCCCTGAGTCTTCGGAGAGGGGCGGCATACAAATTGAATAAATAAAAAAATAAAAATATAAACATAAGATTTTTAAATTTTTATATGGGTATTTTAGAAGTTATGTATTTTAATTTTGGAGTGATCATTATAATGTAAGATGGTTTAGTATTATGAAATAAACAGAAAAAATGTAATATTTGCAGATAAATATAAATACTGGTCAGACCTTTAAAATGCTTATTGTATTTTAACAGGGGGGGATTTTTGGAACTTTTATGATGATGTATTGATGGCATTGTAAATGATTCTTGTACATTTACATCCTAGTTATGAAGTGATGCTGCTAGAACTCTTCCTTCAAGCATTTCAAAATCTCATAATGAAAAATATTTTTGCTTTATATATATCCTTTTTATTTAAATCATTTTGGAATTCCTGTAGTTAGTCAGCCTTGCAGAGAAAAAAACTGACTTCAATCAAATACCATAAAAAGCAGCAACATTTTATTCTGCTAATTCAATTACTTCATTCTGTTCTGTTTTAAAATAAATTGCTCTTTAAATATCAAGACCTGGTATAGATAAAGAAGTTGAGCAAAGAACAACAGTTTGAAAATAATGTTTCAATTCCTTCTGTTCCTTCAGTTCTTTCTTGGTTAACAGTTAACAGATTTCTTCCATCAGATGCATCCTATATAACAAAATGCTATTTTTTAAATTTCGATTTCATTAACCTACAACCAGGAGATTCTGAGCTTCATATATGAAGTCTTCATGTAATTTATTGACCAACTTAATTTTTCATAATTATTGTAATTTCACAACAGAAAAGGCTAAACTGCTATAAATTTGTTTTGGATGCTACCCTATGTCAGAACAATTGCTTATTCTCATCACTAGATACTGCCCTAAAGTCAACTATAAAAGAATAAAATGTGTCAGTGTGACAATAAGGGGGGGGGGGAGTGTCTGAATTAAATCTATATTGTTAGTACAAACAGCAATTCTAGTCAGATTAAGAGCAAATCTCAGGTCTGTGAAATTCTGAGCAAATGTGCAAGATTATGTATATTTCTGCAATTCAGTGGTGTTAACATTGCATAAATTTCAGTTGTTAGCTTTTAATTTCTTAGTCATATGCAAGATGGTGATGATGATTATGCTAGAAGTATCTTGGGGTGGCATCCATCAATGAAAGATCAGTAATGAAGTTAGCAATCAGAAAAACAAAAGACAGAATATAGTATATTTTCATTTTAGTTTTTATTTCAATGTAGAGTCAGTATCACTGACTTAGAATTCACCAGTCTTCCCCTCCCTTCTTAAATTTCAAAATGGTGGTACATGTTTATGTTATTATTCATGAAAGGTTAAAGGTGTTTCCCTTTCTCAAGGAGGATTATCTTCCAGAGATTCTGGGACTGCAGATGTACACTGCGGCAAAATCCTTAATTTATCTGTTACAAAATCAAAATCTTTTCTAGACTCCAACTACTAAAAATAATAGAATTATAGTAAATTATTGATAAGATTAAAACATAAAACCATTTTACACTCCAAAGCATTCTAAAACTTTTTCCTAATGCTTTTTTTCTTATTTCATTTCTTGAATAATGCAAATTTTAAAATAGTTTTTCTATCCTGGGCACATTATGCCATGAAATTGATTTTTTTTTAATCTTTCTGTTAGTAGGCAACATGGTGAGCTATTACAGTGATTGCCAGTAATGGATATCTTCAGATCAGGTCAAAATTATTACATTGAGTTTGACTCTTTCCCTATAGAGGACATGTAAGATACAAAAAAAAATTATGATAGAGATGTTTTAAAAAGCAAGAAAATATTAAGTGGAGGTTTTCCATATAAGAGAGAGAGAGAGAGAGTATGTGTGTGTGTGTATTAAAGGAAACAAGATGGTTTACTGAATTTCAAATAAAATTATGCTAAAAGAATAGCTGGTGTGATTATAATCACATCATGCAAGGTCCATGGTTTCCATTTAGTGAAATTTCGCAGAGGGCAACTTCTTAAGAACATCCCTGCTGTGCAGAGTGAAAAGCATGAACAAACCAAAGACATAATTCATCTGTGTTTATATTTTACAGACAATGAAAAACCTACTCTTTGTGTGCCTCTCCTTCACCTTATTATTTCATGAAAACTGCAGCATTTTCTCCATTCCCCCCCCCCAACACTCATCACCCCAACACTGCAGTATTCAGGATTTTCTTCTTTTCCCTGCCCCCTCCCCCCCTTGCAAATTCTGCACGCGCCATCTTTGTTCATTGTTATCCTTTTCTGAATTCAGTTGCTCAAAGTCTTTCAAATCTCTTAATAAATAAAAAGCAAAAATGCCGGAGAAAATAAACAAGCTTTTCTCAATTTCCACATGCAGCCGGAAGCAGACCCACACAGAAATTGTCTGAGACTGCCATATACCTGTTATAGACAGTGGTGCTGAAAATATTAACATAATAGCAACAGCTGCAGCCTAAATAGAAGCTATGAGATAATTAATGTGGTACAACAAATTAATTTGCTGCAGGTGTGTGAGATCTGAACTACATAATCCAAGCTGTTTCCTGTTTGAATATATTTGTGCTCCCCACTCTTGTGCCAACCAAAAATAAAGAAAATAAAAATGAAATGTGAAGTGTGGTATCTGGCTGTTTTTCCATGCTTGTTAATATCCATCTTTCCTGAATATTGTAATCATTGACAAGGTCAAAAGAAGGGGAGGTTCAACTCCCGGGAAAAGCAGTTAGCAGATTTTAAAAGTATTTAAAGAAATTGGATGATATACCTAACCTTGAATAAGAAATATCTCTAAGCCTGATTGATAATGGAAATGCACTGAAGCACAAGAAGGGCATGTACATGTACATATGAGAAATGCAGATGATCACTGCCAGATGAGGGAACATTGCATCTTTCATTGAAAGACAAAAAGAAATAGAGTCGCAGTATGAACTAGAGGGCCAAATATAGAAGATTTGTTGAATTCATTGGGACTCACGGCCCTCTGAACATGGCCCCTTTGGGTAGGGCTGTTGCTGTTCTTGATGCAGCAGAGCCTGATTCCTGTTTCCATTATCTGAAGATTATATAATTGCAATGTAGTACAGGGCTTGAGAGAGCTCAGCCAGTTGAGATGACATAAAATCCTGTCAGAGGGCAAGAATATCTGACTTAAAATTGGTTGGAAGTGCATTCTTGGAAATGCTGTTGTTTTATTCTAGTGCGATCCTGTACAGGGATCCCACAGGGAACCTGTACAGCTGTTGTTTATTCTAGTGAATGTTTTTATAAGTTCTGCATTGGCCACAACATTATATTTCAAAGAGGGGCTGAGAATAATAAATAGGCTTATACTTCCTAAAAGAGCTTGCTCTGCTTCCCACAATGACTTGGATTTTTAAAATCTTCAAAAAACTAAAGTGCTGTGCATTCATCTGTTGTTAATAGTGTTACACACTTAATGTATTGATCAGACTTCATTGGTATTTTGATTTCTGATGATCTTGAGTATCAGGAAATTCTTATAATCTTTTATTTGTATTGTCATGAAGCCACATTACTCTTATCTTTATCATGAGCAATCTTATTGAATGTGGTTATAGAAATTGAGGCTGCAGTCTTAAAAGAATCTATTTTTCTCTGAAGATCATTGGCCTTGTCCCAGCCAGTCTCTTCTTGAGCATTGTTGTTTTAGTGCATTTAATCATATATTTAGTTTCCCAATTGGTTTCAGTCAAAGCCATCCATACATGTGTAGGAAGTTAGCACGCACCCCTTTCCTAGGAGAATGAAATATTTTGGGAAATATTAAAAAGGCAGAATATTATGTTTCCCTGGATGCGAAATGGAGAAACATGTTTTAAAGATAAAGCAGCTTCCTGCCTCCCACCTTCCTGCCCCCACCTTTTGTTAATGGGCCAGAGAAAGAAACTCAATCTTTGTCAATGGACCTCATCTGCAAGACAATGGGACCCAGCTAGGACGAAACTCACCACATGGCACCTGGGAAGATTACCTCAAACAGCAAGGCTAGCTAAGACCCCCACCCCTGAAAGTCTGACAACCAATCAGGATACTCTTTCTGGGCCCCAGGAAGTTCAAAGCCAGAGAGAGCATAAAACCCGAAAACTCGCTGTATCTGCCCTTTTTCTGTTCAGGAACTCAAGCCATGTGATCCTATCCACCATTAAACCATCTTTTCAAGCAGTCTCCATGTTTCCAATGTCTTTTTCCCCACTTGGAGCAGAACCCAGAAGGATGTTTCTTACTACAATTTTGCGAGCCAGTGGGATTCCAAGCTAACCTAACCAATGGACCAGGCCCAGGTAAGCCTCCCTTGCTAGCAGCAGACCATTGAGTCTGTGGGATGTTTTCCTGGATCTTGGCCATTTGGAACTAGGTTTTAAAGGAGTTTTGAGTGTTGAGCTCAAAGGCTGCTTGGAAAGAAGGTGAGTACCTCTAAATTTTAATTTTAAAGCATGGAAAAGCATGGGAAATGTGTGTATGCTTGCGTGTGTGTGTGAGGGCCCTTCTCCCAATCACAGCTGGATCTTGCTTCCTCTGTGCATTTCCTAACCGCAGAAAGACCAACAGTCTGGAGAGCATGGGGGTTTTGCCAGAGCACAGGACCTTCTGTTAGGGAAGGAGGAAGTGTGTGTGTGGGATTCCACCCAGAAAACAGTCTGATTCCACCTCTTCGAATGACCTCTAGCCGCACCTCTGCCTACCATTAGCTCCACTGAGCCATGACCAGTAGGATAGAGAAAGCAAGGGGGGGTCGCCGAATGTGGGACTTTGTGTTTAAAGGGAACGGAAGCCAAGCGAACATTGAACGAAAGTGAAAAGGGCAATAAAAGTAAAGGGAATCTCCGGTGTTTTCAAGAAAGCATAGCCCTGTTAGTTGCAAATAGAGTAAGGAGGTGCCGGTACCGCTGCAGGGGGCAGTTGGTTGTCACGGATTACCTTTTTGATCTGAAAATCCAGGTGAATTCCCTCGGTAGGAAGGGGCCTGTACTTTGTGAGGGAATCAAAGTCCTTCCCATATTTTTTTTTGTGTTCTAAAAACTGCAGGTGACCCACCCGGCTAAGCCAAAGTGAACCTTACATTCCAAGGGTCATGGGAAGCGGTAGCTTGCTGGTGGAGGGTAGCCCCCTGGAAGCATTGCTTGAGGCCTGGGACGCCAGGCGGGTGCCAATTTTAGCTGGCATGAGAAAAAAGAAATTGAGAAAATTGTGTAAAAAATGGGCTTTGCTAAGAGATAACACAGGGAGACAAATTTGGCTAAATAAAGGTATTTAAAAGAAAAGGGAAATGTATAAATAGGAATGTTGGGAGTTTTGTTTGTTTGTTTGTCTCTGTCTTCTATGCAACCACGTGGTATGTTTAAGATTTGTGCCTTCCCTAATTTAACTGAGACTTATGGCGGGAATGATCAGTGTGTATATAAATCTCAGAGTTCTGTTTTCTTCTCTTTGTCCTCCTTGTTTTATGTGTGTGTGTCGTGTCTTTGTGCGCCCTCAAGGTAATTGTAACTGTAAAATGTATCTGATCTCTAGAGACAAGAATTTTAAATTGTTAGAAAAGAAAAAAAAAGTTGAAGCAATGAAAAATGGGAGAGAGAAAGAAGAAAAGAAAGAAAGAGCCTTTGCCTTGTATTTGTCTGGCCAACAAGAAGAGAGTAAGGAGACATTTTATTTCTGTTTTTTTTTCTCCTCCTCTTGCTGTATCTTAAAGTAACAACTCAAGTTTATGAGGAAACATTTTAAGTTCATTTACAAGAAAAGAAAAAAACCAGTCTTGCATTTACTGTATGTGTTTAAATGGGTTTACCTGTTCATCTATTTCCCGAAGTATATGAATCCAGTTTTTTTCTTATCTGTTGTGTCTCCATTTTGATGAAACTGCATTATCTGTGTTAGGGTGTGTGTATAAAGTATTTGTTGCTTGTGCAACGAGCAGAGCAGAAACACCCAGGGAAGGAGATAAACGTCCAGCTCGTGTGAGAAAAATACTTTATAGATAACAAGCAGTCTCGGTGTAAGTAAAACAGTCCAAGGTCATAAACAGTAATATCAGTCCAGTAAGTATCTTCCCTTACCAAAGCAAACAGACTTTAGTAACTCTTGGTATACAGTACCATATAACAGACGCAGTAAGCAACAGGATACAATCAGGTATCAATCCGGAAGAAGCAGGAGGGACGAACGCTTCTCTGTGCTGCTTATTTATGCACTGTAGCCTAATTACAGGGTTCAGCAAACCCTGATTACGTGGCTCAGTTGTTTCTTAAAGAAACAGATATATTGCCTGACCAACAAGTTAGGAGTAAGCTACAAGCTGAACCTAACATTCTCCCCATTGGGCAGGACAATATACACAATAGATACAGAAACAAAACTACACATCCAAATCATACATTGTACAGTGGTATCAGTTACATTTCAGATTCTTAATCCAAATCTTTCACAACAATTGGTGTGTTTAATGGCACCTTGCGCTTTAGTAAAGTTGTCGGCAATATTGTCCTCTGATGCGCAATATTCCAATGTAATCATGTTATCCTTAACACATTGCCGAACATTCAGATAACGTATATCAGTGTATTTAGTCCTTGTCTTTACAGCAAGATTCGTTGCCATTTTAACGGCTGCCTGGTTATCCTCATAAATCATAATAGGATAATCCATTTTGAATCCAATATCTTCCATCAACTGTTTATAATAAATCAGTTCAGTACATGTAAGTGATAGACAAGAAAACTCCGCTTCCATGGTAGACAAACTGATGTGTTTCTGGCGAATTGATCTCCATCCAATTAGGCAGTTATCCAACATGATTGCTATTCCAGACATAGATTTTCTGGCAAAACTGGCATCAGCATATGCCTTTAATATCATATTGGCATTTGGTCCTAAATACATAGCAAAATGTAATGTTCTTTTAAGATACCTAAGAACACGTTTAGCAGCCTGCCAATGCCTATCAGTAGGCTCTGAACTATATTGTGCTAGTTGATTAACACTAAAACCACTGTGGCTTTATAGCGATCTGGTGGATGCCGGTCCCTGGAAGATCGTCTAGGCATAACAGGACTAACATCAGGTATATTGGGTTCATCCTCCCCTAACCCTGATTCCTGTTCCTGTTCTTCCACCTTAATAGATGGTTTATCATCCATCTCAGATGAACTATCATCAGGAATATGGTCTACCTTAACATCAACATCTGTAAAACCATAGTCTGCTTTTTCTAACCTGTCCCAGCCTTCATGTTCTAGGAATTTAGCACTAGTGCTACACAAAACTTTTGTTGTTCCTTTTTCCCAGAACCTATAGGACCTATGGTTAGCCTCATAGCCAATAAAAATCATTTTCTTTGCTCTCTGTTGGTCCTTCCTTCTCTGACTAACCGGTATATGCACCCAGGCTGGTGCACCAAAAGTATGAATATAACTTAAATCAGGCTTCCTCCCATGCCATAAAGTAAAAGGTATTTTTCCTGTAGAGGAGTGCACCACATTATTTAAAACATGATTGGCACATAGTATTGCTTCTCCCCACAATTTATCAGGTAAACAAGCATCAGCCAGCATAGTCCTAGTCATAGCTTGTAGGGTCTGGCCTCTTCGTTCAATATATGCATTATGTTCTGGCCGAAAAGGGGCAGAACGTTTATGCTGTATCCCAGCATCCTTCAAAAACTTAGCCAACTGATGGTTAGTAAACTCAGTTCCATTGTCAGTAACAATGCATTTCACCTTAAACCTCTGCTTCCTTTCTACAAAACGAAGCCAGTTTGTGATACATTGGAACGTATCACTTTTGGACTTCATAAGGTAGCAAAAACCATATCTATTAAAGTGATCAACTATACTCAAAATATAGCATGCTCCCCCTAAACTGGGTTTCTTTGGCCCTATTAAGTCTAAAAAAACTACCTCCAAAGGTTTAGTTGTTTTAAATCCATTGCAGCGGTTTGCAGGTGTAACTTTACTTTTATGCTGGTTACAAGTATTACAGTTCAGGTATTTGCTGCAAGCCCTTAACTTTATGCCTTTAGACTGCTTAACAGTCGAATGCAACAACCTGAAATTCAGATGACCAAGCCTTCTATGTAATAAATGTACGCATTCATCATGAGGCTTTACATTTCCAAATTTAGTTTTTGACTGAACTAACAGTAATGACTTATCCCTAATAACAAATAAGTCGTTTTCTAATTCTGCAGTAACTACAGTGCCTTCACATTCCAGCAAACATTTGTTGTTTTTAAAAGTTACTGTAAACCCAGAATGTAGTAATGACTTTACAGATAAAAGGTTATATTTCAAACTAGGGATATAAAGCATGGTAAAGGGTGCTTACTAATAGAACATTGAACAAGTCCCTCCCCAGCTACAGTCACATTCCAGCCATTAGCTAATTTGACCTTTTTAGTACTTTTCTTCATATTTAGAAACAGTTTTCTGTTCTTTGTTATTGATTGAGAGGCACCACTATCAATCACCCACCAATCATCTCTTATATTATTAGATGAACTCGTCGCTAAATTACACCCTTTCCTGGGTTTAGCAGAGTTTCTAGCAGACACTTTCTTATTACAATATTTTGCAATGTGCCCCTTAGCCCCACATGCATAACAGCGTTTAACAATATTGACATTCTCATATACAGCTTCCACTTTTGGTTGCTGTTGCATCCTTAACTGGTCTCGTTCTTGCCTACGTTTGGCCTCATCCAGTAACCTACCAGTTATACTGGCCAATGTTAGTTCATCTCTAGACAATACTTCTAATGATGAAACAAAAGAGTCATAACTGTCATCCAACGATGAAAGAATAATATAAACTTGCTGCAGTTCAGTAAACACAAGGTCTTTCTCATGTAGCTCCTGGAAAAGCCCTGTCATGGAGTCCAGGTGAGCCATCATGTCTCCTCCTTTCTGAAGATGTAAGCGAAATAATTTCCGTGTCAGGTAGATATGGACACCCACAGAGTCACGAACACAGAGCTTCTTTAGCTTTGTCCAACACCTCGCAGCAGACTCTTCGCCCCGGAAATGGACAAGTTGCTGGTCTCCCAGTGTCAGGCCAATGATGCATAAAGCACGCTCGTTGTCCCTGTGAAACTTCGCTATCTTTTTGGCATCTTCTTCGTCATCAGCATTCAGTGCAGTTATGTCCGGTGGATTATTAACCATGTCCCACAGTCCTTCTTTTCGCAAAAGTAGACAGCATTTTGTGGACCAGGTAACATAGTTTGTTCCATCCAACCGGGTTATGGTAGAATAACTTGTACCTTGCTCAAAAGCCATCATCTTGACTACTACACCCACTGCCTGCACTTCTCACTTCCACAAAAACAAATTAAAGAGCCCTGGAACGTTCTGGGCCCATAACCAATGTTAGGGTGTGTGTATAAAGTATTTGTTGCTTGTGCAACGAGCAGAGCAGAAACACCCAGGGAAGGAGATAAATGTCCAGCTCGTGTGAGAAAAATACTTTATAGATAACAAGCAGTCTCGGTGTAAGTAAAACAGTCCAAGGTCATAAACAGTAATATCAGTCCAGTAAGTATCTTCCCTTACCAAAGCAAACAGACTTTAGTAACTCTTGGTATACAGTACCATATAACAGACGCAGTAAGCAACAGGATACAATCAGGTATCAATCCGGAAGAAGCAGGAGGGACGAACGCTTCTCTGTGCTGCTTATTTATGCACTGTAGCCTAATTACAGGGTTCAGCAAACCCTGATTACGTGGCTCAGTTGTTTCTTAAAGAAACAGATATATTGCCTGACCAACAAGTTAGGAGTAAGCTACAAGCTGAACCTAACAATCTGTTTAGTAACTGCAATACTGGTGTGTTGTTTCTTTTCAAACTATGCCTGTAAACTATCTACCACCACCCTATCTCTAATCCTGTTACAATGCCTTTCCTGTGAAGATTACCCACAAAAAGGGGGAGGGGACCCTGTTCTAATGTCTTTCAGCCCTGCACAGATGACTCTGCAACTGTGGAAGCAGAGCACATGGATCCACGTGCTGCCTCCAGAGGGGACCTTCCATCTGTTTGAACCAGAAATTGGGTTTGAATCCAGTCTTCACTGAAAGTTATCACAGCAACCGGAGTGGAGCAGACCTTCCCAAGCCTGACTGACCAGCCTTACCACCAAGCATGCCACCCAGCAGACATGAAAGAAATGACCCTGAGATGGACAAGTAAAGACTAAAAGACTCTTTTCAATCCCCAGAAGACAGCTGGAAAGACTATGGGGGAGGGTGGAAAGTCTTCCTTTTCTCATTTATATTGTAATCAGTTTATTGTAAGAATTGTATTTGGGAATGGTTGCCACAGCAAGTTATGTATACCTTAGATTTCTGTCTGGTGGGGAGGAGAAATATGTCCAAAATGTTTCTATTGCCTGTATTATAAAAGTAGCTGCATACACATGCACACACAGAGAGACACACCATTCAGAATTAGACTGAAACTATTCCCTTCACTTACCTCCACACAAAGCTTCTCCTAGGCTGATTTTTGCTCTGTGGCACTAAAAGCCCAAGGAGTCATATCTCCCTGCTAATTCCATGGGGGAGGGGGCAATTCCCCTCAGGCCATTCCCTCACTTGAAGAGATAGCAGAAAAGTGATATCCAAAACCCAAGCCCTGACTGTGACTCACAAATGATGCTGCCCAGTTGCCCAGTAAAGAAAGATACGTTGCGCTGGTGGTCTCATGAGTAGAAGTCCCAGGGCTCATTGTGTGTAACACCAAAAAAAAAAAAAAGCCTGGATATTGTACACTGGCTAACCTCAATTTGGACTCACAAATCCTGGATGCACTAAAGTAAGAGCTAGGGCAGGTTTAGTAACCAACCCATGAAATGGGCAGCCTGTAATTTAAAGGAAAACCATGGCTGTGAAAAATTTTGGGACATGTGCTTGCTTGAAACATGACTGGAAGCTCACAGAAAGTGATATCTGAAATCTGAAATTAATTGGCATAAAAATTGAAATCTGAAATTAATTGGCATAGAAATTGGATACTGTAAAATTCTTTCCAGAACTTTTCCCCTGGCTCCTAGACCTTCATGGTTGAAAGCTTTTGGAAGCCACTGAAGGAATCCTTTTCTGTTGCCCCTATCAATGCCTTCCCCTTTGCATTAGAACAATTAAAAGCACCCATTAAGGCTCCCTGACCTGATCAATTTTAATTTTTTGCCAAGAACTTGTTTCAAAACTCACGTTTTGAAAAAAAAAGTAGGGATTGTAGGAAGTTAGCACGCACCCCTTTCCTAGGAGAATGAAATATTTTGGGAAATATTAAAAAGGCAGAATATTATGTTTCCCTGGATGAGAAATGGAGAAACATGTTTTAAAGATAAAGCAGCTTCCTGCCTCCCACCTTCCTGCCCCCACCCTTTTGTTAATGGGCCAGAGGCAGAAACTCAATCTTTGTCAATGGACCTCATCTGCAAGACAATGGGACCCAGCTAGGACAAAATTCACCACATGGCACCTGGGAAGATTACATCAGACAGCAAGGCTAGCTAAGACCCCCACCCCTGAAAGTCTGACAACCAATCAGGATACTCTTTCTGGGCCCCAGGAAGTTCAAAGCCAGAGAGAGCATAAAACCCGAAAACTCGCTGTATCTGCCCTTTTTCTGTTCAGGAACTCAAGCCATGTGATCCTGTCCACCATTAAACCATCTTTCCAAGCAGTTTCCAGTGTCTTTCCCCACTTGGAGCAGAACCCAGAAGGATGTTTCTTCCTACACATGTGTAAATAAAAAATGGATTAAATAATTGGCTGATTATTTACATAACTAAATTATATTTCTGGACCACAGACTCTACTCAGAAAATCATATGCTCTCCTTACTTCCAGAGAGGATTAGTGTAATGCAAATGGGCTGCCCTTGAAACTTTAGGATGGCAAATGTTCTCTGTTCTGCGAACTGAATTGGCTGCCAATTTGTTTCCAGGTGCAATTCAAGGTGCTGGTTTTGATCTTCAAAGTTCTATTTGACATGAATCCAGATTATCTGAGGGACTTTTGCTGGAATTAAACAAAATCAGGAAGAACTATTATTTTCTCCCTCTTCATAGTATATCCTTCCCATCAGATTGGATGGGTAGGGGGTCCCGTTGGCTAAAGAGCTTCATCTGATGGGACCCAGATCAACATGTCTTTTCTTCTGTGGCTCCTGGCCTCTGAAAATAACATCCCCCACCATTAAATTAGCCCCATTCCTGTAGCTTTCCAGAAGGGTCTGAAAATTTTCTTCCAGCAATGTTGGGGATCCCACAGGGAACCTGTCTGATAGTTGTACTATGTTTATATGGGTGTTCTGTATAATTTATCTTGTTTTATTTATTTTAAAGAGTATTTTAGGAGTTGTAATATTGTTTTAATTATTGACTATATGCTGTCCTGAATCATATTTAATGATATCAGTGAATGAGTGAATGAATGAATGAATGATTTAATTAATGAAAAAATGAATAAAACACAAGGTACACAAAAACACAGTATCCCCTTTTGAAATGTGGGTCTACTCCAACTTACGATAGGAAAAAGAAAGTTGTAAATGAGTCTAAATGAAGCTCCATGGTTTTTGTTTTTTATTTTCCAAATTTTTTATTTCTTTTATTATATAAAATAGAAAGAAAAAAAGTAGAAATAGGAAATTAGGGGAAGGAAAAGGAACAGAGAAAAGGGGGTGTGAAATACAAGGGGGGGGGAAGGGGAAAAAAGGCATTGACTTCCGACTTGTCTTAACACAGTACAAGATAAAAACACTCCAAACTCAACTTTTTGTTTTTATACATTAATATATAACTAGCCATTTCTATAATGACAAATCTTTCTGATCAACAAAACCAAAGTCAAAGTTTCATTTTTTTATCATAAGCACGAACTCCAGAAGTAATAGCCAAATGAATTTTTCCCCCACTTTGAATAAAACAATAGATTTAACAATGTCGGCTGGCAGCCCCCAGGGGGAGAGCCTTCTCTGTGGGGGCACCTGCCCTATGGAACGAATTGCCCCCGGAGATGAGGAGGATTCCAGATCTACGCACCTTCCGCTGCGCCCTCAAGACCTTTCTATTCCAACAAGCCGGGCTGGCCTAACTCTTTTAATTGAGTAATTTAGTTCTCAATTTGATTTTAAATTGGGGGTGTTTTAGTTGTCGAGGGCCAATACTATTTAATTTGTTTTAAACTATTTTTAAATTTTGTATTCTATATATTTTTATCTTCGGCTGTTCACCGCCCTGAGTCCTTCAGGAGAAGGGCGGTATATAAATTTGAACAATAAAAATAAAATAAAAAAATAAACTATTCCTGCTTTATCTTCCTTGCTATGGAAATAGTATATATTTCGATTTGTACCTAATAATCTTTGTGAACTGTCACCATTGTTATTAACAAATTCATTGTATTCTTTCAAATTCTTTGACCTTACTGGGAAAAAAACCCACTCTGTTTTTCACCTTTTTTTTAAAGTGCTAAACTTAAAACGTGTGTGTGTGTGTGTGTGTGTGTATCTATCTATCTATCTATCTATCTATCTATCTATCTATCTATCTATCTATGTCTTCTCAAGTTTTCGCAGGTATATGTATGTAAAAAGCTAAAATCTCGGGTGTTTTCCCGCGTCATTAAAAGTCTCTTAGTTGAAATGCTTAAAATCCTGGCTAAAATCCTAGTTTAAGATCCTCCAAAATCCCAACAAAATACTTTGTAAGGTCTTTTGAAACTCTGGCTAAAATCCTAACCAACACTTTAAAAGTTTTCTTTTTGGCAACGTTTCAACAAGCTCTCTAACTTGTCAACATTGGGCCTCTACTTTCAGTTTAGAAGCTTTGGGTATGCTGCGAGATTGGAGTTGTCGCTTTTCTATGTTCGCTGCTGCTGACAGTATGCTGGTTAGCCTGCAACTCTGTGTCCTGATTGGAGGGCAGCAGTTTTTTCTTCTTCTCCTGCTTCATTATCCTAGCTGCAGCCGGACTGCATGTTAAAGGCCCAGCTTTCTCTGGTTCCCTATTACTAACTGTCAACTGCAAAGAAGGAAGGATTCTGGTAGGCATCACAACACTGCTGATTACTTGTTGAGATCTCAGCCTATCTTCTGGCTCAATTCTCTCTCTCTCCCTATTGCTAGCTATCATCTGCAAAGAGGAAGTACTCTGGCAGGCATTACAACACCACTGGTTGTCTGTTGGAATCTCTGCCTATCCTCTGATGTTAAAACTCGAGTTTTCCTCAGTGCAGGTCTCCAGACATCATCTCATCTATTCATATTCTGTGGCCTCTTTTCAATTTCAATAGCCTCCCTAATTTTAATAAGAGAATAATTAGGGAGGCTATTGTGTGTTTTTATCTGGCTGTACACCGCCCTGAGTTCCCAGGAAGAAGGGCGGTATATAAATTCGAAGTAAAATAAAAAATAAATATTGAAATTGAAAAGAGGCCGCAGAATATGAATCGACGAGAGGACGCTTCTAGGTTATCAAGTATTTGGAGACCTACACTGAGGGAAACTCGAGTTTTAACATCAGAGGATAGGCAGAGATTCCAACATATATATATTTGTTTTCTCAGATTATATATATGTACATGCACATACCTATATATAAAGGGCACACACACACACACACACACACACACACATACACATATATACATACATACATACAATGGTGGGATTCTACCGGTTCGCACCGGTTCACTAGAACCGGTTGTTAAGTAGTTAAGCAATTCAGAGAACTGGTTGTTAGAAGAAATTTCCTTTTGTTTTTTCCCACTTTGCAGAGTTAATCCTGTAAGGAATTGTTGTTTCCTAGCCTAATCTTTATTGCCCTTGTTATGTATCCCCTTTTGGAGGGAAAATTAAGCAGGAAAAAGCTCGATGTTTATTGGCCAGCACCTTGGCCAAGAAACTATATAAAGGGAGCTGTCAACTGTGTTCTTTGCTGGATTTGTCACTGTGAAATAAAGAGCTGTTGTTCACATAGACCTGTCTCCTGTCTCCTCACTCGCCCAACTTAACACTGGCGATGAAGGTGGGATCGATGTAGACAGGTACCACCAAAAAGAGCTGACAACCAACAATCCAGCCAGGCGGAAAGTCTGCCCGAGTCGAGCACGACAACCATGATGTCCGCCTTCGCTCCGCCATCACCATTCAATCCCGCGAAAGAGAAGTGGGAATCATACATGACACAGTTTGAATGCTTCCTCGAAGCTAACAATCTACAAGGGCTATTCCGATAATCGGAAGCGAGCCTTCTTCCTAAGCCACTGTGGCCCAGAAGTCTTCGACATGTTGGAAACCTTGCATGTGGGGCACCCGGGCATCGTAAGGATGAAGGGTTGGCAAGGAGTTATGTATGGTGGCCTAAAATGGATGACAGTATCAACGAATGGGTTGCTAAATGTTTCCCCTGCCAGGAGTCTAGGCCTGCTCCCCCCAGAAGCCCCGGTCAAGGATTGGGAACGTCCCCGGGGCCCCTGGTCGTGAATCCATATTGATTTCGCAGGACCGTTTCACGAGCAAACCTTCCTCATAGTAGTAGTAGACGCCTATTCAAAATGGCTAGAAATAATTTTAATGCATTCTACCACTACAGAGGCCGTAATCAAGGCCTCCAAAAACTCTTTGCAACACATGGACTACCAGATGTCCTGGTGTCCAACAACAGGCCTCAGCTCACCTCCACACAATTCAAGGGTTATCTGGCTGAAAATGGGGTCCGACACGCTTTCACCGTGCCTTTCCATCCTGCTAGCAATGGGCAGGCTGAAAGATTTGTGAGAGCTGCTAAGGAAGCATTAACCAGACTAGGCCCAGGAGACTGGCAAACCAGGATCGACACCTTCCTGGCTGCCCAGCATGTAATCCCCTGCATGGCCACAGGGCGAAGCCTGGCAGAGCTTTTAATGGGCCAAAGGCTCCGCTGTACTCTGGATCGATTACATCCAAATTACTCCCCAGATGGGTATAGGGAAACCGAGGGAAAAACAAGAGAATTTGTCAGTGGGACACCAGTGTTCGCTAGAAACTACAGGGACAGTCCCCTTTGGGTGGCAGGTAGAATTGCTGAAGTCACTGGCCCAAAATCCTACACAGTAGACATGGGAGACGGAAGGGTCTGGCGCAGGCACATAGACCAATTTAGAAAACACCTGGCCCAAACAGGGCCCAATGAACAAAACCAACAACAAATTCCAGTCCCTGACTCACAAACAATTCCTCTGACAGCTGACTGAAGCCCGAAGTGGCCGGAGGACTTACCGGATGACTTCAGTGTCCAGCGCCGCCCTCTCGAGAAGCCCGTCCTAGCCGAAGAAAACAACGCCTCAAAAATAATCCAGGGGGTTCCATTAGCTGGGCTGGGAGAAACAAAGGGTCCCTCTGACCAGTCCAGAACCCCGCCTCAGACTGAGTTGTGCAGGTCAATTAGGATCAGGGAACGCCCTAGTCACCTGCGTGATTACATATGTAAATAGTTGCCTAAGTGCCTTCTGGGAGGGGAGGGGTGTTATGTATCCACTTTTGTAGGGAAAATTAAGCGGGAAAAAGCTCGATGTTTATAAGCCAGCACCCTGGCCAAGAAACTATATAAAGGGAGCTGTCAACTGTGCTCTTTGCTGAATTTGTCACTGTGAAATAAAGAGCTGTTGTTCACATAGACCTGGCTCCTGGCTCCTCACTCGCCCAACTTAACAGCCCTGCTTACAGAAACTGCCTCTCTGTTAACCCTTATTACATTCTTGGCAGTACGCCTAGACTTATTGTCGCTTCCGGTTCTGGAGCTTCTCAGAGGTTTTTTGTTTTTGTTTTTTTTGCTTGACTTTCTTAAAGGGGAAGGATTGTTTTAAGCTTCTTACACCACTGTTGGGAGGAAATGCTCCTCTGTTGGAGTTCTTCCAGCCAGGGTGCAATGATCAGCACTTTGAAGAAATAATTGAATAACGAAGCAGAAGCTTTTAATGACAAGGAACCAAGATGAGTGACATTCAGCAAGGCTTATTGGCTAGCTAGAAAGATTGACATTCAAATGTGAGTTTACATACCCTTTCTCACATTTGGTCTAAAACTGGTTTTTGGTGAAGTTTAATTCTGTGCTTGGTGATGTTTAATCCTGTGTTTGGTGATGAGATAATTTTCTCTATTCAGCTTTGTTTGGGAGGAAAAATGTTAATCTCTGTTCCTGAAAAGAAGCAGCTTCAGAAATCTGACTAGTTCCTGTGTCTATTTGTTCTGGTAATTGGTTTAACAAGCAACAGATATTTTGTTTGCTCCTTTGCTTCATTCTGGAGAGCTTAAATGACCTCTCTGTTAAAGGGCTTCATTTTATGAGCAAGAGTTGGCTGCTGATAGTTATCATTGCATTTTAACTATTTAAATTCCTCAAGGTGCTCTGCCACCCTGCCTGATTTGTAACTCCAGTTTGCAGTATTTCTAATTTAATGATTGGTATTTAGGACAGCTTTTTGCAAACAAAGAAGCTTTTTGTATTTTTGTACAGGTAATCTTTGACTTACAACAGTTACAATGGCACTGAAAAAAGTGACTTATGACCGTTTTTCACACTTACGACCATTGCAGCAAACTGTCATTAGGGCAAAGAAGCGATGCCACATGACTACCTGGCCACACCCACCTGGTCACATGAAGCACTGCAGTTGTGCAAATGAGTGACATGGTTGTTAAGAATGCTGCAACGGGCATAAATGATGAGCAGTCATAAGTCTGAGGACCGGTCAAAAGTGCAAGGACCTGTCAGAAATCACTTTTTTCAGCCCTCTGGGTAGTCCCTATGTGCATAGGAACTACTCAGAGGGCTGAAAAAGTTATTTTTGACTGGTCCTCGCAGTTTTGACCGATCCTCACACTTACGACTGTCCTCACATTTTACATTTTGCGCCCTATCTTGTCACCGTGGTGAAGAGAAGCAGTTGTGAAATGAGTGACACGGTTGTTAAGAATGGTGCAATGGGTATAAATGTGAGGATGGTCATAAGTGTGAGGACCGGTCAAAAGTGGGAGGACCGATCAGAAATGACTTTTTTCAGCTTCCTGAGTAGTCCCTATGCACATAGCCACAGCCACCTGGTCACATGACCAGCTAGCAATGCCCATCCAGTCACATGACCACCAAACCACGCGCCCAAATAAGCTACATCCACAGAACAGGTTGTTAAAAAAATTGAATCCCACCACTGCATACATACATATGTAATTGCATTTTCAAATTTTGGATTAAGCCTTTCAGTTACACACATCAAACAAAGAAAGATCCATCCTAATTCCAGTTAACTCATTGAATTTAAGTTACTCTTCCAGATTATCTTCAGGGAGTAAAATATCTTTCTTCTCTGGAACTTTTTATCAAGCAGTTATAAACATCTCTTTTTATCACGGAATCCTCAACCTTGTTAATATCCTTAAAGTAAAAGTCTCAAATTTGTCTTTTTTCTCAACCTCTTTTTTTAGTTGTGTTGAAAGATTTATATTTAAAACAGTGGTGGAATTCAAATTTTTTTACTATCGGTTCTATGGGCATGGCTTGGTGGGCGTGCTGTGGCTTGGTGCTGTGGCTTGGTGGGCATTGCAGGGGAAGGATATTGCAAAATCTCCATTCTCACTCCATTCCAGGGGAAGGATACTGAAAAATCCCCATTCCCTTCCCACTCCTGGGGGAAGAATATTGCAAAATCTCCATTCCCACCCCACTCTGGGGCCAGCCAGAGGTGGCATTTGCCGGTTCTCTGAATTACTCAAAATTTCCATTACCGGTTCTCCAGAACCTGCTGAATTTCACCCCTGATTTAAAGTGAAAATTAACATCAGGTTCTTCTAAAACTGCAATAAACTTCTCTGCATTTTCAGTTACTTGTAAAGGTCCATATTTTTACTTATTTTACCCCTGAAGCTGTCTCATATCTGATATTGGAGCTGAACTTTGTTGGAATGATTGTACATGGAAATGAGATGCAGAACAGTATGGAAATGGAGAATAGCCTTCAGACTTTCTGGATAACATTACTTGTAACATGCAGCAAGTGCCAGAAGAATGGGACAAAGCAATATATTAATAGCACTTCTTCCTGATTTTACTTCCAGCCAAAGAAAAGTGGTTTTAGGAGCATTTATTATAGGATAATTCAATAATAACTTAATTATCAGACGAAATAAGTCTAAAATAAATTCTGAGTGTGCATAATATATTTATTAATTAAGAGTAGTTGCAATCCTATTTACTTAGCCACAGGTCAGAGAGATTGAGTTTTTTTATTTCATGTCTGGGATAGACATGTCTGAAATCTACTTGCCTTGACAATAAACTAAATAAAACCAGAAGAACATAACAAATAGAGTCATGAATTAAGTCCCATTAATTTCATCAATTGTCTACATATGCAGTATAGAAACAAAATTTTAAAGTTAAAAAAATAGTTAAAAAGTAATTTTTTTAACTTAAAAAATTATTTAACATTTTGAAGTAAAAAATAAAAAAAATGCTGTCATGGATTATACATCTCTTTCCCCAAAGTGCTACTAGCATTTTTAAGTGTAAGATTAATATTCCATTGGAAAACTTTCGATTGTATTACAGTAGCATCAGCCCTATCTTCACATTAGGGAAGATCTAGTGAGACAAGTACTGACCACGAAGGTTTCAAAAAATTGCCTAGCTAGCATATTCTGTCTAAACATACATACATATACTATATAAAAGAGATGGATAGGTGCTTAGGAAGCCATTTACAAATTAATGGTATGCTCACTGAAAATAAGGTAGAAAAAATTAGAATAAACACTGTTATTTTTTTTAAAAATTCACATGTGACTATTATATTTGTAGCATTTGGAAAAGTATATTTTTCTGTTCCCCTGGTTCAATCATACTTTCTCTGTAGCAAGAAAGATGTGCTGCTTTTTTCTGATCCTAAAGAAATCTTTGCGGATTTTCCATTTATTAACATTTAGAATTATTAAATTCCAAATCCCTCCCATTTCATCTCTATTCCAGGCCATGCATCTTGCTCTATGCATGACTCTCCAATAGGATGGGATCTCCATTTTCCTCTCCGCTTTAAAGCTAGATCTTTACATGTCATTGTTTTTTTTGGATTTCATCTGTTTCTTTGTGCCATTCTGCCAGGCTAATCCTTAAGCCCTTAATCGGACCAAACTTCCATTGATGTCAGTAGTTCTTTTGTCTGGATAACAACTGCCAGGCCACTTCCCACAGCTGCATCACTGGAGTAATATTTGTAACAGTTTGCCTTATAGTATCTGCATGAATAATAAGTCTCCCATTTATTGCGAGGAAAGAAACCATTTTGTGGCACATCCAGCACATTAGAAATGCTGGAGATGTTTTTCTTCTTATGAATTAGAGTTTATATAAACATACATACATAATACATGTTGGGTTGTATCTCTGTTGAGATCTCTGTTGTATCCCTTTACCATTCAGAGTCTTAAATGGCTTTGCAATTAATTAGAAGAAAATCCCAATTTTATTATTATGGAGCTGTTATAATTTATATGGTAGCTGCTTCAAGTTTCTATGTTTCAATAAAGAATAATTGTAGAAAAGCTAATTTTATTATAAAGCCAATTTTCCCAGTATTGTATTTGATTTGTATTGACTTCTCATGTCTCTTCTGCTTTCCAATATTTGTTGAACCCCTCTTCTGTTAATGAAGTTTACCTTGGGGTGGAGAAGAATAAATCTTTTTGAAAATTAAAATCAGAAACTAAAGGATATTTTTTTTATGTCTTACTGATTTGTTTCAGACAGATGAAGATGCTGCAATATACTTTCAGAGTATTTATTTATTTATTTATTTATTTATTTATTTATTTATTTATTTATTTATTTAATTTGATTTTTATACCGCCCTTCTCCAGCAGGACTCAGGGCAGTAAACAGCCAAGGTAAAACATAGCATACAAAATTTAAAACAATTTAAAAGATATTAAATAATTTTGGCCCACAATTTAAAAACACCCCAATAAAATCAATTTCAAATTAAAACCGAAAAATGGGATCAAGCCAGCCCGGCTAGGTGAAATAAGTAAGTTTTAAGGACCCGACGAAAAGTCTGGAGGTCCGGGATCATACGTATCTGTGGGGGTAGGTCGTTCCAGAGGGCGGATGCCGCCACAGAGAAGGTTCTCACCCGGGGGTCGCCAGCCGACATTGTCTGGCTGATGGCACCCTGAGGAGGCCCTCTCTGTGTGAGCGTACTGGCCGGTGGGAGGCTGTTGGCGGCAGAAGGCGGTCTCGTAAATACCCAGGCCCTAAGCCATGGAGCACTTTAAAGGTAGTCACCAACACCTTGAAGCGCCCCCGGAAGACCACCAGAAGCCAGTGCAGCTCACACAGAAGGGGTGTCACATGGGAGCGCCCCGTCGCTCCCATAATCCCCCACGCAGCCGCATTCTGGACCAGTTGGAGCCTCCGGGTGCACCCCAAGGGGAGCCCCATGTAGAGAGCATTGCAGTAGTCCAGGCAGGAAGTGACGAGTGCTTGACTGACCATGCATAAGGAGTCCCGATCCAGAAAAGGACGCAACTGGCGTATCAGACGAACCTGACGGCCACGGCCGTCATATGCTCTTCTAAAGACAGCCGTGCATCCAGGAGGACGCCCAAGTTGCGAGCCCTCCCTGTGGGGGCCAATGACTCACCCCCAAAGACCAGCGATGGCACCAGCTGGCTATATTGGGACGCTGGAAGCCACAGCCACTCGGTCTTGGAAGGGTTGAGTTGGAGCCTGTTTCTCCCCATCCAGACCCACACGGCTCCAGGCACCAGGACATCACTTCAAGGGCATCATTGGGGTGGCCTGGGGTGGAAATGTACAGCTGAGTATCATCAGCGTACTGATGGAACTCCACCCCAAAGCCACGGATGATCTCACCCAGCGGCTTCACATAAATGTTGAACAGGAGGGGCGAGAGGACCGACCCCTGCGGCACCCCACAAACAAGGCACCTCGGGGTCGACTGCTGCCCCCCTGCCAACACAGATTGCAACTGGTCAGAGAAATAGGAGGAGAACCATCGCAAAATGGTGCCCCCCACCCCCAACCCCTCCAACCGGCGCAACATGATACCATGGTCAATGGTATCAAAAGCCGCTGAGAGATCTAACAGGACCAGGATAGAGGAGCAACCCCTACCCTGAGCCCTCCAGAGATCATCCACCAACCCGACCAATGCCATTTCCGTGCTGTGCCCAGGCCTGAAGCCGGACTGGAGCAGATCTAGATAGACAGCTTCATCCAAGTACTGCGGAAGCTGCCGCGCGACCACACTCTCAACAACCTTCGCGACAAAACGAACGTTGGAGACTGGACGATAGTTAGCCAAAACAGCCTGATCCAGAAAGGGCTTCTTGAGGAGGGCCTCACCACCGCCTCTTTCAAGGCGGCCTGCAAGACACCCTCACTCAAAGAAGCGTTAATAATCCTCTGGAGCCAGCCTCGTATAACCTCCCGGAAGCCAGCACCAACCAGGAGGGACATGGGTCCAATAAACATGTGGTCGCGTTCAGCTGTCTCAGAATCCTGTCCACGTCCTCGGGAGCCACAGAAACTAAGACATGCTATTTTGAAAAGAAAAAGTAGTTACAAGTTAAATTATATTAGATCTGTCTAGAAGATTAATTGTTTTTTCTATATCGATAACTATAACTTGAATCTTCCTTGTCAAGTTCAACTTCTGGTGAATCTGGATATTTAAACATTTTTTTGACAACAATGGGGAGATAGTTAACAGTTGACTTATTCAAGGATTTTTGTTTTCAGATAGTCTAATTTACCGCCATTGATATATCCTGGTGTTCTTCCATCCAATTTTTAACCAATACTGACCCTACGATTGATGTCATCCCACTGTGAGTATTTTAAAATTTCAATTAAATATTTGCATGGATAGTGCTATGTTTAAGAATATGGTGTTTTGCAAAACCAACAAGATCAATTTACAAAGCAGAATGACAACCGATCAGCTGATACACAACTTGTAGGAAGGAAATCTGGATGGAAATGCAACCCGCAAAAGAAAAAGAAAAGAAACAGATCTCGTAGAAATAGTAGTTTCTAAACCAAGCAACAGTGAAGCCAGGGATTTTAAAAAATAAATGAATATGTGAAAAGATATTGGAGGCGAATTATCGTTTAATACTATCTTGAGGAAAGTGGCAGATCTCTGCAATGCCATGATTTTGGGATGTGGAAAGAGCCTTACATTGTTGGATTTGAACTATCTATTTTGGATTTCTTTTACCGATAAATATATTATAATTATTTTGAGTTACAAGGCAAGAGAGTCATGCTGGGGCATGCAGAAGATCTGACTGTTACCCACTAAGATGATGGGAATTTATAATCCTGATGAAAACCACAATTACAACTATATGGAATATAATTATAATGTCACTCGGGTGGTTGTTTTTACTTTTATATATACATGAGGATATTCATTATTGATGGGGGCAGAAGATGACTGAAGATTTTGAATAAACTGTTGCACCAGGATGCTATGTTACCCTATTATGGATGATGGATTTAACAATCTAGTGGAAAGACATCAAAGAAGATACTAAATGAATTATAAATTTAAAGTTATTGTCTTTTCTCTTTTTATAAAATGGAATGTATATATAGACATATGTATAATTTAGCAGAGTGGGCAGTGGATTATATTTAGAATTGTAGTGTATGGTAATCTTGCAGGAAACTGGGTTGAAATAGGCTAGTTTAGTGATTGATTAGTTTAAGAAAAAGGATTTTTAAGTCATATATTTTGGGGAGTGGAAGAATTGGATAGAACTGAATAAATGTTAAAGTTGGAGAAGGCTGCTTTGAAATGTTATATTAATATATATAAAAGATTAAAGGTTATGTTGTTGTAATAATAATAATATTTTATAAGTTTGGGGGAGGAGAAAAAGGGTAGATTATTGCGAAAAGCGGAGAAAAGCGGAGTTATAAGAATATTATGCTAAGGGTCAGTACTTTGAGGAGTGAGTAAGGGCATGGTAAAATATTATGTAATTAATTATGAATTAGCTTATTGTTGTGAAGAAGAAGTCACAGGGGGGGATGGGTGGTGAGTGGGGGTTAGGGAAGAGGGGGGGAAAGGGGGAAAAACTTGTATTTGAAAACTTTTTCAATAAAAAAAAAATACTGACCCTTACTTGCTAAAAATATTATTAATATTATTACTTCCCCCTTTTACCATACATTTCAAAAAAAAAAAGCATTCTACTATAACATTGTATGATAACTTCTAATTTAGCATAATATTATTATAATATTATATCAGTATTTAGAGGAGGGAGTAAGGGGATGGTAAAATATTACGTAATTTGTTATGAATTAGGTTTTTGTTGTGAAGAAGTCACAGGGGGGGATGGGTGGTGAGGGGGGGTTAGGGAGGAGGGGGGGAGAAAAAAGGGGGAAAAATTTGTATTTGAAAACTTTTTCAATAAAAAAAAAAAGAATATGGTGTTTTGCTTATCTTATCTTGATTTAGCAAAAGGTAGAGATGTGGATCCCTACACATAACTAAATATTAGACATCATGGACTAAATAGCCACTGTATAATTCTATCGTTCCCCAATTATATTGTCTAATCAGTGTTCCTCAATGTGATGCTTTTCAACCATTATAAACCCCAATTCTCCTTGCATAACATAAACTTAATAGATGTTGTACTGTATCCCACAGAATTACAAAACATCAACCTAGATAATACAGGTTCCCTCTGTGAAGGCCTACTTGGGTGTTTATGGCTTTCTTTCTGGAGAGCATCTAAACTGACTTTGGACCTGAATTAATTTTATTTGGGATTCCTACAAGGGTCTATGACAATTCACCATGGCCAACTCATCACGGCCAACTTACCACGGCTAATTTGCCACAGCCAACTTGCTGCAGGACAATTCGCCATGGCCATCTTGCTGCAGGACAATTCACCACAGCCAACTCCTGCAGCAAACTCACTGCAGGACAAGAGTTACACTAATATCAAAGAATTAATGGAATAGAATCATTAAAGAAAGGATGGAAAAGGAAGGACAGAATTAAATGTGAATGGCAAAAATTAAAAATTAATTTTTATTTATTTTAAATAATTAAATATAATTGGTAAATTGTCCCACAATGAGTTTTCCCATGGCAAGTTGATCATGGCAAGTTGTCCCGCAGCGAGTTGGCCATGACGAGTTGGCGATGGTGAGCTGGCCCCAGCAAGTTGGGTGTGGCAAGTTGTTCCATTCCCCCTCCTACAAGTGTTCTTCAGAGGCATTGTTAAAATTTATCCCATGCCTGGTTTTAAATGTACTTTAAATAAATAAATAAATCATACCATAAGCTTTCCTAAAGATCTTTGACAGAAAAATAGGATTGGAATGGTTGCATCTGAATGATTTAGTCTCCCTTCTCATCCAAATTAATTAGAGCCAGTTCAGAAACAGTGATTCAGACAAAACAAATTTGTGTTATGATCAAACGTGAAGCTTAAAGATAAACTGATTTCAACAATTTTCTCCAGGCAATTTTCATTTTTGTGGCCTTTTTAGGTGTGGGCAACATGTCTTGGGAGCTAGAGTATCTTGCTGATCTTTGGTAAATCAGTTGACAAGATTCCTGCTCCGTCTTCCACTCTCTCCCATTCTAGTCTATGAAAGTCGGAATAATTCCATATAACTTTTTGCAAGCATTGTTTTAGATATTTTTTACATTTCTCAGTATAGTTTGATTTCCTTTCTTAACCCTCAGTCTGGCATAATGTGTTCTTTTTGCATTGTTCATATTTCTAACTACAAGTCAAAACATGCAGAAGGATCTGCTAAATTATATGCAAGGCAGGCTAAAATCTTTAACTCTTATACATGCTTCAAGTTTGAGTCTTCTTTTTGTTTTTCTTTCCCATATAAGTTATAATTAATACTCTAATATTAAGAGTATTGAGTATAACCCTTGGCTGTATCCCATACATTTTGTAATGATGTTTCTTCTTCTCTGTTCTCTTTAAGGAAAAAGTCCAATTCTCTTTCCATAAATTGAATAAATTCCTTTTATTCAAAAAAGTACTGAGGTATCTGAAGCACAGCGTTGATGCTTGCCTATCTTTGGAATCAGAGGCATCCACAAAACCCACACTAACTTGCTATGCTGAGGCTGATTGGGCTGGAAATGTGAAAAGTAGAAAGAGCACATCAGGATATGTGTTCTTTCTCAACAACAGCCCAGTACATTGGTACACGGGTAAGCAGAACTTGGTAGCCACCTCTACAACAGAAGCTGAGTACATATGCCTATCTAAAGCCGCCAACAACCTGGTCTGGTTTGACGATCTACTCACCAACGTTTGGGCTGAACCTATCTACCCACTATCCATGAGGACAATAAAGCTGCCATTGAGATATCGAGAGCTGATGGAGTGGGTCAGAGGTCGAGACACATCGACATTAAACATAAGCATGTCAGGCAGTTTTCTAATATTGGGTTCATAGAAGTCATACACTGTGATACTGAAGAACAGACAGCTGACATACTAACAAAACCTTTACAAAACAAACAACACGCATACCTAACATCCAAACTGGGCATTCTTTCCTCCTCTGGTAGCCTTAACACGTCCTCGTAGGTGTTGGGGGTTAGTTGGTTAGTGTGCATAGATAGGACATAGTCCTCTAGTTTCTTTGGTGCCTTATCCCTGTTTGCCCTAATTGGCCTGTCTGGTGGTGTCTCTGTATCATGTAAGTACCTGGCCTCCATCTCTGTGAGTGAGTCCAGCTTTATGTTTGGGTGGTTCTCTTTCCACTCTCTGACTTGTATCCCCTGACTCTTTGGTTTGGCCTTTTTTTGTCCTATGTCCCCTTCTGTAGTGTGTTCTGCCCCGCCTTGGTTGTTGTTAGGTCGCTCCTTACTGGGAAATACCTCATTGAGATGTATTTTAGACCAATTGGCATTCTCATGGAAAACAGCTGTTCGGGATATTATGAATTTGTTGTTACTATCTATAAATCTGAATCCCTTGGTTCCCGGTTCATACCCCATGAACCTTAATCTCCTAGATACCTTGTCTCCCTTGCATTGTAGTTGCCTGGGAATGTGTACATCAGCTGTAACCCCGAATACGTGTAGGTGTGCTACCTGTGGCTTTCTCTTGTACATTAACTCATATGGAGTTTTGTCTAATACACTGGACCATAGCCTGTTTAAGGTGTAATTTGAGTATATGAGTGCTTCTGACCAAAAGTGTTGTCCTAGCCCCGCATCCTCTAGGGTGCACCTTATCATGGTCTGCAGTGTTCCATTTTTTCATTCTACTACACCATTCTGAAAGGCGGAGAATGGTGAAGATGTGTAATGCAATACCCAGTGTGTTTTTAACCCGTGTGAGAAATCGCTTGATAGAAATTCATTATCTGTCATTATCTGTTTGATCCTAGTGTTGTGTTGCGTCTCTACCCTTGCATAAAATTCCTTGAATTTTTGGAATGCCTCATTTTTATGTTTTAGAGTGTACACAAACCCATAACGACTGAAGTTGTCAACTATGGTCAGGAAAAATCTCTTCTTGTATTTAATGGATGGCTTTAGTGGTCCCACCAGGTCCATGTGTATGAGTTGAAAAATGGAATTGATGGTGCGTACCAATTTTTTTGGCCTGGGTTTTGTCTTGAGTTTTGAACATTTGCATACAGAACACTCGAGATAGTTCTCACAGTTTTTTAATTTATGCCTTCGGAACAGTTAATCATTTTCTGTATAACTGAAAAACTAATATGTCCCAACTTCCTATGCAATAAGTGTGCACAATTGTCATGTACTGGCTTCCCTATTGATGGTTTCTTCCTATCAGATGACTCATGACCACTTGGGTCATCGGGTGTGTGTTGGTGGCTAACCCCCTCTATTTCCTTACTGTTGCCCCCTTTGTCTCCGCTGTCTGTAGTGTCTGGTTTGGCCTTGAGATTGGCGTTCACCCTTGGGTGGGTGTCGCTGTCTGAATGGAAATATGGTAGTCCTCCCCTAACTACGGTCCTTCCTACGCTTTTGCCTCCCCTGGTTATGTGTACTTCTCCTTTCTTGAATGTAACTCAACGTTGTTGTCCCTGCTTAGTTTCAAGGTGGCGAGTATGTTATATGGTATATTTGGTACGAGTAGTACCCCCTCTATTACTCCTATCCCTGGTACCAGTGGTGGGATTCTGGGGGTTCTAGGAGGTTCGACTGAACCCTTTGTTAAATTGCTGGCTCGCCCCGCCCCTTGCCCCGCCCCTCCGCACTACTATTATTATTGCCAATAAATGGGGCGAGTGAGCCAGCAATTTAACAAATGGTTCGGTGTTTTTTGTAATTTATTCGCCCCGCAGCACACCGAAGCTTCTTTTAAATTGCTGGCTCGCCCACCCCTCACCCTGCCCCACCACTATTTATTGGCCAGGCAGCACACCGAACCATTTGTTAAATTGCTGGTCTGCCCGGCACCCGCCCCTTACCCTGCCTCGCCACTATTTATTAGCTTCCCTCCCTCGCTGTGTTGCAAAGCTTGCCTTTGTGACACATCGAGGCATAGCTTCTTTTCATCTTTGGCTCCTCTCAACCACGTGGCCCAGGCTTTCCTACCTTTGCCCGCGGCGGCCTCTCACTCTTTTCCCAAATGCCCACCTCGGACTGCCCCGACCGCTCCAGCAGCAGAACAGGCAAGTACAGCTGAGTGCTGCCCTTGGGGAAGCGGGGCTGGGAAAGGTGGTCAACCTGTGGCTGCCCGGCTACCGGCCGCAGCCTACCCTTTTCAAAAATGTAGGAGCAGAATCTTGGTGAACTGGACAGGCTTGGCTTTTTTTTGATTCGTGATCTCCATGGTGGGGGGTAACCAGCGAGGCGCTTGGGTGGAGGTAGCCCCACCCAAGTCTCATTGGCCTCGCCGGCTACCCCCACCCAAGCGCCTCGCCGGCTACCCCCACCCAAGCGCCTCGCCGGCTATCCCCACCCAAGTGCCTCACCGGCTACCCCCACCCAAGCGCCTCGCTGTTTACCTCCAAGCAAGCGCCTCACCGGCTACCCCCACCCAAGCGCCTCAACGGCTACCTCCAAGCAAGCGCTTTGCCGGCTACCCCCACCCAAGTGCCTCGCCGTTTACCTCCAACCAAGCGCCTCGCCGGCTACCCCCACCCAAGCACCTTGCCAGCTACCCCCACCCAAGCGCCTCACCTGCTACCTCCAAGCAAGCTCCTCGCCGGCTACCCCCACCCAAGCGCCTCGCCGTTTACATCCAAGCAAGCGCCTCGCCATTTACCTCCACCCAAGCACCTCGCCGGCTTGGGTGGATGTAGCCGGCGAGGCGCTTGGTTGGAGGTAAACAGTGAGGCACTTGCTTGGATGTAAACGGCGAGGCACTTGCTTGGAAGCCTCGCCGGCTTCCTCCACCCAAGCGCCTCGCTGGCTACCCCCACCGTCCACCCAAGTGCCTCGCTGGCTTCCTCCAACCAAACGCCTCGCCGGCTACCCCCACCATCCACCCAAGCGCCTTGCTTGGGTGGGGGTAGCCGGTGAGGCACTTGGGTGGAGGAAGCCGGCGAGGTGCTTGGGTGGAGGTAAACGGCGAGGCACTTGCTTGGAAGCCTTGCCGGCTTCCTCCACCCAAGCGCCTCGCCGGCTACCCCCACCATCCACCCAAGCACCTTGCCGGCTTCCTCCAACCAAGCGCCTCGCCGGCTACGTCCACCCAAGCCTTGTTTGTCACGTGGCCGCCGGCTACCCTACCCCATCCAGACGTGGAGGGGCCGATCGAACGCTTCTCCTGGGTCTTCTCAGCAAATTCTAATGCCGCCAAGAGCAGCTCCCAAACAAATTTACTGGCCGGTCCTGATTGGATGGCACGTGACATTGAGGCTAAGCTCCGGGTGTGGGTCAAAGTGAAGTCGTGCAGGTGCATGTCTTGCTGTGGTCGTGGGAAGGTTGCTCCTCTGTCACGGGTGGTGCCAGTGCCAAGCACCAAATTCATGGATGCCCTCGGGAAAGGAAGGGTCGTTGGCAGAAGCAGAGACTTGGCAAGGCGGAAGGGGTGGTGGTGGCAACTTGTTGCAAGCTCTTAACACTGTTATGGTAATGTTCAGTGGTGGGTTCCTCCTGGTTCGGTCCGGTTCGGCTGAGCCGGTAGCGGTGATGATATGATGTCACGGAACTGGTTCTCCTCCCGCCCGCCCTCCCACCCCCCCCCACGTTATTCTTACCTTTTATTTGGTCCCACCCCCAATCTATTGCTGCCTCCTGAGTCCCAGCTGATGACTAGAGGGAAAAAACTGTTTAAACTCTTGTCCCGGGGCTTCAAAGGGCCGTCCTACAGCTGATCAGTGTTAAAAGCAAACAAATGAGTTGGGTCGTAAGTGCGAGGACTTGGTCGTAAGTGCAAGGACCTTCCAGAAATGACTCTGACCAGCTAGCCACGCCCAACTAGTCACATGACCTCCAAGCCACACCCACAAAATAAGCCATGCCCACAGAACCGGTAGTAAAACAATTTAGAACCCACCCCTGGTAATGTTGGCATTATATAGTTGTATATTGAGAACTGGTCATAGCTAGATTGAAGAAAAAAAGACATAACACTATTCCCTGTTTTGTCAGACACTAAAAGGCGTTTTCTACCTGTTAGAAAACTAAAAGGCGTTTTCTACCTGTTGCCCATTTTGTTACCTAAAATATTGCCAGATACGTTCTAAAGAAGCTATTTGTAAGCTCCAGAGTTTTCTGTAAAAGCAAGGTTACCATGTTACCTATTTTTCTGAACAAATATTTTTCAAGGATAAACTTGGTAGGAATACATTCCACAGACAATATGCTTTTAAAAGCATGACTGAGCTTGCGATGAATGTGTGGTTGATTTCCATTGCTTTGAATTATTCTAATTTTAGAGTATGTGGCAGTATTCTAAAAAATGATGGATCTACCCCTTTTTTTCTGCAGTTTATTTAAACTAAATCTACTGTCATCATAAGAGCTGCACTCTAGAACAGCTTCAATGCATTCCAGAACCTCTGGTTGCAGAGCTCTTCCATTGGAACAGCTGAATAGGGCAGATATACTGTATGGATTAAGTTAAAAGGCGGGATGAGTTTTTTGTTACTCTGAAAAGGGACTACCAGATGACTCCTGAGTTTTGTCTACTGTTAAAAAGGACATTTTGAACAATAAGGGGACACTATTTACAAATTGTTTTTAACTTTACTCACATGAGAACTTGAAGCATTTTGCAAATCCTCACAGATACTCTATAGAGATGGTGCTTCAGGAACAAACAACACAAGAGCTTATTTTCTTTCAATACAGAATACATCATAAAAGTAAGCAAGGAAAGGTGAATATACAGGCAATCCTTGATTTACAACCAGCATTGGGACCATAATGTCTATGACTAAGCATTGTGGTTGTTAAGTTTGTTGCACCTGATTTTATGACTTATTTTGCAGAAGTTGTTAAATAAATCACCATGGTCATTAAGCAAATCTGGCTTCTCCTATTGACTTTGCTTGCCAGAGGTCTCCTGGGAAGGTTGTAAGTGGCAATCACATTACATGGGGACACTGTAAGGACAATTCATTCACATTCTTCAATGCCATCATAACTTTAAATGGTCATTAAATGAATGGTCATAAATTGAGTACTTGAATAAGGTGCATAAGAAAACTGCATGGGGCAGCCATGTAAAAATGTATCTCCCTAATGTGGACATCATAATTATCCAGATTTCATTTTGTGAAAAAACCCTTTAGATCTTCAATAATGGACTGTAATAAAAAGATAATTTTCCATTGGCCTTGGGGGAAAATATGGAAAATCGGAGATAAAAATCAGCTACAGTAAAACTGATTTTTTTTGGAGTAGGAATTAGCTTACTGCTATGATATCAGAAACTCTAATGTAAAAGTCACAGAGCTGACAATAGCTACATTTCCTCTTAAACAGTTTTCCATTACTATTCTGCTGTTGCTGAGTAAGTAGCGGCTTGGTGGAACAAGGCCTTATCTGCCAGGGACAACATTTATGCTCCACCCTGCCCTTTGAGCCATTCCTGTTGCAATGACAACTATGTTCAAACTTGTGACTAGAATAGATACTATTTGGGCCAATTTTCCCTCTAGGTTGAGTGTTTAAAGTTGCAGACCCCTGACCTACCCCACCCCATTGCTTCACCTTGCAGCCAGCCCTGTAGGCCTGCGCCCACCTCCCACCTGGGCAGCAACAGCCTACCTACCCTGGTTGTATTACCTTGCCCTGCAGCCGGCCCAAACGCCCACCTCGGACTGCCTCCAACTGCTCCAGCAGCAGAAAAGGTAAACACAGCCAGGTGCCCCCTTGTGGAAGCAGGGCTGGGAAGGGTGGTGGACCTGTGCCCGCCCGGGCAGGGGCAGCCTACCCTGGTTGGATTGCGTCTGCGTGCAGCTGGCCCGAACACCCGCCTCGGACTGCCTCCGACTGCTCCAGCAGCAGAAAAGGTAAACACAGCCAGGTGCCCCCTTGTGGAAGCGGGGCTGGGAAGGGTGGTGGACCTGTTTGAGGTAGAGGGAGATTTAAAATATTATTTATCTTTGCTGTTTCAGGAAGAATTTGTTCATAAGAAACAGGATGTTTGTTATGCATAATAATTACCATTAAGTTTAAAATGTGTGGGAGTTTTGCATAAAGGCTGTTGCTAGGCATGTAAACAAAGACAAAGATTTCCTTAAATTATTTCATTTAAAGTATTGAAACAGCATCTTAACTATTAAATGAAAATAACTTTAAAAATCGCCTTATTAGTACAATTGGAACTTAATTTTCTTTTTATACTGTTACATACTTTATAAACAGTAAAATACAAAGCTTAGGAAGACTGAATACTCATTTAATTAAGAATGCATTTAGATAGCTTTGGATCTCTGATTAAATATAAAAAAAGTGGAACTAATGAACTGAGAAACCAGATTTTAAATTTCAAACAAGCTTAAGAAAAAAATAAAAGTATCGACTACAGTTAGCCATATAACATATAGATACAACATAGAATGAATGAACTGCTTTAAAGGATAATTGCGAATATAATGTATGAAATACCATGGAAGCATTTGAACTGTGAAGCAGATCACTACAAAATGAAGAGCAAAGATCTTTGAAGGAATCATATAAAGGCAGTATTATATATTGGATAAAATTGCTCCAGAATTGATTGCACCATGCTTAATGGTGAATTCTAAGGAGCTGGAGGCTAAAACATACGATGAACAGTTGCAGGAACTGGGCTTGGCTAGTCTAGTGAAGAGAAGGACCAGGGGAGACATGATAGCAGTCCTCCAATATTTGAGGGGCTGCCACACAGAGGAGGGTGGTCAAGCTATTTTCTAAAGCACCTGAAGGACAGACAAGGAATAATGGATGGAAATCAAACAAGAGATTCAACCTAGAAATAAGGAGGAACTTTCTGACAGTGAGAGCAATCAAACAATGGAACAGAAGTTGCCTTCAGAAGTGGTGGGAGCTTTATCACTAGAAGCTTTCAAGAAGAGAATGGACTGCCATCTGCCAGAAATGGTGTAGGGTCTCCTGCTTGAGAGGGGGGTTGGACTAGATGACCTACAAAGTCCCTTCCAACTCTGTTAATCTGAATAGTGAAAAAATATTTTTATCTGAGTTGAAGGACATCAGTGACACCAGCATCTCTGCAGATGTTAAACAGCATCAGGACAAGATAGGACCCTGGGGACCCCAGTCCCTCCTTCTCTTGTAGTACACCTTGATTTGAAAGACTGCAAGACCCAGTCTCACATTAGCAAGGAACCAGAGTCTCTCTAGTGATTTTCAACTTTGGCAACTTGAAAATGGGTGGGCTTCAATTCCCAGAATTTCCCAGCTAGGCATGGGGAATTCACAGCAGTTAGGCAAACACCGTGGTCAGTAACTGAACCTTGTGGTCATTAAGCAAACCCTGGTTGTTAAACAAATCCATTTTCCCCAATCGGCATTTTTAACCGGAAACCAGAAAGAAATGTTGGAAACTGGCAAAAAACAGAAAACCTCAGTCACATGACTGTGTGGGATGTTGTAACTGATCATAAAGGTGTGTGTGAGTGTGTGCGTGGCTGTCAAAACTTCAAAAACAGGTCAAGTAGCTTTGGGGAGGTCAGTTGTAAGTTAGAACACTTATTAAGCAACTGGCCATTAAGCGAGGACCCCTTGTATTTGGTTTGCCTTAAGGGTTCAGAGCTGTATGGAATCTGGTTTCCTTTGACCCTTTGGGGGATTGCAAAAGGTCTGGATTGGGGGATCCTCTTAGAGGGAACTAGGATCTTGTCCACCATTTTTTTGGGAAAGTCGCTGTCTCATATGTACAGTTAGTCCTCAAACTTAACAACCACAATCAAGTCCAAACTGAAACTTTTTTTTTTTTTTGCAATAGTCCCTTAACAGGATGAAAAGGCAACAGAATTTGACAGATTTTTTCAGCAAGAAACCACGATCAGAACCAGTTGTATCAGATTTGGCCTTGGATGATACAGAACAGTCACCCCAACTTGGAGAAAGCAGCACATCAATTGAAATAGATAGTTCAAAAATTGAAAATAGTCTTCCTGAATGCTGGACAATGCTACAATATAAGAGTTTTAAAGAGAAATACTATGAATTGGAAGTGTCGAACAAAAAGTTAGGTTGTGTGTATTGCGCAAAACAAGACTCCATAAAAGAGAAAAGCAGTCATCTCTCCAAAGAATGGAAATATTTTCAAATTGAGGCATCAGGGAAAAACAAAGAGATAAAACAAGCCTCTCTTAGGAAAAAAATTAAGCAGCATTTTTCATCAAATGCGCACAATGTTTGTAAAGAGACCTTAAACCAATGTCAGCAGGATTCGATGACAAAAGCAATTGATAAGATGACTGAGAAGTATTTATCTACTACTTGTAGAGCGTTTAATACGGTTTACAGTCTGGCACAAAGATGTAAACCATTTTCAGATATGGAAGATGAGATATAATTGCAAATTAAAAATGGATTAGATATGGGAATAGGTTTACATTTACGTAAAACTGCAGTGAAAATAGTAGATTTCATTGCAAAAGAAATTAAAAAAAGAAATATTTGCTAAAATTATTGAAAACAATCTGAAAATATGTTTAATTATTGACGAAGCCTCAACAATTTCTTCCAAACTGGTTGTTATACTTTTCTTAAAAGTTGAGGATTCAGTTACCTCACCAACAATTTTTGTTGAGCTAGTTGAATTAGAAAAACAAGATGCAGAGATAATATGTTCTTCAGTTATGGACAGTTTAAAAAATGTTGGGTTTACCAAGAACTACTTACAAAAACATTTAATAGCATTTTGTTCTGATGGTGCCAGCGTTACGCTTGGGAGAAAATCTGGAGTGAGCATTAGAATAGCAAGAGAGTTCCCGAACATAATAATATGGCATTGTTTAAACCATCGTCTTCAACTTGTTTTAGATGACTCCATAAAGGAAATAAAGCAAGTAAATCATTTTAAAATATTTATTGATAAGATATATACTATTTTTCATCAATCCAATAAGAACCAAATTGAATTTACCAAAATATCTGAACAACTTGGAATTGAAATAATAAAGATTGGTAGAGTTTTGGGACCAAGATGGGCTGCCTGTAGTTTAAGGTCAACCCTAGCTGTGTGGCGTGCTTATCCAGCACTACATCAGTACTTTCATACAAATGAAAAATACTCAGGTATGGCTGCCCGTCTTGAAAATATATTTTTTGTGAATGATTTGGCATTGATGATTGACATTCTAAATGAAATCTCTCTTCTATCAAATGCATTGCAAGCAAGAAATATAGACATACTAAAAGCTGAAAAACTTGTAATAAGATCTGTTAAAGCGTTTGAAATGCTTAGAAAGGAAAAGGGTGTATATGAAAAAAAAGTTGATATATTACTTACTTCAGAAACCTTCAAAAGTATAAAATTTGTAGAAAATTGTCGATTTCTTGGACTTCCTCGGGAAAGACTTTTGGAAACCATCATCATGAATTTGAATAAAAGACTAATGGATTGTGAACATTTAAAAACAGGTAACCAATTTCAAGACAGGAACAAACTACAATTTCTCAATTTTTTGGAGCCAGATTACTGGAATATTGGTGAAATAGTAGTTCCATGGAAAGCAGCTGAAGAAGAATTGCTTGAATTTAGTGACATTTTTAATTATGAAATTAATATTAATGATTATCGGGACTTTGTAGAAAATGTTTTAAAAGATTCCAAGAACTATGCAATTCCTGACAGTATTCAAAAAGCTAAAAATATTGTCAGAACAATTGCTGTAAATTCAGCAGAAGCAGAAAGGGTTTTTTCAAAAATGAATGTCATATGTTCCGAGAAGAGAAATCGCCTGACTGTTTCCAATATAGCAAACATAATGACTGTTAATTTAATTGGCCTACCTCTAAAGGACTGGGACCCTATTCCTATAGTAAAAAAATGGTTATGGGTAAATCACACAGCTGATGATGCTCGAATAAAACTGAAGACAAATGAAAGTGAGGAGGTTGCCAATCAAGGAGCAATTTGGAGATACCTAACATAAGTTTTATTTTTTGTCAGATATTATTTAAAAGTTTTTCATTCGTATTGTAAAATTCTTGTGTAGTTTTGTATAATTAATTTTTATACATATTGTAAAACTTGTATGGTTTTATTCATATTGTAAAGCGTATAGTTTTGTATAAAGTTTTTATATTGTAAAACTCGTGTAGTTGTGAATAGTTTTTATTCATATTGTAAAACTTGTGTAGTTATGTATGGTTTTATTCATATTGTAAAACTTGTGTAGTTATGTATGGTTTTATTCATATTGTAAAACTCTTGTGTAGTTTTGAATAGTTTTTATTTAATTTTAAATTTATTTATTTTATAAAACTTGTGTAGCTATGTATAGTTTTTATTCATATTGTACAACTTGTATAGTTTTGAATAAATAGTTTTTATTCATATTGTAAAACTTGAATGGTTTTGAATAAATAGTTTTTATTCATATTGTAAAACTTGAATGGTTTTGAATAAATAGTTTTTATTCATATTGTAAAACTTGTATGGTTTTGTATAGTTTTTCATTCATATTGTAAAACTCTTGTGTAGTTTTGAATAGTTTTTATTTAATTTTAAATTTATTTATTTTATAAAACTTGTGTAGCTATGTATAGTTTTTATTCATATTGTAAAACTTGTATAGTTTTGAATAAATAGTTTTTATTCATATTGTAAAACTTGTATGGTTTTGAATAAATAGTTTTTATTCATATTGTAAAACTTGAATGGCTTTGAATAAATAGTTTTTATTCATATTGTAAAACTTGTATGGTTTTGTATAGTTTTTCATTCATATTGTAAAACTCGTAACAAAATCTAGTTCTGTGTACCTCTTATTCTTAAGTATTAAATACTTATAAATAAACAACCTTTTGGTATATCTTTTTAATATTTAAAACAGTAATTGGGGAAAAGAAATGATGTCGAGTTGGCCACGCCTACCCAGTCACATGCCACCTAGCCACACCTACCCAGTCACATGGCCACCTAGCCACGCCTACCCAGTCACATGGTCACTTAGCCACGCCTGCCCAGTCACGTGGTCACTTAGCCACACCCACCCAGTCACATGGTCACTTAGCCACGCCCACTTAGCCACGCCTGCTTAGCCACGCCCACAGAACCTGTTGTTAAATTATTTGAATCCCACCACTGCCTGGCATGTACATGTTCCCCTTTCTGGTTACATTATTTTGGTTCGCCACTTTTATTATGAAGCTCTCCTTGGTGAATGAGGTGAGTGATTTTTGGTCATAGGTGGTATGATTGGTGGCCCCTGAATCTAACAGCCATGTGCCCTCTTTCTTGCCCTGGTCGATGAGGTGTTCCTGGTCCCCCAGTCCATACAATGACCCAGTTTGGCCCTCTCTGGAACTATCCTGGTGTCCTCTTCTATCTCTGGGATTGGGGGAATCTCTATGTCTGTGTCTGTTGTCGGGTGAATGTCTGTCAGAAAACCTTGCCTTATGTTCTGGCCTACCCCTACGATGTGTTCGGTCCCTGTCCCTCATATTTCTAGGGCAATCCCTCTTATAGTGATTCCTAGAACCACATAGGAAACACTCGGTCATATTGTGGCCCCTACTCTGGAGTTCCACCCTTTTTGCTGGTCTATGTTCCCTGCAGCTTAGTGAACGGTCCCTCCTTAGGTTATCCTCAGCAGTGAGTTTGTTGGTTAGTGTCTCTAATGTAAGTCTGAGACTATCTAATTGCGTAATGAAACTGTCCCAGCTGGAGTCCAGTGAATTGATAATGATACTGATCATGCTTCCCTCACTTATGATTTCCCCCCTCTGTGTTAGTTCAGCTCTAGTGACATTTAACGTTAACAGGTGTTCACTCATGGAGGCCCCTGCCTTGAGCCTGGCTGAGTGGAACTCCCTAGAGATTCTAGTGGTAGTTGCTATGCTCTTGCTGTAGAATAAGCTGTGCATTTTGTGTATCACTTCTGAGACTGTTAAATGGTGGCTAATGCTGGGGTAAATACTGGGGTAAATACTGGCAATTAATATGTAATACGCCTTGTGGTGCATACAGTCTAAATCAAAAGTCCATGGTTTTTCAGGGGGGTCAGTAATCAGAAACAACAAATTTTCCTTTAGGAGGATGACTTGGAGTTGCTGGTTCCACTCCAAGAAATTATTCCCATCGAATCTCAGCTTTGGAAAGTCATTTGGCAATGTCCCTGAATTGTAAGTTAAATTACTTACAGGATGCCGCTGTCCATGGTTTTGCGCATAAGGGAACTCGCAATAAGGCAGGGGGAGGATTGTTGCGAGTCTGTACTGACTTGCTTCTATGTTCCTTTCTCTTTTTTTAACAGATGGATTCTGCGCATGCTTGGGCTCCATTCTTGTCCAGCAGCCATGGAGGAAGGAACTTGTTCCTGCAGCTCCCGGGTGGAGGCCCCTTTCGTCCAGATGAGCCTTCGGCTCGTCCTTGGGTGGCCTCGCGTAGTTGAAGGTTCCTCAGATCATCGCCTGGATTGCTGGAAAGCTGTGTGGGTCAGCTGTGAAGCCTGGAGGTCCTGCAGAGGCCGCATGCTGGTGTGGATAGCCCGGCTTGGCGCGGAGGCTGTGTCCTGGGATCGGGCCGAGTCCCACGCCCGCCGATGGTTCCGTGATCCTGGTCCTGGTCATCGGTCCGGTGAGTAGTCCCATCGCCCTCGGTACTCCGTTGCTGGTCTCGGTACGGGCATGGAGGGGTCCTCTGTAGGTCGCGGCTGGTGCTGCGCCCACGTTTGGTGGTCGCTCTCCCCAGGTGGGTGTCGATGCCAGTCTCTCTTGGGTCAGTGGTCCCTCTGGGCCTCTCCGGGGTACCGGAGTATGCGTCCGGTAGTCTTATCTTGTCCCCGAAGGCCGCAGTGAGTAACCTTATGGCTTCATCAATCTCGAGCTCGGTAGGTGAGCTCGTGGGCTTTGGTTTTGGGTCGTCCCAGTCGCCGTCATAGTTCTGGGTGGTCACTTTGGTGTAGGCCCTGATTCCCGCCATGAGATTTGAATCTCGGGAATCTATTGGTGGTTGGTCAGCCATCTTTGGTGATGTCACCATCCAAGATGGCTGCCGCGAAATGGGTGCGAATTCTTTTTTGGCCTTTTCAGTGGATCTCTGGCAGGGGCAATCGTCTCTTACTGCGTCTTTGGTTGTGTAGTCTGGCTCGGCCTCATCTTCCTCAGTCGCTGCTCCGCAGTCCTCAACTAGGCTCCGGAGTTCCGCAATGAGGTCCATGTTGGTCGGGGCTGAGTTTATTAGCTTGAGGAGTTTCCTTTTGAGGTCGCTCTCTTCGCATGCTGCATTTTCGGATTTGTTTTCTTCCTCGTTGGATCTGGTTGGGGTGCCTGGGTTGGAAGACTGGTCACTCGCCTCTGGCATCTCTCCTTGCATGGTTCCCGCTGACAGTAATTGCTCTGCCATCTTCTTTGTGAATGCCCTGGTATTCACTCTGCTCGTTGCTCCTGTCGGCTTGGAGTTCGGTGGCATATCCTGGAGTGGTTTGGGCTAGTTAACCATCCTCTGCTACCATTTTGTTAGAAGGTGTTCAAGGATCAAGCCCAATGACTCCATTACACAAGCATTCATTTAGTTAAAGGTCTTTATTCATAACATGTCTCTTCCTTACAGATGTTGGACTGGAACTGGCTCTGGACCACATGGCTGGACCTTAAGTACCTGTGGGGCGGAGCTAAGGTAAGGAGGGGTCAATGGGTAAGGGTGGACCCTGGGAGTTAATCTCATCAGCTCCCTGCCCCCTGGCATGGGCATGAGGTCAGGTATTTATATGTGACAGTCCAACATTATATCACCTCTTGTAATGTTTTATATAACTCCACTGGTAAACTATCTGGTCCTGGTGCTTTCCCACTTTTTTGTCTTTTTATTGCTTCTGTTACTTCCATCATTGTTATTCTTTCTTCTAGCATTCCTTTGTAATGTTCTGATATTTTAGTCAAATCTGATTTTTCCAAATAGCTTAGTATCTCTCCCTCCAGAATCTTCTCTTGAGCGTAAAGTTGCTCATCATATTTTTGAGTTATTTTCTTTTTATCTTCAATTCTATATTGTACTTTCCCTTTTCCATCTTGTAAACATTTTATTATTTTCTTCTCCCTCTCTTTTCTTAACTTGTACGCGAGCCATCTTCCATGTTTGTTTGCATTTTCAAAAAAATTATGTTTGGTTGTTCTCAATTTATTTGCTAATGCTTCTTGTTCATTCAAATTTATTTCATGTTTTTTCAATTCCATCAATTTCTTAATTTTTTTATTTAAGGTATCTTTCTGAAATTCTTTTTCCAATTTCTTATAGTCCTCTTCTAATCTTCCTTGTTTCTGCCATTTCTTTTTGTTCTTTTTCCCAAGTACGTTATTGCTAGGCCTCTGATATATGCTTTCATTGTATCCCATAAATTTTGAAGTGATGTATCCTCTTTCTTGTTTATTTTAAAAAATACTTCCAATTCTTTTTCTGCAAAGTCCTGAAACTCTTTTTCATTTAAAATTGTTGCATTCAAAGTCCATCTTGTCTTTTTCTTTTGCCCTTTCCATATTATTGTAACTGGGCTGTGATCAGCCAAAATATTAGAACCAATATTTACTTCTTGCACAGTCTCTGTAAGACCCGTTGACATCCATATCATATCTATCCTTGACCATGATATATGTCTATTTGAATAGAAAGTGTATTGCCTCTCTTTCAAATGTTTTTGTCTCCAAATATCTTGAATACATAATTCTTCTATCATTGTGAAAAACGATTTCAGCAGTATACTTCTAGGCTTTTTATTTACCTTCATTGTTTTATAGTCCAAGCCTGCATCTATTATCGCATTGAAATCTCCCATTATACATATATTTTCATAGTCCAACTCTATAATTTTCTTGTGTAGTTCCCGATAAAATTCTTCTTGTTTTTCATTCGGTGCATATAGTGCTATCAAAAGTATTTGTTTAAAGTTCATTTTTATTTCCACCATAAAATCCTGCCATCCTCGTCTTCAAAAATTAACTTGGGTTCTAATTTTCCTTTAATGTACAATACCACACCTCTTTTACTTTGATGTGTCAATGATGTAAATAAGAGTCCTAATTTTGGATATTGTAACAATTTTAAATGTTGGTTTCTAATATGGACTTCTTATAAACTTATAATGTCCATCTTCAAAGTATTTAATTTAGCCAATGTTCTATTTCTTTTTATTGCCGCATTCAGTCCATTTAAATTTAAGGAAATTGCTTCAATTTCTTCTTCCATGTTTACTAGTTTTTAATTTCATTGCTCTTGTCTCTCTTTGTTCCATTGGATCTTTGGCTCTGGCTCCCTCTCTTAATGCTCTTTCCTCTTTTGTTTTTTCCTCTTTCTCTTTCTCTTCCTCTCTTTCTTTTGCCCCACCTACAGCTCCCAAATCTTCCTCCAATGATCCACAAAATTGCTGATAAAATAATTTTGCTTTTTCAGGCGTGTCCAATCTGTATCATTGTTCTTGTCATGTCACCATAATTCCTTCAGGTATTAGCCAATCTCCTCAAATCTCTAACTCTTCTAGGTATTTGTCTTAATACCACAAGTTCTTTATCTTTATATTTCAGTGTTGTAATTCTTGCCGCTTGTAATATCTCTGTTTTCTTTGCCCTCTTTGTAAATCTTACATGCACTTCTCTTGGGAGTTTATTCCTTATTGCATATCTAGTGTAGACTCTTGCAGGGTACTGCTGAGGATTTTGTTCAATTCTTGCAAGACAAAATCGTCAGATCAGGACGGGGTTGGACTCTGACTGGGCAAGGTCCGATGAGGGGATGGGAGCAGGTCTTGAAGGTAATATCTGGGTTGACTTTGATCCTGTTTTCTTGGAGGAAGTGGACAGGACTGTGGGTAGATTGAGTGCCACAACGTGTTTGTTGGACCCGTGTCCCTCCTGGCTTGTTGCGGCAACCAGAGAGGTGACCAGGGACTGGATCCAAGTGATTGTGAATGCTTCGTTGAGGGAAGGGGTCTTCCCCGCCATCCTTAAGGAGGTGGTGGTTTGACCCCTCCTCAAGAAGCCTGCCCTAGATCCAGCCTCCCTTAATAACTTTCATCCCGTCTCCAACCTTCGCTTTATAGCGAAGGTTGTTGAGTCTGTTGTGGCATATCAACTCCCGCAATTCCTGGAGGAAGCGGACTTTCTAGACCCTTACCAATCGGGCTTCAGGCACAGACACAGCACGAAAACGGCATTGGTCGCTCTAGTGAATGATCTCTGGCGGGCCCAGGACAGGGGTTATTCCTTTGCTCTGGTCCTACTTGATCTCTCAGCGGCTTTCGATACCATCACCCATGGTATCCTGCTGCGGCGACTCGGAGGGTTGGGAGTGGGGGGCACTGTTTTATAGTGGTTCTCCTCCTACCTCTTGGGTCGTTCGCAGTTTGTTTGGGTGGGGAGGCAGAAGTCCTCCTTGAGACCCCTCATTTGTGGGGTGCCTCAAGGTTTGGTCCTCTCCCCCTTGCTCTTTAACATCTATATGAAGCCACTGGGTGAGATCATTCGTAGTTTCGCGGTGAGTTACCATCAATATGCTGATGATACTCAGCTTTACATCTCCACCCCAGACCAATCCAGTGATGCCCTTTCCATGATGTCTAAGTGTCTGGAGGCGGTGGGGGTTTGGATGGGTAGGAACAGGCTCAAACTCAACCCCTCCAAGACGGAGTGGCTGTGGATACCGGCATCCCAAGATCTAGTGGCCCCATCATTTTTGATGGGAGGGGAGATGCTTACTCCCTCTGAAAGGGTTTATTACCCCTATTTAATTTATTACCTGTTAAAAATGCAAAGACAAGGAGTACAAGGAGCAAATAAAAGATCTTCATGTTGGGGTTGGTTCTGGACCAAATCTTACTTGTAGGACAGAAACCAGCTCTCAGCCCTCCTTGTGACTTCTTGAAAAGCATCCCCCCACACATGCTCCACCGCCTGAGGAGGCAAGGGAGGGGTGCAGGTTGATCTGAAGGGGGTCTGGGAATGGGTGTGAATTCATCCCACAGCCCTCTCCATCTCCTCCTCTGTGAAATTGCTTTCTCCCACTCACTGGTGGTCAGCAAATTCAAAAGGAACCCCCAGCTGAGAATCAGTGCTCTAGATTGGTTGATTCAGGGGATTTCTTGAGTGTTAATTAATAGTGTTAGCTATTTTTGTTACAGGGATAGATTTGTATTGGAGCAGCCTGCAGGCCTCCCAAAGGCTCTGCGCACCTGTTTTTGCGAAAAACGGGCCCGTTTTCACAAAAACGGGACATGCGGGGCAAGGCTTCAGGAGGGCAAAAATGGCTGTATTCCGTGTATTTTACTGTTACTATCTTCCTTAGTGGGTCGTGCAAACCGCTATTCCGAACAATGCTATTTATAGGGGGTGGGGGTGGGGGCAGTGGTGGGTTGCCCCCATTCTCACCGGTTCTATAGAACCGGCAGTAAAACTGGCAGGAGGCCCCGCCCACTGACCCCTACATCACCAAAGCACTTCTGTGCATGTGCAGAAGAGTGCGTGGATGTGCGAGCGAAGTGAGCGTGCGCATGCGGCCCCGCTGCAAACTGGTAGTAAAGGTAAGTAGAACCCACCCCTTGGTGGGGGGCACTGAGGATGAGTTTGTAGTACCAGGGGGCGGTGGACTGAAAAAGTTTGGGAACCTATTTTCTTTCATCTATATTTGTACTGATTTTCTTTTCCAGCCATTGATACCACTGGTGCCACACAAGATAGAATTCACTTTCTTCTTTATCTTGGAGTTCTAGTGTCAGTCTATCCATTTCGGCACATTCTGTTATCTTTGAGATTAGTTTGTCTTTGGTGGGGAGTTGGTCTGATTTCCAATTTTGCGCGAACAGTAACCGTGCTGCTGTCAAAATGTGTATGATGAGGTATTTTGTCTCTTTGTTATGTTGTGTTGTTATCATTCCAAATAAAAAAAATTCTGGAGTGTTTTCTACTTGTTGATTTATTATTTCTTCAATAATTTCCTTTGTGTCCTTCCAGTATTGTTGGGTCTTTGTACATTTCCACCAGGCATGGTAGTATGTCCCCTTTTTTGTTTTGCACTTCCAACAGTGTGGGAAGGTGTTCCGGTATATTTTAGCTAATCTGGCTGGTGCTAGGTGCCATCTGTAAAACATTTTTATGAGGTTTTCTTTGTAGGGTATGGCTCTTGTCATTTTGATGTTCTGTTTCCACAATTTCTCCCAGTTTGCCAATTGAATGTTGTGCCCTATGTCCCTGGCCCATCTTATCATATTTTCTTTTACTGTTTCTTCCAATAATTTATATCTAAGCAAGTAGTTATATAATTTGGTTATCATTTTTTGTTCTGGGCCTTGTAAAATCTTGTCCAATTCATTCAAATTATTCGTGATTCCATATTGCTTTTTGTCTGCTATGTGTCTTGAGTGTATTTGAGTATAGGGCCACCAATCGATATTTATGCCGGAGTTTTGGAGTTGCTGTCTTGAGATAAGTTCGCCTTCATGATTCAATAAGTCTTGGTACCGCATCATTTTTCCTATTTCGAGAGTGTTCGGGTATATCAATGCTTCCATCGGGGACCACCATTTTGGTATTTTAGTATAGTGAGTTCTCTTAATATCCTGCCAGATCTTGAATAATGAAGCTCGAATTATATGACATTGGAAGTACATGTGTCGTTTATCCGATCCGTCCCATAGGAAAACGTGCCATCCTCTTATTAAGTCAAAGCCTTCTAAATATAAAGTTCTTTTGTTGTCCAGTTCCATCCATTCTTTAATCCAGGTCAATCCTGATGCCTTATAGTAGAGTTCCCAATCTGGTATTGCTAGGCCTCCTTTGTCCCGTGAATCCTGTAGGGCTTTGATTTTAATTCTGGCCTTCTTTCCCTGCCATATGTAATTCATTGTTGTTTTGTTGAGGTTCTTAAAGAAATCTCTTCCGGGGTGTATTGGTATCACTTGATATAAATATAGTACTCTTGGTAATATATTCATTTTTATTGAGGCAATTCTGCCCATCAATGAGAGTTGTAATCTACTCCAAATTTCCAAGTCTTTTTTGATTTGTTTTAACAATTTGGTATAATTATCTTCTTTGATTGTAGTTGCTTTTGCTGTCAACCAAATACCTAGGTATTTTATTTTCTTTACTATTTGAAGTCCTAATTCTTGTTCTAATTTCAACTGTTGTGTTTGGGTCATATTTTTCGTCAATACTTTCATCTTCTGCTTATTTATTTTGAGGCCCGCAACTTCCCCGTATTCCTCTATCATTGTCATCAACCTGGTTCCAGATCGTATTGGGTTTTCCAATATGAAAATCACATCGTCTGCAAAGGCAAGTAATTTATACTCCTCTTCCCGGATCTTAAGGCCTTCTACGTCTTCCTCCTTCCTGATTTCCGTTAGTAAAACTTCCAGTGCGATTATAAATAATAGAGGTGACATGGGACAACCTTGTCGTACTCCTTTCTGAATGTCAAAAGTTTGTGTCATGTCACCATTTATTGCAATTTTGGCTGTTTGACAGGAGTAAATCTTTCTTATCAATTTAAGGAATTTCTCTCCGCAATTCATTAATTCAAGTTGTGATGTAAGAAAGGACCAATTTAAGTTATCAAAGGCCTTCTGGGCATCGAGAGATATTAAAGCTATTTCCTTATCTATCTTCTTATCGTAGTATTCCAGTATATCTATGATCGTTCTCAAATTATTTTTAATCTGCCTCCTGGGTATGAAGCCGTTTTGGTCTGTATGTATGTATTTATGAATTATTGTTTTAAGTCTCTGCGCTAATATTGACATGAATAGTTTGTAGTCTACATTGAGTAATGAAATGGGTCTGTAATTTCTAACTTGGGTCGGGTCTAAATCTTCTTTGTGTATTAACGTAATAATGGTTTCTGTCCATGATTTTGGGATTTCAGCTGTCAATAATGCTGCGTTGAAGACTTGTAGCAATATTTCGTCTATTTCTTGTTGGGAGTGTTTATAAAATTCAGTAGGAATTCCATCTGGTCCTGGAGTTTTATTGTTCTTTTGTTTTTTACGAGCTTCAGTCAATTCAGTCATTGTTATGGGGCGGTTCAGGGTCTCTCTATGCTCTTCTTCAAATTGTGTAATATTCACTTTACTAAGATATTTTCGAATTTGGTCTTCCGGGACATCTTCCTGCCGATAGAGATTCTGAAAGAATGTTTTGACTATGTTTTTCTTATCTACGTGTGTGTGGAATAAAGTTCCTGATTCGTCCTGGAGTTGGTGTATAATTCTTTTGTCTGTTTGCTTTTTTAATTTATGGGCTAACCAGCGTCCAGTTTTGTTTGCGTGTTCAAAGTTGGTCTATTTTGCCATTTTTATTTTTTGTGCCAAATCAACTTTTGTAGTCAAATTCAATTTGTGTTTAGCCAAATTAAGTTTTTGCTGTGCTACCTTATTATTAGGGTGCTGTTGTAATTTAGTTTTCTCTATCTTGATTTCTTCCAATAAGTCATTCCTGATTCTTTGTTTCTCTTTTTTTCTCTTTGCCACGTATGCAATGGTTAAGCCCCTAATATATGCTTTCGTCGTGTCCCATAAATTTTGTAACGACGTTTGGTCCTTTGTGTTAATTTGGAAAAATATCTTAATCTCCTTTTCTATCATTTGTAGATACTCTTTTTCCTTTATAATACTTGTGTCCATTTTCCATCTTTTTTGTTTTCGGGAGCCTTTCCAAATTATTTTAATGGGGTTGTGGTCAGCCCATATGTTAGGCATAATTTCTACGTCGTGTGTTTCTTTACTTAGTTGGGGTGTCATCCAAGCCATATCCAATCTTGACCACGATTGATGTGGGCCAGAAAAGTATGTGTACTGTTTGGTTGTAGTATTTAATTCTCGCCAAGTGTCATGTAGACTCATTTCTTGTACCAAATTCTTGAATGTTTGTGGCAGTGTCTTCCTTTTGATTTTATTCTTCCTGTTACTATAGTAGTCTTCTCGTGTGTTGACAATTGCATTAAAATCTCCGACAATGCAGATATTTTCATAATACAGCTCTTTTAATTTATCGTGTAATTTTTTATAAAAGTCTATTTGGTTTCCATTTGGAGCGTAGATGGCTACTAACAGTATTATTTTTGTTTCCAGTTTTACTTCTATTATTAAGACTCGACCCTCTTTGTCCACATATATTGGCTTTGTTCTTATATGGTCTCTAACATATATTACCACTCCCCTTTTTTTACAATCGCCTAAGGATGTGTACATTACTCCTAATTTTTTATTTTCGAGTAATTTTTTCTGTTGTTTTTTTATGTGTACCTCTTGTAACATGATTATATCTGCTCCTAATTTTTGCAGTTTAGTGAATATCTGATGTCTTTTGCTTGGTGAGTTTAGACCATTTATATTTATAGAAATGAGTTTTAGTTCTTCTTCCATTCCTGGTGTTGTTTATTTGTCTGTTATTTTGAGTTTTGTTGTGTTTCTTGTGACTCTTTGTGTGATCCCGGTCATTTCCTCCTTCCCCAGCTTTCCCTTCTTCCGTTCCTTGTCCTCCTTATTTGTTGGTTGCTCTTCTTGGTCACTGGGGTTTGAATCTTCTCTGCCTCCTCTGCTCTCCTGTTCTCCTTCATATCCTAAATGTTGATCTGCGAAGTCCTGGGCTTTTTCTATGGTGTCGATTCGAAATTTTCTTCCTTCCCAAGAAATGAGTACTCCTTCTGGTATAAGCCATCTAAATTTTATCTTGAGTTTATTTAACTGTCGGGTTAAGAAGTTATATTCTCTTCTCCTATCTCTGGCCCTTCTCGGTACTTGTTTTAGCGTTAGAACTTCCCTCCCTTTGTACATAACTGTCTCCTCTCTCATCTTTCGGTATATTTCTTCTTTCATTGTTTTTTTTGTAAATCTGATGTGTACTTCTTTAGGGAGTTTGTTTCTTCTGGCATAGTTTGTGAAGGCCCTGTAAATTTTGTCGATACCACCTCTTATTTCATCTTTATCTTTATGTGTCGCCAAGATTCCAACCATAATTTCGCCCAAGTCTTCATCTCTCTGTTCTTCTATATTTTGAAATCTTAAGTAGAAAGATGCCTTTTCCATTTCAAGAAATGTCAATGCATCTTCTGTGTCTTGACTTCTTGTCGCTTGTTGGTTCTCCATCTGTTCCAACCTGGTAGCTGTGGCTTCCGCCTTTTCCTCAACTTTATGGATTCTCTGTTCATTTTCGGTTATATTTTGTTGAATTTTCTCTATTTTTTCATCTATATTTTGGAAATGAATAAAGAGGAGATGCAAGATTATTTCTAATCTAAAACACCTGAATTGACAATGTATCATTTATATATTAACTTATAAAGCAATATATATTCTGATGATGATCAAAACATATATGTAAAGTATGGTGTGGGTAGGTTGGTGGTGGGAATTTGTTTGTCTTTGTAATGTCTTTGTATTTTTTGTATTGTCTTTATATCTCTGTTTAAAACTCAATTAAAAAAAAAAAGAAAAGAAAAAGTTTGGGAACCACTGCTCTGGAGCCTACAAACATGAAGAATTCAGCACAGGGAATGCAGAGACCCATTCCTCTGTGTCTTTATTGCCCTCAACCGGAAGCTCCCTGCTAATCTCAGCTTTTAATTACTGCCCTGCCTCGAGTTGCCACAAGTCCTCGAATAATAAAAAATCCTTGTCCTATTTCATACGAAAGAAAAATTAAAAATTGTATTTTAATTGTATTAAAAAAAAGAATTGGGTAGCTCCTTTTAGGAGAAAGTGAAAAGCTGCATCCACCTTTCCCCTTGAAAGACCTGTTGTGCAGAGCTGGTTGATGCTGTAAGACTATAGTTTCTGCTATATGGAAAATATATTGTTGAGAACATACAGTTTTGTAACATTTCAAAGAAAAGGTTAGATGTAATACACTGAATACACTGAAGCTGAGCCAAGAAAACAAAAACCTAGCTCAGTTTTAATCTTAATGTATTTCTATGGGGTACTACAAAAAGAAAATGGAATGACAACATGCATGCCAAGATATTACCAGAGATTGGGGCACAAATCATTGAATTTACATGATGTCACTGCATCTTTATTGTGCTGATATTTTTGTAACTTGCTATAGATATAGATATAGGAAAGAGCCTGTAATACAGTGGACTAAAGCACTGTTATTAACAGATTAACATCTGCTGTTTGCAATTACTGCAAGTTCAAATCTCACCAGGCTCAAGGTTGACTCAGCCTTCCATCCTTTCAAAGGTAGGTGAAATGAGGACTCAGATTGTGGGGGCAATAAACTGACTTTGTATAAAATATAAAAAAGTATGAAGGCTATTGCTTAATGCATTGTAAGCTGCCCTGAGTCTCCGGAGAAGGGTGGCATATAAATTAAAGCTATATATATATATATAGCTATATTAAAGCTATAAATTAAAGCTATATAGCTGTTCAACATTTATGTGAAGCCGCTGGGCAAGATCATCCATGGTTTTGGGGTGCAGTGCCATCTGTACGCTGATGACACCCAGCTGTACATCTCCACCCCAGACCACCCCAACGAAGCCCTTGAAGTGATGTCCCAGTGCCTGGAGGCCGTGCGGGTCTGGATGGGGAAGAACAGGCTCCAACTCAATCCCTCCAAGACTGAGTGGCTGTGGATGCCGGCGTCCCGATATAGTCAGCTGGTGCCATCGCTGACTATTGGGGGCGAGACATTGGCCCCCACGGAGAGGGCGCGTAACTTGGGTGTCCTCCTGGACGCACGGCTGTCTTTAGAAGAGCATATGACGGCCGTGGCCAGGGGGGCTTTCTATCAGGTTCGCCTGATACGCCAGTTGCGCCCCTTTCTGGATCGGGACTCCCTATGCACGGTCACTCATGCCCTTGTTACTTCCCGCCTCGACTACTGCAACGCTCTCTACATGGGGCTCCCCTTGAGGAGCACTCGGAGGCTCCAACTGGTGCAGAATGCGGCCGCGCGGGTACTTATGGGAGCGACATGGCGCTCCCACGTGATCTCTCCTGCGCAAGCTGCATTGGCTTCCAGTGGTCTTCCGAGTGCGCTTCAAGGTTCTGGTTCTCATCTTTAAAGCGCTCCATGGCTTAGGACCCGGTTATTTATGAGACCACCTTCTGCCTCCGATAACCTCCCACCGGCCAACACGCTCCCACAGAGAGGGTCTCCTCAGGGTGCCGTCTGTCAGGCAATGTCGGCTGGCGACCCCCCGGGGAAGAGCCTTCTCTGTGGGGGCACCCGCCCTCTGGAATGAGCTACCCCCAGGGATACGACTAATCCCGGACCTCCGGACCTTCCGCCGGGCCCTGAAGACTTTTTTATTTCAGCAAGCCGGACTGGGTTAAAAAAATTTAATTGGGTGTATTTTATGGGTAAGGGGTTTTAAATTGGAGAAGCCAAAGATAATTTAATTTTGTTTTTAATTGCATTTTAATATTTGTATTGTGTGTTTTAATTTTGGCTGTTCACCACCCCGAGTCCTTCGGGAGAGGGGGCAGTATAAAAATTTAATAAATAAATAAATAAATAAATAAATAAATAAATAAATAAATAAATAAATAAATATGTATGCATATTTTGGTATTTGGTAAATATATTATATATATTGGTATCATGGTATCATGCTGCACCGGTTGGAAGAGTTGGGGATGGGGGGCACCGTGTTACTGTGGTTCTCCTCCTTTCTCTCAGACCGGTCGCAGTTCGTGTTGGCAGGGGAGCAGAGGTCGACCTCGAGGCCTCTTATATATGGAGTGCCTCAGGGGTCGGTCCTCTCGCCCCTTCTGTTCAACATTTATGTGAAGCCTCTGGACGAGATCATCCATGGCTTTGGGGTGAAGTACCATCAGTACACTGATGACACCCAGCTGTACATCTCCACCCCAGGCTACCCCAACGATGCCCTTGAAGTGATATCCCGGTGTCTGGAGGCTGTGCGGATCTGGATGGGGAGACACAGGCTCAGGCTCAACCCTTCCAAGACTGAGTGGCTGTGGTTCCCGGCATCCCGATGTAGTCAGTTGACTCCATCACTGACTATTGGGGGCAAGTCTTTGGCCCCCTCCGAGAGGGCTCGCCATCTGGGAGTCCTCCTGGATACACAGCTGTCCTTGAAGGAGCATCTGACGGCTGTTGCCAGGGGGACTTTTGGTCAGGTTCACCTGATCCGCCAGTTGCGGCCCTTTCTTGATCGGGATTCCCTGTGCACAGTCACTCATGCTCTCGTCACCTCTTGCCTGGACTACTGCAACACTCTCTACATGGGGCTCCCCTTGAAGAGCACCCGGAGGCTCCAACTGGTCCAGAATGCAGCCGCGTGGGTAGTCAGGGGAGCCGTATGGTGCTCCCATACAACACCTCTCCTGCGTGAGCTGCACTGGCTCCCAGTGGTCTTCTGAGTGCGCTTCAAGGTGTTGGTTATCACCTTTAAAGTGCTCCATGGCATAGGACCTAGTTATCTTCAAGACCACCTGCTGCTACCAATGGCCTCCCATTGACCTGTGCGCTCCCACAGAGAGGGCCTCCTCAGGGTGCCATCAGCCAAATAATGTAGGTGTCGAGCCTCGGTTGGGTCTCGTCATCACTGGGGAGGACAACGAGGAGGGGGCAAGCTGTTGGACTCTCCGGGGGCGTGTCATCAGCTGTTTGAGAAGTCTTTACCACCCGCACACAAAACGAAGCAAACTCTTTCATCGGAGATAGGGGTGGGCATGGTGTTTGCAGATGACGCTGCCTTGTGCTGTAACAGAGGCGCGCTCCTCCTACAGGCCAGCTTGAGGAAGGAGGGATGATGTTGACTGTTTGATTGTTAATTGATTTATTGTGCTCCTCCTTCAGGCCAGCTAGGGGAAGGAGGGATGATGTTAACTGTTTAATTGCCACTTGATTTATTGCTGCGTACATAAAAGGCGCTACACTGCGATTGCGTGTAGCGCTAACTTTAAACCTTGTTTCCGGCTTGTGCCTTTCTCCTGCCTGTGTTTGCTGTGCTGAACCTAATTAAAGGATTGCAACTGCTTTATTCCGTTCTGGTGTTGGCTTGTTTCCAGTGCAGTTGGGTGGACTGGCCGAGAGAAAGTTAGCACTCCCCCACTCACCAATTTCAACTGCCTACGTTCCCTAGCTGCAGTCCGGCGAGAAAGGCTGTCAGTGATGGCAGAAGGGACAGCGCTGGGTGATTCGGAGTGGGAGGTCCCTCTAGAGGCTGACATGGAGGAGGTGGTTGTGGAAGAGGAGAAGCTACAAACTGCAACCCCTCATCAACCGGTAGTCAGACCCAAGCTGCGCCAGCCACGTGAGGAGGACTGTGTGGAGACGGCTGGTGCGCAGAGTCAAGGGCTAGACCCTTCGGGACAGGTTTCCAGTGGGGGCTGGTGGCCTAGTTCTACTCATACCAGGCCCCAATGGCCATCTACCCCCCCCATTGGGTCCATCATTTAGAGGTTGGCGGGAGAGACGTTGGACAGACGATGAAGAGGTGGATTGGGGCTATGATAATACAGGGCCTGAATCCAGTGCTATGGATGCCATAAGAGATCGGTTTGGTGAAGGGAGTTTCCGGGACGCCCCGTCTTGGCAACCCTGGGCCGCTGGGGCGGAACCGTTACAAGGCAAGTCTTGGCAGGATGAGGGCCTTTCCAGGCCAGAGGCTCGGTTTCGCATCACTAGCCCCAAATTCCAAAGGGAACAGGAAACAGGAAAAGGAAAGGGCCAATTCGAAGACCGGGACTACCACCTGCCTAAGAGGGAGGATAGCACCAGGGGCTCCGAACAGCCATCGACCAGAAGAGAGGTAGGAGCTGGAAGGTGGGCACAACGTCCTGTGGGGGAACGGAGGCCCATTGGAGATCTGAGGAGAGATGGGGAGAACAGACCGCCTGTACCACCCCCAGCATGGATCCCGGTTCCTGGGATGTGGGCACCACCTCCAATCTGGGGCCTTCCTGCACTGCAAGCCGCCTTTGACGGGAGCCCAGACTGTGTGGCGTTGTTCTTAAGCCAGGTGGTTAGTCATCTAGACCAGTATGGTCGCTGGTATCCATCACATTGGGCCATGGTGGTAGCCATTACAGCTGTGTTAACCGGTGATGCAGCAGACTGGGTGGCAGGATTACATCGCAACCATGCTAGAGAACTAGTGGACGTGGATAGGTTCTTGGAAGCTCTCCGGTCTGCTTTTGAGGATGACTCCAGTGTACAAATTGCGGAAGGAGATCTTGTAGCCCTCAAACAGCGGGGTGTTCCTGCAAAGGACTATGTACATGATTTCCGGAAAATTGCTAGTCGCTTAAGGGACTGGCCCGAACGGATGCTAGTCCAGCAATTTCAGATGGGGCTGGATCGTGAGTTATGTCAAGCCTGTGGGTACCGAGGCCTGGCTCCGCGCCTGGCTGTTTGGTTTAAAGCCGCTATTGAACTGGACATTACACTCCGGGAGTTTAGGCCTCGGTCGGAAGTTAATGTGGGACAGAGATGGGTTCCCACAGAGAGGGCCTCAGAAAAGCTGCCAACCACGCGGGTTCAAGTACCTCCGCCCAGCAGCGTCCTACCTGAAAGGTCTCAGCGACCGGCGTTTCGTTGTTTTCGCTGCAATCAGATAGGACACAGAGCGGCTGAATGCCCTGTACCTCCGGTACGAGTACAGACCCGAAAGCCGGCTATGGGGTAGCGACCAGAGGCCGACCACGGCAGCCACAAGAACGTACCCAAGCACTTCAAGGACCAAAGTCCGTCGTAGATCATCAGGTTCATGATATTACACCAACCACTGTGACGGGGAGATTCCCGGTGGTGTCAGGGGACAGTGATGACGACGAGCCGGAGGACCCTATGGTGAGCAAAACTGTGTTCCCTTTTGTCATACCTGTGGTGCTGAGGAATCCCCGAAGCACAACGGGTTTTCAGTATGGTGCTTTAATAGACACTGGATGTACCCGTTGTCTGGTGCGGAGAAGTGTGGTGGATGCTCTGGACCTACAGATAAAAAGCTAAAAGTTCCTGTGAAGTTCGAACAGATGGACGGGTTGTTATTGGGGGGGGGGGCGCCTGCTAACCACGTAACTGAACAAGTGTTGTTGGTGATAGGTGAACATCAAGAGTCCATCCAGTTTATTGTGGTTGAAAAAATGATAGAGCCAGTTATTCTGGGTCTCACATGGTTAGATAAATGGCAACCTCACATCTGGTGGGAGGGAGGTTATCGTAAGCTTAGAATCCCTTTGGGACCTGCTGTCCCATCCCCTGCTTCTTCAGTGGGACAGTCGAATGAGGGACAGGACAATAGCTGTGCCTCCACAGAGGTGTTGCTTACACCGGACTTTCCTATTGTTTACCAAGACCTTTCAGCCGTGTTTAGTGAAGAGGAATGCGAAGTACTACCCCCCCATCGGACTACGGATTGCGCTATCGAGTTGGTGCCTGGGGCTAAGTTACCGAAACCTCGGATGTATTCCATGACCCAACAAGAATTATCCGAGTTACGACAATATATCGACAAAAATTTAGCTCGAGGTTTCATCATCCCTAGTAGATCTAGGATGGCTGCCCCAGTCTTCTTCAGGGAGAAGAAGGATGGTGGGGTTCGGTTATGTGTTGACTTCCGAGATTTGAATGGAGTATGTATAGAACATCTATACCCCCTTCCGCTTATGAAGGATTTGTTAGCTGCGCTATCTACAGGACGGGTATTTACAAAACTCGATTTATGGGAAGCGTACTACCAAGTACGTATCAAACAGGGCGATGAATGGAAGACCACTTTTAATTGCCCTCTTGGTAGCTACCAATATAGAGTTATGCTGTTTGGACTTCAAGGCGCTCCAGCGGTGTTCATGCAGCTTATCAACGAAGTTTTGCATGAACATTTGTATAAAGGAGTTCTTGTTTATTTAGACGACATTCTAATATATACGCGCACCTTGGAAGAACACGTTGTGTTAGTCCATCAGGTTTTAGAGAAGTTGTTAGCGGCTAAACTGTTTATAAAGCTTTCGAAATGTGAGTTCCATAAGTCGAGGATAGATTACCTCGGGTACAGGATCTCAAGCGATGGGATAGAAATGGATCCACGTAAAGTCCAAGCTATAGTTGAGTGGCAAGCACCGAAAACCAGGAAACAACTCCAAAGTTTCCTTGGTTTCGCGAATTTCTATCGCCAATTCGTCCCTGCATTTGCCGCTATAGCACTACCATTAACAGACCTATTATGCACTAAATCTCCTGTGATAAAACCAAGACCAAATCAGTTATTGCAGTGGACAGCTCAATGTCAAAGTGCGTTTGAACAGTTGAAATATCTTTTTACCAGAGAACCGGTACTTAAACACCCTGATCTGTCTCGTGAATTCATTGTTCAAGCCGATGCTAGTGACGTTGCTGTGGGAGCTGTGTTGCTGCAAAAAGATGAACAGGATAGGATACGCCCTTGTGCTTATACCTCACGTAAATTAAACACCACAGAGCGAGGGTGGGCGATCTGGGAAAAGGAGGCCTTCGCTGTCCGTTGGGCTCTACTTACGTGGCGTCACATCCTGGAAGGGGCTACTATCCCATTTGAGGTATGGACAGACCATAAAAATTTAGAGGCATTACAAACGCCTAGACGTCTGTCCCCAAAACAACTACGCTGGGCACAATATTTTCGAAGATTCAATTTCAGACTCAAATATGTGCCAGCAGGAAAGAACTTCCTCGCCGATGCACTTTCTCGTATGCCACAATATAACAGTAAGCGCGAGGAAGTAGTGGAATCTCTTATACCACCTATTGAGAGTGGGCATGCGGTTGCGGCGGTGTTACGGAAAGAAGCGTCCTTCTTAACGAATCTTCGGATAGCTATCAGCCAGGATACGTGGGTAAATCAAAACCAAACGTCAGTAATCTTACGAGATGGATTAGATTTCATTTCATCCTTTATAACAATATTGTCAGTTGCGTTTGTGCTTTCTGTCACTTAAAAAAATTGTAGGACACAGACTGCACTAACTACTGAATGCTTGCAGTGTCAGTTATTAAATGTTGGTGCTCTCTAAATTTTATTGGTTTTTTTTGCAGACATTTCATTATGCAAATTAGGTAACATCATCAGTGCTAGAAGGGAGTGGCATTTGCTCTTTGGTTATATACAAGAGGCTTGTCCTGTCAATGATGATGGGAATGTTCATGAGAGTTCCTTGATCAGGCTGTTGTTTATTGAGTTGGTAGTTAATTGGGGCATTTTTGCCACTTGATACTAATTTCTGCTTATGAGTGTTGATTTCTGACTAGGAGGGTGGTCTTTTAGCATTTTTATTGCCTCTTTTGAATGGTGTGTAGATGTTGTTTATCTTTATATGCCTGTTGATGGTTGATTTGTCTGAGTGTCAGCTTTCCAGGAATTCTTTAGTGCAGGGGTCCCAATTCCCGATCCACAAATGGGCACCAGTCCACAACTTGCCAGGAACCAGCCCATGCAAGCGAGCAAAGCCTCATCTGTGCATGCATGGGATCCAGGCAGCATGCAAAACCATGCCCCTCCAGGCCCATGGAAAAACTGCGCTCTATGGAACTGGTCCCTGGTGCCCAAAAGTTGGGGGCCACCGCTCTCGCATTTTTGCACTTAATTTCATCTAGAATGCATGTATTCTTCTGGTTGAAACTATGGTTATGTCTGTCTATGTGTTGTGCAATTAAATGATTTTCATCATATCTTCTGACTGCTAATTGGTGTTTATGGATACCCTCTGCTAGTCTTCTGTCTTTTTGTCTTACATAGTGTCTATTACAGTCCTTATGCTGTATATTGGTCAGGCTCCATTATTATCATGTCAAATATTACTTATAATTTATTTTTGTGTTTTTTAGCTAATAAAAATTTGCAGGGTCTGAAATGAACTATTGTATTTGTATGTGTATGTAAATGGCATATACTTCTATGCTTATCATTATTTTATTTTCAATTCATTTCTTTCTCTTTTTTTCTCTTCTTGAAACTTTTTAGAAAATGGGGAGAATGTATATAACATCTTGAACAAAGCAAATACAACAGACTACAAAGTAAGTTGAATGGTGAGAAATTTTCAAGTAAAAAATATGTCTAATGTAGAGTCCTGAGTAATTGACAGCCCTTTGACATAGGCCAAGAAACAGAACAGGCAATGTAAGGCCAACAGATAGTTCTTGACTTACAACCATTCATTTAACAACTGTCCAAAATTATGATGGTGATGGAAAAAAGATACCAATCCTTGCACCTATAACCATCACGATCACATGATCAAAATTCAGATGCTTGGCAACTGGCATGTACTTATGATGGTTGCAGTGACCTGCGATCACATGGTCTTCATTTGTAACTTTCCCAGGGATTTATGACAAGCATAGTCAACAGGGAAGCCGAGTTTGCAAAGTAAATGGAGGAAGTCAGGACTGCAGCAAAAAAAGTTGTAAAATTGGTCCTGACTCACATAATGATGTCTTTACTTAGTGGTGAAAGTTCTGGTCCTAATTGTTTCATTGTTAGAGAATATAATACTAGAATCTGGAAAGCCTGCCAAATGTCTTCTGCCCCTTCTTATACCAAACAAAACCAGGTCTAGTTATTTTGAGTTTCCTTCTACAGCTACTCCTTTCCAAAAATTAAATTGTTTCATTTTCTTAATGTTTTTTGCATTGTTTATCAAAGTTATCTCTGTATTTCTCTAACCCAGCATTCTCAAACCTCAGAACCTTTAAGATATGTAGACCTCAATTTCCAGAATACCTCAGCCAGCATGTTGTGCTCCACATGACTTAAATTTGCTGAGGTTGAGAAACACTGGTCTAGAGCACTACTGAAACATGTTTGCTCAACGAAAACCAAATAATGAAATTCCTTTTTTGTAACTTGACAGGTGGGCCCATCAGATCACTAGCACTATATAAAAATAGGTAGTGTACCAGGTATGTTGGACCAGATAAAATAGTCAAAATGGCCATGATTGTGCAATCAAAGAACCATCTCTCTTTTTTTTTTATTGAAAAAGTTTTACAAATACCAATTTTCCCCCATTTCCCCCCACATCCCTCCCTAACCCCCCCAACCCTCCCCTCCTCCCATGACTTCCCCAAGGTGAAATCCGTCCACATTGTATTATAACATACTTTACCATCCCTCTATTCTCCCCCCTGTGAGCCATATATTTCTACATAACAATAAACTATATTGGCCCCTATATACTATACATTTCTACACAACATTCAGCTAAAAGCTATCTGGTACTTCCTAGTTTGATATTTATTCTGCACATAATCTATCCATTTCTTCCATTCCCACTCATAAGTCTCCTGAGTCCGGTCTTTTAAATATGCTGATATCTTCGCCATTTCTGCAAAACTGGCCATCTTCAAAGTCCATTCTTGAATTGTAGGCATATCATCCCTTTTCCAATATTGACCAATCAATAACCTAGCTGCTGTCACCATATACAATATCAATTTTGTTTCACCCACTGAAAAGCCCTTAACTATACCCAATAAAAACAATTGAGGAGAAAATTGAATTTTTTTCCTCAAAACATTTTGCATAACCCACCAAATTTTTATCCAAAAAGCCTTTGCTTTCTTGTATGCCCACCATATATGATAATATGTAGCATCTAAGCAATCACATCTCCAGCATTTTGGTTGAACATTAGGATACATGCATGACAATTTCTTAGGATCTAAATGCCACCTATAAAACATTTTATAAAAATTTTCCCTTAAATTCTGCGACTGTGTAAACTTAACATTCTGAACCCATATTTTTTCCCATGTTTCCATCATAACTGGTTCTCCAAAATTTTACGCCCATTTTATCATACAATCTTTAACCAATTCATTTTCTGAATCTCTTTCTAACAAAACATTATAAACCCTCTTGATATGCATTGGGCCTCTATCTTTTATCTGTCTAACCAATTCTTCTTCATGCAACATTAAGCCAGTTTTTTGATCTTCTCTCCATCTAAATTGAAGTTGATTATACTGTAACCAAGTTAGATTAATCCCTTCTTCCAACAATGTGTTTAATGACTTCAATTGCCATCTGCCCCCATCATTAAAAAGTACTTCTTTATATAACCCCCCCCCCGAGTGACTTTATATTTATATTCCGTATAATGTGACCAAGATCCAACCACAACGGTATTTTGTAATCCCATTTGAATCGGTGCTTTTTCCATACTCTCATCAAGGAGCTTCTAAGTATGTGGCTATTAAATACTTTGTCCACCTTGTTTTCATAAAATAAATATGCATGCCAACCAAATTCAAGATCGTGGTTTTCTATATTCAATATTCCAGTCTTTGTCCTTCCAAACCAATCACTTCCTTGTGTAAACGCTGCAGCTTCATAATATAATCTCAGGTTTGGAAGTTTAAGACCACCCCTTTCATGAACATCTTGCATAATTTTCAGTTTAACTCTTGGCTTTTTCTCATTCCAAACAAACTTATTCACTCCTTTTTGCCATTCAGTCAAATATTTATCACTTTTAAGCACCGGAATCATTTGGAACAAAAATAAAAATCTAGGTAGAACATTCATTTTAACTGCTGCTATTCTTCCAAGTAAAGACAGCTGCAGTTTTTTCCAGGTTTCCATATCCTTTTGTACCTTTTGCCACAACACCTCATAGTTATTTTGAAACAGTTTTATATTTGAATCTGCAACTTGAACTCCTAGATATCTCACTTTTGATACTATTTCAAAGCCTGCCTTCCTTTCCAGTTCCTTCTTTTGAGCGACTGTCATATTTTTAACTATCATCTTGGTTTTTTTCTGATTCAGTCTGAATCCTGATACCATACCATATTCTTCTATAATGTCTTTCATCTGAATTATTGATTCCATCGGCTGCGTTAGGGTAACAACCATATCATCTGCAAATGCCCTTGTTCCGTAATCCTCTTGCCTTATCACTATTCCCTTCAAAGTGCTCGAGTCCCGTATTGTATTCAACAAGACTTCTAAGGTTAGAATAAACAGCAACGGGGATAACGGACAACCTTGTCTTGTGCCTTTTTCTATACTAAAGTTTGTAGTTAAGCTTCCATTAATAATAATTTGTGCTGTTTGTTCTTGATAAATTGCTGAAACCGCCTGTAGAAACTGATCCCCAAAGTCCATCTTTTTTAAAGTCTTTAATAGAAAGTTCCAATTCACTCGATCAAAGGCCTTCTCCGCATTCAAAAACGCCAGCACTGCAGAGATCTGTTTATTCTTCTCAAGATATTCCAATAAGTCTATAATTTGCCTCACATTATCCTTCATGTATCTGCCTTCTATAAATCCTGCTTGATCATGATGAATCACCTCTTGAATAACTGGCATTAATCTGTTTGGTAATACTTTCGCAAAGATTTTATAATCCGTATTCAGGAGAGATATTGGTCTAAAATTTTCCGGTTTTGTAGAGCCTGCCTCCTCTTTCGGTATCAAAGAAACAAAAGCTGCTTTCTATGAAGGGGGTATTTTTCCCCCTTGTTGTATGCTACAAAATAAGTCTTTAAGATGTTCAATCATTTCTGCTTGTAAAGTTTTATAGTACAACGCAGTTAAACCATCCGTTCCTGGAGCTTTAGCTGTTTTCAGTTGTTTAATAGCAATAATAGTCTCCTCAGCTGTTATTGGTAAACTCGTTCTTTCCTTTTGATCATTAGAAATTTTTATAACTCTCTTTTCTTCTAGGTATTTATTTATAAGTTCATTCTATATATCATCTTTAGCATATAGTTTGGTATAATAATCTAGAAAGGCTTCTTTAATTAGTCTTTGTTGAAATACTTCCTTCCCTTTATACTGAATACTTCCAATAGTCTGAGTACTCTGCTGTTTCCTCAATGTGTAAGCCAACCACCTGCCCGGTTTATTGGCATTACAAAATGTATTGTGTTTCGCAAATTGTAAATTAGTCACTGCTTGTTCCGCTGTAAGCATATTGAATTGATCTTTCAAAAGTTTTATAACTCCTTGTAATTTTTCATCTGTTGGATTTTTTTATAAGTAACTGCTCTTTTTTCTTTATCTCCCCTTCCAATTCTAAGCTTTTTCTTTGTTGATTTGATTTATGTTTAGGGTTCATATAAATCAGTACCCCCCGCATATACGCCTTACTCGCATCCCAGACAATTTCAATAGGGGTACCCTTATTCAAGTTCATTTCAAAAAATTCCTTTATTTGTTTTTTAAGTTCATTTACATTTTTTTCATATCTAAATAAATTTTCATTTACTCTCCAAGAACCTCTCTCTTTCTTTCCCATTTCTATTTCTATCCATACTGGGCTGTGGTCAGATAAAGTCCTCGGAAATATTTTTGTTTTCTTTGTTTTTAAAAGCAAGTCAACTGTGAGTAAAATAAAATCAATCCTAGAGAAGGATCTGTGTCTATCTGAAAAAAAAGTAAAGTCCAATTCTTTTGGGTTATGCACTCTCCATACATCTTTCAGTTCCAAGTCTTCTTTCAAATAAAAAAAAAAAACTGTGGTAGTTTAACACATGATTTTGCCAAGCTCTTCTTATCTATTTTAGGATCTATTACTCCATTCCAATCTCCCATAAGTAGGATAGATCTATAGTCCCATTGTAGTATTTTAGAATGCAGTAATTTATAAAAATTTTCTTGTTGCTGATTAGGAGCATAAATTCCAATCACCAAGATTAGGCCATTATCTGTAAGAAGTTCTATTGCTATATATCTTCCACAATCATCTGCTTCTATAATTTTTGTTAGCAATCTTTTATTTGTATAAATCACTACACCATTCTTTTTTTCCGAATTGGAAGCTATAAACTGTGTTCCTAATCTAGAATTTATCAAATATTTTTGATCTTGTATTCTAATATGAGTTTCCTGTAAGCAAATAACATCATTATTAAATTGTCTCAAATAATGAAATATCTTCCTCCTTTTCTGTGGTGAATTCAATCCGTTCACATTCCAAGATAAAAACCTAATTGTCATTTGCAGGCTCTTGAAGCGATAAGAGCATTTGCTGAAGTTTCTGTTCAACACTGATAGTCTTCGGCTTAGCTCCTCCCATAGCTTCGGATTTTTGTGCTTTACCATTGACTCCCTGTTCGTCTTGTGATAACTTTGAACTCTGATGTTGTTGTTTCTCTAAAAATTGTTTATAAGCTGCTCGAGTAATAAGCTGATCTTTAGCACTATGCAACATCAAATCAAGATCCGCTGCCACTTCTCTTGTATTTTTAGGTGGTTCAATTAAAAACTCTAAAGGAGGATCCAACAAGGGTAAGCCCCCTGCCGCTCCTTGAGTCTCTAGTGCCTCCGTCTCCGTCTGTTTCCTCTGCTCTTCAAGCTCTTGTTCAAATTGCATATCCTTCTCACCCTCCACTATGGCTAACAGTGAGGAAGTACGTGGAGCTGCTGCACCAGGTTTAAAAACACTGAAATAAAATTCTTCCGCTTTTTGAAGAGTATTTAATTGATATCTCTCTCCTTGATACCTCAATATTATACCAACTGGAGTGTCCCATCTGAATGGGATTTGTTGTTTCTTTAATTCAGTCACCAAAAATCCAAAATCTTTTCTATCTCTCAACATCTTAGGTGGCAATTCTTTGTAGATCCCAATCTCTCTTCCATCCACTTGAATAGTAGAAACAAAAGATTTTTGCAAAATATCATTTCTTATTCTTCTATCTATAAAGTAGATCACCACATCTCTAGGCAATTGCCTTTGCCTTGCCACCCAAGAATTCACTCTATAGACCTTATCAATTTTGCAAAAAATCTCCTCAGGGTCAACCTTTAACATAACAGCCGGAGCATCAGCACAAACCCTTCTCAGGTCTTCTCTATTGTTCTCTTTTATACCTCTGAGTCTCACAGCAAACTCCATAAATCTGAATTGCATCATTGTAACTTCATTTTCAAGCCTTTGTGTTTTATTATCAACATTAGAAATTTTTTGATCAGCTTCCTTCATTTTAGATTCCACTTCTGAGCTAAGATGTTCCACTTTCTTATCAACTTGGAGCACTACTTCTGACAAACCAGTCACAGCTGTCAGTATTTCCCTTTTCATCTTGTCATATTTTTCTTGAACCATCTCTTTAAATTCCTGCTGTGATTTTTCAAATTTCTGATCTAAAGCCCCAGCAATAAATTCCTTCAAATCATTAAATCCAGATTCTTGTGTTTGGGTCTGTGTCTGTGAACTCAAAGGCTGCTCTTTTGGTTTATGAGTGGGGGAGCCCCCCCCCCATCAGCTTTAGCTGACTTTGTTTGTTTTGAAGCCATTTTTCCACGCAGCCTGACTCTTTCTAGAAAAGATATCCTCTCTCCCTTTCCACCACAAAAACTTTTCAGGAATTTCCCCAGCTTTAGTCAAGTCCCAAGGGAGAGGGAACAAGTCAAATCACTTTTAAAAGAACTTTTCCTCTTTCTTCAGGCCAGCACTGTTACTTTTTGTTACTTTGTAGCACAAATAAGCTCAAACAATTCCACTTTCGCTTTCAGCATTCCTTATTGCTAAAGTCGGGCGCCATTTTAAAAGAACTTTCACTTCTTCTCAATTACTAAACTCATTCACAGGGCTAAAAAAAGTACTTGCGGTTTAATTTTGAAGTCCAGATTCCACCCTGCTTATTTTTAACAATTTTCTTGGCTTTCTCTTGTTTCATTGGACGCGTCGCCTGGCTCTGCAATTGCAGAGTCATCCTCGGAGCCCGGAGCCTCAGCGCGCTGTATAGGGAGCCTCACCCTGCTTCCTCCCCAGATGCTAAAAAAACAATCTGGGGACTTCAAAGGGGGCTCTACCTTGTCGCGCTGGCTCTTCTCCCGATTCCTCTGGATCGTGGAGTTTTCTAAGCCACCTCTCAACTGCAGAGATGGCTCTTTACGAGCAATGGGGCTGGTGGTCTTAAAAGGACCGTCTATCAGCGACAACAGGTCCAACCGGAAGTGCCCGTGGGTTCCATTTTCAAAGCCAGGGCAGTCCAAGTATAAGGGGTCTTTCCATCCCAGGGGCCACAATAAATCTGAGATTCTCTATATGGTCTCCCACCTGCAATTCCAGGGGTTCAGTCATAAAACTAGCTGGGACCCTCCTGCAACCGATCCGTCTAACTGACAGAACGCAATGGGTTTTTTTAGCGCTTTTAGTCTTAGTCCCATTTCCTCCACCACTTGGGGGCTAATTATGCATCTGGTGCACCCCGAGTCCAACAGGGCTAACATTTGGGCATGGTCCCTGTGGATGGCACCCTTACTTCTACGGGGATTAGTAGGGGTCCTTCTGTGTGACTCACCCGATCGTCGGTGTCGGAGTTGGAGTCCGTCTTGCTGTTGTCATCGTTGGTCAGAGTTCTCAACTCACCCTGGTTTCGGGGAGCGAACTCAACGACTTCTCCTTTCAGGGCGGTGCCACGGGACTTGGCGGGTATTTTGTCGCCTTTCTTGGGCCTGGGGCCGGCAACTTTGGGCACTGGTTTGGAGAGGCATTCGGCAGCTCGGTGTCCCTCCTTCCCACATTTGAAACAGGTGAAGGGTTTTGATTTGGGTTTGAATTCTGCTCTCCCCCCCGTCATCCTGGGTGCTCCCTTACGGTGGAAGGATGATGACTGATCCCCCGTACGCCCTCCTCGGAGTTGGCTTCGGGTCAATTCGATCTCCACATCCTCAGCTACTATGTACCATCTCTGCAAGTCTTCGGGGACCCCCATACTTCTGCAGTCTCGATATATCTCTTCATTCAGCCCATCTTTGAAGCTCTCCAATAGAGCCATTTCTGACTATTCTGTCATATAAGGTGCCAGCTCACGAAACTCTTGGATATACTCTGCCACAGGTCTCCAGCTCTGCTGGATTCCCTTCATCCTGAGTTTCGACTTTCGTTCAGCTAAGTGGTCTTCAAACTGCCTTCTAAGGGCCCGCATGAACTGGTTGTAATTTGTCAGTAAGGGGGAGTTGTTATTGTGGAGAACCACCATCCATTCAGCTGCTAATCCCTCTAAGGAGTTCGTGACACATCTCACTCGGGCGGCATCTGATACATAGTCTTCCCCCCAGTCCTGCATGTGGTTCCACACTTGGGTCAGGAAAAACCCCAAGGTTTTCGGATTTCCATCATATTTCCCAGGTAGGGGGGGAATTTTTGGCTTTTTACGTCTGTGGGGGGGGCTGCAAGGCTGGGGGTCTCTGGCCAGCTGCATCCCTCCCTTGAGCAGCAGAAGCCTGGGATGTTCTTTCCTCAGCTTCTTCCTCTCCCCCACAGGCTATTTCTTCTGGCTCCCTCCTGGGGTCTTCTCCTCCCTTCTCAGGAACCCCAAAAGACTCATGGCTCTCCCGGCTTTTCCTGCTTTCTTCCACATCACGGATAAGCTGCAAAGCTTGTTCCATCGTGAGATGTTCCTTTTGTTCCTGCATCCATACTGCCTCTTTCTTACGGGGTCTGGAGCTGGTCACTTCCCGGGGGGTCTCCCCCCAGTCTGGCAATCTCCCAACTCCTTTCGACCATCTGGCTTCTTCAGGTTCCAGCCGGAGTTTTTCCAACCATTCTGCACTTTCTCTCTCTGTTTGGAGGGTAGCTGCTGCGGAACTCGCTGCTCCCATCTGGTCTTTGTCACTCTCTAAATCTGACATAATTTGGATTCCAGTCTCTCGGGGTTTTTTTTTTCCAGATAACTGGAGTGACTTCCAGCTTAATGTCAGGTATGCTTCCTTCAAAATCCAGGAAAGAAAGACCCAAACTCCATATTTTATAGAGATTAGTACTTTTACTGAATCTGAAATGATCGCAACCCAGGTAAAGCTGGAAGTGAGCAAAACGCGCGAAATAGCATCTAAATAGCATCCCCCCCCCCGTGTTCATCATCCATCATCCAATCCAAAGGTCTCCCAAAGGTCAGGTGGAATCACGTCTGGCAACGTCATCCATCAGGACTTTGTGACGGTTGGTCTAACGCCTCCTTTGGAGAATAGGTTTCGTTTCTTTGCAAGCACCTCCTGCGCTCTTCCCCCCCTTACCCCCCTGACTGGTTCCCCCCCTCTGTTTCTTATGGCAGCTGAAGTAGTGAAAGCGGAGGCTGACAGGGGCTCTACCTTGTTGCGCCGGCTCTTCTCCCGATTCCTCCAGATCGTGGAGTTTTCCAAGCCGCCTTTCAGCTGTAGAGCTCTTTACGGGCAGCGGGGCTGGCGGTCTTAAAAAAGACCGTCTAGCGACGACAACGGCTCCAACCGGAAGTCAAAGAACCATCTCTTTTTATGTATAAAATGGGGACAAGGATTCAATTGTATGGTTTGCAGCCACCATCTTGACTTTTTTTGATGCCACCCAGGGATGCTCTTGTGATGGGCTATTGATGCAAAATTAGTTTATTGCAAAAATCTGTTCCAGATCACTTTCAGATCAGTAATTCTTTCCACAGTATGCCTTCTAATTCAGCTCAGGCATTATTTCTCAGTTTGTTAGCTAAAGCTGGAATTAAAACCATGGCTGAGCATGAACTTGATATAGTGCCATATTTTACTTAAAAATCTCATAATACCAGAGGTGGTATTTAGTAGGTTCTAACCAGTTCTGGAGAACCGGTAGTGGAAATTATGAGTAGTTTGGAGAACCGGTAAATACCACCTCTGACTGGCCCCGCCCCCATCTATTCTCTGCCTCCCAAGTCCCAGCTGATCGGAAGGAAATGGGGATTTTGCAGTAACCTTCCCCTGGAGTGGGGAGGGAATGGAGATTTTACAATACCCTTCCCCTCCCACACCCACCAAGCCATGCCATGCCCACCAAGCCACGCCCACAGGATCAGTAGTAAAATTTTTTGAATCCCACCACTACATAATACCCATTTCTATAGGTAGAATTTTTTTATTAGCCGATGTAGTTCAGTAGGCCAGAAAGATCAGTGTTACTCTTACTCAACTCTTATTCAGCTATTGCACTCAGTGAATGCTTTGTTCAATGTACTTCATAGAATTCTTTTTTTTTTTAATGGTGCCTCTGAGTCAGAGCTGACTCCTGATGACTGTATGGGATTGCCCCTGGAGTTTCTTTGGCAAGATTTCTTGAAAGTGCTTTTCTATTGCCTTCTTCCTAGGGCTGGCAGAGAGTCTGGCCTAAAGTCATCCAGCTGGCTTCATGCCTAAGCAGAAGTAGAACTCATGATGTCTTTGTTTCTAGCCTGATCCCTAAAACATTACACCAACAGTTTCTTTGGGGGAGGATAAAATTAAGAGAAACTGTTATGGATGTTCCGTTGAGGTCTCAGAGAAAAGATTTCAAGCGTAATAAATACAATAAAGTTATTATAACATATTTAAATAAGATTTTCCCAGCAAAGACACTGCTCTTCTTGATGCTTATATTTTGAATAAATACATGATAAATGATAAATGTCATCACTATACCTCTCCCATAATTAGTTGTTTCCTATGCATTTATATGGCTGAAGTAATCCTAAATCAGATCTTAGCTGAAGTCTGTCACCTAAACAAAAATGGCTTGCTTCTTTTGCAGCCAGAGCAATTGTTTATTTTATTAGAACTTTTAAAGTTTGCAGCATCTTATCAATAGTTCCTAATCCCCATTATTTGTCAAATGTCATCAACTGGATATTATTGATTCCAATCCAGTAGGTGTACAGACTCACATACAGTTTATTAAAAATAAAGCATGGTGCAATTTCATGTGTCTTTGTTATGAAATACTTCAATCACCATTTCAATCACCAAAAGCTGCTGTGGCATTCATAGGTATTGCAAACAACAACTTAAAGAAGTCACAATTGAAATATTCATTGAAACAATATATTGTATCATGATTTATAACATTACAATTAAAAGGGGAGAAAAGAAAGCACACCTCTGTCTTTGAATTGAAGTATGACATTTGCAGCTTATTTACTATTCAGTGGAACTTACTTTATAGAAAGTATATATCCAGAAGGCATTTCCTGTTGACCTTAACACAGATAAAAGGTAAAGATAAAGATTCCCCTCGCACATATGTGCTAGTTTTTTCCCGACTCTAGGTGGCAGTGCTCATCTCCATTTCAAAGCCGAAGAACCAACGCTGTCCGAAGACGTCTCCGTGATCATGTGGCCTGCATGACTAAACACCAAAGGCTCACGGAACACTGTTACCTTCCCACCAAAGGTGGTCCCTATTTTTCTACTTGCATTTTTTTTTACGTGCTTTTGAACTGCTAGGTTGGCAGAAGCTGGGACAAGTAATGGGAGCTCACCCCATTACGTGGCACTAGGGATTCAAACTGCTGAACTGCTGAACTTTCGATCGACAAGCTCAGCATCTTAGCCACTGAGCCACCGCGTCCCTATTCATTCAGGAGAGAATGCCTATTATACAGTGGTATACTGGTTGATGTACCACATAAGACATGTCTTTTCGTCTAGAACTATTGTTTTATCATTTGATAACCAGCTTGCTTTAACAGTCCTAATTCATTTGGATTTCAGAAAATTGAATGGAACATATTAAATAACATTAGTTTAGTTAGACCAATATTGGAAACTTCTTTTTAAAAACGTAATAAATATAACCTTTAAACTCTCTTTTTCAAACAATATGCAGCTAATTCTATTTCATAAGAAAATTACTATGATTTTTTTTCTGCTGTTGCTGAGGAAAAAAATGAATCTCTGTCCACCATAGCAATGCACAATCCCACGCTTATAATTTTTCTACTTATTCAAGACAGGTAGATGCACTTCTAAACACAACACTGGCTGCAGATAGCTCTCTTTTTCACATTGCAGGAATGTTCAGAAATGGCTCAATGAATTAACAACTGACTGGCTGATTTTGGGCCAGTCATTCCCTCTCTCAGCCCAGCTTACCTTATAGGACTGTGGTGAGGAAAATATGATGAAGAGGAGGGATATTTGGAATGTTTGTTGCTTTGAATTACTTATAAAAATAATGATGGAATATAAATAAAGAAATAAATGATTTTTCTGGAGGATGGTGTTTTATTTTATGGCAAGTCAGCTTCCCATTTTAAAAAAAGTTTAAACATATTTTGAAGAATAGATAAATACAGGTAGAGTAGATAAATTGCTAAGCAACTAGCAAAGTATGTACAGGCATACATTGGCCCACTTGGTAGTACAATTGGGGACCCCAGGCCTCAGATAATTGGTAGAGCATATAGAGATTCAGTAGTCATTAAATCACAATTTTCTGTCTTCTTTGTTAATACTGCAAATCCACCCTTCTCAGAGGACCCTTTCTGCAAATTCAGGGAGCCTATCAAAATAGTCAACATGAACAGTTTGTAGGAAAAGTTATCACATGAGCTTATTTAAATAATTGGAAAATACAGTACAAAGTAATTGTGTGGAAACAGGGTCCAAAATTTTTATTTTTATAAAGCATTGTTGCCAAATGTTAGATCGGGCAAGTGAGGAGCTAGGAGCCAGGTTGAAGTGAACAACAACTCAAAGTTGCTGGATTCTCTACAGTGAGAATACAGCAACTTTGCAGTTCAACAGCTCTCCTTATATAGTTACTCTCCAAGTGTCTTAACCAATGAGCATTGAGATTTTTCCCACTCTAATTTCCCACCAAAATTAGATACATAACACTTCTCCCCTCCCAGAAAGCATGTTACCAACTATTTACATACATAATCACGCAGGTGATTAGGGCGATCCTTGATTCTAGTTGACCTGCGCAATTCAGTCTGAGGCGGGGATTTGGGCTGGTCAGAGGGCCAATGGAACCTCCTGGATTTTTTTATGGGCGTTGCACTCTTTGGATGGGCCTGGTTTCTCGAGGAGGTGGTGCTGGACACTGAAGTCATCAGGTAAGTCTTCCGGCCACTTCGGGTTTGAGTTAGCTGTTGGATGAATGATTAGTGAGCCAGGGACTGGTTTGTCTATTTTGTAGTCTGGCTCGTCGGGCATTGTTTGGCCCAGATGTTTCCTTAACTGGTCAATATGTCTGCGCCATACCCTTCCATTACTGACTTCGACAATATATGACCGGGGCCCGGTAATGTCAGAGATCTGCCCAGCCACCCAGAGGGGACCGTCCGCATAATTCCTTGCGAAGACTGGGGACCCAATAGCAAAACTTCTAGTCTTACTTTCGGCTTTCATGTACCCTTCAGGGGAGTAATTGGGGTGCAGCCTATCTAGGGTGCAATAGAGTCTCCGGCCCATTAAGAGCTCTGCGGGACTTCGTCCCATTGCCATGCACAGGGTAACATGTTGGGCTGCCAGAAAAGTATCAATCCTGGCTTGCCAGTCCCCCGGTCCGAGTCTGGCCAATGCCTCTTTGGCCGATCTCACAAATCTTTCAGCTTGACCATTACTGGCTGGATGAAAAGGTGCTGTGAGTACATGACAGACCCCTAACTCAGCTAGGTACCCCTTGAATTGCGTAGCCATAAGTTGAGCCCCATTATCTGACACCAGGGTATCTGGTAGCCCATGCATGGCAAATAGTTTCTAGAGCGCTATGATTACAGCCTCCACAGTGGTGGAGTGCATTAGAATGATCTCCAGCCATTTTGAATAAGCGTCCACCACGATTAGAAAGGTTTTGCTGGCCCATGGAATGGGCCAGCAAAATCGATATGAATGTGGGACCATGTTCCCTGGGGCCTTTCCCACTCTTTGGACGGGGCTGTCAGGGGAGCAGGGTGAGACTCTTGACAGGGAGTACACTTGGCCACCCATTCAGCAATGCAATCGTCCATATTGGGCCACCACACATAGCTCCTTGCCAATCCCTTCATCCTCACAATTCCCGGGTGACCAATATATAAGGTGGCCAGTACTTGTTCCCTTAGACACAGCGGAAACACCACCCGGTCACCCCATAGCAAACAACCCCCTTGCGTAGACAGCTCATGTTGTTTACAGACAAATGATTTAAATTCCTGGCCAAGAGGGCCTTTTGGCCACCCCCTATGCACCCAGACAATAACAGTTCACAACACAGAGTCCTTAGCAGAGGCCCTTGCAACTTCAGCAGAAGTGATAGGGCCAGAGTCCATAGAGTCAATAAGCAGAACAGGAATGCCTGGAGTTGGGTCCTCCAGCAAATCCGGCAGCAGGCACCTGCTGAGGGCATCGGCATGCCCAAGGCTCTGACCCGGGAGATGGATGAGTCAATATGAGTAGGCAGCCAGAAAAATAGCCCACCTAGTCAGACAGGGGGAATGGCTGCGGGGTGGGGCGATCCCCAGCCAAAAGTCCTAGCAGGAGTTGGTGATCAATAACGAGTTCAAAAGTCCTTCCAAACAGATACTCATGAAACTTTTTAACTCTCGTGACAGCCTCCAGGGCTTCCCTGTCCAGCTGGCTGTAATTTCTCTCAGCGCTGGACAGGGTATGGGAGAACTAGGCAATGAGGGCTTCTTGTCTGTTTGGCAGTCTGTGACTCAAAACAGCCCCCACGCCAAAGTGGGAGGTGTCACAGACTAAGACAAAGGGAAGCAGTTCATTGTGTTGGATGAGGAGGCTGTCAGCTGAGAGGAGTCTTTTGACAGTCACATATGCCGTGGTTTCTGCCCTACCCCAAACCCACAGAAATTTTTTCATTAATAGTTTGTGGAGTGGTTCAGCCACTGTGGCTTTGTCCTTTAAAAAGATAGACTAAAAGTTTAAGAGTCCCAGGAACACCTGCAGTTCCGCCTGGGTTGTTGGGATAGGTGTGTTGTGAATAGCCCGGACTTTGCTCTCTGTGGGATGGATACCAGCCCCATCGATCTTGTACCCTAGAAATTCAACTGAGGGTATAGCAATCTGACATTTGTCCGTTTTAACTTGTAGCCACATGTTCCTGAATATAGTTAGCACTTTCCTCAAGTGATCCCACAGCTGTTGCTCATCTGCTGCAGTGACTAAGACATCATCAAAATAGGGTACAACCCCTGGCAGTCCCTGTAGCAGGCGTTCCATGACACTTTGAAATAGCCCAGGGGCAATGCTAACTCTGAATTATAGTCTGGTGCACTTGAAGGCACCTCTATGTGTTACTATAGTTTGTGCTTCCACAGTAGCACCATCTACCATCAGTTGCTGGTACGCCTGCGCAAGGTCAAGCTTAGCAAAAACCTTGCCAGGGCCCAAGGAATAGAGCAGGTGCTGCACAATGGGGACAGGGTAGGTGCTTTGCTGGAGGGCTTTGTTTAGGGTACACTTATAGTCGGCACAGATGCACACTGATTCATCAGATTTGAGAGGGGTGACTATTGGGGTCTCCCATTTTGCATGGTCGACCGGTATTAGAATGTCCTGCCGTATGATCTTATCCAGCTCCTGGTCTATTTTAGACTTTAGCACAAATGGCACTCTCCTCACCTTCATTCTAATGGCTGGATTCTGTTGTCAGCTCTTATTTGCACAACCTGTCTACCTCAATCCCACCTTCGTCGCCAGTGTTAGATCAGGAGAGTGAGGAGTGAGGAGCCAGGAGCCAGATCGAAGTGAACAACAACTCTTTAATGTACAGTGAGAATCCAGCAACTTTGCAGTTCAACAGCTCTCCTTATATAGCTACTCTCCAAGTGTCTTAACCAATGAGCATTGAGATTTTTCTCGCTCTAATTTCCCTCCAAAATTAGATACATAACACCAAAAATAGTTGTTTTCAATTCTAAGGTACTTCTAACATACTGCCATTAAATACCTTTTGCTCTCAGTCACCAAAAGTGAATACTTCCAAAAGTTTCCAAGAGCTTAATTCCAACACTTAAAATCTATAGGGTCACTAGGAGTTGCCATATAATCCATTCCAACACCACAAATGTGCAGGGCTTTCTCCTCAAAAGTCCCTCATTTTATTTTCTAATCTATTAAAAAAAATTAATCTTCCCTTCTCCCCCTACCTCACCATTCTCCCCCCCCTTTCCCACCCACCCTGGGGCCAAACCCCCTGAAAGTGATCACCTGCCAGGCTGTTGTAACAGTCGATTTCGATGCTGCCTTTGCTTGTCCAAGAGTTTGCCAGGCTGGTAGCCCCCACGGAGAAGGCAGTCGGCGTCCTTGAAGTCTTCCTTGGCCAGCTTGTTGATGGCTTCCTGGCACTTCTTCTCCTTGTAGCACTGAACTCCTTGGCTTTTGAAATCCAGCACTCTTGGATCAGCTGCTCGGGCTTGGCAGCCGGAGAAGTGGCGCTGGATTTCAAAAGCCAAGGAGCTCAATGCTATAAAGAGAACTGCCAAGAAGCCATCGACAAGAGGCCTGGGAGGAGAGCATTCAGTCGGCATTCAGAGGCAAGCGGGAAATGGTGTGAGCTAATGACCTGCCTCCCAGTTAGCGCTGACAAGCAGAAATGGTGGGAAATAGCACAGGCCAGTGGCCTGCCTCCTGGACAGCATGGGCAAGTGGGAAATGGCAGGAAACAGCACAGGCAAAGAAAGGCCACACACGGTTGGGCATGCTTGGCGGCAGGAGGAGACGCAGCACGATGGGGCTATTTTGTTTGCCACGGACAGAGCCACCAACTGCAATGTAGAAACAGGAAATGGAGTGGCCAGCACCGGGAAGGAGGAGGAGCAGGGAGAAAGGGAAAGTGCAGCAGCCTCCGCTTTATCTCACGCCAGCTGCTCCGTTGTCCATTTTGCCATTGCAGTGCTGCGCCATGGAGCTTTCCCCACCCACCACCACCCAGATTCCTTGCTTTTCCCAAGCATTTCTTTGTCTACCTGATTTCCAGCTCCTTCATGTTTCTCGCCATCATGTACAGGGAAATAAAAGTTTGTGGGACAAAAAAATTTTCACTCAATCAATTCCCATTTCGCAAGATTTTTTTCTTTCACAAGAAGTTGGAATTGATTGAACTTTTTTAAAGCCCCACAAAATTTCATTTCCCAGCACACAACAGCGAGAAACGCGATGGAGCTGGAAATCAGATAGGCAAAGAAATCATTGAGGAATTTGGGGAAAGCAAGGGCATCTAGGTGGTGCTGGGTGGGGAAAACTCTTCTGACAACAAAAACCTCATCTTTGCTGGCTGACACCAAAAAGCAGAGCAAGAGCTGCCTGGAAGAAGCCAGTTGGCCTGAGAGTCAAGAATACCCTTTCTCTCAGGTTGGGCTTTGGGGACTGTGTGGTAGGCTGCAGGGAAAATGCAGGCAAGTGGGCTGGGCTGCGGAGACCATATGGGAAGGCAGGCAAGCAGGTTGGGCCATGGGGACTGTGGGAAGGCAGGTAAGCAGGCTGGGCCATGGGGACCATGTGGGAGGCCTCAGGGAAGGTAGGCAAGCAGGCTGGGCCATGGGAGCCGAATGGGAGGCTGCAGGGAAGGCAGGCAAGCAAGCTGGGCCGCAGAGACTGTGTGGGAGGCAACTGGGTGAGAAGCAAAGGAAGACTCACCAGGCAGAGCCATGTGGTCGAGGCAAACAAGGGAACCAGAGAGCAGTATCAGCTATGCCTCAGGCGTGATTCTAGTCACTGGCCAAGGCAGGTGAGCTGAGATAAGGAGTGACTGGGAGGGGCCTGGTGGGCCAGCCCAGCCAGTGGTGAGATTAGCCGGTTCTCCGAACTGCGCAAAATTTAACAAAAGGTTCACATGAACTGGTCCGAACCAGTTGAAGCCCACCTCTGGACCAAACATATATCAAGTGTCAAGTTATGGCTGGACTTCCTGTTTGCTGCTGGCCGCCGCCAGACGTTCCTTTGGGATCGTCAGCTTCCACTGCCTGTCAGAGCCGCCTTCACAACGGAACGGCGGCTCGAAAAAACTCCGTTCCCATGAGGAAACGGAGATAGAGCCGGCAGGGGTGGGTAGAACTCTCTGCAGAGTCCCAAAAGTTTTTCTTTTACTTTTGGGATGGAGCGGATGAGATGCCCCATATCCCCAGCCGTTGCTCCGGGCTTTGGGAGACCTCTGCTAATGCAGAGCCAGGCGTCAAAAGCAAGCCTGCGAATTTGACAGATTACTCAAAGAAAATGTGAGCTGGACCTGTAATACTGAAGCGCAAGTATTTTACTTATCTTTTAAAAATTACTTAAGAGAATAGAGGAAGAGAAAGAGGAAAAAAGTTTCTTTTTAAAATGGCGTCTGCCGCGGCTGGAGAAGAGTTTGAGAGGGAAAGTTCTTCCGTTTTTTATTATTACAATGTAGCGGAATAAATACCACTGGCTACATTTGTAGACAAAACTCCGCTCCTGTTTTTGTTTTTCTCTTTTTTCCCTGGAGGCTTGAGTGTTGCTGGCTGGAAGTCTTTTGTCTTGTTTTTTTTTTTTTTCTTCTTCTAACAAAGCCTGCTTAGGCGGAAACATGGCACTGAGGCTTGTGAAGTCAGACAAACAAATAGGTGGGGGGGATTCCCCCACCAAGAATTTAAAGCAATATGTTTTAACTCTTCAGTCCCAGAAACCTGATTTTAATATAATAGAATTTCTCTTAGAGGAGATTGAAAGAAGGGATGAGATTGTGAATCAGCAACTTGAAAAATTTAAGCAGGAAACTAAGGAATTGGTGAAATCCAAGTTTGACTTTTTGCAGCAAAAAATTTTAAAATTGCCAGAATTCATGATTCGGTTGGATACAAATATTAATTTACTAGAGTCAAAAATGGATGAAATTCAAGATAAATTGGACAATAGAATTCAAAAAATTGAAAATGATTTGTTAAATATTCAGGATTATAGTTCAGAAGAAAAATTTAAAATGGATGCTGACCAAAAGTCTGGTAATGTAGAATATCTGGAACAGAGGATTCAAAAAGAGGTTCTAAAGATACAATATAATTTCACAGAATATGCAATAAGACTTAGAGGTTTGCAGGAAAATAACAGAGATGACTTAAGGAAAATATCTTCTGAATTTCTAGCTGGGATTTTAAAGATTCAACCTGAGGAAGTGTTTTGTAGGATTGACAGAGCTTATCGAATAAACTCTTGGACTGCCAAGCAAAGGCAATTGCCTAGAGATGTGGTAATCTATTTTTCAGATAAAGAAATTAGGAATAAAATTGTGCAAAATTCCTTCAATTCTAATTTGCAATTGTATGGAAGAAAGATTTGGATTTACAAGGAACTCCCACCTAAGATACTAATGGAAAGGAAGAAATTTGGCTTTCTGGTGTCTGAGTTAAAAAGGAGAAATATTCAATTCCGGTGGGACGTCCCAGTTGGTATTATATTGAGATATCAAGGAGAAAGATACCAGTTAAATACTGTTGAAAGGGCGGAAGAATTTTATCAAAATAGGTTGAAAATGAATTTAACGTCTTCAGATATAATACAGGATAAGCAGAAGGAGCTGGAACTAAAGACAGAGACTGTACCAGATAAATTACCTTTGGATTTATCGGATACCCCAGCTGGATTATCTACAAATTTGAGAGAAGTGCCATCTGATTTTAATGTGATGACTTATCAAGGCAAGGACAAGCATGGAAACCAATTAGAGGATATACAAGGGATAAAAAAGAAATGCGAGACACAAAAAATTAGGATGGAGGTCAAACCCACAAAAAAAAGAAAACAAAAAAAGAAATAGGTTGTACAAAAATAGAAATTTCTAACCCAAGCAACAGTGAAGCCAGTGATTTTAAAATATGAATGATTATGTGAAAACATAGAGGAGGCGACATATTGGTCAATATCATCCTGAGGATAGTGGCAGATCTCTGCATTGCCGTAATTTTGGGACATGGAAAGAGCCTCAAATTGATGGTTTTGAATTATCTATTTTGAAACTTCTTTTTGTGTTGATAAATATATTATAATTATCTTGAATTATAAGGCAAGAGAATCACATTGGGACATGCAGAAGATCGGGTTGTTACCCAATACGATGATGGAAATTAATAATCCTGATGAAACCCACAATTATTATTATATGGAATACAATTATAATGTCACTCGGGTGGTTGTTTTTACTTTTATATATATAAGAAGATGTTTACTACTGATGGGGGCAGATATGATTGGAGATCTTGAATAAACTGTTGCATCCGCAAGCTATGTCACCCTATTATGGATGTTGGTTTTAACAATCCAGTGGAAAGACTTCAAGAAGATATTATATGGACTATAAATTTAAAGTTATTGTCTTTTCTTTTTTTATTTAGATATAATGGAATATATATATATATATATTTTTAAGTAGTGTGGGCAGTGAATTAAAGATATCAAGAATTGTTGTGTATGGTAAATTTGTAAGACAGTGGGTGAATAAGCTAGCTACAGACTGATTAGTTTAAGAAAAGGGATTTTTAAGTGATACATTTAGGGGAGTGGAGGAAATGGATAGAGTGGAATAAATGTTAAATTAGATTTTATGGGGAGCCCGCTTTGAAATGTTATTAAAGTAGGACTTATTGTATAGTTTTAAAGTGGAAGGTGGTTTTGAATTGTTGCAATAATGTATAGATATAAAACACTATTATGCTAAATTAGAGTTATTTTATAATAGTTATAGTATAATGTGTTTGTTTTTTTTTTGTTTTGTTTTTTTTTCTCTTGTTTTTTTTTCTCTTCTTCTTTTCTGAAATGTATGGATAAAGGGGGATTTATAATATTTTTAGTAAGTAAAGGTCAGTATTTTGAGGAGGGAGTAAGTAATCTGTTATGAATTAGGGTTTTTTTTTGTTACGAAGAAGTCACAGGGGGGGAAGGGTGGGGAGGGGGGGTTAGGGAGGGGGGGGAGGGGGGGGAAAAAGGGGGAAAAATTTGTATTTGAAAACCTTTTCAATAAAAAAAAAAAAGTTATGGCTATAGATTGGTTGGTTGGTTTTACTATCTTTTTTTATACCCAATAGTAGAGAGACATGTTTGTGAGGGTTTTTTTTTCTCATTTACATACCAAAGTAACTTGGCTTTGGGTCCTAAAACAGCTTGACTTAGCTATTGGAGATATTTCTGGTGGCAAAATATCTTGGGCCTTCTGGCTCCTTTAACCCAAGTCCTTTATCAGATTCCCTTTAAAATACTCACATCAGTGAAATTGTTTTCTTTGTGTCTAGATTTTAAAATGTATCACCTTATTTACATTTATATTGTCCAGAGTATGCACTTCCTCCTATACTCTCCTCTGTGTATTTACTAGTATATAAAGAATTCTTAAACTACTGAAATTTCTAATGTATTTTTCTGTAACAATGGTCCCATCTTTACAAAGACTATACAGTATATGTTCATAACCATATAAGGGATTTCTATAGGCTAACCACTGTACAGTCCTTCATTTCATAATGTGCTTAGGAATTTTTTTAAACACACGACTATGACTCCCACTGATCCCATACACTGATTATTTCCAATTTACATCAGGGATTCTAATTCTAATTTTAATGTCCAAAGAAATTCTATTTTAATCAGTTACAAAATCATATTTAACTTTCCAGATGCTCTAGCGATGTTTCTAGAAGTTGATAAAATATCAACTTAAAATATCAAGCCCAACATAAATCTCTGCTGTGCACCAGCTAAAATAAAGAAACACTTTCCTTCATGCCATTGTTGACATTAGGAATAATCACCCTTTTCCTCAAAGATGTGAACCCATTGCTGTTTTCTGATCATGATTCTGCAGCTGTGATCCTAGCATTGCAAAGTAACTGACAGTGGTGCTTTGCCGGTTCTTGCTTTGCTGATATTGTGCCTCACCAGGGGATCAAGATGCAACACTTTATCCACTAAGGCACACCCCATTTCTCGATTTTCAGATAACTTTTTGATGGGAAAAAGGTGGGAAATGATTTGGACAATATTTTCTCTTTTTCTTCCTTAATTCCGGATGCTGCCTGAATTATCTCCAATTCTTCTGGCTGTCAGGGTTCTGACTGATATCCTAATTAAATCATGAGCCCATGCCAGGCTTTAAAAGAAATCTAGTTATTTATTAGTAGCTACATGTTGGCACAGACCAAATGAAGCCAACTCTGATCTACTTAATTTATGTTCTGGCTCTGACCCTGTTTCCCCTCTCCGCCCAAGGTGTGTCATCAGTCACATTCTCCAATGAAGCAATGTTGCAGGTTGTACAGATCACTTCCCTCCGGCCACTGTGGGTTTCCGTGGAGATGACCTCAGCGTATCAGTTGGAATGTGCCTTGTTTTGACTGAGATACCAGCTCCTTGATGCAGTTGCAAAGTTTGTTTTCTCATCCCCCTTGTCTATGGCAACTCAAGGGCAGACCAGGGATGCTTTGTGAGTTGACATTCGATTCCCCTTCCTGAAGGCGACCTGTGCAAAGCAAAGACAGTTTGAATACAGGTATAGATTTTAGGGTTGGGATTCCTCCCCACCCCAGATTTGTTTAGGTTGTCTGCATGGAATTTAGCTATGAGATGGTCAGCCTGGATGTTTCTACTCTTTATCCAAGACACCTCTGATAACGGGTAGCTGTTTCACTTGATTAGGTATTGGAGCTGTCTTCTGTGCCACCTCGAGTCAAGGATTCGTTGCACCTCATAATGGGTTTGGCCCCCTATGACCATGGGGTCTGGGGGCTCATCGACCCCGGCCTCAAGATTGATCAGACTATGGGTTTTAAGAGGCTGCTATGGAATACCGGGTGGAATATCTTCGCTAACAGTTGGGGCAATTTTAATTGACCGGGTTGATAATCTTCACTATGGGGAATGGCTCAGGGATGAAATCTAATTTTTTTTGCTACCAGTTCTATGGGCGTGGCTTAATTAGTGGGCGTGACCAGGTGACCAGGTGACTGGGTGGGCGTGGTTTGTTGGTCAGGTGTTGGTCAAGTGGGTGTGACATTACTTCTTTACCCTTTTTTAACTACAAAACACAACACAACACAACTGGCTCACCACAATGTAAAAGCAGCTGTGCTAGACCCAAAATGGCCCCTGCAACAAGTAGGAACCTCACCGAGGCACAAAAAGCCCCAAAAAACAACTTTCACACTTTACACACACACAACACAACACAACTGGCTCACCCACAATGTAAAAGCAGCTGTGCTAGGCCCAAAATGGCCCCTGTAACAAGCAGGAACCTTACAGAAGCACAAAAAGCCCAAAAAACCAACTTGCACACTTTACACACACACAACACAACACAACACAACTGGCTCACCCACAATGTAAAAGCAGCTGTGCTAGACCCAAAATGGCCCCTGCAACAAGCAGGAACCTCACACAGCCACAAAAAGCCCGAAAAACCAACTTTCACACTTTACATACACACACACACACACACACAACACAACACAACACAACTAGCTCACCCACAATGTAAAAGCAGCTGTGCTAGACCCAAAATGGCCCCTGCAACAAGCAGGAACCTCACACAGCCACAAAAAGCCTGAAAAACCAACTTTCACACTTTACACACACAAAATTCCACATACAGCTTTGTGAGATTTTGTGTGTTTGTGTAGTTAGAATGAACCACTACACAAAATCTCAGCAAGCTGCACAAATATTATTTTATTTTATTTTTATTTTTATTTTATATAAAAGCAGCTAAATTTAAAACTTCCTAAACTTTAAATGGCTAGGTCTAAAAAAAGAACAACTAAAAAAATCCCCAATTAACTATTTTTTTAAAGCTCCCAAAGGGGGAAGAAACTTACCCAATTGAAGGGACAAGGCAGGCAGGCAAGCAGGCAGATAGAGCTGCTCACCGATGAGCTTGATTGCAGGCAGGGAGATTCAGTTGCTTGCTGATGCAATGGATTGCAGGGATTACAGCAAGCGAAGCAAGGCAGGCGTTGCAACCAGCGGCTCAGGATTCAGTCTGAAGAGCGAAGGTAAGCAAGCTGGAGGCTGGGGGGGAAGGGATTTTTGCTACCGGTTCTCTGAACTGTCTGCCGCCATCACTACCTATTCACCCGAGCCAGTCCGAACAAGGAGCATTTCACCCCTGGAATGGCTCCATGAACTTGAGTCCCAGCTTCTTGCTGGGGAGTTTAACCTCAAGTATTTTGTGGAGAGGTAGACCTTTCCACACAGCTGGAATGGGGATTGCGGGGCTGGATGTTTGTCTGCCTTATAGGCACTTAAGCTAGCAGTTTCTTGACATTTTCCCATGCTGCTTTATGCCTTGGATATTCTGGCATTAGGACGAAGTCCATGCCACTCACTACTTTGAACGAGGTTAGTCCCATGTTACTGTGAACAGCATTGTTGTATGCGACCTCAGCGAAAGGCAGGAGGTCCACATAATTGGACTGCTGATAGTTCACGTAACACCTGAGGTACTGTTGTACCATGGCATTCATTCTCTCTGCCCCTCCATTGGTGCTCAGATGAAAGGCCAAACTAAGGCCCTGGGACAACCCAATGGACTGCAGGAACTCGCTCCAGAATGTTAGTTGTGAACTGGATCCCACTGTCCGAAATAATTGTTCATAGAACTCCATGCAGGTGGTAGGTATGTTTCAGGAACTATTTGGCTAGCTGGTGGGCTGAGGATAATCCCCTGCAGGGTATGAAGTGTGCCTTCTTGGAGAATAAGTCTATCAGTCCAGATCACCATGTTCCCCCCACTTTTTGGCAACTCCACTATAAAGTCCATTGCAATTTTGTCCCATGGCCCCTTGGCTCTGCCACAAGTTGCAGCCGTCTGGGGGTATTTCCTGGTTGCTTTTGCATCATGGCACAGATGGTGCAACTTTTCACATAACTGTCCATGTCTTTCTTTATGCCAGGCCACCAGAATTGCCTCCGTGCCAAGTGTAAAGTCTTTAGGAACCCAAGGTGGCCTGCTGATTTGATGTCGTGGCTCCTCTGGAGGATTAAGGTGTGTAAGGACTCTGGGACATAGAATTTCATCCCCTTCCATGCTAGGTCATCCCTTTTTGCCAAGATATGTTGGTTGTCACGGAACCAGGGATCTGCTAGCAGTTCAGTTTTGAGTTTCATGGTAAGATAGCTTATGGGTTGGCCTTGCTGGTTGTGGCGTTGTCATTTCGTGGTCACGTGGACGGCTGTTTGGGTAGGGGGGATGATGGCGTCTATTACCTCCTCCCATTCGCATTTGTACTGGGGCATGCAGGAGAGGGCATCAGCTAGGAAATTCCTGCCCCCTGGGATGTGTTTTAGCACAAAATTGACTTGGTTGAAGTATTGGGTGCAGCAGACTTGTTTGGGCGATAGTTTCCTTAACCCTAAGGGCCTCCACATTTTTGTGGTTAGTCTAGTCTTCAAACAGTTTCTCCTCCCCTTCCAGAAGGTGGTGCCAGGTTAGCAGTGCCCATCTTACTGCCAAAGCCTCTTTTTCCCATGCGGCCCAAGGCGTCTCTATGTCTGTGAGTTTTTGGGAGGTGTAGATGCAGGGCTGTAGTTTTCCTTGGTTATTTATTTGGAGTAGCATTGCTCCCACTGCCATGTTGCTGGCATCTGCTTGGATAATGAAGGGTTGTTCGGGGTCAGGATGCTACGGTACCAGTTCCTTTGCAAAGAGTTATTTTAGTGTTTCAAATGCCTTTTGGCAGGTTAGGTCCCACTGTAGGAGTTGTCCCAGGTGAGGCTTTGTTCCTGGGCCCCTGTCTTTAGGAAGTTTGTCATGGGATTGGCAATCTTCATGAAGGAGGGGATGAATTACCTGTAAAAATGTGCAAACTCTAGGAAGCTTTGTAGCTGTCTGCGGGTGCGAGAGGGCTGCCAGACTAGGACGGCTTGTACTTTGATTGGGTCCATCTTTATGCCCTCATTTGACACTCAGTAGCCCAGGTAGTCTAGCCATGTGTGGTGAAATTAGCATTTTGACAGCTTGACATAGAGGTTTTCCTCCAGAAGTTTTTCCAGTACCTGGCAGACTAGGGGAATGTGGTCTTCCATGGTCTCAGCGTAGATGAGGATGTCTTTCAAGTAGAAAAGGACCCCCTTATAGAGGTGCTCATGCAGCACCTCATTTATTAACTGCATAAACACCACCAGGGCCTCCTGCAGTCCGAAAGGCATGATTTTGAATTAGAAGTTCCCTAGGGAGCAGTTGAATGCAGTTTTCCATTCATCTCCCTCCCTGATGCGTACTCGGTAGTATGTTTCTCTGAGGTCTAATTTGGTAAAGACTTTTCCCTTGGCTAGGTGAGACAGCATGCCCTTCATGAGAGGGAGGGGGTATAGGTTGTGTACACATGCACAGTTTATTCCCCTAAAATCCATGCATAATCTCATGGTTCTATCATTTTTTCCTTTGAATAAGACTGGGGCTGTGACCCATGGCTTGGCTGGCTCAATGAACCCCCTTGCTAGGTTTTTGTTTAGGTATTTGCACATTTCTTGCATTTCCGGGGCGTCTTGGCATACAGTTTGGGTTTGGGTAAGTTTACCCTGGGGATGATTTTGATGGCGCAGTCCATCACGTGATGGCAGGGTAGGTCGTCACACTCGGCCTCGTTGAACACTTCCACAAGGTCCTGATATTCTCCAGGGATCTGTTCGGCCTCGGGTTTTGTCAGAGGTGGCTGCCAATTGTTTTGGTGGGGCCTTTGGAGGGTTTTTCTACATGGGCGATGCTCCTTTTTGCTGGTGCAGAGGGGGTTGGAGCCCTCTTGCTATCTTCAGCCTCTGGTTTCCCCTTTGCCACCAGATGGTAGGGCCCCACTTGTCTACCCAGGAGAGTCCCAGTATGATTGTGTCTATCATTTTGGGGGCTATTATGAATTGTATTGCTTCCCAGTGTTCTCTAGCTCTAGCTTTACTGGTTTGGTCAGGTGGGTGGCATAGGCTCCTCCCACTAGGGACCCATTGACCTGTTTGAACCTGATCGGCTGGGCCAGTCTTTTCACTCTAATTCCCAGTTTCAGGACCGTGGTTAGGTTAATCAAGCATCTAGTGCAGCCTGAGTCTATTAGGACTTGAAAAGTATCCTGGGTTCCTGTTTTTGTGGCTGTGAGGGAAGACAAAGGGGTGGATCTATTCACTCACCATTGGGTTGTTTTCACCTTTGTCCTCACTGTCATAGGGATCCAGCAATTGGTCATTGTTTTCTGGAGTCCCCCACTTTCAGCTGGGTGGGGAGGAGCCTCTAAAGCCTGGAGGCCTTTTCGGGATGTTTATGTTTGTTTATGTTTATGTTTATTGGACTTCTATACCGCCCTTCTCCCGAAGGACTCAGGGCGGTGTACAGCCATATTAAAACACATATAGATTTACAGAATTGTTTTATTTAAAAACAATTTAAAATCAAATATATAAAAATTTGGCCCACAGATTAAAAACTAACATACACCCATTATAAAATTCATATTAGGCCAGCCCAGCTTGTTGGAACAAAAGGGTCTTCAGGGTGCGGCAAAAGGTACACAGGTCAGGGATCATACGAACCTCTAGGGGCAGCTCATTCCAGAGGACTGGTGCCCCCACAGAGAAGGCTCTCCCCCTGGGTGTCGCCAGTCGGCATTGTTTGGCCGACCGCACCCTGAGGAGCCCCTCTCTGTGGGAGCATATTGGCCGGTGGGAGGCTATCGGTGGCAGAAGGCGGTCTTGTATATACCCCGGTCCTAAGCCATGGAGTGCTTTAAAGGTGGTGATCAACACCTTGAATTGCACCCGGAAGACTACCAGCGCAGCTCGCGCAGGAGAGGTGTTACGTGGGTGCGCTGAGTCGCCCCCATAATCACCCGCATAGCCACATTCTGGACCAGTTGTGTCAGCGGCATGCCTGGGGCCTCATTCCAGTCATGCCCTGGGTGATGGCTCTGGTTTGGGTTTCGGAGCTGAGGTCACTCATGCTGATGCCATGTGGCCTATTCCTCTGCATCTGTAGTATTTCAGCTGGCTTCATGGGAGAGTTGGTTTTGGGCCGGCTGTGGTGCTGTGGTCTCCCATTATCCAGATTCTCTCTGGTCTAGTTGTCCTCTCTCCTTGCTGTTTGATTGCTTTCTCATGTTGTTGGCGTGCAATCTGCCATCAACTTTTATGACTACTCGGAACCACTTAGAGAGTTGGTTTGGGATGCCCCGATAGGTGGTTACTTGGGCAATTTGCTTATCCAGGCTTGTTCTGAAAAAGTGAACTAACAGTTGCTCTGGCAAAGGGGTAGCCTTCCCACGACTCTCCTGAACTCATGAATGTGTTCAGTGGTGATATTCAATTTTTTCCCCTACCGGTTCTGGGCATGGCTTGGTGGGCATGGCTTGGTGGGGGGTGTCATGTGACTGAGTGGGCATGACCAACTTGATGTCACTCTCGGCAACCCAACAAGCCACACTCACAAAGCCATGCCCAAGGAACCGACAGAAAAGTTTGGCTGGCCAAGTCTTCTAGCATTCAACCTGGCTGCTTCTCGCCTCCTTCTCATGTTTGCTCTGTGTGTATGAGCCCAAGAAGGAGGAGAGAAGCAGCTATGTCGAATGCTGCAGCAGAGAGAAGCCAAATGTTTCTCCCTCCCTTCATAGCTGAGCTGCTCAGAAGGTAGCCATTGGCTGCAGTCTGTCCCTTTATGGTCCCTCCCTCCTGGGATTGTACCTTAAAGACTGCGGCCAGCGGCTGCCTTCTGAGCAGCTCCACTGCGACACTGTCCTTCTGGCTATTGCTGTTCTCCTGGCTGGGTCCAACTGCAAGCAGCACTGGCAGGCAATTGGGTGCGCGTGTGTGGCCGGCCACGCACATGCACCCCATTGCTTGCAGGTGCTGCTCACAGCCGGACCTGGCCAGGAAAATAGCAGCAGCCAGAGGGATAGCATCACAGCGGAGCTGCTCATAAGGCAGCCGAAAATGACTGCCGATGGTTGGAGGTTTCTTGGCATGAAAGGCAGCCTCACCTCATCCCCTACCAAGGCGCGAATGTAGGTTAGCAAGGTGGGTGGTGGCTCCAGGGCAAGGCCGCAGCCGGGGAATGGTGCATTAGCCAACCTGGCCGAGGTGGGCGGTGGTTTTGGGCAATGGTGCGTTTCCTGACTCGGCCAAGGTGGGTGGCGAGCGGGTGGCAGCTCCAGGGCCTTGGGGAATGGCGCATCCCTGGGCCCCAGCCCCTGACCCAAGGCGAAGGGCGAATGGGCGGCATGCATTGCTTACCTTTGGTGAGCTGAGCAGAGCTGGTGAGGCGATTAGCTGGGCTGCGTGGTGAAGGCAACATATATAGGGCAGGGGTGGATGGGCCAGGAAAGCAGTGAGCGGCTGGAAGGGACGAACAGTGAGTGGCCGGAAACTGCGAGCAGCAAGCTGCTGGAAGGGGTGAGTGGCAACTGGATGACAGGCGGGCATAGGCGGGGCTAGTCAGAGGTGGTATTAACCAGTTCAGCGAACCAATTCAAAAGTTGCTACCAGTTCACCTGAACCGGTCTGAACCGGTCGAATACCACCCCTGGTTGTATTCCTTAATGGCTCGCCCTCTCTGCTTTAAATTTCGGAGCTGATCCTCCGCGTACTGATCCTCCTCCACCTCCTCAAGCTTTTAGCCCTTGTAGGAAATTCTCAATATCTTGCACCTGGGGGGCTCTTCTCTTATGGAGGGCTGCTAGACATTCCTTTGCTTCTCCCACTAGCCCATCGGCAATGGTAATCACCATGGCTCTGTGGGATTAGTAGAGGTAACGCTCTAGGTGGACTTCAGCTGAGTCAAAGAATAGAGCTAGCTGGTCTGAGTCCCCATCAAATTCCCCCCTGAATCAGGGTAGGTCATTCAGCGCTGCTCTTCCCTCCTCATGTTGGCCCCCATGTGCCTGCGCTTGGTGTGTTTGGTGGTCTCCCTTGGCTCTAGTTCATAGAGAGGGGAGGGGCTGCCTGCCTTGGGCAGCTTGCCTGTTGCATGGGGGAAGCACTGGCTGCAGCCTTGAGCTCATTCTTCTTCTGGTGGGTGGAGAAGGGGGGCTGCATTCCCATCTGCATCTCCTCCCTTGAAAGGGCTCAGTTATAACCCCCCTCTCTTTTGGGTGGCACCATGGCCCCTCATCACGAATGGTGGCTTGATCTAATTCCTCCCTCAGCCGCTCTTTGGATCTCCCCAAGGGTTTCATCAGAGTTTTTGGGAACCTGGTCTGTTCCCAGTCCCACAACCATTCCACTCTTCCTATTTTGCTCAGGGGCTTTCCCCAGCCCTGGTGCTAGGGTGGGGGAACTCAACTCAGCTGCTTTTTTCCACCAATACACATCCTTCTTTGTTTCAGTCACTGGGCCAGGCATTTCAACTGTCTCGGCTTTGATGGTCAGGGAGAACTGCACTCCGGCTCTGATTGGGCTGCTGGGTCCTAGAAGTCCCTGGGTGAAGGCAAGTTCTGCCTCTTTCTGGGTCGCCCAGAGCAGGCTCTCTTCGGATAGTCCACACTCTGCCATAATGGTCTGAGTTTCTCTCCACACACCCCAGGTGTCGGGGAGCAGCTGGAAAACCTGGAGCTCAGGAGTCACAGTCATTTTGATTAGTTTTTTTTTTATTTAAAAAGTTTTAACAATCATTACAACAATTTCCCCCCCTCCCACCCCCCATCCCCCCACTCCCTCCAACCCCCCTCCCTCCCAACACCACCCCCCTGGACTTCCCAGAGCAAAAACAGGGTATAGCATAACAAACATAAGCTAAAATAAGTTAACTTTCTATGGTCTCCAAACTCCCCCTTGCTCTTTAACTCCCCTTTCAACTAACTAAACATATTCAAAAAGGAAATATAGATTTCATTCATAAGCTATTTGAAACTTTTTAGTTCGATATTTGTTTTGAATATAGTCAATCCATCTTCTCCATTCCAATATATATCTTTCATTTGAATGGTCCTTCAAATACGCTGAAATTTTAGCCATCTCTGCTAAATTCACTACTTTTAGTGTCCATTCTTCAATAGTAGGCAAGTCTTCCTTCTTCCAGTACTGTGCCACCAAGAGTCTGGCTGCTGTTATTAAATTTAAAATCAACTTAGTCTCTATAACAGTACAATCTGTAATTATGCCTAACAAAAAGAACTGTGGAGTAAATTTTATCTTCTTTTTGAGAACATTTTGAATAATCCACCATATTTTTATCCAAAATGCCTTAATTTTTTTACGTGTCCACCATATATGATAATACGTGGCATCATCACATTCACATCTCCAACACTTAGGTTGCACACTTGGATACATACAGGCTAGCTTTTTAGGATCCAGATGCCATCTATAAAACATTTTATAAAAATTTTCTCTTAAGTTTTGGGCTTGCGTAAACTTCACATTTCTAACCCATATTTTTTCCCACGGTTCCATCATTATTGGTTCTTCAATATTTTGTGCCCACTTTATCATACAGTCCTTAACTAACTCCGTTTCTGAATCTATTTCTACCAATGCATTATACAACCTTTTTATATGCATTTGACTTTGATTTCTAATCTGTTTTACCAAGTTCTCCTCATTTTGCAAAATACCAATTTTCTGATCTTCTCTCCATCTAGCTTGCAACTGTACATATTGAAAGCATGTTTGAATTATCCTGTCTTCTCTTAGTTGATTCAAAGATTTTAGTTTTAGTATACCTCTTTCCTTGTTAAGAAGCTCTTTGTATGTAATCACATCTTGTTTTTGCTTTACACTTATATTTTCTATTGCATGTCTGGGTATTGCCCACATTGGTAACTTCTCATTTAGTTTATACTTATACTTTTTCCAGACACACAATAAAGCATTCCTTAATATGTGACTTTTAAAAGTCTTATCCACTTTCTTATCATATAGTAAATAAGCATGCCACCCGTAAACCAAATCATATCCCTCAATATTCAATATTCTTTCTTCTGTTGAGTTCATCCAATCACTCATTGCTGCTAGGGCAGCTGCCTCATAATATAGTATTAAATTGGGCATTTTGAGACCTCCTCTTTCACGTATATCCTGCATTATTTTTTGTTTTATTCTCGGTCTCTTCCCTGCCCAGACAAAATTATTAATACCCTTCTGCCATATCTTCAATTTTCATCTTTTTTAAGTATTGGTATCATTTGAAAAAGAAACAAAAACTTAGGCAAAACATTCATTTTTACTGCTGCTATTCTTCCTAACAAGGATAATTGTAATTTTTTCCAATTTTCCATCTCTCTCTGTATTTTTGCCAAAACGGATCATAGTTATGCGTGAATAATTTCGCATTTGATGTCATAATATAAACCCCCAAATACTTAACTTTTTTTACTATTTCAAATCCTGTTAATCTTTCTAATTCATCTTTTTGATTTGCAGTCATGTTTTTAGTTATTATCTTCATTTTCCCTGCATTTATTTTAAATCCAGATACTTGCCCATATTGCTTAATTATATCCATTAAACCTACAACTGACTGTAATGGTTGGGTTAGAGTAACAACCAAATCATCTGCGAATGCTCGTACTCTGTAATCATACTGCCTAATTTTAATTCCCTTTATTTTATCTGACCCACGTATCTTACTCAACAAAAATTCCAAAGTCAAAATGAACAATAATGGAGACAAGGGACATCCTTGTCTTGTTCCTTTTTCTATATTAAAAGTATCTGTTAAACTACCATTAATTATTATTTGCGCTGTTTGTTTCTGATATATTGCCTTAATAGATTGTGTAAAATATTCTCCAAACTGCATCTTTTCTATTATTATTTTTTTTAAATTTGATTTATATGCCGCCCTTCTCCGAAGACTCAGGGCGGCTTACAATATGCTCAGCAATAGCCTTCATCCTTTTGTATATTTATACAAAGTCAGCTTATTGCCCCCACAACTGGGTCCTCAATTTACCTACCTTAGAAAGGATGGAAGGCTGAGTCAACCTTGAGCCTTGGTGAGATTCGAACCCTGCAGTAATTGCAGGCAGCTGGTCTTAATAACCAGCTTAATAACAGGGTGCCTTAAACTCCTGTACTACCAAGGCTCTTCATTTCAATAAGAAATGCCAATTCAATCGATCAAATGCTTTCTCCGCATCAAGAAATATCAGCACCGCAGGGATTTGGTTGTTCTTCCCCAAATACTCTAATAGGTTAACCACTTGCCTTACATTACTCTTGATTTGTCTACCATTTATAAAACCAGTTTGATCATTATGAATCATTTGTTGCATGACTGTCATTAACCTATTTGCTAGTATTTTAGCAAAAATCTTATAATCTGTATTTAAAAGTGATATAGGCCTATAATTTTTTGGCTGAGTGTGGTCTTGCTCCTTCTTTGGAATCAGAGAAATAAAAGCTGTCCTCCAGGATGAGGGTACATCTCCTCCAGATTGTATGTTGGTAAATAACTCTTTGAGTGGTCCCACCATTTCTAGCTGCAAGTGTTTATAATAAGCGGCTGTCAAACCATCTGTCCCAGGGGCTTTACCCACTTTCAACTGCTTAATTGCAAGCATGATCTCTTCGGAAGTTATTGGTTGATTTAAACCCTCCCTTTGCTCTTTTGTAATTATAGAAATATTCTCTTTCTGTAAATATCTATCTATATCTATACTTTGAATTTTATCACTAGCATACAACCTCGTGTAAAATTCTAAAAATGCTTTTTTAATCATGTTTTGCTGATAAACCTCTTTAGCTTTATATTCTATTTTCTCTATGGTCCGTGACTTTTGTTTTTTCCTTAACAGATATGCTAACCATCTCCCTGGTTTATTAGCATTGCAAAAAGTATTACGTTTAGCATATTGCAAATTAGTTGCGACCTGATCTGCCATTAGCATATTAAATTGCCCTCGCAGTAAGTTAATTGCTTCTTTTATTTTCTTGTCTGCTGGGTTCAATATCAAAGCTTGTTCTTTTTTTTAATTTCCTCTTCTAAGTCCTTCTTTTTTTTTCCTGTTTACGTCTATGTTTATTATTCAAATATATCAAAATACCTCTCATATATGCTTTACTTGCATCCCAAACCATTTCCATAGATGTACCCTTATGCATATTTATAATAAAAAATTCTTTCATAAATTTTTTAGATTCTTTTACATTTTCCTCATATCTAAACAGATTTTCATTTAACCTCCAAAACCTCTTAAATCCCATTCCATACTCTAATTCCATCCAAACTGGACTATGATCCGTTAAAACTCTTGGGCAGATCTTTGTCTTCTTCACCCTAGAAAAAAGATCATTAGTAAATTTTTTTTTAATTTGATTTATATGCCGCCCTTCTCCGGAGACTCAGGGCGGCTTACAGTGCGTTAAGCAATAGCCTTCATACTTTTGTATATTTATACAAAGTCAGCTTATTGCCCCCACAAACTGGGTCCTCATTTAACCTACCTTAGAAAGGATGGAAGGCTGAGTCAACCTTGAGCCTTGGAGAGATTCGAACCAGCAGTAAATTGCAGGCAGCTGTGTTTATAACAGGGTGCTTTAAACCACTGTAGTACCAAGGCTCTTTTTAATTAATATGAAATCAATCCTAGAGAAAGATTGATGTCTATCAGAGGAAAAAGTAAAGTCTTTTTCTTCAGGGTTCCTCTCTCTCCAGATATCTTTAAACTCCATATCATCCATCATTTCAAAAAACGATTTTGGCAATCTAGCACGCGTTGAGATATTTTGCAAGAGCCCCTTCTTATTTTTTTTAGTGTCCAAAACTCCATTCCAATCGCCCAATAAAATGCATGATTAGTAATCCCATTGTTGTAACTTGGAATGTAAAAGCTTATAAAAATTTTCCTGTTGTTGGTTCGGTGCATATACTCCAATTAAAAGTATTTTTTCTCCTTTTATTAAAAGTTCAATTGGTATAAATCTTCCTTGATCATCTGCTTCAATTAATTTGGCAATTAAGTCTTTTTTTAGGTATATAACTATACCATTCTTCTTCTCGGGAACAGATGCAACAAAATGTATACCTAACCTTGCATTTATTAAATATTTTTGATCTTTTCTTCTAATATGAGTCTCTTGTAAACAGATTACATCATTTTTAAACTGTTTCAAATAAGGAAATATTTTTCTCCTCTTTTGTGGTGAATTTAGGCCATTAACATTCCAAGTCAGAAATCTAGTTGCCATTCTTGGCCGCCTGAGCATCTGCTGGAACTCTCCACGCATTTTACTTTTTGGTCTTGCTCCTCCCACTGCTTCTGTTTTTGTAGTTTCTTGTATCATCTGTAGTTGCTGCAATCTTAATTCTTCTTGACACTTGGCTGCCACTCGGGTCTGTCTTTGATCCTTAAGTTCTTCTATTTTGTCAAACACCTCCAAAGTTTGAGCAGTAGTTGAAAGTTGTATTAAATCTTTTTGAGTAATCAAAGCTCCCCTTTGCACCTGTGCCAGCGATTCTTCCTTCTCCCCCTTTCTTGCCCCCTCTGCTTCCGTCTTCCTTCTAGCTTCTGGGGACTGTGGGCATCCAGCCTTTAGTACATTGGTGTAAAAATCTCTTGCCTTCCACACTGAGTTAAGATGATATCTTTCTCCTGAATAGTTCACCACTAGTCCGGCTGGAACCTCCCATCTGTACTGTATCTGACGGTTTCTCAGTTCTTCCACCAGAAAGGCATAATCCCTTCTGGCTCTCAACATTTTTGGGGGGGGGGTTCTTTCAGTATGAAAACCTCCTGCCCCTGCACTTGAAGTTTATTTTTAAAAGTGACTTGTAGGATTTCATTGCGTATTCTCCTTGTTGTAAAATAGACTACAATGTCTCTTGGTAGATGTTTTTGTCTGGCAACCCATGAATTGACACGGTAAATTTTGTCAATATGCCATTCAAGATTTGCTTTTTGATCTCCCATTATCTGTGCAAATTCTTCTGAAAAGACCTCTCTCAAATTCTCTTGCTTATTTTCTTTGAGGCCTCTTATTCTCAAAGCAAATTCCATATCTCTATATTGTATCATTATCACATTGGCCTCTGCTCTTTCCATCTTATTCTGGACCTCTCCCATTTTATTTTCCAGGTTCTCATTAGACTGTTTAATTTCTTCCACTTTTTCATCTATTGCTTCAATATGGCCTGCCAGACCTTGAATTGCCATGATAATATCTTCTCTAATTTCTTGATTACGTTTTTGAATAATCTCTTTAATTTGAACTATCTCCTCCGCAACATCTCGAATTTTATCCTCAAACACCGAAGTAATTTTTTTTTTTGTAACAGAGGCTTGTGTTTTAAGGGCTTCCTGCAACATTTCAAGTGTTAATATTGGTGGTTCCATTGGAACAGAGAGAAATTGCAATTTGGACATTTGAGCTGACGAGGTCCCAGCACTTTTGGGGACAATAGTCTTTACTTGTTTTGAAGCCATTTTTAGTTTCCAATTTGAATTTATTTAGCAGCCAGAACAACAAATCCACCAAATCCAAAAATCCCCAGTCTTTAAATAATATCAATCATTTTTTAAAAAAACAAAAAAACACTGCTGTAGTCTTTTTAGCCTTTAATCTTCTTTATTTTTTAAAAAAAGCAAAAATCTCTAATTTTGAAGAGGGGCTACCAGCGCTAAATGAAACTTTCCTCTTTAACTTTCATTTTCACGCCCCATTAAAGCTCAATCACCATCTTGGTTTTACTTTCTCCCCTTAATGAGTCAGAAGGAGTAATACACATTTGGAGTTAAAGTTCAGTACTTGCAAATCTGATTTCTCCTGAGTTTGCTCAGCCTGCTTCCAAATGATGTTTATTCCAAGCGTTGTTTGCAGGGGTGGTTGCGGCGTCTTCTTCTGCTTAAAGCAGAAACATCCCAGATCCGGAGCTCTGTCGGGCTTCCAGGGAGCTCTCACCCTTCAAGCCCCAGAATTGTTCCTGGGGCTCCTTGGGGAGCTCTACCTACGCCCATCTGCTCTCTTCCTCCCCTTTTCCCGTGGAGAAAGTTTTCGAGCCTCTAGACAGCTGATTTGCGCTGTTCTAGCGGTTTTACGAGATCGCGGGGCTGGCACTTACAAAAGGAGTGTCTTCGGCGCCTGCAGTGCCACCAGAAGTCTGTGGCATTTCTTTCGTGAGCTTCTGTTTCCCTGCAAATGACGAAACAGAAGCTCATGAAAGAAAAAGATCTTACCTCTTGCTGCACTGTCAGTGTTGGGATGCCCCACCTCTCACTGGCCAGCTGGTCTTCAGGTCTGCATGCTGGTGCATGTGCTCGTCACATGCACCTTTCAGTTTGGGTATGCACACACGCAGTTTGGGCACTTGGTGTCTAAAAGTTTTGCCATCACTGCTCTAGTTCTTCCCTAAATTGCCAATCAAATCTGATTCTGAAAGAATTTTACAGCTGTTAATTATTTTAAGAAGAAAAGTACAAGGTGTTTAAACAGCTGCTTCTGAGTCAGTGAAGTTGCAAGTACAACTTCTGACATCTTGTGAGATTCTGCTGTGACACCAATCTGTTCATGGATACTCCCCATATGCTCTTGTTTCTTGCTGAGTTTTGCCCTAGGATTAGAAATAAGAAGATTCCAATGGATTTAGCCTTTTTTTTTTTGAGACTGAGTTTAATTCCAATTAAATCAGATATCAAAATCACAGCCACCAGATTAATTAGTGGAACAGAGTGAAAACTGATCTTGCTTCTTAAAGCGTTAAGTGCACTATACTACATAAAATTGTTATAATTTATTGCTTAATTTGTTCATCTACAGATGGAAATTGAATACCTGGGAAAGAAGCTACTACTTCAATAGTAGAGTTCATGCTTAGTGTAATATAAAAGTTGCTTAGTAGATAGACAGCTATGTAAAGGTCTGTCTTTAATATTTTTAAGCTGTTCCACCATGGCCTCTTTGCACTGAATGAGGGCTGAAGGAAAAGTCTTCATATGTTAGATTCTTCTAAGAATAATGATCTCTTAACTTGTACTTAGTTGGATTTATCTCGAGATTCTGTCTATGCCCACACTTTCTATCTAGTCATTGAATAACTTTAAATTCCTTAAAAGAAATAGCAATAATTGATCATTAGGTGATATGGATGTTTAGGAGGCATCAAATCAACTACCCAACTTATCATCTTCTTCAAGATATCACTCATGGCTCAATGGAATTGGTAACTTTAATGACAAGAAAACAGAGCTACACTGAAAGAATGTAAGACAAGCGGAACTAACTTTTGTGCATAGATTATCTGTCATACAGAAGACCTTTGTACTATAACATGAAAAAAATGCACACATTATATAGGTAGTCCTCAACTTATTCCACCATTCATTTAGTGACAGATTCATTTAATCACACTGAAAAAAGTAACCATACTTTTATACTTCTATACCATACATAGAAGCCAGAATCAGAACTCAGAATCCAGAGGTACAGAATCAGGGGTGAAATGCTCCCGGTTCGGACCAGATCACCCGATCTGGTAGCGATGGCGGCAGGTGGTTCGGAGAACCAGTAGCAAAAATCCCTGTGGACCCGCCCCCATGCCCAGCTGAGCCGCGCAATCATCAGAGGCTGTTTTTTTACTTTTAAAAGCATTTTTTCTATAACCTCTTCAGACAAAAAAAAAAAGCCTCTGATGATTGTGCAGCTCAGCTGGGATCGTCAGAGGCTTTTCAAAGCATTTTTTTCTGCAACCCCTTCGGCCGAAGAGGTTGTGGGGGGAAAAATGCCTTTAAAAGCCTCTGGCAATCACAGCTGACTTGCCTAATTGTCAGAGGCTTCTAAAAGCATTTTTTTCTGCAACCTCATCAACTGAAGAGGCTGTAGGAAAAAAAAAAGCCTTTAAAAGCCTCTGGCGATCCCAGCTGACTTGCCTGATCATCAGAAGCTTCTAAAAGCATTTTTTTCTGCAACTTCTTAAGGTTGTAGAAAAAATGCTTTTAAAAGTTAAAAAAAAAGTTGGCCACACCCACTCAGTCATATTACACCCCCCCACCAAGCCACGCCCACAGAACCGGTAGTAACAAATTTTAGATTTCAACCCTGTACAAAATCAATAATCACAGAAGCACTCATATATATTCAGATCAGTGAATCTAAGCCACGCCCAGGCTTCAAGCCATCTGGGTCACCAAACAGTCCCCATTGGCTGACTGTTATCATGTCTATCCCCATTCATGAATTCTCATATACTGACACATTATTAGCAGAAAAAACCTGGAAGATAACAAATGTTTGGTGGAATAACTCTTATCATTTAATCCAGAGAAATAGTCTTATCTATTGTGGTAGGTTTTATCTGCGATGACAGTGATGATTCATATAGGGAAGAGGTGAAGGCTCTGGTGGACTAGTGCAATAAAAGTAACCTGGTTTTAAATGTTAACAAAACAAAGGAGATCATTGTAGATTTTAGAAAGAGTGGGCACAGTCATACTCCACTCAGTATCAAGGATGCAGCTGTAGAGGTGGTCAACAGTATTAAGTATATGGGAGTGCAGATAACTAACAATCTGAACTGGTCTCTATCCTTAGTGAAGCATGCAAACCAGTGTCTGCATTTCCTGCGTCAGATGAGGAGAGCACATCTTTCTCCTTCTATCCTGGCCACTTCTTACAGAGGCACGATTGAAAGCGTTTTAACAAACTACATCACTGTTTGGTTTGGTGGTAGCAGTGCCTCAGATAGAAAGTGCATTCAGAAAATGGTAAGCACAGCCAAGAAGATTATAGGAAGTTCGCTTCCTGTCATTCAGGATCCTGCTTATAAGTGCTATGTGCTTAAAGCTCAAAGCATTGTTAAAGACTCCAGACACCCACTTCACGGTCTGTTTCTGTGCTCCCCCCTGGGAGGAGGTTTCAAAGTATTTCTAGCAGGACTACCAGATTCTATAACAACTTTCTTTCCTATGCCATCCATCTTGTAAACTCGCAAGATTGTTTCCCTCACCATGTACATGTATACTTCCGAACTAGACTGTATTGTTTCTCTGTGTCATATAATATATGTGGGTATATGCATAATTTTGTATGTATATATGTATGTATGTATGTATGTATGTATGTATGTATGTATTTATGTATTTATTTATTTTATCATGTTTATGTAGTGCATATTAGAGAGCTGTATGCAACAAAATTTCATTTTAATGTATGCCGATTAGGGTACATTCAAAGTGACAATAATGTTATTCTAAGTCTAAGTCTAGTCAGTGTCAACTCGCAAAGCATCCCTGGCCTGCTCTCGAGTTGCCATAGGCAAGGGGGATGGAAAAATGAACTTCGCAACTGCCTCAAGGAGCTGGTATCTCAGTCAAAACAAGGCACATTCCAATTGATATGCCAAGGTCGTCTCTATGGAAACCCTCAGTGGCAGGAGGGGAGTGATCTCTACAACCCGTGAAATTGTTTTATTGGAGAATGTGACTGATGACACATCTTGGGTGAAGGAGGGAAACAGGGTCAGAGCTGGAACGTAAATTAAGTGAGGTCAGAATTGGCTTCATTTAGGTTCCAGTGGCTCCGCGTTCCCCGAATGGACGCTCCTTTAGGAGCTCCAGCCCTGTGATTCCATTTGCCACTAGAACAGTGAAAATCAGCTGTTCTAGCGGCTCGAAACTCTTCCCCAGGGAAAAGGGGGGAGAGAAGAGCAGAAGGGTCTGGGTAGAGCTCCCCTAGAGCCCCAGGCTTTTTTTTTAAGCCTGGGGTTTGCAGGGTGAGAGCTCCCTGAAAGCCCTTCAGTGCTCCGGATACGGGACGATTCTGCTTTATGCAGAACAAGGGGTTGCGACCACACCAGCAGAGCAATTTTAAGTATTATGAGAAAATTTGAACCTGGACGCTGGCAGAGCAAAATCAGGAGAACAGAAAATGCAAGTACTAAACTTTAACTCTGTTTAAAAGAAAAAGAAAAAAGATGGTGCTTAAGGGCGTTAAAACGAAATTTACTAGTGAAAGTGATCGTTAAAGCTGCAACATTGTAAAAGCTACTGGATTACATGGCAAGAAAAAGTTTTAAAGTGCTAGTGGAATGAAAAAGACTATGGTACTGACCCCAACTACTTTATACTTCTAAATTGTGTGGAAAATTATTGGATTTATTGACTTGACAGCTGAATAAATTTAAAGTGGAAATTGAATTATGGCTGACATCAAAGATGAGGATCATTATTATATGAGCCAGCAAATTCACAAATTGTGACTGTAAAGGTTTTACAAGAACTCTTAAATTTTTATGCTTCTGTTATATTGGAATCAATTGAAAGGACTATTCAAAATTATAATCTGAAGAACAGCAATGATTTGCTGGCTGGAAAAGAGGAAGAAAATCAAACTATTTCAACTTTGGAGCAGGAAAAAGAGGCTGTCAGGATCACGATGGAAGTTAGCACACTGAAAACAGACTTTGGCAGAAGCTTCTATGCAGTTAACTGAAAAGCAGCTAATAGACTCTTTCCTGCAGACTGATAAACTTTATCGTGATAATTTTTTAAAAAAAATTTGATTTATATGCCGCCCTTCTCCGAAGACTCAGGGCGGCTTACAATGTGCTCAGCAATAATTTCTGGTTTGATAGACAGAATCAATTTTCAAGGAAGGAAGTGACTGATTATATAAGCAGGAAGAGTCGAAATGGAGGTTTCAAATTGAAGGAGATAACTTTTAGAAGAGTACGATTTCCAAAGATGCATCAGCCTCAAATCTATATTCAAAAATTTTCGAAAATAAAAGCAGGGGGAGGAGCAATGTTGAAGAAGAAAGTACTATTGAAGAAAAAGGACTGGAAAAATATAGAAAGAAAGGAAGAATTGAAGATTAGTTTCTTTTGGGGAGGATTTTAATAATAAATTTGAAAAGTTTATTGAAATTAGTATTTAAGTTTAAGTAAAAATGTTTAACTAAAAATGGATAGCTTTTTTTAAAAAAATTATCGAGGTATTAAAATGTTTAACTTTAAACTTAATAGATAACTTTCTGAAAGTTTTGAAATTGATATTTTGAAGAATGAATTCAAGAGTTAGAAATAATTTTATGCTTATGCTTGTTTAATGTTACACTCTGTTTTTGCTCTGGGAAGTCGGGGGTGGGGGAGGGGAGAGAGAGTTGAAGGTTGTTGGGGATAAAATTGTTGTTTAATTTTTAACAAAACTAAAAGATAGATAAATGTATTAATAGAGAAGTAAGAAATGTAGGGGAAATGTCATAATAAAGGAAATGATAATATTAAGATATGATAAATATTGGAGGAGTAAAAAGAAGATACAAAAGATGTATTCAGAAGATATATTGGATGATTGATTATGTATTGTTTGTTTGTTTGTTTATAAAATAAAAACTTTTAATGAGAAAAAAAAAGAATTGGCTTCATTTGACATGAAACTCCTAATAAATAACTGGATTTCTTTTGAAGCTTGGCATAAGGCTCATGATTTAATTAGAGCATCAGTCAGAACCCTGACAGCAAGCCAACTCTCTCAAAAACTAATCAAATTGTAATTTAAGACTATATTATGAGGCAGCTGTTCTATCAGCAATGAGTGATTGGATGAATTTAACAGAAGAAAGAATATTGAATATTGAGGGATATGATTTGGTTTACGGGTGACATGCTTATTTATTATATGATAAGAAAGTGGATAAGACTTTTAAAAGTCACATATTAAGGAATGCTTTATTGTGTGTCTGGAAAAAGTATAAGTATAAACTAAATGAGAAGTTACCAATGTGGGCAATACCCAGACATGCAATAGAAAATATAAGTGTAAAGCAAAAACAAGATGTGATTACATACAAAGAGCTTCTTAACAAGGAAAGAGGTATACTAAAACTAAAATCTTTGAATCAACTAAGAGAAGACAGGATAATTCAAACATGCTTTCAATATGTACAGTTGCAAGCTAGATGGAGAGAAGATCAGAAAATTGGTATTTTGCAAAATGAGGAGAACTTGGTAAAACAGATTAGAAATCAAAGTCAAATGCATATAAAAAGGTTGTATAATGCATTGGTAGAAATAGATTCAGAAACGGAGTTAGTTAAGGACTGTATGATAAAGTGGGCACAAAATATTGAAGAACCAATAATGATGGAACCGTGGGAAAAAATATGGGTTAGAAATGTGAAGTTTACGCAAGCCCAAAACTTAAGAGAAAATTTTTATAAAATGTTTTATAGATGGCATCTGGATCCTAAAAAGCTAGCCTGTATGTATCCAAGTGTGCAACCTAAGTGTTGGAGATGTGAATGTGACGATGCCACGTATTATCATATATGGTGGACATGTAAAAAAATTAAGGCATTTTGGATAAAAATATGGTGGATTATTCAAAATGTTCTCAAAAAGAAGATAAAATTTATTCCACAGTTCTTTTTGTTAGGCATAATTACAGATTGTACTGTTATAGAGACTAAGTTGATTTTAAATTTAATAACAGCAGCCAGACTCTTGGTGGCACAGTACTGGAAGAAGGAAGACTTGCCTACTATTGAAGAATGGACACTAAAAGTAGTGAATTTAGCAGAGATGGCTAAAATTTCAGCGTATTTGAAGGACCATTCAAATGAAAGATATATATTGGAATGGAGAAGATGGATTGACTATATTCAAAACAAATATCGAACTAAAAAGTTTCAAATAGCTTATGAATGAAATCTATATTTCCTTTTTGAATATGTTTAGTTAGTTGAAAGGGGAGTTAAAGAGCAAGGGGGAGTTTGGAGACCATAGAAAGTTAACTTATTTTAGCTTATGTTTGTTATGCTATACCCTGTTTTTGCTCTGGGAAGTCCAGGGGGGTGGTGTTGGGAGGGAGGGGGGTTGGAGGGAGTGGGGGGATGGGGGGTGGGAGGGGGGGAAATTGTTGTAATGATTGTTAAAACTTTTTAAATAAAAAAAAAACTAATCAAAATGACTGTGACTCCTGAGCTCCAGGTTTTCCAGCTGCTCCCCGACACCTGGGGTGTGTGGAGAGAAACTCAGACCATTATGGCAGAGTGTGGACTATCCGAAGAGAGCCTGCTCTGGGCGACCCAGAAAGAGGCAGAACTTGCCTTCACCCAGGGACTTCTAGGACCCAGCAGCCCAATCAGAGCCGGAGTGCAGTTCTCCCTGACCATCAAAGCCGAGACAGTTGAAATGCCTGGCCCAGTGACTGAAACAAAGAAGGATGTGTATTGGTGGAAAAAAGCAGCTGAGTTGAGTTCCCCCACCCTAGCACCAGGGCTGGGGAAAGCCCCTGAGCAAAATAGGAAGAGTGGAATGGTTGTGGGACTGGGAACAGACCAGGTTCCCAAAAACTCTGATGAAACCCTTGGGGAGATCCAAAGAGCGGCTGAGGGAGGAATTAGATCAAGCCACCATTCGTGATGAGGGGCCATGGTGCCACCCAAAAGAGAGGGGGGTTATAACTGAGCCCTTTCAAGGGAGGAGATGCAGATGGGAATGCAGCCCCCCTTCTCCACCCACCAGAAGAAGAATGAGCTCAAGGCTGCAGCCAGTGCTTCCCCCATGCAACAGGCAAGCTGCCCAAGGCAGGCAGCCCCTCCCCTCTCTATGAACTAGAGCCAAGGGAGACCACCAAACACACCAAGCGCAGGCACATGGGGGCCAACATGAGGAGGGAAGAGCAGCGCTGAATGACCTACCCTGATTCAGGGGGGAATTTGATGGGGACTCAGACCAGCTAGCTCTATTCTTTGACTCAGCTGAAGTCCACCTAGAGCGTTACCTCTACTAATCCCACAGAGCCATGGTGAATACCATTGCCGACGGGCTAGTGGGAGAAGCAAAGGAATGTCTAGCAGCCCTCCATAAGAGAAGAGCCCCCCAGGTGCAAGATATTGAGGATTTCCTACAAGGGCTAAAAGCTTGAGGAGGTGGACTAGGATCAGTACGCGGAGGATCAGCTCCGAAATTTAAAGCAGAGAGGGCGAGCCATTAAGGAATACAACCAGGGGTGGTATTCGACCGGTTCAGTTAGGTATAATTAGAGATTGTACTGTTATAGAGACTAAGTTGATTTTAAATTTAATAACAGCAGCCAGACTTTTGGTGGCGCAGTATTGGAAGAAGGAAGACTTGCCTACTATTGAAGAATGGACATTAAAAGTAGTGAACTTTGCAGAGATGGCCAAAATTTCAGCGTATTTGAAGGACCATTCAAATGAAAGATATACATCGGAATGGAGAAGATGGATTGACTATATTCAAAACAAAAATTGGACTAAAAAGCTTCAAATAACTTATGAATGAAATCAACTTTTTCTTTTTGAATTATGTTTTGTTAGTTGAAAGGGGAGTTAAAGAGCAAGAGGGAATTAAGAGCCTACAGAAAGTTAGCATATTTTAGTTTATGTTTGTTAAATGTTACACCCTGTATTTGCTCTGGGAAGTCTGAGGTGGGGGGAGGGGGTTTGGAGGGAGAGGGGGGATGGGGGATGGGTGGTGGGGGGAGGAGGGAAGAGGGGGGAGGAGGAACGGGGAAAATTGTTGTAATATTTGATAAAACTTTTTAATAAAAAAAGAAAGGAAGAAAGAAATGCCACAGAGATCTGACCTGGGGTGACAGCGCATATGCGAGCAGAGAGGGCTCTGCATGCCATCTCTGGCATGCGTGCCATAGGTTCGCCATCATGGAACTAGAGTGTCAGGAGTCCAACTGATGCCCTAATTAAATCATGAGACTCAGGCCAAGCTTCAAAGGAAATCCAATTATTTATTAGGAGCTTCATGTCGGCATGGACCAAATGGAGCCAACTCTGACCTCATTTAATTCGTGCTTTGGCTCTGACCCTGTTTCCCCCTCCCCACAAGATGTGTCATCAGTCACATTCCCCAACGAAGCAATTTCGCAGGTTGTAGAAGTCACTCCCTCTGACCACTGTGGGTTCTCGTGGAGATGACCCTGACGTCGCCAGCTGGGATGTGCTTTGTTTTGACTGAAATGGTTTTCCTTGATGCAGCTGCAAGGTTCGATTCCCCATCCCCCTTGCTTATGGCAACTCGAGCGCAGGTCAGGGATGCTTCACAAGTTGACATACAGAAGATAAGGGCAAAATCTCCTTCTATAGCAATGAATAATGGTAATAATGTACAGAAAATTTTAAGATAGCTGTAATGTTACATTGTATTTGAAATAGGACCCTAGAGATTAATAATAACTTGCAAAATAAGTAAACTGACATTCTGGCAAAAGTTTTGAAAGATTTTAAGAACTATTGTGAACAGAGAAAGAATGCTGCATTAGAAAGATACCAATTTTAGCCACTTAAATTTAACAAGACAGATGGTATAGACCAGGGGTGAAATCCAGCAGGTTCTGACAGGTTCTGGAGAACCGATAGCAGAAATTTTGAGCAGTTCAGAGAACTGGTAGCAGAAATTTTGAGTAGTTTGGAGAACTGGCAAATACACCTCTGGCTGGCCCCAGAGTGGGGTGGGAATGGAGATTTTGCAATGTCCTTCTCCCAGGAGTGGGGAGGGAATGGAGATTTTGCAGTATCCTTCCTCTCCCACGCCCACCAAGCCACACCACGCCCACCAAGCCACGCCGACAGAACCGGTAGTAAAAAAATTTGGATTTCACCACTGGTGTAGACAGCTCTATATGCTTGTGAGATTCAAAGTGCAAGATTGTGAGTTTGAGGACTTTAAAAACTTTATGGTCAGAGATTATTTTTTGCATCTCTGTTTGAGACCTGAATGGTTAGAGTGATGTTTCTCAATCTTAGCAACTTTAAGATTTGTGGACTTCCACTTCAATGGCTGGCTAGGGAATTCTGGGAGTTTAAGAAAACATGTCTTAAGGTGGACTAACATGTCTCTAGTACAGTGGACTAAAGCACTGTTATTAACAACTGTTGCTTGCAATTACTGCAAGTTCAAATCTCACCAGGCTCAAGGTTGACTCAGCCTTCCATCCTTTCAAAGGTAGGTGAAATGAGGACCCAGATTATGGGGGCAATAAGCTGACTTTGTATAAATATACAAAAGTATGAAGGCTATTGCTTAATGCATTGTAAGCCACCCTGAGTCTCCGGAGAAGGGCGGCATATAAATTTAAAAAAAAATCAATGATAGGAAACACAGGGTTAGAGCTAGTGGTGGGATTCAGCCAGTTCGCACCACTTCCGGAGAACCAGTTGTTAACTTTCTGAGCAGTTTGGCAAACTGGTTGTTGGAAGAAATCATTAGGGCAAAGAACTGGTTGTTAAATTACTTGAATCCCACCATTGGTTAGAGCACTTAAAGCCTCCTAGGAAATATTTGCAGAGCTCCAGGCGTAGTCTGCAAAAATCTAGATGACCACTTAATGATAGCAAAAGATGCAAAACCTCATAATTCTTTATTATCATCCAATACCAATAGATGTATAGTTGTGTGTCTCAGATTTCTTTATTTTATTATTTATTTATTAAACTTACATGTTGCCCTTTTTGCCAAAGGCAGCCCTTAGTGGCTTACTTTTTATTCCACCTTTATTATTATACTGTACCATTCCATCACATTGTATCACATCACATCATGGTCATTACTATTTTTTCAGCTCAGATCTGGTGGCTCTAATAATAAAAGGTATATTCTGGGGCAGAGAGAAAAAACTAAACAGTCTCTTATAATTTTTACTGTAATAAATAGAGACCCTTAGCTACAAAGAATCCTTACAAAAGACAACAATAAAGTTTGATTCTGTATCTGTATCTGTTTTTGGTACAATGTACTATCAATATGAGAGTAAAAATCATTTTGCAGAAATGTATAGAACTAAAATGGACACACCTTTTTAGGGAAGTTTTGCTTTTATCTTCTCTAGGTTCAAAATTTATATATTCTTTATTCCTCAGAGCAGTATTTCCATAAATGTACTGAATAAATTAAGATTTTGGAGTCTTGTTTCTATGTTTTAAGTATATTTTCAAATTCAATTGCAGGCAGAACCATCTTTTGAAGCATTGCCAACCAACATGTAAAAAGCTCCTCCTATGAGCATATTACTGGATGCCTTTGATAAGGCAAGGAATAAGCCTAAATTAATCATAAATGCTCATTGCAAAATTGACTTTCATAACATGACTCTATATAGAGTTTTGCGTCAGGGCATGATGCAACATCCTGCTTGAGCAAATCAGTTTGTGTCTCATATGACACATATCTGCTTGGGACAGCTTATGCATTGAGTTCATGGGATATTCTTGAAATTAAGGAAAGTCTCTCTCTCTCTTTTCCTCCCTTCTCCTCTCTCCTTCCTCTCTGTCCCTCTACTCCTCTCTCCCTTCCCTCTCTGTTGTTGTGTCCATTTTCAATTCAATATTTTGTTAAGATGGTATTCGAGCAACCCCGATCTTATATTTATCCACATTTTCCTTTCAATTTCTTTTCTATTTTGCTGATTAGACATATCATCCTTAAGTACATTTATATAGTACCTCTTTTTTCATTTCCCACCTCCTTCCCCCTTTTTCATTTACTCAGGTGTCATCCGGATTTCTATTTTATTTGTCTTTTCTCTCATTTATTTTTATTCATGTTCCTTTTCTACCCAATCATAAAAATGTCCCCATGTCTTGAAGTACACTGATTCCTCTTTATCTTTTATTCTTAATGTTAACCTGTTCATTTCTGGACATTCTAAATTTTCTTTATTATCTCTCCTTCTAACGGGATTTTTTCTGCTTTCCAGTTTTGTGCAAATACTATTTTAGCCGCTGTTATTATATGTATAATCAAATATGTATCTTCTTTGCCATAGTTCTCTGGTAAAATTCCCAATAAAAATGTCTCTGGTCTTAACTCTATATGCTGGTGTAGCATTCCTTCTAACCATGTTTGTATTTTAACCCAATAATTCTTTGCTTCGTTACATGACCACCACATATGATAATGTGATCTTGGAGACATTTCCAAAATTTAACTGATTTGTCTTTAAACATTTTTGCTAACCTTTCTGGTGGCATATGCCATCTATAAAATATTTTATATAAATTTTCTTTATATGCTGTTGCCATTGTTAATTTATAATTCCCTTCCCATAGTTGTTGCCATTTCTCTAATTCAATTATATAGCCCAGGGGTCAGCAATCCGCGGCTCTGGAGCAGCAAGTGGCTCTTTGGGCCCTCTGCCGTGGCTCCCTGTCCCATCACTGGTTGGCCCCACCCCTCGTCCCTCTTATTTCTTTTTTTGACTCCAGCCCGAAGCGGCAGGAAGCGAAGGCTGCCTTACGCGCAAATGTGGCATGAAGGCAGGTACAGGGCAGCTTCACTCCTGCACTCTCCTCCCCCCCTGAGCTGGGAGCATGCGCACGTGTGGGGAGACCCTTCTCAAGTGAGCACCAAAGCGCAGCAAAGACACGTGCAGGGTGGGCGGCCACTCGCTTGGGAGGGTCTTAGCAGGATGCGGCTTCTCTCCTGCACTAATGATCTGGCCAGCGCTGGATCTCCTCCTCCCACTCTTATGACACTCTGGCTGTGAGCTGCACACCCTCAAGTGTGAGATCCTCTTCAAGTAATCGCCAAAGCTCAGGAAAGGTGCACATGGGGTGGGCAGTAGCTCGTTTAAGGAGGGTCTCCCCACGTGTGCGCATGCTCCCTGCTCAGCCACAGCCGGCCAGGGCATCATGAGAGTGGGAGGAGGAGGAGAGTGCAGGAGCAAAGCTTCCCTGTATCTGCCTTCATGTCACATTTGCATATAAGGCAGCCTTCACTTCCTGCCGCTTTGGGCTGGAGTTTGCACCCTCTGCACTTGGCTGAAGAGCTAGCGGGGTGGGGGATGAAACAGCAAAGTGATGGCTGGAGCATTAGTGCAGGAGAGAAGCCACGTCCTGTTAAGACCCTCCTAAGCTTTGGCGCTCGCTTGGGGTGGGTCTCCCCGGGCATGCACACACTCCTGGCTCAGCCACAGCCGACCAGGGCATCATGAGAGGAGTGGGGAGGAGGAGGGCGGTCGCCTGAAGGGAGGGGGAGAGAAAGACACACACACATATATACAGAGAGGAGAGAGAGAGAAAGAGAGAGACATAGAATGATACATAGAGAGGGGTAAGAGAGGGAGAGGGAGAGAGAGATACAGAGGGAGAGAGACACGGGATGGGGGTGAGGGGGAGATAGGGAGCGGGGGAGCCAGAATGGTTTTGTGACTGGGTAGGCGTGGCTAGGGGGTCATGTGACTGGGTGGGAGTGAGTGACATCGAGTTGGCCACACCCACCCAGGTTTTGTGGCTCCAGTGTGTTTTTTACTGTGGGAAACAAGTCCAAGTGGCTCTTTGAGTGTTTAAGGTTGACGACTCCTGGTATAGCCAATATTTTTGCCCACACTATCATTGTTTCTTTTAATTCTTCATCTTCTAATCTAATTCGCAGTAGATAATTATATAATTTCTTAATCATTTTTTCATCTGTTCCCATCAGTATCTCATCCAATTCTGATTTACCCATATTAAAACCATACTGTTTAAGATCTTTTTCATATCTTGATGGTATTTGCAATCGTTTAAACCAATCTGTCTCAATCCCTTGCTTTTCCAACTTTTTTTTTTAATAATTTTTTTTTATTTTTAAAACAAAAACATAAAACACATCTTTTCAAAACGAAGCTTTTGTTCTGGTCACATATTAAAGCAAATCATTAACAAATCTTATTTTTCAATTAACACAACTAAATATTTTAAAACAAGTATTTCCCTCAAATCTATCTATATAACTATGCCATTATCCCCAAAAACCCGTTACTTAAATCTTATATCCTAACCAATTATCAATCCATTTTCTCTTTCATTTGCTTAGATGGATATATTTTAACAATATAAATCATACAAGTATATTAAACATTCCAAATTTTTAATTTCAACATACCCAATTTTTTCTAACTATTAAATTCAAAATTTATACTTTATTTCTATTATTAAACCTATCTTATTCATTTTATCTTAACTATCATTCTCAACATACATCCCCTCACTTTGATTATCTCACCTCATTTTATATTTTCCTAAAAAAACAACAACCACCCAACATTATTATCTTTATCTTTGTTGTTAAACCAATCATTTTTATTTCTTGGTTTTTAAACACAGCATAACCATTTATTTTAGCTGTTGAACACAGCATATCCTTTTTTATTTTTTGGCTGTTACACAGCATGCCCTTTTTTGGCTGTTAAACACAGCATATTAATTTTTGGTTTTTGGCCGTTACATGGCATATTCAGTTTGGTTTGGCTGCTACACAGCATAATCATTTTGTTTGGCTGTTCAACACAGCATATTATAACTTTTTGGCTGTTAAACACAGCATATTTATAGTTGGTTTAACTATCAATCTCTATGTCAGGTTTTGGTGTTATCTCAAACTAAGTGAAAGTTCATCTCAGCATTAAAGCAAGGCTTATCCCTCTCTCATTCATGTCAGCGCTGGGGGAGATCACAAATTGGAACGCTGACACTCTACTTTAACCTTTCTTTGTTGTTTCCATCCATCTATGCATTGCTTTTTCACATAATCTTATTTTTCTGTATCCTTTTTCATGACATTCATGACATTTTAACATTGAGACATGGTTCTTGCTTTTTTTTTTATTGAAAAAGTTTTTCAAATACAAATTCCCCCCCTTTTCTTCCCCCCTCCTCCCTAACCCCCCTCCCCCTCCCCTCCCCCTGTGGCTTCTCCAAAATAAAACCCAGATTAATAACAGATTATATAATACTTTACCATCCTTTTACTCCATCCCCCATATACTGACCCTTTCTTTCTAACAATATTATTATATCCCCCCTATACTATACATTTCAAAATAACATTCAGCTATAAATTGTATAATAAATCCTAATTTGGCAATTTCAACTTCACCCATATCCTCCTCCCCCATACATATATCTCTTAATTCAGGTCTTTTACGTATATTAATATAACATAACATCCCTTTTCCTAAACTAAACAATCAGTAAACTAACCCAACTCCACCCATTTTCCTACAGGTCTACCATACATAATATTTTTAATATTTTTATTCTTCTGCCCACACCATTAAAAAAAACATTTCCATATGTAAATAAAATCTTCAAATGACTTTAAGCTTGTAATCCATATGGTATCTTCTATAATGTCTTTCATCTGGATTGTTAATTCGATCACCCATAACATCAAATTCTAGTTCCAACAGCATGTTCAGTATCTTCAATTACCATCTGCCCCCATCAATAATAAATGTTTTCGTATATAAAAAAACACCCGAGTGACTTTATATTTATATTCCATATAGTGTCTTCTGTAATGTCTTCCATCTAGAATATTAATTCCAACCACTGTGTTAGGGTAACAACCAGATCTTCTGCATGCCCCAATCCCATAATTCTCTTGCCTTGTAGCTCAGCATAAATGTAATCCATTTGTCAAAGAGTCCAAAATAGAAAGTTCCAATCCACTCAATTTAAGGCCATCTTCCACATCCCAAAAGTACAGCACTGCAGAGATCTGTCACTCTCCTCAAAATAATATAAACCAATACTTTGCCTCAACTATATTTTCATGTATTCAATCGTCTCTTAAGTAACTGGCATTACACTGTTGTTTAGTCTAAAAAATTTTATTTTTGTAGGACCTGCTTCTTCTTTTCTTAACTTTTTGTGGTTTAGATCTCCATCCTAGTTTCCTTTCTATAAGTTGTATATCAACTGATTGATTTCCATGCTGGTCTGTAACTTGATAAATCATCACATTAGAATCCAAAGCCGCGACTGGCCGGGGCTTGAGAAAAGCTGAAAGTGAAAGTCCTTCCATTTGAATAGTTTATTACATTACAAAGTATCTAACAAAAGTGCTGGTTAGAAGTGAAGAGAAAAATTCTTATTTCATGCCTCTTCCTTCTTAGAGATTTGTTATTGATATTGTTTGGAGAGAAGTCTTTTTCTTTAAAAGGAAAAAAAATCTGTTTGTGTGGCAGGATGGCGCTAAAACTGACAAAGCCAGATAACCAAGCTGTGGGGGGGGGGGCTCCCCCATTTATAAATCACATGAACAAGTTGTGAGCTTGCAGATGCAGAAGAATGGCTTCACAGACCTAAAGGAATTTGTACTGGAGGAGATGGCAAGACAGATAAGATTGTGAATCAGAACCTTGAAAATTTTAGACAGGAAATTAAAGAGTTGGTTCAACAAAAGTATGATATTCTGAAGCAACATATGAACAGTTTCTTAGAAATAATTATGAAGATGGATGAAGTTATAAATTCAAAAATAGAGTCTACAATGAAGGAAGTTGATGATAAGATTTATAATTTGGATAATAAAATACAAAGAATTGAAAATGATTTAATAATGATTCAAGAAAAAAGCTTAGAAGTAGAGTTTAAAAAAATAAAGGAAGCTGACTACAAGACTCACAATGTAGATAATATAAAACAAAGGATTGAAAATGAAGCCACAATAATGCAATTCAGATTCATGGAATTTGCAGTTAGAATTAGGGGAATACAGGAAAATAAAAGAGAAGATTTGAGAAAGGTGTCTGCTGAAGTTCTGGCTGGATTTTAAAGGTTAGTTCTGAAGAGGTATCCTGCAAGATTGACAAGGCCTACAGAGTTAATTCTTGGGTGGCGAAGCAAAGGCAGTTGCCTAGAGATGTGGTGATTTACTTTACTGACAAAGAAATAAGAAATGTCATTGTGCAAAAGTCTTTTAACTCCACTCTTGAAATGCATGGAAGGAAGATTTGGATATTTAAGGAGCTGCTGCCCAAGATGTTAAAAGATAGAAAGGATTTTGGATTTTTGGTGACTGAGCTAAAGAAACAAAACATCCCATCTTTGGCTTTCTTCGCCTCTGGGGTGGAGTCTGCAATGCTGGGACCCCCTGGACTGCCGCATCTCTTGCCTGAAATTCAGAGGCTTGAGATGTTCCTTCCCCAGCTTGATCTTACTCTCCCCCACAAGCAGCCATCTCTGGGTCTTCAGCATCTCTGGGTCTTCAGCATCTCTGAGAAGTTGCATAGCTTCGGCGACCATGAGGCTTTCTTTCTGCTCTTGCATCCATGCTGATTCTCCCCTTTGGGGACTGGCACTTGTTACTCCTTGGGGGGGTCCTTCCCCAGTCCGGTAGCTTCCCCACTCCAGTCGACCATCTGGCTCGCTCTGCCTGCTCTCCCAGTCATAATTTTTCCATCCATTCCGAAGTCCCCCCTGCCCCCTGGGTGGAGGGAAGGAATTGTAGAGCCAGCAGCTCCCATCTGGTCCTGATCACTGTCTTGATCAGACATCATTTGGTTTCAGCCCCCTCGGTAGTTATCCAGGATGGCAGTAAAAGTGAGATCTTGCTTAATGTCAGGCATGCCTCCTTTCAGATTTCAGGAAAGAATGACCCTGACTCCATTTTCATAGATAAAGGTACTTTTACTAAAATTGAACTGAATGCAGCCAAGGAAAGCAAGATCTGAGGCAATAGGCGCGAAAATCACATATAGAAAGCATCCCCTCCCAATTGTCCAGCGTAAATCATCCAATCCAAAGGTCCCCCAGAGGTCAGGTGGAATCATACGTCTGGCAGTGTCATCAATCTGGAATTGAGTCAGGACCGTTGACTCAATAGCAGCTTCAAAGGCACAGGACTGCAGCCAAGTTTTCGCTTTAGTTTCTCCTGTCCTCCCATCCTCCAGCACACTTCCCCATCTAGCAACTTCCAACTCCCCCCTCCCCTGTTACCATGGCAGCCAACAAGCAAGCATTGGAAGAGCGGAGGTTGACAATATATTTCCTTCCATTTTCCAAATTTTTAATTTTTTTCTCCATAAATCACATTAACTCTCTTTTCTTATTTTTATTCTGGATATGATGTATCAACTTTTGAGGTTGCACTTAATCCTTCTTCTATTCTTGCGCCAACATTTAAATTGTTATTATTTCAACTGTAGGAGTTCCATTGTAAATTTCTTTTCTTTTCACCATAATCAACTGCCTGCACAGGAAAGAAAAATCCTCCTCCACAGAATTCGGTAATTTTTATCTATAAAACTCAGAGTTTCCCATAACAAAGGGAAGTTACAAAGTTCTGCTTTATGCCAGATGGTGTCTCTCTATAATCCACATTTTCCATTAGTCATGCAAGACTCCATTTTATTCATTATTATATAACCATCCAATTTATTTCTTCTTATTTCTTCTTCTTTTAATTAAAAAAATATCAAATCCTCTTTTTTAAAATCCAATTCGAATTTTAAAGTGTTTAGTCTTTTAACCATATCTCCAGATTAATTCTCTTAGTTCTGTTCCAAAATTAGTTGTTTCTTGGGTCTTTGTCTCTTTAAAGTTGTAGTTTTAAAAAGTTTGTCCAAAGTCCCTTTGTTGCATAGCCGCTGTTTTTGGCTAGGGGTCTTCTAATTATTAGTGATGTTCCAAACATTGTTACAAGCCTGGGCTGTTGTCACTCACCTGGCTTGAAAGAGCTCCGTTTTTCTCCACTTTCCTCCAGCACTTTTCTTGCCCGGTTGTCCCAGCTTTGTGGCAGCCGCCATGGCTGCCGCCCCCTGTCGCCGACTCACAGAGGGTTCCCTCTGACCTCTGAGGAACTTGCCTGTTCCTCTTGGTCATCCGAGGCACCCCTCTTCTTCCCCCATCCCTGCAGGACGGGTTCGGTCTGAAGATTCATTGGCGGTGGTTCGGGCAGCTGGGGTTTTCATGGGGCTCATCAGAGCCCACTATTTCCCCGACTGTCTCATCGCGATGCCAAACCGGAAGTCCCCCTTGCTTTTCCAATTCTTGTTTTTGTTTTAGTTCTCCTTTTTCTGTTCAAATATCCTTATATTTAACAATATTTTTCATATTAATAATATTTGGATGTATCAAAGCTTCCATTGTCGAAAGGCACATTGGTATTTCCATATAATGTTTTTCTTTCACTGTCTCCCACACTGTTATTAAACCATTTCTTACATAATGTCTCTGGAAGTATCCATGTACCCTGTTTTTCCCATACCATAAAAAAGCGTGCCAACCTAGTTGCAAATCATGTCCCTCCAAAGTCAATAGTCTTGCATTGCTCAATAAGATCCATTCTTTAATCCACGTTAGCATTGCCGCTTGGTAATACAGTTCCCAATTTGGAAGTCCAAACCCGCCTCTAATTCTAGAATCTTGTAACATTTTAATATTGATTCTTGCTTTTTTCCCTTGCCATATATATTTCCACATTGTCCTATTCAAATTTTCAAAGTACTTTTTCTTAATCTTTATTGGTATCATTTGGAAGAGAAATAAGATACTTGGTAATATGTTCATCTTAATTAACGCTATCCTTCCCATTAATTATAATTGCAAATTTCTCCATTTCTCCAAGTCTTTTTCAATTTGATTTCTCAATTTATGGTAGTTATCTTCTTTGATGGTTATGCATCTTGAAGTTAGCTGAATGCCCAAATATTTCACTTTCTTCATTATTTGAATATTTAGTTTCTTCATTATTTTCTTTTTTGTTTTTCTATCATATTTTTAACTAAAATTTTTGTCTTATCTTTATTAATTTTCAGTCCTGCTACTGCTCCATATTCCTCTATTTGTTCCAGTAACTTTGGGCCTGTTTCTATAGGATCTTCTATAATAAACACTAAATCATCCACAAATGCTTGCAATTTATAGTCTTCTTTTTAAATTTTCATTACTTTTATTTCTTTATCTTGTCTTACCCTTCTGTTTAAAATCTCTAATATCAATATAAATAATAATGGAGATAACGGACATCCTTGTCTGGTTCCTTTTCTAATACCCACTTTTTCTGTCATTTCACCATTTACAATTACCTTTGCTGATTGTCCTTTGTATATAGTTTTGTCCATATTTATAAACCTATCCTCAAAGTCCATCATTTGCAATTGTGTTATCATAAATTGCCAATTCATATTATCAAATGCTTTCTGTGCATCCAAAAATAATAATGTCATTTGTTTCTCTGGATGCGCTTGATAGTATTCCAGTGTATTCAATATAATTCTGATATTGTCTCTAATCTGCTTTTTAGATAAAAAACCATTCTGATCTGGGTGTATAAATTCATTTAGCAGTCTCTTTAGTCTTTCAGCCATGACTGATGCAAAAATTTTGTAATCCGCATTTAATAGAGAAATTGGTCTATAATTTTTTATTTATTGAAGATCTGATTCTTCTTTTGGTATAAGAGTTATGTATGACTCCATCCACGAGTCCAATAATATTATTATTCTAATAATAACACATTAAATACCTGCAACATTACATTACTTAAAACATCTTGCAACATTTTGTATAACTCTGCTGATAATCCATCTGGTCCTGGTGTTTTACCATTCTTTTGTCTCTTAATTCCCTTTATTAGTTCCATCATTGATATTGTTTCTTCAAATAACTTTTTATATTTTTCTGGAATCTTGGGTATTCCAGCTTTTTCTACATATTGTTCTATCTTTCCCTCTGCAACTGTCTCTTGCTGGTATAGTCGTTTGTAATATTTCTCAATTACTTTTTTCTTTTCCTCATTTTGGTAGCATATATTCCCATCTTGATCTACTAGTTGGTTTATTAACTTATTTTCTTTCTCTTTTTTCATTTTATATGCCAACCATCATCCAGGTTTATTTGCATTTACAAAAAAGTTTTGCTTTGTTGATTTTATTTTCTTCACCAAATCTTCATTTTCCATTAAATTCATTTTATGTTTTTGCAAGTCCATCAAATTTTTAGTCTTTTTATCATGAAGATTTTTCTGTAGTTCCATCTCTAACTTCTTATACTCTTCCTCCAGTTTCTTTTGTATTTGTCTATTCTGTTTGTTCTGTTTTCCTAGATAAGTCATTGTCAGTCCTCTAATATACGCTTTGCTGGTATCCCACACATTTTGTAATGACATATCCTCTTTTTTATTTTCTTTAAAGAAATAGGTCAATTCTTTTTCCATATACTGCTGAAAATTCTTTGCATTTAATAGTTTTTGATTCAATGTTCATCTTATTCTTTTCCTCTGCCCCTTCCATGTCATTATTATTGGGTTGTGGTATGCCCATGTACTTGTTTCTATATCAATCTTATGTATTTTAGCTATTAATTCTGTTGACATCCACATCATATCTATTCTTGACCATGACATGTGTCTGTTTGAGTAAAATGTGTACTGCTTTTCTTTTGGATATCTTCTTCTCCAAGCATCCTGCAAGCTCAATTCATCTGTCATTGTAAAAAATGCTCCAGGAAGAGTCTTTCTTAACTTCTTATTCATTTTTGTGGATTTGTGATCTAATTCATTATTTACAATCACATTAAAATCTCCTATTATACATATATCTTCATCTTCATATTCTATTATGTTTCTATGTAATTTCTCATAAAATTCTTCTTGATTTTCATTTGGAGCATATATCATTGCTAACAATATTTTTTAATGGTTCATTACTATTTCTACCATTAATACTCTTCCTTCCTCATCCTCAAAAATTTGTTTGGATTGAATTGTCCTTTTAATATATAGTGCTACTCCTCTTTTACTCTGACAAGCAAGTGTTGTATATAATATCCCCAATTTAATATGCTCCAAAAACTTCTTATATTGTTTTCTAATGTGGACTTCTTATAAGCATATTATCTCTAATTTTAACTTCTCCAGTTTATTAAATATTCTTCTTTTTATTGCTGAATTTAACCATTTATGTTTATTGATATCATTTTTATTGTTTATTTGTTTATTTATTTATTTATTGGTTCGATTTATATGGCACCCTTTTCTGGAGACTCAGGGTGGCTTCAATGCGTTAAGCAATAGCCTTCATACTTTTGTATATTTTATACAAAGTCAGCTTATTGCCCCCACAAACCGGGTCCTCATTTTACCTACCTTGAAAGGATGGAAGGCTGAATCAACCTTGAGCCTGGTGAGATTTGAACTTGCAGTAATTGCAGGCAGCTGATGTTACTTAACAGTGCATTAGTCTGCTGCACCACCAAGGCTCTTTTTTATTTCTTCTTCCATATCTTACTTATTTACTTGTTTAGTAGATCTAGTCATTCTTATCTCCCTTTGTTCTTTTGCTTCTTTCGCTCTTGCTCCTTGTCTTATTGCTCTTTCTTCTTGTTCTTTAGCTGTCTCTTTTGGTTGTTCCTTTTTCTCTTCCTGATATCCAGCCCCTCTTTCTTCTCTCAATCTCTCTTCTTCTTGAAATCCTATATATTGTTCATAAAATAGTTCCACCTTTTCTATTGTATCCAATCTATGTTTCTGTTCCTGCCAGTTCACCAAGATTCCTTCTGGAACCAACCATCTAAAACTCACTCCACTTTTAATCAAACATTTTGTCAGGAACTGGTATTCTTTTCTTAAGTCTCTAACCCTTCTTAGAACTTGTTTCAATGCTACTATCTCTCTACCTTTGTGTATTATTTCTCTACCTTTGTGTTTATCTACCTATTGTGTTTTATGCAGTTTATAAACTGCAGAATCTCCGTTCTCAATGTTTTCTTGGTAAATCTGATGTGTACCTCTCTAGGCAAATTATTTCTCATTGCATATCTTGTATGTACTCTGAAAATCTCATCAATCCCGTTTAATATCTTTTCTGTACTCTCTTCCATTGCTTCTGCTAATATCACCACAATTTTTTGGGGGTAGATTCTCTCCTTTTTCTTCTTCAATATTTTGGAATCTTAGATAATAATCAGCTTTGTCCATTTCCAATAATATAATTGTCTTTTCCTGATTTTTGTCTGCTGTTGTAAGTCTATAATCCATCTCTTCCACTTTTTTCTCTGTTGATTCTGCTTTCTCTTCCACTATCTTCAGTCGTTGTTCATTTTCCCCATCATCTCTTTGACTTCTTTTATTTTTTCTTCTACTTTGTTTATTTGTTCCTTAAGATTTTCATGCATTGCCTGTAACATATTTTTAAATTCCATATTAGCTTCCTCTTGTTGTGTTGTAGTTTCTACTACCTTTTGTGCCATGGAGCTGGACGCTGTTGTTATTGATGGTGATGATAAATCTGTTGTTATTTTCTTCATCTTGTTCTTTGTTTTTAAACCACAAAATTTATAATCCAAATATCAAATTTAATTGTAATCCATGTTTGTTATCTTGAAATCAATCCATTTCCACTCTGTTCCACCACCAAGCATCAAATTCTGCTTTCAAATTAAATCCAAATTTAAGATCAAAGTCAAAATCAAAATTAAATTTCAATCCAAAATCTTCAGGTTCTTGTTATCCTAATCCACATACATTTGAAGGAAATAGAAAAGAAGGGGGGGAAAGGTATCCCACAAAAACAAAAGGAGAAAGAACGTCTGTAAAAAAGGAAAAGCAAAAAACAAAAATTTAAAAAGGATAAAGAAAAAAAAGGGAATTTTAAAAATATCCAAAAAAATAATTCCAAAATTTCCAAATGTCAAAAGAAATCTAAAAATCCAAAATTATAGATCCAGAAAATAGAGGGAAAGCAATTGGATATTTAGTCTATTATATAGCTGGTTCTTTTTCTTTTTCCTTTCCCCACCAAGTCACAAGACAATTATTATCAGAACTCTGTTGCCAGGTTTAAAAAATATTGTCCAAGGTCATTCCATTTCATATCTTCTTTATTCTTCTCTCAGTTAATTTTCAAATAGTTCCTCTTATGCCACTAGATGGCACTGCAGTTTACTCCCCTTAATCATAAGTATAATTAATCCAATTCAGACCTTTCCAATATAAATCTCAAGATTTTAAAGTTCATATGTATTTTAGTTTTGGCAAAAAGCCACTCTGCCGAATCTGCTTTCTATTTTTCAAATCCATTTTCAAACTTCTTTAAAATTGTCTTTTATGGCCACCACTTTTTTACTGCTGTTGCCAGAAGTGGGGAGGCAGCCTTACATCCGCTCCCTCCCCTTTCCACTTTTGCCATTCTTCTTCAATTATAACTTTTAAGAACCAGGGAGTAAGAAAAAATAGGAATCTTGTTTTCAAGATAATAAATTCAATCTCACCCAGACAATCCACCTTACTTTTTTCTTCTCCCTTTCTGTGTGGCTGCCCCAGCTTTGAGACAGCTCCCAATGGCTGTCTTTCCAGTTGCTGGGTCAGAGGCTATTCGCTGATGCTTCAGGGAATTTACGATTTCCCTGTTCACACCAGCCCATGCCTCCGTTCTTCACCATCCCTACGAGATAGCTAAGATCTTCTGTGGACCCCCAAAACAGCTGGAATATTGACGCTTCTCCAGAGCCTCAAAGTTCATCGTGTTGCCATGACACTGGCCACACCTGCTGGCCAGACTACTTCTGCTGATCACCAGCTGCCAGCACTTTGGCAGATCAAATCTCACCAGGCTCAAGGTTGACTCAGCCTTCCATCCTTCCGAGGTCAGTAAAATCAGGACCCAGATTCTTGGGGGCAATATGCTGACTCTGTAAACCGCTTAGAGAGGGCTGTAAAGCACTATGAAGTGGTATATAAGTCTAAGTGCTATTGTTATCAAGGGAAATATTTTGAGATAACTTAGCACTTCCATCCTTAATTGCGACTTGCATTATGAAGAAATCTTAATCTAAATGTTGAAGAGATTTCCAGTTCTTTTTGCATAGTCAAAGCTGGAGACATCATTGGCTAAATCCTTCTCTTTTAATCCAAAGGTTGGTGAAAGAAAAATTTCTAGGGTTTCTAGGGAGCAAGGATATCCATGGGAAACAGAAGAATAAAACTGACAGCCATATATGCGCAATTGAAAGACTGCATCTTTTTTTCATGCTTTGTGAAGTTATAGCTGATGTTCCACAAATAGGATTGCTGACGGGTTTTTTTTTTTTACCTTCCCCACTCCTCCTTCCCTAGAAACACTCCTGCTGGGGGAGAGTCTGAAAAAAGACTTTGCGTTTTACCCTGCCACTGGCAGATTGTAAGCAGATCTGTGAGCACTTTTGGGGGCAGGAGTAGTATTATACCATTTGAAGAGATCCTTCCATTATCTTCTAAGTTGAACTGACCTCAACAATGTAGACTTTAATGTAGACTTTACTGGTAGGAGTTTGCTTAAAACCTTAATCGTTTTAGGTGTCCTGGTTGGCAATTTTCACAGGTATTATAATGGCCAAGGTATTATAATGGTTTATAACATGGTGGAGAACAAAGTACATAGTTATTTTAGGAAACCATATTTCAAGTACATATATTTCTATTGATTGAAGTTATAATTTCAGAATGACATCTGGACAACTGCTGAGTTTACATGTTGTCTAAACCTTAATTTAACTGTGGGTTTTGATGAGTAAACTTCAGTAATATGGGACTACTTGTGGGATGCTCAGTGGGGGGAAGGGTCCCAGCAAGATGAACAGAGGTGAAGGACCGAAGGCTGAGGACCAGGTATCTTGGACAGTGACCTATCAGTAGCAGGCTTATACATTCAATGGCTGCTGTGCTCATTGAACTGCAGATTTGCCACCACACTTATGGAGGCAAATGATGTGGGATCTGTTCCTTTAGAGAAGAAGTTTGTTGACCTCGATGTAAAATATTTCCTATGTCTGTTTTGGTTATTATCTTAATCAGTTGTATCTGATCCTCTTTCTGACTACTTTTTCCTAATGGAAAATTGTTTCCAATATTGGCTTCTGCTCAGTGGTGGGATTCAAATAATTTAACAACAGGTTCTGTGGGCGTGGCTAAGCGGGTGTGGCTAAGTGGGCATGGCTAAGTGACCATGTGACTGGGTGGGTGTGGCTAAGTGACCATGTGATTGGGTGGGTGTGGCTAAGTGACCACATGACTGGGCAGGCGTGGCTAAGTGACCATGTGACTGGGTGGGCATGGCTAGGTGGCCATGTGACTGGGTAGGTGTGGCTAGGTGGCCATGTGACGGGGTGGGCATGGCCAACTCGACATCATTTCTTTTCCCCAATTACTGTTTTAAATATTAAAAAGATATACCAAAAGGTTGTTTATTTATAAGTATTTAATACTTAAGAATAAGAGGTACACAGAACTAGATTTTGTTACGAGTTTTACAATATGAATGAAAAACTATACAAAACCATACAAGTTTTACAATATGAATAAAAACTATTTATTCAAAGCCATTCAAGTGTTACAATATGAATAAAAACTATTTATTCAAAACTATACAAGTTGTACAATATGAATAAAAACTATACATAGCTACACAAGTTTTATAAAATAAATAAATTTAAAATTAAATAAAAACTATTCAAAACTACACAAGAGTTTTACAATATGAATAAAACCATACATAACTACACAAGTTTTACAATATGAATAAAACCATACATAACTACACAAGTTTTACAATATGAATAAAAACTATTCACAACTACACGAGTTTTACAATATAAAAACTTTATACAAAACTATACGCTTTACAACATGAATAAAACCATACAAGTTTTACAATATGTATAAAAATTAATTATACAAAACTACACAAGAATTTTACAATACGAATGAAAAACTTTTAAATAATATCTGACAAAAAATAAAACTTATGTTAGGTATCTCCAAATTGCTGCTTGATTGGCGTCCTCCTCACTTTCATTTTTCTTCAGTTTTATTCGAGCATCATCAGCTGTGTGATTTACCCGTAATCATTTTTTTATTATAGGAATAGGGTCCCAGTCCTTTAGAGGTAGGCCAATTAAATTAACAGTCATTATGTTTGCTATATTGGAAACAGTCAGGCGATTTCTCTTCTCGGAACATATGACATTCATTTTTGAAAAACCCCTTTCTGCTTCTGCTGAATTTACAGCAATTGTTCTGACAATATTTTTAGCTTTTTGAATACTGTCAGGAATTGCATAGTTCTTGGAATCTTTTAAAACATTTTCTACAAAGTCCCGATAATCATTAATATTAATTTCATAATTAAAAATGTCACTAAATTCAAGCAATTCTTCTTCAGCTGCTTTCCATGGAACTACTATTTCACCAATATTCCAGTAATCTGGCTCCAAAAAATTGAGAAATTGTAGTTTGTTCCTGTCTTGAAATTGGTTACCTGTTTTTAAATGTTCACAATCCATTAGTCTTTTATCCAAATTCATGATGATGGTTTCCAAAAGTCTTCCCCGAGGAAGTCCAAGAAATCGATGATTTTCTACAAATTTTATACTTTTGAAGGTTTCTGAAGTAAGTAATATATCAACGTTTTTTTCATATACACCCTTTTCCTTTCTAAGCATTTCAAACGCTTTAACAGGTCTTATTACAAGTTTTTCAGCTTTTAGTATGTCTATATTTCTTGCTTGCAATGCATTTGATAGAAGAGAGATTTCATTTAGAATGTCAATCATCAATGCCAAATCATTCACAAAAAATATATTTTCAAGACGGGCAGCCATACCTGAGTATTTTTCATTTGTATGAAAGTACTGATGTAGCGCTGGATAAGCACGCCACACAGTTAGGGTTGACCTTAAACTACAGGCAGCCCATCTTGGTCCCAAAACTCTACCAATCTTTATTATTTCAATTCCAAGTTGTTCAGATATTTTGGTAAGTTCAATTTGGTTCTTATTGGATTAATGAAAAATAGTATATATCTTATCAATAAATATTTTAAAATGATTTACTTGCTTTATTTCCTTTATGGAGTCATCTAAAACAAGTTGAAGACGATGGTTTAAACAATGCCATATTATTATGTTCGGGAACTCTCTTGCTATTCTAATGCTCACTCCAGATTTTCTCCCAAGCATAACGCTGGCACCATCAGAACAAAATGCTATTAAATGTTTTTGTAAGTAGTTCTTGGTAAACCCAACATTTTTTAAACTGTCCATAACTGAAGAACATATTGTCTCTGCATCTTGTTTTTCTAATTCAACTAGCTCAACAAAAATTGTTAGTGAGGTAACTGAATCCTCAACTTTTAAGAAAAGTATAACAACTGGTTTGGAAGAAATTGTTGAGGCTTCGTCAATAATTAAACATATTTTCAGATTGTTTTCAATAATTTTAGCAAATATTTCTTTTTTTAATTTCTTTTGCAATGAAATCTACTATTTTCACTGCAGTTTTACGTAAATGTAAACCTATTCCCATATCTAATCCATTTTTAATTTGCAATTATATCTCATCTTCCATATCTGAAAATGGTTTACATCTTTGTGCCAGACTGTAAACCGTATTAAACACTCTACAAGTAGTAGATAAATACTTCTCAGTCATCTTATCAATTGCTTTTGTCATTGAATCCTGCTGACATTGGTTTAAGGTCTCTTTACAAACATTGTGCGCATTTGATGAAAAATGCTGCTTAATTTTTTTCCTAAGAGAGGCTTGTTTTATCTCTTTGTTTTTCCCTGATGCCTCAATTTGAAAATATTTCCATTCTTTGGAGAGATGACTGCTTTTCTCTTTTATGGAGTCTTGTTTTGCGCAATACACACAACCTAACTTTTTGTTCGACACTTCCAATTCATAGTATTTCTCTTTAAAACTCTTATATTGTAGCATTGTCCAGCATTCAGGAAGACTATTTTCAATTTTTGAACTATCTATTTCAATTGATGTGCTGCTTTCTCCAAGTTGGGGTGACTGTTCTGTATCATCCAAGGCCAAATCTGATACAACTGGTTCTGATCGTGGTTCTTGCTGAAAAAATCTGTCAAATTCTGTTGCCTTTTCATCCTGTTAAGGGACTATTGCAAAAAAAAAAAAAAAGTTTCAGTTTGGACTTGATTGTGGTTGTTAAGTTTGAGGACTAACTGTACATATGAGACAGCGACTTTCCCAAAAAAATAGTGGACAAGATCCTAGTTCCCTCTAAGAGGATCCCCCAATCCAGACCTTTTGCAATCCCCCAAAGGGTCAAAGGAAACCAGATTCCATACAGCTCTGAACCCTTAAGGCAAACCAAATACAAGGGGTCCTCGCTTAATGGCCAGTTGCTTAATAAGTGTTCTAACTTACAACTGACCTCCCCAAAGCTACTTGACCTGTTTTTGAAGTTTTGACAGCCACGCACACACTCACACACACCTTTATGACCAGTTACAACATCCCACACAGTCATGTGACTGAGGTTTTCTGTTTTTTGCCAGTTTCCAACATTTCTTTCTGGTTTCCAGTTAAAAATGCCGATTGGGGAAAATGGATTTGTTTAACAACCAGGGTTTGCTTAATGACCACAAGGTTCAGTTACTGACCACGGTGTTTGCCTAACTGCTGTGAATTCCCCATGCCTAGCTGGGAAATTCTGGGAATTGAAGCCCACCCATTTTCAAGTTGCCAAAGTTGAAAATCACTAGATAGACTCTGGTTCCTTGCTAATGTGAGACTGGGTCTTGCAGTCTTTCAAATCAAGGTGTACTACAAGAGAAGGAGGGACTGGGGTCCCCAGGGTCCTATCTTGTCCTGATGCTGTTTAACATCTGCAGAGATGCTGGTGTCACTGATGTCCTTCAACTCAGATAAAAATATTTTTTCACTATTCAGATTAACAGAGTTGGAAGGGACTTTGTAGGTCATCTAGTCCAACCCCCCTCTCAAGCAGGAGACCCTACACCATTTCTGGCAGATGGCAGTCCATTCTCTTCTTGAAAGCTTCTAGTGATAAAGCTCCCACCACTTCTGAAGGCAACTTCTGTTCCATTGTTTGATTGCTCTCACTGTCAGAAAGTTCCTCCTTATTTCTAGGTTGAATCTCTCGTTTGATTTCCATCCATTATTCCTTGTCTGTCCTTCAGGTGCTTTAGAAAATAGCTTGACCACCCTCCTCTGTGTGGCAGCCCCTCAAATATTGGAGGACTGCTATCATGTCTCCCCTGGTCCTTCTCTTCACTAGACTAGCCAAGCCCAGTTCCTGCAACTGTTCATCGTATGTTTTAGCCTCCAGCTCCTTAGAATTCACCATTAAGCATGGTGCAATCAATTCTGGAGCAATTTTATCCAATATATAATACTGCCTTTATATGATTCCTTCAAAGATCTTTGCTCTTCATTTTGTAGTGATCTGCTTCACAGTTCAAATGTTTCCATGGTATTTCATACATTATATTCGTAATTATCCTTTAAAGCAGTTCATTCATTCTATGTTGTATCTATATGTTATATGGCTAACTGTAGTAGATACTTTTATTTTTTTCTTAAGCTTGTTTGAAATTTAAAATTTGGTTTCTCAGTTCATTAGTTCCACTTTTTTTATATTTAATCAGAGATCCAAAGCTATCTAAATGCATTCTTAATTAAATGAGTATTCAGTCTTCCTAAGCTTTGTATTTTACTGTTTATAAAGTATGTAACAGTATAAAAAGAAAATTAAGTTCCAATTGTACTAATAAGGCGATTTTTAAAGTTATTTTCATTTAATAGTTAAGATGCTGTTTCAATACTTTAAATGAAATAATTTAAGGAAATCTTTGTCTTTGTTTACATGCCTAGCAACAGCCTTTATGCAAAACTCCCACACATTTTAAATTCAATGGTAACTATTATGCATAACAAACATCCTGTTTCTTATGAACAAATTCTTCCTGAAACAGCAAAGATAAATAATATTTTAAATCTCCCTCTACCTCAAACAGGTCCACCACCCTTCCCAGCCCCGCTTCCACAAGGGGGCACCTGGCTGTGTTTACCTTTTCTGCTGCTGGAGCAGTCGGAGGCAGTCCGAGGCGGGTGTTCGGGCCAGCTGCACGCAGACGCAATCCAACCAGGGTAGGCTGCCCCTGCCCGGGCGGGCACAGGTCCACCACCCTTCCCAGCCCTGCTTCCCCAAGGGGGCACCTGGCTGTGTTTACCTTTTCTGCTGCTGGAGCAGTTGGAGGCAGTCCGAGGTGGGCGTTTGGGCCGGCTGCAGGGCAAGGTGATACAACCAGGGTAGGTAGGCTGTTGCTGCCCAGGTGGGAGGTGGGCGCAGGCCTACAGGGCTGGCTGCAAGGTGAAGCAATGGGGTGGGGTAGGTCAGGGGTCTGCAACTTTAAACACTCATCCTAGAGGGAAAATTGGCCCAAATAGTATCTATTCTAGTCACAAGTTTGAACATAGTTGTCATTGCAACAGGAATGGCTCAAAGGGCAGGGTGGAGCATAAATGTTGTCCCTGGCAGATAAGGCCTTGTTCCACCAAGCCACTACTTACTCAGCAACAGCAGAATAGTAATGGAAAACTGTTTAAGAGGAAATGTAGCTATTGTCAGCTCTGTGACTTTTATATTAGATTTTCTGATATCATAGCAGTAAGCTAATTCCTACTCCAAAAAAAATCAGTTTTACTGTAGCTGATTTTTATCTCCGATTTTCCATATTTTCCCCCAAGGCCAATGGAAAATTATCTTTTTATTACAGTCCATTATTGAAGATCTAAAGGGTTTTTTCACAAAATGAAATCTGGATAATTATGATGTCCACATTAGGGAGATACATTTTTACATGGCTGCCCCATGCAGTTTTCTTATGCACCTTATTCAAGTACTCAATTTATGACCATTCATTTAATGACCATTTAAAGTTATGATGGCATTGAAGAATGTGAATGAATTGTCCTTACAGTGTCCCCATGTAATGTGATTGCCACTTACAACCTTCCCAGGAGACCTCTGGCAAGCAAAGTCAATAGGAGAAGCCAGATTTGCTTAATGACCATGGTGATTTATTTAACAACTTCTGCAAAATAAGTCATAAAATCAGGTGCAACAAACTTAACAACCACAATGCTTAGTCATAGACATTATGGTCCCAATGCTGGTTGTAAATCAAGGATTGCCTGTATATTCACCTTTCCTTGCTTACTTTTATGATGTATTCTGTATTGAAAGAAAATAAGCTCTTGTGTTGTTTGTGCCTGAAGCACCATCTCTATAGAGTATCTGTGAGGATTTGCAAAATGCTTCAAGTTCTCATGTGAGTAAAGTTAAAAACAATTTGTAAATAGTGTCCCCTTATTGTTCAAAATGTCCTTTTTAACAGTAGACAAAACTCAGGAGTCATCTGGTAGTCCCTTTTCAGAGTAACAAAAAACTCATCCCGCCTTTTAACTTAATCCATATAGTATATCTGCCCTATTCAGCTGTTCCAATGGAAGAGCTCTGCAACCAGAGGTTCTGGAATGCATTGAAGCTGTTCTACAGTGCAGCTCTTATGATGACAGTAGATTTAGTTTAAATAAACTGCAGAAAAAAAGGGGTAGATCCATCATTTTTTAGAATACTGCCACATACTCTAAAATTAGAATAATTCAAAGCAATGGAAATCAACCACACATTCATCGCAAGCTCAGTCATGCTTTTAAAAGCATATTGTCTGTGGAATGTATTCCTACCAAGTTTATCCTTGAAAAATATTTGTTCAGAAAAATAGGTAACATGGTAACCTTGCTTTTACAGAAAACTCTGGAGCTTACAAATAGCTTCTTTAGAACGTATCTGGCAATATTTTAGGTAACAAAATGGGCAACAGGTAGAAAACGCCTTTTAGTTTTCTAACAGGTAGAAAACGCCTTTTAGTGTCTGACAAAACAGGGAATAGTGTTATGTCTTTTTTTCTTCAATCTAGCTATGACCAGTTCTCAATATACAACTATATAATGCCAACATTACCAGGGGTGGGTTCTAAATTGTTTTACTACCGGTTCTGTGGGCATGGCTTATTTTGTGGGTGTGGCTTGGAGGTCATGTGACTAGTTGGGCGTGGCTACCTGGTCAGAGTCATTTCTGGAAGGTCCTTGCACTTACGACCAAGTCCTCGCACTTACGACCCAACTCATTTGTTTGCTTTTAACACTGATCAGCTGTAGGACGGCCCTTTGAAGCCCCGGGGCAAGAGTTTAAACAGTTTTTTCCCTCTAGTCATCAGCTGGGACTCAGGAGGCAGCAATAGATTGGGGGTGGGACCAAATAAAAGGTAAGAATAACGTGGGTGGGGGGGTGGGAGGGCGGGCGGGAGGAGAACCAGTTCGGTGACGTCATATCGTCACTGCTACCGGCTCAGCCGAACCGGACCGAACCGGGAGGAACCCATCACTGAACATTACCATAACAGTGTTAAGAGCATGCAACAAGTTGCCACCACCGCCCCTTCCACCTTGCCGAGTCTCTGCTTCTGCCAACGACCCTTCCTTTCCCGAGGGCGTCCAGGAGTTTGGTCCTTGGCACTGGCACCACCCATGACAGAGGAGCAACCTCCCCACGACCACAGCAAGACACACACCTGCACGACTTCACTTTGACCCACACCCAGAGCTTAGCCTCAACGTCACGTGCCATCCAATCAGGACCGGCCAGTAAATTTGTTTGGGAGCTGCTCTCGGTGGCATTAGAATTTGCTGAGAAGACCCAGGAGAAGCGTTCGATCGGCCCCTCCACGTCTGGATGGGGTAGGGTAGCTGGCGGCCGCGTGACAAACACGTCACGCGTATCACAACTTTTTAGTCTATTGAAACTCTTTACTTTAAGCACAGTCATTCAAACATTTAATTTTTCACAATTATTTCTTTAGTGTCAATTTTTCCCAAAGATGGACCAAATTTTATAGTGTCTTACTACTTTATCCGTTATTTGACCTTTTTAAGTATATATTTCATTATATTTGTTTTACATCATCTTTATCATTAATCATTTTACCATTTTACCCAAAACAATACAATTCTTCTCATTTACTTTTATAATCCTCTTTTTAAGTAAACCTAACTTCCATTTCAAATTCATTCCAACTTTCCCCTTCAAATAATTCCTTTTTTTATAATTCAATTTTTACAGTCCCAGTATTAATACAATTTCTTTACACTTTCAGGGTTACAAAATATACTTCATCTTATTCAAATACTATAATCATCAATATGACTTCTGTCATAATTATTTATACAGCTATTATTATATTTGTATATAATTTCCCCTTCTAAATAAATCATATTATCTCAAATCAGTTATGTTGTCAGTTAAATTCAATTTTAACAATCCCAATATTTTTAATTTTAGTCATTTCCATTTCATTTAAATTTCAAATTTTACTTGTTGAAATAATTTTTATTACAATTTTCCTTTACACAACTCTAGTACATAATCAACAGACTGTGTCATTTTTGTATACTTTGGATCAACATTCCATACAATATATACATTATATACATTCAATATCTAATCCTCAATAGCCTTATGTATATTTCCAATTTTTATTTCTATTATCTATCCAAGTGTACAATTTTTCCCAAACCGCATAACATTCCGAATCATCTTTTTCTTTTAGTTCTAGAGTAAGTTTATCCATTTCGGCACATTCATATATCTTCTGAATGATCAAACCCTCTGGTGGTGTATTGTGTTCCTTCCAGTATTGCGCGAACGCAATTCTTGCCGCTGTTAATATGTGTAGAATCAGATATCTTATCTTTCTATCAAATTTTGTTTTAAGTATTCTCAGGAGAAATGTTTCCGGGTTTAGCTCTATTTGACATTTTATTATCCCTTGTTGCCATCCTTGTATCTTAGTCCAGTACTTTTTCGCTTCAGGACATAGCCATCAAAGAAGCATGAAAGAAGGTACCTTGACATTGGTTACATTTCCAACATTTTGGGTTTAAATTTGAGTATATTTTAGCCAGCCTTGCTGGGGCTAAGTGCCAACGGTAAAGCATTTTGTACTGATTTTCCTTATAAGCAGCAGATTTTGTTATAGTGTAATTTTTGTTCCAAATTCTTTCCCAATCCTTTAAATCTATATTATGCCCTATGTTTTTAGTCCATGCAATCATTGGTTCTTTCACCACTTCCTCTACTCTATCAAATTCTAATAGAATTGTATATTTTGGATATTAATTTTCCTTCGGGGCCTATCAACAATTTGTCTAGTTGTTTTGGTTTTGTGTCAATTTTGTATTCTTCCACGTCTTTCTTGTATCTAGATTGCAGTTGTAAATATGGCCATCAATCAATAGAAATTTCCTGTTCTGTAGTATCTGATTGTTTTTAAGCTTCCCTGTTTATCTAAAATTTCTGAGTATCTGGGCATTTTGCTTATATCTAATGTGTTGGGGTGGATCATTGCTTCCATGGTAAATAACCAACCAGGGATTTTCATGTAATGTTTTTTCCTTATATCCTCCCCAATTTGTAACAATGCATCTCTTATTTTGTGTCTATAGAAATATGAGTGTGTCCTATTCCCTCTAGCCCACATAAAGGCATGCCACCCCTTTTGCAGATCGTGTCCTTCCAGTGTTAAGATTCTTCTGTTGTTTGTTTAAGTTCACCCAATCCCTTATCCAAACCAGAGTTGCTGCCTTGTGGTAAAATCCCCACACCAGGAGTCCAAACCCCCCCTACTTCTGCTATCGTGGAGAGAGAGAGAGAGAGAGAGAGAGAGAGAGAGAGAGAGAGAGAGAGAGAGAGAGAGAGAGAGAGAGAGAGAGAGAGAGAGAAGTTTTCTCCTTGCCTTCTTTCCTTTTTTCTCTCTCTACTTCCCCTTCCCTTCACCTTCTCCTCCTCTCTTTCTCCCTGTCTTACCTTCTCTCCTACTCTACTTTCCCTTCCCTTCCTTCCTCCCTACTCTTCCATCCCTCTCTCTCCTTCCTCCTCCCTTCCAATTCCTTCATCTCTCTCTATTGCTGTATTCATTTTCAATTTAATGTTTTCCATTGTTGTGTTCAGGCAGTCCTGATCCCTTATCTTTTTAATTATAAACAATATATTTCATCTTATTCTCTTTTTTCCTTCAAACCTTTACTTTACTTTTCACAGCCACTCTTATCTTTTTTACTTTTACCAATATATTTTTTCTGCTTTACTTCTTGCAAGTGTAACATTTAAAGCATTTTTATCATTTCAATTTCATTCAGTTTTACATTCAGTTTCAATCATTAAATATATTTCTCAAAACATCTTAACTATATATTTCCACTTATTCAGATATATATTTATAAAGCACATCTTAATCCTTTCTCATTTTACCCAATCCAATTAGTTCTTAAAATATTCTTAATTTGTCTTCTTTTCTCTTTTTAATTATGTTTCAAATATATAGTTTAAGATATTCCAAATATTACATTTCCCCCAACTGGTTTATTCATATTATTATAACTTATCATTCTATAAACCTCCAATATTATTAAGCATGTGATATTTATTACAGTTTTCCCTTTGTTTTTACTTTTCTTTTCCTTTTTTGTATCTTTTCATTATTAATATTTTGTATCTTAAAATCGTAAAATCTTTGCCCTTTATTTCCCATTATTTCCCTTCCCTTTTCCCCCTTTAGTTTAGTTTAGTTAGTTTAGTTTATTATTTTTGTATACTGCCCTTCTCCCGAGGGACTCAGGGCGGTGAACAGCCATGATAAAAACAATGTACAACAAAAATTAAAAGCTTATTAAAATAATTCAATCATTCGGCCAAATTTAAAACATCCAACTTAGATCATTTAAAACCCCTATCAAAACCCAATTTAAAAAAACCTTTATCCTGTCAGTCCAGCTTGCTGGAATAATAGGGTCTTCAGAGCGCGACGGAAGGCACGGAGGTCGGGGATCCTTCGTATGTCCGGGGGCAGTTCATTCCATAGGGCCGGGGCTCCCACAGAGAAGGCTCTCCCCCTGGGGGTCGCCAGCCTACACCATTTGGCTGATGGCATCCTGAGGAGGCCCTCTCTGTGGGAGTGTATTGGTCGGTGGGAGGCAATCGGTGGCAGAATGCAGTCCTGTAGATAACCAGGTCCTAATCCATGGAGCACTTTAAAGATGGTAACCAACACCTTGAAGCACACCCGGAAGACCACTGGGAGCCAATGCAGCTTGCGCAAGATGGATGTTACATGGGAGTGACGAGTCGCCCCCATTATTACTTGCGCGGCTGTATTCTGGACCAGCTGGAGCCTCCGGGTGCTCCTCAAGGGGAGCCCCATGTAGAGAGCATTACAATAGTCCAGCCGGGAAATGACGAGGGCGTGAGTGACTGTGCGCAGGGTGTCCTGATCCAGAAAGGGGTGCAACTGGGAGATCAGGTGAACCTGATAAAAGGCCCCCCTGGCCACGGCCATCATATGATCCTCCAAGGACAGCCGTGAGTCCAGGAGGACGCCCAAGTTGCGAGCCCTCTCTCAGGGGGGTAAGATCTCATTCCCAATAGCCAGCGATGGTGTCAGCTGGCTATATCGGGCCATCGGGAGCCACAGCCACTCAGTCTTGGAGGGTTTGAGTCTGAGCCTGTTCCTCCCCATCCAGATCCGCATGGCCTCCAAGCAGCTTTCTTATATTTCCACTGTAAATCCCAGTGTAATCATTTATGTTTTTAATATTTTTTCTCCTCCTCCACCCTCTTTTCCTTCTTTGCCTTTTGTTTTCCCTTCTTCTTCCTTTCTTTTGTATTTTAAAATTCTGCACTCTCCTATTCTGCCCTATATTTCCCATTGCTTCTCCTTTCTCTTTCCTTTTTTGTGTCTTTTCATTGTTAATCCCAGTATGCTTATTTTAATTTAATTTAATTTAATTTAATTTAATTTAATTTAATTTCCAATTTATATACCGCCCTTCTCCCTGAGGACTCAGGGCGGTGTACAGCCAAGATAAAAGACATAGAATACAAATATTAAAACATTTAAAAATATATATAAATTTTGGCCCGAAAGTTAAGAATCACAGACTAATTAAAAGAATTTAAAAATTTTAAAAATTTCTTCTTAGGCCAACCCGGCTTGTTGAAAAAGATGGGTTTTCAGGGAACGACGGAAGGCATTGAGGTCCTGGATTCTTCTTATCTCCGGGGGCAACTGATTCCAGAGGGTGGGAGCCCCCACAGAGAAGGCCCTCCCCCTGGGGGCCACCAGCCTACATTGTTTGGCTGATGGCACCCTGAGGAGGCCCTCTCTGTGGGAGCGCACGGGTCGATGGGAGGTCATCGGTAGCAGCAGGCGGTCTCGGAGATAACTAGGCCCTATGCCATGGAGCGCTTTAAAGGTGATAACCAACACCTTGAAGCGCACCCGGAAGACCACCGGGAGCCAGTGCAGCTCGCGCAGGAGCAGTGTTACATGGGAGCGCCATGTTGCTCCCATCACTACCCACGCTGCTGCATTCTGGACCAGCTGGAGCCTCCGGGTGCTCTTCAAGGGGAGCCCCATGTAGAGAGCGTTGCAGTAGTCAAGGCGAGAGGTGACGAGGGCGTGAGTGACTGTGCACAAGGAATCCCGATCAAGAAAGGGCCGCAACTGGCGAATCAGGCGAACCTGATAAAAGGTCCCCCTGGTAACAGCCGTCAGATGTTCCTCCAAAGACAGCTGCCTATCCAGGAGGACTCCCAGATTGCGAGCCCTTTCAGTGGGGGCCAAAGACTCGCCCCCAATAGTCAGTGATGGAGTCAACTGACTATATCGGGATGCCGGGAGCCACAGCCACTCAGTCTTGGAAGGGTTGAGCCTGAGCCTGTTCCTCCCCATCCAGATCCGCACAGCCTCCAGGCACTGGGACATCACTTCAAGGGCATCGTTGGGGTGGCCTGGGGTGGAAATGTACAGCTGGGTGTCATCAGCGTACTGGTGGTATCTCACCCCAAAGCCACGGATGATCTCGCCCAGCGGCTTCACATAAATGTTGAACAGAAGGGGCGAGAGGACCGATCCCTGCGGCACTCCACAAATGAGAGGCCTCGAGGTCGACCTCTGCCCCCCTGCCAACACAAACTGCGACCGGTCGGAGAGAAAGGAGGAGAACCACCGCAACACAGTGCCTCCCACCCCCAACTCTTCCAGCCGGTGCAGCATGATACCATGGTCGATGGTATCAAAAGCCGCTGAGAGATCTAATAGGACCAGAACAGAGGAATAACCCCTGTCCCGAGCCCTCCAGAGATCATCCACCAACGCGACCAATGCCGTTTCTGTGCTGTGCCCAGACCTGAAACCCGACTGGAACGGATCTAGATAGGATGTTTCCTCCAGGAATTGTGGAAACTGTTGCGCGACCACACTCTCAACAACCTTCGCAATGAAGCGAAGGTTGGAGACAGGACGATAGTTAGCCAATATTGCTGGGTCCAGGGACGGCTTCTTGAGGAGAGGCCTCACCACCGCCTCTTTCAGGGCAGCGGGGAAGTGACCCTCATAAAATCATAAAATCTTTTATTTTGTCCTTTATTTCTTATTATTTTCTATGTTGTGGCCCCGCCCTCTGAGCCTGTCCCATCGGAGGAAGAAAGCTCCGAGCATGAGAAAGAGGAGTCAACCAGGCCTCCCTCTCCAGGCCCCTCCCCTCTGGCACTGTCTCAGGTGCCGGCCGAGGGAGAGGAGATTAACAGGGAGACAGGTGGCTCGGATGAGAGCGGAGGAGAAACATCATTCCTGGACGCACGCCTCCGAAGGCGTGATAAACGATTGCAGCAGCTCAGGAGGCGTGCTAAGGATTAGAACTGAGTCACTGGACCACACCTCAGAGACTATATAATAGAGGGTGGTGGCCAGTGATCCTTGTGATGAACAAAAAGTAAACCTTGGATAGTCACTAAAGCCTCGTCCGGAACTGCTGAGAGAAATATTATTCTGATTGGACTTTTTGTACGCTAAGTATCTTATCTTTCTGTTTTGTGGAAATAAAAGCACTTGGCAGACGGCGTGTATATCGCTGCCAAGTTGGAGATAAGACCTGGGTGTGTGCCAAAGTGTTTCCTTAACCCTCGGCTGGCTGTGTTTGTGTGTGTGTGTGGACGGGGACAGATCATTCTATCTCTTTTCCATCTTTCTTATCTTTCCACTGTAAATCTCAGTGTAATCATTTAAGTTTTTTATATTTTTTCTGTTCCACCCTCTTTTCCTTCTTTGTTTCTTTTCTTTTTGTCCATACTTAATATTACAATTGTTTAATTTTCCATAGTCAGTGTCTTTGTCTTCTTCATTATCCATCTCTCTTTCTTGTTTCTCATTAGTCATTTCCTTTTCATCTTCAGTGCATTCTAGCTCTGTCTTTCCCTCCTCAGATTTCGATTTTCCATGCAAATTTATAATCATTTCCTTTATTTCCAAACACATCGTCTTTATCAGTTCATTAAGTTCCTGTTCCATTTTATTCTTTCCGGGTTGAATTATTCCAGTTTTAAATTGCATTAAGGTTCCTCTTTTATAATCATCAAAGTCTATCCTCTTGTAGGCAAAACATATCCTCCTTAGTTCTCACCAGTTATCTTTTTAAAAGTTCAAGGTTTTATTTTTCCCCCCTCATTGCTTCAAAGGTTTTCTTAAAGTAAACAATTCCATGTCATGCTCTTCCTTCTCCTGCAAATGTCTCTCTATAATCCACAGTTCCACTCAACTAATTAACAAATCGCCATTTTATTTGTAATCCACATCCGTGTTTACCGAGTCATAAAAGAGAAAAAAGCCAATTTTCACATCTTCTTTCACCTTTATATACCACCAATCAATTTATAATCCAATCCAAATTGAATCCAAGTTCCAAATTTACATTTCCATTTGTCAATCACTTTTAATTCTTTATTCGGGTTCTTCTATGGCACGCTTGTCATTCTCACTTTCACTTTCCATCCTGCCTCTCTTTCTTCACTGTCCCTACAGGACAACTTCGGTCCAAAGATAGTTCGTCTGGCTGGATTTTGCCGAGCTCGTTGGAGCCCGGCATTTTCCCAGCCAGTAACGCTGTGCTGCTTCCAGATTCTTTGCCTTCTTCTCTGACCAAACAAATTTTGTAGTAATTTTGTTAAGTTTGCCGAAAAACTTCTTATCTAATGATATGGGAATTGTTTGAAATAAGTATAATAATTTGGGTAGGATATTCATCTTGAAAGTCACTATCCTACCTAAAAGCGATAGTTGTAGCATCCCCCATTTTTCCAAATCCTTCTTTATTTGTTGGATTAATACCAAGTAATTATCCTCCTTTAGGGACGTACATCTCACCGTTAACCATATCCCTAAGTATTTAATTTTTTTTACAATTTGTAAATTCATTTCCTTTTATAATTATTTTTTCTGATTTGTTGTTAAATTTTTAACTATCATTTTGGTTTTCCCCTTGTTAATTTTAAGTCCAGATATTTCTCCATATTTTTCTATTTCTCGTATTAGAATAGACTGGATTCCAGAGGTTCCTCAACAATGAATACCATGTCATCCACAAAGGCCTGTGGTTTGTACTCTTCTCTTTTAATTTTCGTTCCCTTTATTTCTCAGTTTGCTCTGATTCTATTTAGTAAAATTTCTAACGTTAAAATAAAGAGAAGTGGTGACAGTGGGCATCCCATCTCTTGGTTATCTGAAATATGTTGGTGGTGTTCCCATTTACTATTACCCTTGTGTTCTGCGTCGTATATATTGCCGCTATCATATTTTCAAATTTATCTCCCAGTTTCATGTGTCTAATTTGCCTAATCATGAATTGCCAGTTTAAATTATCAAAAACCTTTTGGGCATCCAGAAAAACAAGAGCCACTTGTTTCTCTGGGTGGGCTTCATAATATACCAGTATGTCTACTATTATTCTTGTGTTATCTCTTATTTGTCTGTTTGGAAGGAAGCCATTTTGATCAGAGTGTATAGTCTCATTCAATACTCTTTTCAGCCTTTCTGCTATTATATTCATGAATATTTTGTAATCTGCATTTAAGAGGGATATTGGTCTGTAATTTTGGATTTGATTTTTATCTGTACCTTCTTTCGAGATTAAGGTGATGTATGCCTCCCTCCACGATTCCGGTAATTTTGCTTCGTATAGTGCTTCATTACATATTTCCAATAATACTGGTTCTATGATCTCACTCATTTTTTTGTAGACTTCCCCTGGGAGGCCATCCAGTCCTTAAGTCTTAGGATTGCCCCTCTCAATTCTTCTGGCATTATTTCTCTATTTAGCATTATCCTTTTTTCCTCCTCTAGTGGTGTAATCCCTTCTTCCAACAAATAATTATCTATTTTATCCTTTGCTATTTCCTTTTGTTTATAAATATTCACATAATAATTTTGTACAATTTTCTTTTTCTCTTCTTCATTATTTGTGGGGTCCCCATCTCATCATATAATTGTTGGATAATCCATCCTTCTTTCTCCTTCTTCAGTTTGTAAACGAGCCACCTTCCAGTCTTATTAGTGTGTTCAAAAAAGAATTGTTTAGAAAATTTTAAATTTCTTGCGATCTCCACTTGCTCTAATATGTTAAATTTATGTCTAACAAGGGTCAAAGTTTCTTTAACAAGTTCATCTCCTGGTTTTGTTTGGAGTTGATTCTCCAATTTTCCAATTTCTTCCACTAGGGTGTTATGTTGCTTCCATTTTTCCTTATTTTTCTTTGCCATATAAACTATTGTTATCCCCCTTATATAAGCTTTCATAGTGTCCCATAAATTTGTTACTGAGGTATGTTGTTTTTTATTTTCTTTAAAAAATAATGTCAATTCCTTCGTTATCCTTTCAATGTATTCCTTTTCCTTTAAGATTTGGGGGTTTAGCGTCCATCTTTTGATTTTTTCCCCTTTGGCCTCTCCATATTATCTCAAGGAGGTTATGATCTGCCCACTTGTTTGGGGAGATTTCAATCTTTTCTATTTCTATACCTAATTCCTTATTTATCCACATCATATCAATTCTAGACCAGGATGCATGGGGGCTGGAATAAAATGAATATTTATTTTCTTTTGGATATAGGGTCCTCCACTTATCTATCAAATTTAGTTCATCTATCATTCTAAAAAAGGGTTTTGGTAATATATTTCTCTTTTTCTTGTTATTTTTATCACAAATATAATCTTTTTTGGTATCGACTATCCCATTATAATCACCCACAATACATATATTCCTGTGGCCTGTCACAATTATCTTTTCATGCAATTTCTTATAAAACTCCCCCTGGGTTTTATTAGGCATGTAAATAACTACCAACAAGATTAGTGTATGTCCTCTTTTTATTTCCATCATTAGGATTCTTCTTTTTGGGTCTGCATAAATTTGATTAGCCTTTATTCCTTCCTTAATATATATCACCACCCCTTTCTTCTTCTTCTCTGCCAATGCTGTATAAAGTTTCCCTAACTTATTGTACTCTAAATATTTTTCATGTTGCTTTTGGATGTGTACCTCCTTTTTGGATGTGTACCTCCAAAAAACTATGTCTGTTTTTTGTTTAATTAGCTTTGTAAATATTTGTCTCCTTTTTGCCACTGCGTTTAACCTTTATTGATATTAATTTAAAATCTTCCATTCTATTGTCTGTCTACCAGATATTAGTATCTGTTGGCCTTTGTAACTCTTTGGGTTCTTGTTTTAATTCCTCTTATTTCTTGGTTTTCTTTTCCTTCTTTGCTTCTCTCTTCCCGGACTCCTCCTTTGGCTTCCTGATGTTGTATTGGTTCCTTTTCTTGACTTACGGTGTCCATCTCCTCCTTACTACTCTGATCCTCTTCATTTCCCATCAGTCCGTCAAAAAAGTTCTGTGCCATCACTAAGCTATCAATTTTAACCTTCTTGCCTTGCCATGAAACAAGATTTCCTTCCGGGAGTATCTACCTAAACAAGATGTTTCGTTTGTTCAATTGTAAGGTCAAGAAACGATAGTCCTTATGTTGTTCTTGAGCCCTTCTAGGAATTTGCTTCAATGTAATAATTTCCTTCTCCTTGCAGCTCATTGGTTCCTCTCGGGTGATATTATAAACTATATCTCGGATTTTCTTTCGGGCAAATCTAATATGGACCTCTCTGGGCAATTTGTGATGTCTAGCATAATTTGTTTGTATTCAATACACTTCATCTAATTTGTTCATAATTTCTTGCTTATCCCTTTGGAGAGATGCTGCTATAATGCCTGCCATTAACTGAATTAAATCTTCATCCTTTGCCTCTATCACATTTTGAAATCTTAAGTAGAACGATGCCTGGTCCATTTCTAATTGGATTAAGGAATCTTTGAGGTCTTTATTTATTGCCATCATTTTCTGATCTACCAGGTCTATTTTTTTTTTTCAGTTTGTTCTGTTTTGGCTTCACTATTTTTATTCTTTGTTCATTCTTCTAAATTGCTTCCTGAATTGAGTTCATTTTATTATCCAATTTCTGGATATCAAATTCATTTCTCCGTGATTGCTAGACATTGTTTTTTGCATCTTTACCATTGTCTCCTGGATCAATGTCAGAGTGGCTTACATTGTTTGCATGTTTGGGGTTGTGTTAGTTTTTTCCATCTTTGATAACCCCTCTGTCGATCATTGATTTAATGGGGAAGCCATAGTTATCATTGGATTTGATGTAGTTTTTTTCCCTGCCTTTAAAGTCATTGTTGTAAGACTGGTCATCTCTTTCAATACCCTACTTTGTTCTCCCAATATTCTATAGATGTTTTTCCATGCTGTCATCAACCATTTACTATCTGACTTTTATTTTTATTTTTATTCCCCCCCCTCCTTTTACCCTCCTTATGATATTAGGTGTTAAATAATCAATTCCACTAATGAAAACTATCTCTATTCTTAATCAACCTTAACAGATTATTCAATTTAAGTATCAATATCAATAATATATGTAAATTAATCAAAATATACCAACAAGAGCTTTAAAATAAATCAATAAGCAGGTCTATATAGGTATAAGAGTGAGTATCAATAATTAAATAGTTAGTATATATCTAAAGTTAATTCTATAAATTATCAATTTGTACAAAAAAATGTAGTTACAATTATCAATGTGTAATCAATTCAGTATATCTATAGAATTAATTTTAAATGCCAAGTTATAAACATGTAAATATATCTAAATTTATAAGTGGCTAGAAAGAGATATAAATATATTATACTTTAGCTCTCTATGAAATGTGTATTTTATAAATGTTACTGATTCATAAGTACTTACATTACCACTAGTATTTATGTATAAAATATATAGGTATATTTAATCCTTTGAGTCTTCTTAGTTAGCTTAGAATTAGTCAATAGAGGGTGATAAATAATAATAAATATGTGCAAAGTTCAGGCATTTAATTCTAAAAGAGTGTGAATCCTTGTATCTTCTTCTGGATATAGTTCTCTTTACTCCTCCTAAATCTTTAATGCCTCGATTATATTATTATATATTTTCTATAGTCTATTAAGTTATTATTGTCTTTCTCCACTTTTATTCAGCCTCAGGTTCTTCTTGTCCCTCTGTTTAAAAGTTCTATTGAAGCGGTGAGTTCTTTCTCCACTTTCTGGCTCGGGTGCTCATCCACTCAAGCCTCTCTTGCAGACATGACATGCCTTCATCTGCTCTCACCATTTCTCTTCCTCTCCTTTCTTTTCCTGTTGCACTAGCATGCCAGATTTCTCTCCTTCTTTGCTTTCTCCTTTCCTTCAGTTTCTCACCAGAATGTCCACCTGTCTCATTGCAACACCACTGTCTTGAACACTTTTGTCCTTCTTCCTCTTCACCACTTTAGCGGTATTATGCTGAATCACTGCTCCTCCTGCCGAGTCACTGCCTGCTCCCTGGCTGGAGATCCCTTTTAACCAGGCAAACAGGACTCACTTTTCCAAGCAATCGTCAGCCTTGCGGTTTTCAGGATAATCAGCCGCTTCAAATGTCACAGTCTGCTATAAAAATCTTCTCCTCCCTGTACTCTCTGGATCATTGCGGCCTCAGGTCTGCCATAGCACGATGGCAGACACTTTCACGTTGGTTTGACAGGGGTGTCCTTTGCAACAAGTGATCACCTTTCACTTCACTGCACTCTGGACTTTGCCTCTAGTTCACAAAGCCCTCCAGGCTCTTTGTGCCCTGAAAGGTCCCCAAAACGTGAAGTATTCGGGGTCTGGGAACAGACACCATTCACCTTTCCCCACTCTGCTGAGACCATACCACCGGAAGTCCTAAATTTCAATATTTTAATACCTTAAATACATCAACCATCAGAAACAATACAATCCTTCACCTTTGTTTTTATAATTAATTTTATATAATTCAATTTTTACAATCCCAATAATTTCCCCTTAAATAAATCATTTTATATCAAATCAGATATATTGTCATTTAAATTCAATTTTTAAAATTCCAATATTTTTAATTTTATTCATTTCCATTTCATTTACCAAATCTCCTGTTATTCAAATAATATAGTCACCAATATTAATCCTAATAATATTGTTAATACAATTATTACTTTACATATATTTCATATTACCCTTCCTCCTGTCCATTAATTCTTTAACCATTTTCTCCTGATCCATCTAATATACCACCAATTTTCTTTTTCCCCTTTTCTTCCTTTTATAGTTATCCTCTCTTTTATTCTCTTCTGTTCTATTCCCCTTTTCTTCTTTTACCTTCCTTGTTTCCCCATTGTTAATCCCAATGTAATCATTAAAAAAAATTTCTCGCCTAGATTGCCCTCTATTCTCAGCTGATCTATTCCCCTTTTTTCCTCTCTGCTTCTTTCTGACCTCTCTATTTTTAGCACTGTTAATCTCAGTGTAATCATTGAAACTATTATTCACTCTCTCTTTTTCATTGCTATTCCCAATGTAATCATTTAATTTTTCATCAGTGTCTTTGTTCTCAATATTATTTTCTTGCTTCTCATTAGTAGCTTGTTCATCCTGTTGACTATGCTCCAGAAAAATTCTTGACCGGAAGCATCATGGTGAGACTGGCTGGGAAAATACCAGGCTCTAATGAGCCTGGTGAAAACTCAGCCAGACGAACCACTGTCGGGGTTGTGTGTGTGTGTCTTTGGACCAGAACCATCCTGTAGGAACAGTGAAGAAGGAGAGGCATCTTGGATGGCTAAAGAAGAACAGGCAAGTTCCTTGGAAAGCCAGAGAAAACTCTTCGATCCAACGACGGGATGGCAGCAGCCATTGCGACTACCATGAAGCCGGGGCATCCGGAATAAGAATTGTGCAGGAGCGAAGATTTGGATGGAATATTGGTACTGGGAGAGTGATTGGACAACTCACAGGTAATAAAGGAAAAAAAATGGGAAATTTTAAAGCTATCCCGGCATGGAAACAGCAGCTAAATAGTGTCGGGGGAAGTTAATTGACAGAGAAGACAGAAAGCGAAGTAAAAAACATTAAAGCCCAAAACGGAGTTTGATGTTTAAATCTTAAATGTGGATACTGAATTTGGAGAGGCTAAATTTATTATAAGAAAAAGAAACCCAAAAGAAAATACTTTTGGAATAGGATTGGATATAAACTGTAAGGAAAATTTTGAACTTTAAAGAAAGATTAAAAAATAAAGAAACCCACAATAGAAAAGCCCTGTTAAAGAGTTTAAAATGAACTGGAACATAAAGTTGGAAATTGGAAAATATAAAAAACTTAGAAGAGGAAGAAAGTAAGTTAATTGGATTCAATATACAAAACTGGATACTTTGTTAAATTGTTGATTTGGAACTTGTGGATTCTAGAGAGCCATCTACTGGCAGAAAAAAAAAGTACTACATTGAACACTTTAAATATGGGAAATGTACTGTGTTCTTGAGGAACGAGCCTTGAGAGTTTGTAAGGAGGATTTGTTTGCCTTTTCAACATTGATAATACAAGAGGTGGAAAACAACAAACTTTAAATTGGAGCTAAAAAGTAACTAGAATATCAAAATGTGGCAAGAACTAATCAAGATGGTCCAAATGGTATGTTTATCATTTGATGTGGACAGTATTATGTACTTTTATTAGCAGTATATTTATTGTAGCATTTTTTTATTATTAAAAAGTTTTATCAAATATTACAACAATTTTTCCCATCCCTCCTCCCCCTATCCCTCTTTCACCCACCCCCCATCCCTCCTGCCCCCTCTCCCCCCACCCCCCACCCCTCCCCCACCCCGGACTTCCCAGAGCAAATACAGGGTATAGCATTTAACAAATATAAACTAAAATATGCTAACTTTCTATAGACTCCAAACTCCCTCTTGCTCTTTAATGCCCCTTCCAACTAACAAAACATAATTCAAAAAGAAAAAATAATTCTGTTTTTCTTTTTTTTTCATTCATAAACTATTTGAAACTTTTTAGTCTGATATTTGTTTTGAATATAGTCAATCCATCTTCTCCATTCCGATATATATCTTTCATTTGAATGCAGCATACATTTCAAGTATGCTGAAATTTTTGCCATCTTGGCTAAATTCACTACTTTTAATATCCATTCTTCAATAGTAGGTATATCTTCCTTCTTCCAATACTGTGCCACCAAAAGTCTGGCTGCTGTTATTAAATTTAAAATCAATTTAGTCTCTATAACCGTACAATCTGTAATTATACCCAACAGAAAGAACTGTGGAGTAAATTTTATCTTCTTCTTGAGAATATTTTGGATATTCCACCATATTTTTATCCAAAATGCCTTAATTTTTTTACATGTCCACCATATATGATAATACGTGGCATCATCACATTCACATCTCCAAAACTTAGGTTGCAAACTTAGATACATACAGGCTAGCTTTTTAGGATCTAGATGCCATCTATAAAACATTTTATAAAAGTTCTCTCTTAAATTTTGGGCTTGCGTAAACTTCACATTTCTAACCCATATTTTTTCCCACATTTCCATCATTATTGGTTCTTCAATATTTTGTGCCCATTTTATCATACAGTCCTTAACTAGCTCCGTTTCTGAATCTATTTCTACCAATGCATTATACAACCTTTTTATATGCATTTGACTTTGGTCTCTAATTTGTTTTACCAAGTTCTCCTCATTCTGCAAGATACCAGTTTTCTGATCTTCTCTCCATCTAGCTTGCAGCTGTCCATACTGAAACCATGTTTGAATTATCTTTTCTTCTCTTAATTGATTCAAAGATTTTAGTTGTAATATACCTCTTTCCTTATTAAGAAGCTCTTTATAAGTAGTCACATCTTGTTTTTGCTCTACACTTATATTCTCTATCGCGTGTCTGGGTATTGCCCATATTGGTAACTTATCGTTTAATTTATACTGATACTTTTTCCAGACACGCAATAAAGCATTCCTTAATATGTGACTTTTAAAAGTCTTATCTACTTTCTTGTCATATAATAAATAAGCATGCCAACCGTAAACCAAATCATATCCCTCAATATTCCATATTCTTTCTTCTGTTGAATTCATCCAGTCACTAATTGCTGATAGGGCAGCTGTCTCATAATATAATCTTAAATTGGGCATTTTGAGACCTCCTCTTTCACGTATATCCTACATTATTCTTTGCTTTATTCTCAGTCTCTTTCCTGCCCAGACAAAATTATTAATACCCTTCTGCCATATCTTCAAATTTTCAACTTTTTAAAGTATTGGTATCATTTAAAAAAGAAACAAAAACTTAGGCAAAACATTCATTTTTACTGCTGCTATTCTTCCTAACAAGGATAATTGTAATTTTTTCCAATTTTCCATCTCTCTCTGTAATTTTTGCCACAACGGATCATAGTTATGCGTGAATAATTTCGCATTTGATGTCATAATATAAACCCCCAAATACTTAACATTTTTTACTATTTCAAATCCTGTTAATCTTTCTAATTCATCTTTTTGATTTGTAGTCATGTTTGTAGTTATTATCTTCATTTTCCCTGCATTTATTTTAAATCCAGATACTTGCCCATATTGCTTAATTATATTCATTAAACCTACAACCGACTGTAATGGTTGGGTTAAAGTAACAACCAAGTCGTCTGCAAATGCTCGTAATCTGTAATCATACTGCCTAATTTTAATTCCCTTTATTTTATCTGACCCACGTATCTTACTCAACAAAAATTCCAAGGTCAAAATAAACAATAATGGAGATAAGGGACATCCTTGTCTTGTTCCTTTTTCTATATTAAAAGTATCTGTAAAAATAATATTAATTATTATTTGCGCTGTTTGTTTCTGATATATTGCCTTAATAGATTGTGTAAAATGTTCTCCAAACTGCATCTTTTCTATTATTTTCAATAAGAAATGCCAGTTCAATCGATCGAATGCTTTCTCCACATCAAGAAATATTAGCACCGCAGGGACTTGGTTGTTCTTCCCCAAATACTCTAATAGGTTAACCACTTGCTTTACATTACTTTTAATTTGTCTACCATTTATAAAACCAGTTTGATCATTATGAATCAATTGTTGCATGACTGTCATTAACCTATTTGCTAGTATTTTAGCAAAAATGTTATAATCTGTATTTAAAAGTGATATAGGCCTGATTTTTTTGGCTGGGTGTGGTCTTGCTCCTCCTTTGGAATCAAAGAAATAAAAGCTGTCCTCCAGGATGGGGGTACATCTCCTCCAGATTGTATATTAGTAAATAGTTCCTTAAGTGGTCCCACCATTTCTAACTACAAGTATTTGTAATAAGTGGCTGTCAAACCATCTGTCCCAGGGGCTTTACCCACTTTCAACTGCTTAATTGCAAGCATGATCTCTTCGGAAGTTATTGGTTGATTTAAACCCTCCCTTTGCTCTTTTGTAATTATAGAAATATTCTCTTTTTGTAAATATCCATCTATATTTATACTTTGAATTTTATCACTAGCATACAACCTCGTGTAAAAATGCTTTTTTAATCATATTTTGCTGATAAACCTCTTTACCTTTATATTCTATTTTCTCTATAGTCTGTAACTTTTGTTTTTTCCTTAACAGATATGCTAACCATCTGCCTGGTTTGTTAGCATTGCAAAAAGTATTGTGTTTAGCATATTGCAAGTTAGTTGCAACCTGATCTGCCATTAACATATTAAATTGCCTTCGCAGTAAGTTAATTGCTTCTTTTGTTTTCTTGTCTGCTGGATTCAATATCAAGGCTTGTTCTTTTTTTTTTTTAATTTTCTCTTCTAGGTCCTTCCTTTTTTTCCCCTGTTTATGTCTCTGTTTATTATTCAAATATATCAAAATACCTCTCATATATGCTTTACTTGCATCTCAAACCATTTCCATAGATGTACCCTTATGCATATTCATAATGAAAAATTCATTCATAAATTTTTTACATTCTTTTACATTTTCCTCATATCTAAACAGATTTTCATTTAACGTCCAAGACCTCTTAAATCCCTTTCCATACTCCAATACCATCCAAACTGGACTATGATCCGTTAAAACTCTTGGACATATCTTCGTCTTCTTCACCCTAGAAAAGAGATCATTGGTAATTAATATAAAATCAATCCTAGAAAAAGATTGATGTCTGTCAGAAAAAAAGGTAAAATCTTATATAATGAAGCTATGGAGAAAGCCAAAATACCAAACTCATGGACAGAAGCCATAATAACAATCATTCCAAAAGAAGATACAGATCTCCAGTTAATACAAAACTATAGACCTATTTCATTATTGAATGCCGATTACAAAATATTTGCAGCAATCTTGGCCGAAAGGATTAAATCAGTATTAAATACATATATACACCCAGACCAAAATGGATTTCTGCCGGGACGCCAAATAAAGAACAACATGAGAATAATACTTAATGCTCTAGAATATTATGAATCACACCCGGAGAAGCAGGCAGCGTTGGTTTTTCTTGACGCCCAAAAGGCCTTCGATAATCAAAATTGGAAATTTATGATTGAACAACTACAAAATATGCAAATTGGGGAAAAATTTGGGAAAATTATAGCAGAAATCTATACCAAGCAATCAGCAAGGATAATTATGAATGATGACATAACAGACAAATTTAATATAACAAAAGGAGTCAGACAAGGCTGTCCACTTTCCCCCTTACTATATATTCTATCATTGGAAATCCTGTTGAAAAAAATTAGAGAAGACCAAGGAATTGAAGGTTTAAGGATCAATAGAGAAGAATACAAAGCTCAAGCCTTTGCTGATGACCTAGTGTTTTTGACAGAAAATCCTATGGAATCTATACCTAATTTGTTCCAAAAAATAGAAGAATTTGGAGAAGTGGCTGGACTAAAAATCAATAAAAGTAAATCGAAGCTAATTGTAAAAAACCTTACGGAAATCCAAACAAAAGAATTGACAGATAATATATAAAACCAAACAACAACAAAAAATAAAATATCTAGGAATCTGGTTATCTACAAGAACATCAGCAATTAAAGAAAACAATTATGATAAATTACTAGAACAAACAAAGAAAGACTTAGAAAAATGGAAAAATTTACACATTTCATTCCTAGGAAGAATTTCGGCCATCAAAATGACTATATTACCTAAATTTTTATATTTGTTTCAGGTCACCCCAATTAAAATAGATAAACCGTTTTTTGAAAAGCTGAATAAAATAACATCTAAATTTATATGGCAAGGGAAAAGGCCACGAATAAAATTTAAACTGCTTCAGGATACAAAAGATAGAGGAGGAGCTGCACTCCCTGACTGGGAGATATACTACCAAGCAGCAGTACTATTGTGGGTCAAAGATTGGATAGAATTAAAGGACTCTAGAATTTTAACAATTGAGGGACACGAACTTCAACCTGGCTGGCACTCCTTTATGTGGGATGAGAAATACAAAACACATTCATATTTTAAAACACACACAATAAGGAACTCATTATTACAAATTTGGCTTAAAACTAAAAAACAACATTATATGAAGATACCAAATTGGCTAGCACCGGCAGAATCAATTAGGCACCCAAATTTAACAGATAAGACAAAAATAATTAGATATAAAGATATAATTGACTATCAAGGCAAATTAAAGACAAAACAACAATTGGAGACAGATTTACACAGAGAAATAGACTGATGGATTTACATTCAAATACAATCCAAATACAGAGAACATATAAAAACATATGAAATTTATAATCAAAAACAAGAAATAGATAAAATTATATTAGATTCAGAAAATAAATTAATTAGTAGAATTTATAAATTTCTTCATCGCTATAAATTGGAAGAAGAGACAGTCAAAGAAACGATGATTAAGTGGGCTCAAAACATCAAACACACAATACCTTTGGAAAAATGGGGAAAGTTCTGGCAGGTAAACCTAAATTTAACGAAAGCAACGGCGTACAAGGAAAACCAACTGAAAATGTTTTATCGGTGGCATATGTCTCCAACCAGATTGGCAAAAATACAACCTAAAAATAGCCCGATTTGTTGGAAGTGCAAAAAGGCACAAGGGACTTTCTATCATTTATGGTGGACGTGCCCAGCAGCAAAGAAATTTTGGTCTAACATCAAAAAATGGTTGGAACAAATAATAAAAACACAGATTGAAAAAGAACCAGAAACATTTTTATTAGGAATCTTTAATAAATCATACCCTAAGGATATCAAATATCTTACAATTCATATATTTACTGTTGCAAGAATAACCTACGCAAGAAATTGGAAACAAGAAAAAATACCAAGTGAAACAGAAGTAATAGGGAAAATTTTAGAATGTGCTGAAATGGATAGGTTAACCAAAGAATTACAAGAAAGAGAAGAATCAGACTATTATAAAATATGGAATAATTGGTATAATTGGTTAAAAATCAGAAATATACAAAAAATATAGGGGATATATTATCGATTTATATATATATATATATATATATATATATATATATATATATATATAAAAATATTATTAGATTAAGGAGAGGTGAAGGAATATATCATAAGTAGAATTGTAGAACGTCACTCTGAAAAAATGCTTAAGAAGAAATTACACTCTTTTTGTGTATATGTTGTATAAATGTTTGCTGTGTATATGTTACGTATGTCTTTTTTAATATTTATATTCAATAAAAACTACTTAAAAAAAAGGTAAAATCTTTTTCTTCAGAGTTCCTCTCTCGCCAGATATCTCTCAACTCCATGTCATCCATCATTTCAAAAAACGATTTTGGCAATCTGGCATGCATTGAGATATTTTGCAAGAGCCCCTTCTTATCTTTTTTAGTGTCCAAAACTCCATTCCAATCACCAAATAAAATGCATGATTTATAATCCCATTGTACTAACTTGGAATGTAAAAGCTTGTAAAATTTTTCCTGTTGTTGGTTCGATGCATATACTCTAATTAAAAGTATTTTTCCCCTTTTATTAAAAGTTCAATTGCTATGAATCTTCCTTGATCATCTGCTTCAATTAGTTTAGCAATTAAGTCTTTTTTTAGGTATATAACTATACCATTCTTCTTCTCGGGAGCAGATGCAACAAAATGTGTACCTAGCCTTGCGTTTATTAGATATTTTTCATTTTTCATTCTAATATGCGTCTCTTGTAGACAGATTACTTCATTTTAAACTGTTTCAAATAATGAAATATTTTCCTCCTCTTTTGTGGTGAATTTAGGCCATTAACATTCCAAGTCAGAAATCTAGTTGCCATTCTTAATTCTTCTTTATACTTGGCTGCCACTCGGGTCTGTCTTTGATCCTTAGGTTCTTCTATTTTTTCGAATACATCCAAAGCTTGAGCAGTTGAAAGTTGTATTAAACTTTCGAAAAGTTGTATTAAATCTTCTTGAATAATCAAAGCTCCCTTTTGGGCCTGTGCCAGCGATTCTTCCTTCTCCCCCTTTCTTGCCCCCTCTGCTTCCGTCTTCCTTCTAGCTTCTGGGGACTGTGGGCATCCAGCCTTTTACACCTTTTACATTGGTATAAAAATCTCTTGCCTTCCACACTGAATTAAGACGATATCTTTCTCCTGAATAGTTCACCACTAGTCCAGCTGGAACCTATTTGGATCCGCTCCAGTCCGGTTTCAGACCTGGGTACAGCACGGAAACGGCATTGGTTGCGTTGGTGGATGATCTCTGGAGGGCTCGGGATAGGGGTTACTCCTCTATCCTGGTCCTGTTAGACCTCTCAGCGGCTTTTGATACCATCGACCATGGTATCATGTTGCGCCGGCTGGAGGGACTGGGAGTGGGGGGCACCTTTTTGCGGTGGTTCTCCTCCTATCTCTCTGACCGGTCGCAATCCGTGTTGACAGGGGGGCAGCGGTCGACCCCGAGGCGCCTTGTTTGTGGGGTGCCACAAGGGTCGGTCCTCTCGCCCCTCCTGTTCAACATTTATGTGAAGCCGCTGGGTGAGATCATCCGTGGTTTTGGGGTAGAGTTCCATCAGTACGCTGATGATACTCAGCTGTACATCTCCACCCCAGACCATCCCAACGATGCCTTGGAAGTGATGTCCCAGTGCCTGGAGGCCGTGCGGGTCTGGATGGGGAGAAACAGGCTTCGACTCAACCCTTCCAAGACCGAGTGGCTGTGGCTGCCGGCATCCCGGTATAGCCAGCTGACGCCATCGCTGGTTATTGGGGGTGAATCATTGGCCCCCACGGAAGGGGCCCGCAACTTGGGCGTCCTCCTGGATGCACGGCTGTCCTTAGAAGGGCATCTGACGGCCGTGGCCAGGGGGGCTTTTTATCAGGTTCGCCTGATACGCCAGTTGCGCCCCTTTCTGGATCGGGACTCCCTACGCACAGTCACTCAAGCACTCGTCACTTCTCGTCTGGACTATTGTAACGCTCTCTACATGGGGCTCCCCTTGGGGTACACCCGGAGGCTCCAACTGGTGCAGAATGCGGCCGCGCAGGGGATTATGGGAGCGACTGGGCGCTCCCATGTGACTCCTCTCCTGCGCGAGCTGCATTGGCTTCCGGTGGACTTCCGGGTGCGCTTCAAGGTGTTGGTGACCACCTTTAAAGCGCTCCATGGCTTAGGGCCGGGGTACTTACGGGACCGCCTTCTGCCACCAATTGCCTCCCACCGGCCAGTTCGCTCCCACAGAGAGGGCCTCCTCAGGGTGCCGTCGGCTAGACAATGCCGGCTGGCGACCCCCAGGAGGAGAGCCTTCTCTGTGGTGGCACCTACCCTTTGGAACAATCTACCCCCAGAGATACGAGTGATCTCCGACCTCCGGACCTTTCGTCGGGCCCTAAAAACTCATCTCTTTCAGTTAGCCGGTCTCTCTTGATTTTATGATTTTATGGTTGGTTTTAAATTTTGATATGGATTTTAAATTGATAAATTTTAAACTATGGGCCAAATTTAATTATTTTAAATCTATTTTTAATCGTATTTATGTATAAATGTTTTTATTTTGGCTGTTCACCGCCCTGAGTCCGAAAGGAGAAGGGCGGTATAGAAATTCGAATAATAAATAAATAATAAATAAATAACCTCCCATCTGTACTGTATCTGACGGTTTCTCAGTTCTTCCATCAGAAAGGCATAATCCCTTCTGGCTCTCAACATTTTGGGGGGGATTTCTTTCAATATTAAAACCTCCTGCCCCTCCACTTGAAGTTTATTTTTAGAAGTGGCTTGTAAAGTTTCATTGCATATCCTTCTTGTAGTAAAATAAACTACAATGTCTCTTGGTAAATGTTTCTGTCTGGCAACCCATGAATTGACATGATAGATTTTGTCAATTTGCCATTCAAAATTTGCTTTTTGTTCTCCCATTATCTGTGCAAATGCTTCTGCAAAAATCTCTCTCAAATTCTCTTGCTTATTTTCCTTCAGACCTCTTATTCTCAAAGCAAATTCCATGTCTCTATATTGTATCATTTTTACGTCGGCCTCTGCTCTTTCCATCTTATTCTGAACCTCTCCCATTTTATTTTCCAAATTCACATTAGACTGCTTAATTTCTTCCACTTTTTCATCTAATGATTCAATATGGCTTGCCAGACCTTGAACTGCCATGACAATATCTTCTCTAATTTTCTGATTTCGATTTTGAATAAACTCTTTAATTTCAGCCATCTCATCAGCGACATCTCAAATTTTATCCTCAAACACAGAAGTAATTTTTTTCTCTGTAACGGAGGCTTGTGTTTGAAGGGCTTCCTGCAATATTTCAAGTGTTAATATTCGTGGTTCTGTTGGAGCAGAGAGAGACTGCAATTTGGACACTTGAGCTGGCGAACTCCCAGCACTTTTAGGGACAACAGTCTTTATTTGTTTTGAAGCCATTTTTAGTTTTCAATTTGAATTTATTCAGCAACCAGAACAACAAATCCACCAGGTCCAAAAATTTCCAGTTCTTAAATAATACCAATCATTTTTTAAAATCACTACTATAGTCTTTTTAGCCTTTAAAGCTTCTTTCTTTCAAAGCAAAAATCTCTAGTTTTAGACAGGGGCTGCCAGCTCTAAACAAAACTTTCCTTTTAGCTTTCACTTTCCACGCCCCATTAGAACTCAATTGCCATCTTGCTTTCACTTTCTTCCCTTAATAACTCAGAAGGAAATAATACACATTTAGAGTTAAAGTTTAGTACTTGCAAATCTGATCTCTCCTGGCTTTGCTCAGCCTGCTTCCAAATCCAATGTTTTATTCAAAGTGTTGTTTGTGGGGGTGGTCGCAGCGTCTTGTTCTGCTTAAAGCAGAAACGTCCCGGATCCGGAGCTCTGTCAGACTTCCAGGGAGCTCTCACCCTTCGAGCCCCAGAATTGTTCCTGGGGCTCTTGGGGGGCTCTACCTACACCCGTCTGCTCTCTTCCTCCCCTTTTCCCGGGGAGAAAGTTTCCAAACTGCTAGACAGCTGATTTGCGCTATTCTAGCAGCTTTACGCGATCGCGCGGCTGGCACTCACAAAGGAGCATCTTCAACGCCTATGGTGCCACTGAAAATCCTATTGTAGCATTTTTATTAGCAGTACTAATAGATTGTATTGCACTGTATTAGATTACTCAAGAAGAAATGCTGAACTTTTATTCCAACCTGAATGACATTTTTTTAAGTATATGGAAAAAACTTTACACATCAGAGGACTCAGTAATTAATCTTAGCCAGCCAGGCGTTATTTGATGAAACATAAAATAAAAATCTGGTTGATAATGATCCTTTCTCTAGTGGGTAAAAACCAACCTACCAATGTTAGCTTTTACTCTTTGAAAATTTATTTTCTCAAAAAAAAAAAAAAAAGAGAGAGAGAGAGAGAGAGAGAGAGAGAGAGAGAGAGAGAGAGAGAGAACTGTAGAAATATAGCTTTACTAGCTGATAACCCGGCATTGCCCGGGTATTTATTTATTGCCAGCTCCCCCCTCCCTGTGTATATATCTCTCTCTCTCTTCCCTTTCTCCCCCTCTCTATCTCACCCCCTCTCTGTATCTCTCTGTGTGTCTGTCTCTCCCCCCGTCTCTCTGTCTCCCTCTCTCTCCTCCTCTCTGCATTTCTCTCTCTCTCTCTATTTCTCTCTGTGTCCCTTTCTCCCTCCTCCCTCTCTGTATCTCTCTCTCTGTGTCTCTCTCCCCTCTCTCTCTGTGTGTGTGTGTCTGCCCCCTCTCTGTATCTCTCTCTGTGCATGTGTCTCTTTCCCCCTCTCCCCCTCTCTCTGTATCTCTCTCTCTCTCCCCCCTCTGTATCTCTCTCTCTCTCTGTGCATGTGTGTGTGTCTCTCTGTATCTCTCTTCCCCCTTCTCTGATTCTGATATGAGGCATTGGGCAGGCCAGAGGCACTCTCGCAGTGCCTTGTGCAGCACAGTGAACTTAGTGCGCTTCACAATGGGTGAGATGGGGTCCCCTCCTCCTCCTGGAGTGACAATGCAATCCTGCCCCACTCACCCCTAGCAACAAGACATGGTTTACAGCTCTGAGCCCGAAGTGGTGGGAGGACTGCCTTGAGCGCAAATGGGGCATGAAGGCAAGTACAGCTTTGGTCCTGCACTAAAGCTCTGGCCATTGCCTTACTGTGTCCCCCTTTCTCCCTGAAGCTCTTTGTCTGAGCACATTGGGCGCGAGCTCCAGCCCAAAGTGGTAGGAGGCAAAGGCTTCCTTGAGCACAAATGTGGTGCGAAGGCAAGTATAGAGCCATTTCTCCTCCTATCCCTCCTTTTCTTCTCATGACCCCTGGCTGACTGTGGCAGGGCTGGGAAGGTGTGCCATTACCATGGCAACTCCACTGTGCTGTACAGTAGAAGCCATTTTAAGGCACAACAGGCTGTTTCATAACAGAACACCCCTCCCAAGAAGTGTTAGGGTGTCTTACCCCCACAGTATTTCTTTCCAGGGAGTAAGTCATCTGTGTACCAAGTTTGGTTGAAATTGCTCAAGTGTTCCAGAGTTATGCTGGTAGAAGTCATTTTAAGGCAATCCAGTAGAACCTATTTTAAGGCAAACGAGGTTGTGTCCTTGCCCAGGTATTTATAGCTGTCAAAGTTTGTCTGAGAGGGAGCCATTGGAAGGGGCCTTTCTTCCCCCTACTCCCATACCTATCATCCCTGCCCTCTCCCTTCCCCCTCCCATGCGGTCCTTTTTCCCACCCTGTCTAAGATCCTGGCACTTTGTCCCAAATCCATCAAGCACTTCCACACTGGGCCACAGGAGGGCAAACATCACGGCTGGCTTTCTAGAGGAAGCTGCGAAGGAACTGACATCACAAACAACTGCTGCTCTAGAATGCCACACTCGCTCTCCTTAATGGCTCAGGTGTTTCAGAGTTTTGCTGGAACACACACACACAGAAACACATGCACACCCCAGGGGTGTCTTACCCCCCACAGTATTTGTTTCCAGAGGGTAAGTCATTTGTGTACCCAGTTTGGTTGAAATTGCTGGAGGCCTTCCAGAGTTATGCTGGAATACACACATACACCCCTAAGGGTGCTACCCCCACAGTGTTTGTTTCCAGAGAGTAAGTCATCTGTGTACCAAGTTTGGTTGAAATTATTCAAGATGTTCCAGACTTATGCTGGAACATACATACAAACATACATACTTTTTTATACAGAGAGAGATTGATTTGTAAAGCAAAGCATGAAGGCTGAAGAATAAGAAGTAGACTAAGCAGGTTAAGAGGATTATCAAATCAAATATTTGGGAGATCACTACAATAGTCTCCCAAATGAAAGAGCAAGTTTGGTTTAGTGGGTAAGGCATTGCATTAGAAAATAGTCACTTTCAAGTCTTTCCTTAGCCATGAAAGCCTGCTGGGTAACTTTGGGCCAGGCACTCTCTCTCTCAGCCCAACCTACCTCTCAGGATTGTTGTCATGTGGAAAATATTAGAAATTGGAAAATATTGTCATGGGGAAGATGTATTAGATATGTTCTCTGCCTTGAATTATTTGTAAAAATAATAAAAGACGGATACAATTAAATAAATAACATAAATAAAATAAGAAATTGGCGTGGCCAACTCAACATCACTCACATCAAGGGGTGCCTCACCATGCCCAGCCTCTATTATGAAGATCCACCAAGCTCAGTGTAGCGGCTGCTCTGCAGGGTTTCAAGGGAACCAGTTAAGCAGACCTGTCTGGAAATCCTGGAAAATGAGCAGATGTTCTACAAGACTACAACTCACAGCCCTGTTTATTTTCCTGTCTTTACTACTTTATAGTGCTTGAACCCTTTTTTAAAGAAAAGGGAAAAACATCTATGCCTTTTGTTCCCTTGGAGGTGGGTTTGTTACTGCATTGCACTGGGAAACCTTCTCCCTGGGTGCTTTCCAACTTCTGCAATTTTAAGAGGCATGGACTTCAACTCACCAAATTTCCCAGCCAACACTGTCAGTGATAGAATGAGTACTGAAAGAATTCTCCTAGTTTTTGGAAACTGCACTTTTGGCAAATTAAAGAATATATCACTTTCAAAGATTATAAAGTGTATTAACTTTCTTAAATGGTTAAATCTGCCTAAATTTAGCCTATTCCACCTTATCCTGTGTTAGGAAAAGTGAAGCTCTGCCAGCAATAAGTAAGAAAAATAATTTACCAGCCTCTTTATTGTGGCAAAATACAGGTAGTCCTTGACTTGCTATGGTTCGTTTAGTGACCATTCAAAGTTACAACAGCGCTGAAAAATGTGATTTAGACCATTTTTCATAGTTGTGATCAAAATTAAGATCTTGACAACTGGTTTTTATTGATGACCTTTGCTGTGTCCCAGGATCATGTGATCACCTTTTGTGACTTTCTGACAAAGTCAATGGGGAAGCCAGACTCACTTAATAAACAGGTTACTAACTTATCAATTGCAGTGATTCACTTAACAACAATGGCAAGAAAAGTAATAAATGAGGCAAAATTCACTTAACAAATGTTTCACTTAACAACAGAAACTGTGAGCTCAATTGTAGTCATAAGTGGAGTACTATCTATAGAAAGTCAAGAACTATCAACTAATGTGGCAGGACTTCTTTGGATGGAAATTTAGTCTATGAGAGGTATAATTTCTGAGAGGTATGATTTCTCAGAGAAAGTCTTTGGATACTTTTGGGTGAAGAGTATAGGCTTCCCTTATATTTCTAAGCAGAGCTATAGCCCTTAATTATTTATTTAGTCAATTTATACAGCTGTCCACCTCAAAAATATGTCTCTGGACAATTTACAGAAAATTTAAAAGAGTATATAAAAACACCAGAACTATGCAGAAATGATTTAAAAACAATAAAAACATTTACAAATGTATACAACAATATGCAATAGCCAAGGTATTCTAACATCCATTAATAACACTCAGTATAGCTACTGCACAGGCTCTACCACACTTCTGGTACCTTCACATCATATTAAAAACATGACATAAAGTTTTCTTGCTAATTTTTTAGAGGACATGCCCTCATGTTGTTGTTTGCGTTTTATAAGAAACTGATGGAGATCATATTGTTTTTGCAAAGAAAGCCATTTTTAAGAGGTATAAAAGTCCAGTAGGACATTGAGACATTAAAGTTAAAAAGTTCAAGACTGGAAAACAATAAGAGTCTGCTATTCTGATAAGCAAGTCATCTTGGGCAAGCAGATTAGTTAACAGTTTTAATCACACAGTCTAGTTATATAGTGGAGAAATTAATTAACTGCTTGCCTCAATATATTATGCTTATGCTGCAAGGATTGTAAGGAAACAAGAAATATAGGTTAACAAATAAAAAAGGGACAAAAGGTTGTCTGGAAAAAGGGGAACTGGGCAAAAGCTGGGGAAATAAATTAAGCATGGGGAAATTCATGGAGAAACAGGCATTCCGGGAAGATTGCAACCCTGAGTCTTTGTCAAAGGGGGCTGCAGGGTTCGGGTGGAGGGAATTTGTGGTTCAGGTGGAGGGAATAAAAAGTTGAAGAAACGTAGTCCTCTGTGTGCCTACCTGCTAACCACCCATTCTTGCAAAAACGTATTTTACATGCAATAAACTGCTTGCTGCTTCACTTCATGACTTGATTAGTTTTGAGAAAGCTGGCTTGCTGTCAGGGTTCCAACAGATGCCCTAATTAAATCATGAGTCTCGAGCCAAACTTCAAAAGAAATCCAGTTATTTATTAGGAGCTTCATGTTGGCATGTTCCCAAGTGAAGCCAACTCTGACCCTACGTAATTTATGCTCCAATTATGACCCTGTTTCCCTCCTCTCTCCAGGCTGTGTCATCAATCATATTTAACAGAGCAATTTCGCGGGTTGTAGAGGTCACTCCCCTCTCGCTTGTAGGTAATCCTCCGGCTTGTAAGTAGCTATTCAAGGATACAGCCTTGAGAGAGATAAGTGTGGAATGTGCATCTGTCTTTGGCTGCTGTACCATTTCACTGGTTTCCCATCCCCCCTGGCCTATGGCAACTCGAAAGCAGGCCAGGGATGTTTTGCAAGTTGACATTCGGCTCCCCTCACTTCCTGAAGGCAACCTGTGCAAAGCAAAAACAATTTGAGTACAGGTATAGATTTTAAGGTTGTGACCCCCCCGCAGGCTTGTTTGAGTTGTCTGCGTGGAATTTTGCTATGAGGTGGTCAGCCTGGATGTTCCTATTCTTTACCCAGGATGCCTCTGATAAGGGGAGCCCTTCCACTTGATTAAGTATTGGAGTTGTCTCCTGTGCCATCTCGAGTCAAGGATTCACTGCACCATGGGGTCCAGGGGCTCATGGGGTAGTGGCCTCGATAGGGTCGATATGAGCATGGGTTTTAAAAGGCTACTATGGAATACTGGGTGTATCTTCCCTAGCAATCAGGGCAATTTTAATTGCACCATAACTGGGTTGATGATCTTTAGTATGGGGAATGGTCCCATAAACTTAGGCCCCAGTTTCTTGCTGGGGAGTTTAACCCAGGTATTTTGTGGAGCGGTAGATCTTCTCCCCCACCTGGAATGGCTGTTGCAAGGCTCGGTGTTTGTCTGCCTGTTTCTTATAGGTTTACTCCGCTTTAGCTAGTGCTTTCTTGACATTTTCCCAGGTAGCTGTCAGCGTTAACATCCAGTCGATCAAGCTGACTGAGGAGGGGGGTCCCTTAGATATTCAGGCATTGGAACAAAGTCCATGCTGCTCACTACTTTGAATGGAGTTAGTCCAGTGCTATTGTGAATAGTATTATTGTACGCAACCTCAGCGAAAGGCAGGAGATCTGCCCAGTTGGACTGCTGATAGTTCACGTAACACCTGAGGTACTGTTCTACCATGACATTCAGTCTTTCTACCCCTCCATTGGTACTAGGATAGAAAGCTGAGCTAAGGCCTTGGGATGCCCCAGTGGACCGCAGGAACTCCCTCCAGAATTTAGCCGTGAACTGGACCCCTCTCTCTGAGATAATTCTCCGTGGCACTCCATGCAGGTGGTAGATGTGCTTCAGGAACAGTTTGGATAGCTGCTGGACTAAGGGTAGTCCACTGCAGGGTATGAAGTGTGCCTGCTTGGAGAATAGTCTATTACAATCCAGATCACCATGTTCCCCCCCACTTTTTGGCAACTCCACTATAAAGTCCATTGTAATTTCTCCCCATGGCCTCGTTGGTTCTGCTACTGGTTTCAGCAGTCCGGGGGTTTTCCTGGTGGTTTCTTCATTGTGGTGCAGATGATACAACTTTTCACATAACTGTCCACATCTTTCTTTATGCTGGGCCACCAGGGTCCATCTCTATGCCCTCATTTGACACTCAGTAGCCCAGGTAGCCGTGCATGGTGAAATTCGCATTTTGATAGCTTGATATAAAGGTTGGCTGCCAGACATTTTTCCAGTAGCTGGCGGACTAGGGGTATGTGGTCATTCATGGTCTCAGTGTAGATGAGGATATAGTCCAGGTAGACAAGGACCCCCTTATAGAGGTGCTCATGCAGCACCTTGTTTATTAACTGCATGAATACTGCTGGCCTCCCTGATGCATACTCAGTAGTATGCTTCTCTGAGGTCTAATTTGGTAAAAACTTTTCCCTTGGCTAGGTGAGATAGCATGTCCTTCATGAAAGGGAGGGGTATAGGTTGTGTACACACACCCAGTTTATTCTTCTAAAATCCACTCACAATTCCATAGTTCCATCTTTTTTTCTTTGAATAGGACTGGGGCTGCGACCTGTGGCTTGGCTGGCTTGATGAACCTCCTTTCTAAGGAACCTCCTTTTTGTCTATGTATTTGTGCATTTCTTGCATTTCCCGGAGCGTCATGGCATACAGTTTGGGTTTGGGTAGTTTTGCCCCAGGGGTGATTTTGATGGTGCAGTCTGCCTCACGGTGGGGTGGTAGGACGTTGCACTCAGCCTTGCTGAATACTTCCGCAAGGTCCTGATATTCTCTGGGGATCTGTTCATCCTCTGGGGTTTTGTTGGAGGTGGCTGCCAGTTGTTCTGGTGGGCCCTTTGGGAGGATTCCCTGCATGGGTGGTGCTTCTATTTGCTGGTGTGGAGGGGGTTGGGGTCCCCTTGCTATCCTCAGCCTTCAGCTGCCCCCTTGCCACCAGATGTTCGGGCCCCACTTGTCTAGCCAGAAGAGTCCCAGTATGGCTGTGTCTGTCATTTGGAGGGCTATTATGAATCAAATTGCTTCCCAGTGATTTGCTAGCTCTAGCTTCACTGGTTCAGTCAGGTGGGTGGCATAGGCTCCCCCCAATAGGGACCCATCAACCTGTTCAAACCTGATTAGGTTCCCCAGTTTCAGGACCGTGGTTAGGATGATTAAGCATCTAGTGCAGCCTGAGTCTATTAGGGCTTGAAAAGTCCCCTGGGTTCCTGTTTTTTGGCTGTGAGGGGAGAGAGCTCTGCAGCCTGGAGGGCTTTCCGAGATGTGTTGGTGGCACACCTGGGGCCTCATTCTGGCTGTGGCTCTAGCTTTGGCTTCGGGGCTGGGGTTGCGCATGCTGATGCCATGTGGCCTATCTCCCCGCATCTGTAGCATTTCAGTGGACTTCATAGGAGGGTTGGTTTTGGGGCCGGCTGTGGTGCTGTGATTCCCTATTGGCTGGGTGGTCTCTGGTCTGGTTGACCTCTCTCTTTAGTGTCTGGTTGCTTTCTCATGTCAAACGTTTTTATTCCAACAGGCTGGTCTGGCCTAACTCTCCCTTTTAAATTAGGTTTTAAATGTTTTATATAAATTGGATGTCTTAAATTTGTTTTTTGAGCCCATGGAGCTCTCTACATGGGGCTCCCCTTGAGGAGCACCCGGAGGCTCCAACTGGCGCAGAGTGCGGCCGCGCGGGTGGTAATGGGAGCGACATGGCGCTCCCATGTGACACCTCTCCTGCGCGAGCTGCACTGGCTCCCGGTGGTCTTCCGGGTGCGCTTCAAGGTTTTGGTTACCACCTTTAAAGCGCTCCATGGCTTAGGACCTGGTTATCTACGGGACCGCCTACTACCACCAATAGCCTCCCACCGGCCAGTACGCTCTCATAGAGAGGGACTCCTCCGGGTGCCGTCAGCCAAACAATGTCGGCTGGCGACCCCTAGGGGGAGAGCCTTCTCTGTGGGGGCACCTACCATCTGGAATGAGCTCCCCCCAGAGATACGGAGGATCCCGGATCTGCGCACCTTCCGCCGCGCTGTGAAGACCTTTTTATTCCATCAGGCGGGCTTGGCCTAATCTCTTCCCTTTTTAAACATGTAAATTTTAATCTGTTTTTAAATTATTGGGGTGTTTTAAATTTGTCTGGGCCAAAATGATTTAATCTGATTTAATCTGGTTTTTTAAATTTTTTGTATCTATGTTATTTTATTGTTTGGCTGTTCACCGCCCTGAGTCCTTTGGGAGTAGGGCAGTATACAAATCAAATAAAACATAAAACAAACATAAAACAAATTATTTAATTTATTTTTAATAGTTTTTAACTTTTGTATGTCCTTTGTATTTTTATCTTGGCTGTTCACCGCCCTGAGTCCACCCCCTGAGTAGGGCGGTATACAAATATGATAAAATAAATAAATAAATAAATAAATAAATAAATAAATTGGCACGCAATCTGCTGTCGACTTTTATGGCCTTGGTACTACAGTGGTTTAAAGCACCCTGTTATTAACACAGCTGCCTGCAATTTACTGCTGGTTCGAATCTCTCCAAGGCTCAAGGTTGACTCAGCCTTCCATCCTTTCTAAGGTAGGTTAAATGAGGACCCAGTTTGTGGGGGCAATAAGCTGACTTTGTATAAATATACAAAAGGATGAAGGCTATTGCTGAATGCACTGTAAGCCGCCCTGAGTCTCCGGAGAAGGGCGGCATATAAATCAAATTTAAAAAAAAAAAATGGCTACTCAAAACCACTCAGAGAGTCGGTTTGGGATGTCCCAATAGGCAATTACCCAGGCAATTTGCTTGTCCAGGCTTATTCTGAAAAAATGAACTAACAGCCGCTCTGGCAAAGGGGGTATGACTCTCTTGAATTCACGGATGTGTTCCTTAATTTATTTTATTTTATTTTTTATTTTATTTATTTATTTTTATATGCCGCCCTTCTCCGGAGACTCAGGGCGGCTTACAATGCGTTAAGCAATAGCCTTCATACTTTTGTATGTTTTATACAAAGTCAGCTTATTGCCCCCACAAACCAGGTCCTCATTTTACCCACCTTAGAAAGGATGGAAGGCTGAGTCGACCTTGAGCCTGGTGATAATTCGACTCGCAGTAATTGCAGGCAGCTGGATGTTAAATGCTGCCTTGGTAGGAGGCATTAGCCGCCTACACCACTCAGGCTCCTTAATGGGTCATCCCCTCTGCTTTAGGTGTCTGAGCTCATTTTCTGTGTACGGATCCTCCTTCACCTCCTCATATCTGGCCTCTAGTTGTCGTAGGAAATCGTCTACATCTTGCAGGTGGGGGGCTCTCCTCTTCTGGAGGGCTGCTAGCCACTTCCTTGCTTCTCCCTCTAGCCCCACAGCAAAGGTATTCACCATGGCTCTGTGGGATGGGTAGAGGTGTCTATAGCACTCTAGGTGGATCTCAGCCGAGTCAAGCAATAGAGCTAGTTGATCTGAGTCCCCATTAACTTTCCCCTGAAGTAGGGTGGTTTGTTCAGCACTGCTCCTCCCTCCTCCTGTCGGCCCCTGAAAGCCTGCACTTGATGTGGCTGGAAATATAGCCAGAGCAATTCACCATTTTTTTCCTTTAACTTCTCCCTTATTAAATTTGTAAGGATATCAATTATTTGTCTTATCACAGCAGCAGAACAATAGGGCAGGGCAAATTTTGGTGACATACTTTTCTTCCAATATAAGGAGAGGAGGAATTTGCATGGTTATGAGAAAGAGGTCATAGTCAGGCCAAACTCTGCATGAATCCACATCCCAGACTAAATTCTGTAAAAAGTCTGTTCTTGTGTTAAATAGATATTCTACCAGTAAATGATTGTTTGGAAGACTTCTAAACTGGTCATCCAGCTACTGTTTGGTGGGTTTGAATCTTCTTACTATCCTCCCTCTCTGAAAAACACTATTTTATGAAAGTTGCATATTTTAATATTTAGCAGGCTTAAGGCTTAAACCCCCCCATAGTAAAGGGAGGTATAGGATTTTAAAGTACATAGGATCTCCTCCATAAAAATTATCAAACATACAGATTTTTTAAAAAAAGTTTCATTCATTTAAAAAAAGTACTTGTCCATTCCTAACTTCTGTTGGTATGGCACTTGGCAAAGAGAATTAATTATAATTTTCTGACCAGTTTAAGGGGAAAAAATATTGGCATGCTAGACTGCTTAGCAAACATGCTTAACTGGTTATTAAACCAATTAAAGGGAAGTTCTGGCACAGTTGTCTTTTCCCATATCTCAAGCAGTAAGTCTGGTTTCTAATTTGTCCAAGCTGAGTCTTGCTGTTGGTGTTGCATCAAGACTTGGCTGTTTGGCTACAACCTTGCATGGTTGTAGGTAGATACATACACTGGGAGAGCAGCCAAGTCCTGATGCAATGCCAACAGCAAGACTGACATAAGCTGAAATGTTTACCATTAATATACTATAGTTTTTAAAGATTTTCAGGGAAGATCCTGCTTTGTGATCCAATGACTTTTCTCAGGGTGCCATCAGTATTTTCAAAACAGCTAATAATACAGTATTTTTGTTTTCTGAAAAATTATTGTGTGTTTTTGTCACCCTTGGTTAGGCCAGGTGGAATATTTATATTATTTGGCTTCTACAATAAAGCTGAGTGCGTCCTTTCTATTTCAGCTTGGATCTCACAATATCTTTTTAACAGATCTTAAAGGACTTTTTGAGTAACATTTCATACTCTTTGCTGAAGAATGTTTCAGGTAGATATATTGACACAGAATTAAGTTATTCTTTTTATCTTCAATTGCATGAACAATGGGAACTTTCTCTCCAATTTTGGGCATGTCATTTTAAAAAGCAGTATGTTGATAAGATGGGAATTTCAATGAAAATAGAACATTAATAATATACAAATTTTACTTAGTGATATATTATTGGTATATTACTCCAGTTCTGATTGCTAAAATGAACAGCTCATTTTCTAAATGTTGTGGGAAATGTAATGATCAGATTGGATTTTCTTTTCATTTTTGGTGGGCAACGTTCTAAGGCCAAACTATTATGGAAAATACCAGTACATACATTAGAATGAAATAAATGTTAAAAAGATCAGTTTCTTTTTGAACAGAGATAGTCTTATTAAATTTTACTAAACCCATATATCCCCATAAATTATACTGAATTAGCTTTGTACATATTAACTGCTGTGAAAATAGCTTGTGCTTCTTACTGGAAAGAATCTTTGATACCCTTGTGAAAGTACGGTTAACTAAATTGTAGGAACATGCTTCAATATCTAAAATAATTTTTCAAAAATAAATCTGATATAGAATATAACTCAATTTGGAATCCATTTCTGAATTATTACAACATCTACAGTTTAGCTTCTTCTTACTTAAAATATTATTTCAGCTTTACAAAGTCCTTCAAATCAGAGCATGAATAGAATATACTGTGATTTATATTATTTTGCTAACTGTACTGTGCTAACTACTGCTTCTGGAATTCATGGTTTGTTTTTTTTAGAATGTTATTGCAATATAGCACATTTTTAAAAATGATATATTTGGCCATTTATATGCAATTAATGAAATAACAAACTTTAACTAATATTATACATCTAAATCCCCTATAGTACTTTACTTTTTAATCTATTTTGAATGTATTTTTTCTTGAGATAGTTAATAAATATTAGATATATTTAATATTAAATAACAATATATTTTATTGATAGACTAGAACCGTGATGGCGAACCTATGGCACACGTGCCACAGGTGGCACGCGGAGCCATATTAGTGTGCACACCAGCTCAGCTCTGGGGCGCATGCTTGCACCGGCCAGCTGATTATTGGGCCTTCTGGGCTCACCAGAAGTAGGGAAACAGGCTATTTCCTGCCTCTGGAGGGCCTGGGGGTGGGGGTGGGGAAGTCCCATTTTTCTTTCTTACCTGGCTCCAGATCATCTCTATTTATCTAGGAAGGGTGAAAACAGCCTTTCCCACTCCCTTGGAGGCCCTAGGGAGGCTGAAAGGGCCCATTTCCCGACTCCTGGTGGGACAGAAAGTGACTTTTTTTGCTGTCCCCAGCCTCCAGAGACTCCTAGAGAGGCTCCTAGAGACTCCTAGAGAGGATCTGGAGGCTGGACACAGCAAAAAATGTCACTTCCTGTCCCACTGGGAATTGCTAAATGGGCCATTTCAGGCCTTTGGCGGGCCTCTGAGAGAGTGAGAAAGGCTGTTTTCGCCCTTCCCAGATAAATAGAGAGGATCTGGAACCAGGTAAGAAAGAAAAATGGGCCTACCAAGCGGGGGGGGGGGATTTGCACACACATGTGCACATGCGACCCTCCCCCGCTCCCCTCTCCTGGCACGCAATGGCAAAAAGGTTAGCCATCACTGGACTAGAATGTAGTGAGTTGTCACTAAACTGAGTTAATTGAATTGAGTTCAAGCCTAGAAATTAGATTTGAACACTTTAGACACTGACAATTTGGTACCAAATAAACACATTCTTTTGAGAAAATCTGTTTTGGCAGGAGTCCTGTCTGAGTAAAGCAATAAAGGAAATAAAATACTAAATGTTTTCATCTTCTATTGCATCACCACTCTAATTTATACTCCATTAACTCTGTTTCCTAAAGTTGGGCTGACAACCTTTTCTCTGTGATTAATTTCCCATGACTAGGAATAGTGGTCACACACCCGATTTGGTGTTCTTATCGGAGCAGTGCCTATGTGACCTGGAATTGGTGGACCTGTCCTTGGTCCCCTTGTCATGGTTGGATCACAGTCTGGTGGCAATGAGTTTCTCAAGAGCTGTACACCCCCACCTCCACAGGGAGGCAGGACCTATTAGATTGGTCCACCCCCATTGACTAATGGACCCGGATAGGTTCCAGAAGGAGCTGGGGGTTACAACTGCAGATCTACTGTGCAGTCCAGCCGAGCTCTTAGTCACTGTTTGGAATAGGAAGGTGACTGAGGCTCTGGATAGGATTGCATCCATGCGACCTCTCCTCACCCATAGACCTAGCTGTACCCTGTGGTGTACAGAGGAACTGAGAGGGATGAATCACATGAGGAGATGTCTAGAGTGCCACTGGCAGAAGACAGGGTATGAACTCGATCGAATACGGTTAGGAACTACTACTATGGCCTATCTCGTGGCAATTCGTGCAGTGAAGGGTGAATATTTCTCCACACTAATTGTGTCTGCAGATAATCGCCCAGCGACTCTCTTTAAGGTGAGCTTTAAGGTTGTCGAGAAGGTGGTTGCGTGGCAGCTCCAGAGGTTTCTGGATGAAATGGATTATCTTGACCCCTTCCAGTAAGGATTCAGGCCTGGATTTGGGAGAGAAACAGCATTGGTTGCACTTTTGGATGATCTCTGGCGGGGGCGGGATGGAGGTAGTGCATTCATCCTTGCTCTACTTGACCTCTCAGCGGCTATCGATACCATCAACCATGGTATTCTCCTGGAGTGGCTTCAGGGGATGGGAGTGGGAGGCCTTATGCTATCCTGGTTCACTTCCTTCCTCTGCAGCAACTCTCAGTCAGTGCTGATAGGAGGGGAGAGATCCAACCCTTGCCCACTGCTTCCGAACCGGTAAGGAAGGTAAGTAGATTTCACCCCTGTATTAAAGTTATCGTATATCTCATAAATCACAAAGTAGCTCCTACTTATGTAGTGCCCAAGTTCAAGCATCATTAAGAGGGCTATACTCTAGCCAAAGGTGGGCAATTAATTTTCACATGGGGCCACATAAAAAAATTTGTTTTTTTTAAAACAAGTTTTATTGATTTTTTCTTTCACATACATATTTTATGAACAGAGTATTGACCGAATCATATCTTATACAACTTGCCACATCCAAATACAATTTTCATATTTCAATTTCTGCTAAAATATTCTTTTTCCCTACTTTTTAATCTTGTCTTAATACCTTCTATACTTATTATATAAACATTATCACCATCTGCCCTTCAAATCCTAATTTCTTAACATTATTTCAATTAATTATCTTATCTTATCTATTGTTAATCATACATATTCTCTTTTAACTTTCATATTAGTTCATTCTTCATTCTAATAAGTTTGAGTATACTCAGGGTTGCTCTTCTACCATTCCATCTCCCTTATTTTACAACAATCCTTCTCCTCCTCCTCTCTTTCCCTTCCCTCCCTTCTTCTACCCTTTTCTACTTTCTTCTTTCCTTCTATCCTTCCCCTCCTCTCCTTCCCCTTCCTTTCCCCCACTCCTTCTTTCTTCCTCCCTTTCTAACCTTCTCTCCTACTCGTTTCCCCTCCCTTTCTTCTTCTCCTTTTCCCTTTCTTCTGTTCCTCTCTCTCCTTCCTCTCTTCTCCCCTCCTATCTACCCCTCTACTCCTCTTTCCATTCTCTCTCCATTGTTGTATGTTTCAATTCAATATTTTCCAAAACGGTATCCGAGCAACCCCGATTTTTCCTCCATTTATTGAATATGTTTCTCAAAATCCCCATCACATTTTTTGGTTATTAACAATGTATTTCAGCTTATTCCATTCTTACATTGAAATCTTTTAACTTAATTAACCTTCCACCTCTTATTTTCCTTAATTCCTAATTTCTTATTCTAACATCAATTAGTTATTTTACTTAATCATTTACAACATATTTTTTCTAAATCCCCATCACACTTTTTAACATTTCAATTTTATCTCTTGCTTTAAGCCAATTTACCACTTCATATTTCATCTGCTAATCCATTTTACATTAAACAATATATATCATATTTACTTCTTACCTACAGTAATTAATGTTAACTTTTTTCTCTTGATCTAAGTTGCACTTAATGTTTTTCTCTCTTAATTTTTGATAAGTAAATCACTATCCACCCTTAATTCCTAATTTCTTATTCCAACATCAATCAGCTATTTTATTATTTCATCATTTGCAACCTATTTTTTCAAAGTCCCCATCACACTTTTTAACATTTCAATTTTATATCTTAATTTGTTATTTTCATAATTAAACCAGATTACATTTCATATTACATCTGCTGATCCATTTTACAATAAATAATATACTTCATCTTGTTTGCTTCTTACATACAATTTCTACTATTAATACAGTTCCCTTAAATCAACTAATATACGCTTTATCACTTTATTTCCCTTCCTTCTCTCCATTATTCTTCCCCTTTTAACCATTTTCTTTTGATCTCTCCAAAATTCCACTTCTTAATATTTTTCTCCCTTTCTCCCTTTCTTTCTTCTTCTCCTTCTCCTTCTCCTTCTCCTTCTCCTTCTCCTTCTCCTTCTCCTTCTCCTTCTCCTTCTCCTTCTCCTTCTCCTTCTCCTCCTTCTCCTTCTCCTTCTCCTTCTCCTCCTCCTCCTCCTCCTCCTCCTCCTCCTCCTCATTATTATTATTATTATTATTATTATTATTATTATTATTATTATTATTATTATAATATCTATATTTATATTTATTGTATCTTTCCCCCTGAATCCTTTCTCTAACTTTTAAGACTGTTACTCTCATAATTCTCCCCCTGTTTTGACCCAGTCTTTTCCCATTTCCTTCTCTTCCCTTCTTTTTGGGGGGATATTTCCCCCTATCCTTTCTTTTTTTGTCACTGTCAATCCCAGTGTAATTATCTATCTTTTTATCTTCAATTATTTTCTCTTCAACATTGTATTCTTGCTTCTCATTTATATTCTCTTTTTCCTTTTTTGTGTATTCTAACCAGGCTTCTGCTTCTTTATTACCTTTAAATGCTTCACACACATTTTTAAGCATCTCCATTAATTTGTCATACTCCCAAAGCTCCATATTGTCAATTCATTTTTTTAAAATATTTTAATTTATGTTTAATTAAGATTCAAATCCATGTAGTCTCTTCTTTAAAATTTCCAAATAATATCCAGTTCACATGTTTATCTAGTCCCCACAGCTGGATTAACACCTGTCTGGAAAAAGTAATAGAAAATGAGAAGGTGAAGATCTTGTGGGACTTTCGAATACAGACGGATCATCATTTGGAACACAACACACCAAATATCATAGTTGATGAAAACCGAAAAGTAAAATTTATTGACATCGCAGTACCAGGAGATGCCAGACTCGAAGTAAAAGAACTGGAAAAAATTGCAAAATATCATGACCTGGCCATTGAAACTACATGATTATGGATGAAACATGTCACAGTGATACCCAATGTCTTTGGGGCACTTGGTACCATGGCCAAGAATTTTATAAGATACATCAACAAATTGCAGCTTCCTGCAATAACACCAGCGGAACTGCAAAAACTGTGCTACTTGGAACATCGTACATCTTGAGAAGATACTTGGTTGATACCTAGGATACTGGCAGCAACCAATATCAACCATTAGCACCTGTCAATGATATTTGTGACACATTTTTAAATGATCAGTTGACTGAGTTTCATGTTTAATGAATAAAAGAGATAATAATAATTAACAAACCTTTCTTATACAATTAGTCTTTCTCTTATATTTCCATGTTTCTAACTTCTGTTTTTATTTTATTTTATTTTACTTTATTTCGTCAAACATGTATTTTATGATAGATACAACTGTAAATATAATTATAAATACATGAAAAGGATATGAATAAAAGAAAACATTAGGACAGGGACAGTAGGCACACTGGTGTGCTTATCCACGTTCCTTACAGACCTCTTAGGAATGGGGTGAGGTCTACAGTAGACAGTCTAAGGTTAAAGTTTTGGGGATTTGGGGAAGAAACCACAGATTCAGGTAGTGCATTCCAGGCATTGACAACTCTCTTACTGAAGTCGTATTTTCTGCAGTCTAGTTTGGATTGGTTTACCATGAATTTGTATCTATTGTGTGCTCTTGTATTGTTTTAGTTGAAGCTGAAGTATTCATTGGCTGGTAGGACATTGTAGCAGATGATTTTATGTACTATGCTTTGGTCAGACAGAAGACGGGGAAGTTCTAAATTGTCTAAGCCCAAAATTTCGAGTCTGGTGGCATAAGATATTTTGTTGTGAGCAGAGGAGTGGAGGACTCTTCTTGTGAAATACCTCTGGACTCATTCAATTGTATTAATGTCTGATATGCAGTGCAGGTTCCAGACAGATGAGCTGTATTCAAGAATTGGTCTGGCAAAAGTTTTGTATGCCTTAGTATGCAGTTCAATATTATCGGAAAAGAAGCTACACAAGATTAGGTTAACAACTTGGAACTTCCGGTTTAGTGTCGCGGCGAGACAGTCGGGGAAATAGCGGGCTCTGATGAGCCCTGCGAAAACCCCGGCTGCCAAACCGCCGCCGATGGGTCTTTGGACCGAACCTGTCTTGCAGGGATGGGGGAAGAAGAGGGACACCTTGGATGACTGAGAGGAACAGGCAAGATCCTCAGAGGTCAGAGGGAACCCTCTGTGAGTTGGCAGCGGGGGGCGGTAGCCATGGCGGCTGCCACGAAGCTGGGACAACCGGGCAAGAAAAGTGCTGGAGGAAAGCGGAGAAAAATGGAGCTCTTTGAAACCGGGTGAGTGACAACAGCCCAGGCTTGTAACAATGTTTGGAGCATTATTAATAATGAGAAGATCCCTAGCCTAAAACAGCGGCTATGCAACAAAGGGGCTTTGGAAATTTTTTTAAAACTACAACTTTAAAGAGACAAAGACCCGAGAAACAACTAATTTTGGAACTGAACTAAGAGAATTAATCTGAAGATATGGTTAAAAGACTAAACACTTTAAAATTTTGAATTGGATTTTAAAAAGAAAAAAGATTTGATACTTTTTTAATTAAAAGAAGAAATAAATTGGATGGTTATATAATAATAAATAAAATGGAGTCCTGCATGACTAATGGAAAATGTGGATTATAGAGAGACACCATCTGGCGTAAAGAGGAACTTTGTAACTTCCCTTTGTTATGGGAAACTCTGAACTTTACAGATAAAAATTACTGAACTCTGTGGAGGAGGATTTTTTTTTCCTGTATGTAGGCAGTTTGATTATGGTGAAAAGAAAAGAAATCTACAATGGAACTCCTACAGTTGAAATAATAATAATTTAAATGCTGGTGCAAGAATAGAAGGATTAAGCGCAGCCTCAAAAGAAAAAGATTTGATATATCATATCCGGAATAAAAATAAGAAAAGAGAATTAACTTGATTTATGGAGAACAAAATTAAAAACTTGGAAAATGGAAGGAAATATATGTTTGCAGGTGAGGAAATGAAGATAATGTGATTAAAAATAAAGTAAAGATGGATTGTAATAATAAAAGGGAGGTTTTTATAGAAATCAAGAATATTAAAAGAAATTAATTAATACATGTAAAGATATGCTTGATGCAAGAACTATGTTTTAATGTCAAAATGTTAAGAAAAGAATAAGGATAAATATGAGTAATTGAAAATGTTAAAAGGAATTTATAAATACAGTTAAAGATATGTTTTAAGCAAGTCTCAATGTTAAAATGTCATGAATGTCATGGAAAAGAATACAGAAAAATAAGATTATGTGAAAAAGCAATGCATAGATGGATGGAAACAACAAAGAAAGGTTTAAGTAGAGATTGATAGTTAAACCAACTATGAATATACTGTGTTTAACAGCCAAAAAGTTATAATATGCTGTGTTGAACAGCCAAAAAAAAAAAAAATGATTATGCTGTGTAACAGCCAAAATAAAACTGAATATGCTGTGTAATGGCCAAAAAACCAAAAATGAATATGCTGTGTTTAACAGTCAAAAAAATGGAATATGCTGTGTAACGCCCAAAAAATAAGAATTAATAGGCTGTGTTTAACAGCTGAATAAGAAAGGGTATGCTGTGTAACAGCCAAAAAAATTAAAAAGGATATGCTGTTTCAACAGCCAAAACAAATGGTTGTGCTGTGTTTAACAGTCAAGAAATAAAAATGATTGGTTTAACAACAAAGATAAAGACAATAACGCTGAGTTTCTTTAGGAAAATATAAAATGAGGTGAGATAATTAAAGTGAGGAGGTGTATGTTGAGAGTGAGAGTTAAGATAAAATGAATAAGTTAGGTTTAATAATAGAAATAAAGAATATAAATTTTGAGTTTAATAGTTAGAAATAAAATGGGTATGTTGAAATTAAATAGTTTTGGAATGTTTAATATAATTGTAAGATTTATATTGTTAAAATATATCCATCTAAGCAAATGAAAGAGAAAAATGGATTGATAACTGGTTAGGATTTAAGATTTAAGTAACGGGTTTTTGGGGATAATGGCATAGTTACATAGACAGATTTGAGGGAAATACTTGTTTAAAATATTTAGTTATGTTAATTGAAAAATAAGATTTGTTAATGATTTGCTTTAATATGTGACTGGAGCAAAAGCTTCGTTTTGAAAAGAAGTGTTTTATGTTTTTGTTTTAAAAATAAAAAAAATTATTAAAAAAAAAGATTAGGTTATCAACTCTTAACGCTTTTTTAGCAATGCTGTTACAGTGAGCTCTGGCACTTAGATCATTTGAGATGAGTACTCCAAGGTCTTTTATTTATTTATTTATTAAATTTTTATACCGCCCCCTCTCCCGAAGGACTCGGGGCGATGAACAGCCAGAATTAAAAACACACAATACAAATATTAAAATACATTAAAATGAAATTAAATTATCTTTGGCTTCTCCAATTTAAAACCCCTTACCCATAAAATTCCCCAATTAAAAAAATTTTTTAACCCAGCCCAGCTTGCTGAAATAAAAAAGTCTTCAGGGCCCGGCGGAAGGTCCAGAGGTCTGGGATTAGTCGCATCCCTGGGGGTAGCTCATTCCAGAGGGCAGGTGCCCCCACAGAGAAGGCTCTTCCCCGGGGGGTCGCCAGCCGACATTGCCTGACAGACGGTACCCCGAGGAGGCCCTCTCTGTGGGAGCGTGTTGGCCGGTGGGAGGTTATCGGAGGCAGAAGGTGGTCTCGTAAGTAACCGGGTCCTAAGCCATGGAGCGCTTTGAAGATGAGAACCAACACCTTGAAGCGCGCTCGGAAGACCACTGGAAGCCAATGCAGCTCACGCAGGAGAGGTGTCACGTGGGAGCGCCATGTCGCCCCCATAAGTACCCGCGCGGCCGCATTCTGCACCAGTTGGAGCCTCCGAGTGCTCCTCAAGGGGAGCCCCATGTAGAGAGCGTTGCAGTAGTCAAGGCGGGAAGTGACGAGGGCATGAGTGACCGTGCATAGGGAGTCCCGATTCAGAAAGGGGCGCAACTGGCGTATCAGGCGAACCTGATAGAAAGCCCCCCTGGCCACGGCCGTCATATGCTCTTTTAAAGACAGCCGTGCATCCAGGAGGACACCCAAGTTACACGCCCTCTCCGTGGGGGCCAATGTCTCGCCCCCAATAGTCAGCGATGGCACCAGATGACTATATCTGGACGCCGGCAGCCACAGCCACTCAGTCTTGGAGGGATTGAGTTGGAGCCTGTTCCTCCCCATCCAGACCCGTATGGCCTCCAGGCACTGGGACATCACTTCAAGGGCATCGTTGGGGTGGTCTGGGGTGGAGATGTACAGCTGGGTGTCATCAGCGTACAGATGGCACTGCACCCCAAAACCACGGATGATCTCGCCCAGCGGCTTCACATAAATGTTGAACAGGAGAGGTGAGAGGACCGACCCTTGTGGCACCCCACAAACCAAGTGCCTTGAGGTCGACCTCTGCCCTCCAGCCAACACAGACTGCGACCGGTCGGAGAGATTGGAGGAGAACCACTGTAAAACAGTGCATCCCACTCCCAACCCTTCCAACCGGCGCAGCATGATACCATGGTCGATGGTATCAAAAGCCGCTGACAGGTCTAATAGGACCAGAACAGAGGAGCAACCTCTGTCCCGAGCCCTCCAGAGATCATCAACCAACATGACCAATGCCGTTTCCGTGCTGTACCCGGGCCTGAAGCCGGACTGGAATGGATCTAGATAGACAGTTTCATCCAGGTACTGCGGGAGCTGTCGCGCAACCACACTCTCAACAACCTTCGCCAAGAAGCGAAGGTTGGAAACTGGACGATAGTTTGCTAAAACAGCTGGGTCCAGAGAAGGCTTCTTGAGGAGGGGCCTCACCACCGCCTCTTTCAAGGTGGGAGGCAAGAATCCCTCACTTAAGGAAGCATTTATAATCCTCTGGAGCCAGCCTCGTGTAACCTCCCGGGTAGCCAGCACCAACCAGGAGGGACACGGGTCCAATAAACATGTGGTTGCGTTCAACCTCCCCAGCATCCTGTCCACATCCTCGGGAGTCACAGGGTCAAACTCATCCCAGATAACCGTCTCAAGACACACCTCGGACAACCCGCCTGTACCTACCCAGTCAGAGTCCAAGCCTTCCCGAATTTGAGCGACTTTACCGTGCAGATAATGCACAAAATCCTCAGCACGACCTTGCAAGGGGTCTTCCTGCGCTCCCAGATGGAGAAGGGAGCGGGTCACCCTAAACAAGGCAGCTGGGTGATTTTCTGCCGACGCGATAAGAGCGGAAAAGTAATTACACTTCGCCGCCTTTATCGCCACTAAGTAGGTCTTGATATAAGACCTCACTAGTGTACGGTCAGATTCGGAGCGACTGGCCCTCCAACTACTCTCTAGGCATCTTTTCTGGCATTTCATCCCCCTCAGATCCTCGGAGAACCAAGGAGCTGGGCAGATTCGGCGCCGGGTCAGAGGCCGCAAAGGCACGACCCGATCTAAAGCACCAGCGGCCGCCCTATCCCAGGCGGCCACCAGGTCTTCCGTCGAGTCACGCGCCAGAGTCTCAGGAAATGGCCCAAGCTCCATTCGGAGCCTGTCAGGATCCATCAGGCGCCTGGGGCAGAACCACCTGATCGGTGGTTGACAGAGTGAGGGTCATCTGTTAGGTCGTATTGGTCCAGCTTGTATTTTGTGTTCTGATTTTTTTTGCCAATGTGAAAGACAGAGCATTTGTTGGTTGAGATTTGGAGTTGCCAATTGTTTGACCATTCTGACACATAGTCAAGGTCTTTTTGTAGAGTAGCAGCATTGTCAGTGGTGTTGAATAGTTTTACATCATCTGCAAAAAGAACGCAGTTGCTTATAATATGATCACAAAGGTCCTTTATATACAGTATAAAGAGTGTGGGTCCTAAAAGGCTGCCTTGGGGGACACCACTGTTAACAGGTGCAGGGTTAGATAAGGCATTCCCTATTGTGACTACTTGCTGCCTGTTTGATAGGAACGCAGCTATTCACCTATGCAGGAATCCGGAAATGCCATAAAGATTTTAGTTTTAGAAGTAGCTTGTCATGTATCACTGAATCGAAGGCTTTACAGAAGTCTATATAAATTGCATCTATTGATTTACCCTGGTCGAGTTTTGAAGTCCATATGTTTTTGCTGTGTAATAGTTGTGGATTGCAGGACAATTTTTTTCTAAAACCAAATTGTTTGTTAGAGAATAGGTTGTTAGTCTCTAAATAGAGGGTAATGGATTGGTTTATGATTGATTCCATGACTTTTCAGGTGACACAACATAGTGAGATTGGTCTGTAATTATCAACTAGGCTGGGGTCACCCTTTCTGAAGATAGGGATGATTGTGGCTAGTAACTATAAGTTACGTAAGGAGCTGGTTCTGAAAGATATTTCGTAGATTATGCTAAGTGGTTCTGCTATGGTGGTTGAGAGCCTCTTTAGGAAATAGGCACATAATCCATCAGGGCCAATCGATAGAAATGGTTTTAGGTTGCATAGTGCCTTTTCAACGGCATCTTTTTTTTTTTTAATTTGATTTATATGCCGCCCTTCTCCGAAGACTCAGGGCGGCTTACAATGTGCTCAGCAATAGCCTTCATCCTTTTGTATATTTATACAAAGTCAGCTTATTGCCCCCACAAACTGGGTCCTCATTTCACCTACCTTAGAAAGGATGGAAGGCTGAGTCAACCTTGAGCCTTGGCGAGATTCGAACCCTGCAGTAATTGCAGGCAGCTGGTCTTAAGCAGCTTAATAACAGGGTGCCTTAAACCCTAGTACTACCAAGGCTCTTCTGTGAAATCAACATATAGAAGATCATTGTGAGTAGTTGTGGTACGATTGGGAAATGAGGGGCATGAGCCATTGCTGTTTACAAAGATTGAACCGAAGAATGTGTTGAAGAGGTTGGATTTAATGGTTTCATCATTACAGTATTTCCCGTTTGGTCCTTTTAGTGGTGGGATGAATCTTGAGTCTTTAAGTTTGTTGTTTACGAAATTGTAGAAGCCCCGGGTGGATTTAGTGCGTATTAGGTTTTCCTCTTATTTGCTGTGATAACTGATGCATTCTGCCTTTATCTGTCAGCATACATTTTTTTAAAAAAGTTTTTTCATTTTTATTTTTCATCAACATATTTAAATGTACAGTCTCTTATCCATCATTAATCATTATTCATTCATCTTATCTTTTTACTTTCATTTGTTAATTGTTTGGGACTGCTCTTTTACCATTTCCTCTCCTTTATTTTACCACAACCTTTCCTCTTCCTCTTCCCTTCTCTTCCTTCTATTTCTTTCTACTTTCCTCATTTCTCCTCTCCTTCCCTTTTCTACTTCCTCTTCCCTTTCCCCACTCCTCTCTTCTTCCTCCCTTTCTAACCCTCTCTCCTACTCTTCTTTCCCCTTCCTTCTCCCTTGAGAGTGGAGACAGCAGCCAGATGTGGGTTATGCTCATTGGTCAAATGTGGACTGAGCCTGTCAATTAATTATTAAATCCCGCCCCTATTCCTAGGGATTCTAGCTTTTTTGCTCAGTCGTCAGACTGGACAGTTGTGTGGAAAGTGTGCTCTATCTGCTTTTCAGCGTTAGAGTGTTATTTCTGCTTAATTTCTTCAGTTCTTTTATCTACTGAACATTTTAATTTAATTCACCTATACTTCAGAAGATTCTTAGGACATCTGAGGACGTTTTCTACTTTCAGCATCAGAAAACATCGTTGAAACTGGTCAGTTAATCATTTCCTTGGAGCATTCCGCTCCCTTAAGGGGGCGGGGGGTTTAATTTTGCCTTTATCAGCAGAAGCTATTTTAAATGTAAAAAAAAAAAAACCAATTGTTGAGTCTTGCGCTCACCTTGTCACAGCTAATTTAAGCTGACCATTAAAGTGGAGTTTCGCACTCCCTCATGCTAACCGCTTGTCGGCCACTGAATAAAGTCACAGCTTTACAGATTGTTGCTACAATCTTTACATCAAAGTCGGCTTTGACGCTTTTAAAAACAGCCTCCCTTTGGTGCTGCTGACTTTAACTGATTTCAGCTGTTTAGCGCTGAAATGTGGCTAAAAATTTAGCCGAAAAGAGGAGTCTCACGCTCCCAAGATCATCTAAAAACCTTTTCTAACATAAATTGATTTCAGCTGCTTAGAGCTGAGTTGCGGCTTCAAATCTAGCCGAAAGAGGAGAATCACGCTCCCAATATCAATTTACGCTCCCAAGAGCAATTAAAGCCTCATTTAATAATTATTCTACATAGGTACTTATAGTTACCTTAACGGCTTTTAACTGTTGGAATTTTATCTCTGCCTTACAGTTGAGCCTCGCGCTCACATTGACAGTTGAGCCGGTTGCCATTTGAATACCGGCAATAACTCAAGTTCCATTCCTGAGAGCCTCCAGCCTATCAGGCTGTGCCAGTTGAGTGCTGAAACGCCATTTTGATTACTGGCGCAGCTAGAATTTTACATTTACCTGAGAACATTAAACATATTAGCCTTTATCTATCCTTTCAAACTATTGAAAAATAATAAATATTTTAAATAACTTACATCTTACTGATTATAGATTTGGTCTGATTCCCAATCTATTATTATGCCTAAAGCTATCTCAAAATCCAAACATGGCCGAAAGGCCACAGTAAGAGAGCAATCACAGGCTTCATTTAGGGAGGATCATAATCAGAAACAAAAGGAATGTGTACTTCCTATGCGCACAACCGCAAAACATTCTTTGGTGACTCCCAGTGCTGTCATCAGTCAGGACAAGACTGTTAAAAATTCACGTAAAAGAAATAATTATACTGACTCTAAGGTTTCTTAGTTCAATCATCTGAAGTTTGGGGTTCTAATCCCGTTATGGGTACAACCACTACTGAGGAGTCTAGCGCTCCCACGTTCTCAGTGCTTAATGCACCTACATCCTCTGTTCCTATCCAAACTTCTAATGAAGTGGACCAGGCTCGAGATCAAGCGCAAATCAATTGGCGCACAGAGGACATTCAACATATGATTAATATGGATGATGCTATTTCACTATAGCCATAAACTTTTGCATTTGAGGAGTTATCTCGCTCCCTGATTCTTGCCGCTTGTCGGCAGTTTTAAGAAAGCGCAGAGTTTTTCCCTGCTATTTTAAACTGCCTCACAGCTGATTGAGGCTAATTAACATTTTCGACTACGAGGCTTGACTTTCTCTGGCTATCTCCGTTTATCAGTGCTTTGATTATTTGGCCAAATTAGACTGTTTAAGACAGATCTGCCTTCATTTGAGACTGAGAAGTGCTTCAGTTTTTGACAGTTATGCCAGCTCGAGTTCTTAGGTGACTGCTCAGCCGCCATTTTGTTTAAGGGCAAGGGCACAGTTTTTTTCTATCAAGCCTCCAATCCTTAGTTCTGTACTGGCTATAAGCATATTCTGTCCTTATAAACTAAGACCTCCACATCTGGCTACTGGAAATGGTGTTGGAGATATAATTTACATCTATAACATGTTTATATTAATTTAAACTACTTTTAAATTTACGTTGACCTATTACAGGGCTGATAAAATTTTAGGGGGTCCTTTCAACCTGATTGATTAATTAAGGCCAGTCATGCCTAAGGCTCTGGCCAAGTCAAAATTAGTGCCACAGTGTGAGAGCAGTCAGTGGATTCTAAAATGGAAGCTTCCAAGCATACACAAGGGGAAGGAGTAGCAATTAAGCCTTGTTCTGAGGCTCTTCCTAAGCGCAAGGAGAAGCTACTAAGAAAAACTATTGGCAAAGATAAAGGCACTGGCTCTGCCCCATTGGCTATAATGGTTGGGTCTCCAGGAGAATGTAGACATGCCTCCTCTCTGACCCAGGATCACATGTCAATACAAGATTTCCCACTATTAGTTGAGCCATCTGATTTATGGGGATCTCCTCCTCCTGTTTGAAGTAACAATAATGTGGAGTCTAGCACTCCCACTCTTACGGTGGCACAGTTTGTGGATAGCTAGCTCTGACAGTTTTCAGAGTTAGACTGTTTTCTTTCATACCTGATTGTTTGGATTTGACCTTGGATGTCGTACTTGGCTATTCTTTGTTTGCTGGACATCCTTTCATCGAACTGGTAAGTTTCTGTATGTTGCTGGAGCTTTCCGCTCCCGTGGGTGGCTAAAAATCACCGGCTTTGCCAGTGGAGCCCTGCATTTTAAACAGCGACTTCTCTTTGCGGAGTCTTGCACTCCCCACGGTCTTTGGGCAGCCATTTTTGTCACTGCCAGCCGCATAACTGTTAGTGGAGTTTTTCGCACTCCCTGTCTCTCGCTGCTTGTCAGCCTTTCACTCAGGCACAGCTTTTCTCCAGCAGACTCAATAGAGCCGCTTCTCAGCTGTTTGAGACTAGCTGCCAGGTTCTGAGTGGAGTCTTTGCGCTCCCTGACTATCACCGCTTGTCGGTTCTTTTCCTCCAGGTTCTGATTCTCTCCTGCAGAAATGAACAAAGCTCTGCCCGCTGTCACTATTAACCGCTTCTCAGCTGATTGACCTTGCCGCCGGCTTCAAAGTGGAGTTTTCGCGCTCCCTGTGGTTTGCCACTTGTGGTCACATCACAAGGGCTTGGTGATATGTAAAATCACCCTAATTTATACCTGCTCGACTCTTTGACTTCTCTTACTGGTCCGCATCTCAGCTGTTTGACATTGCTGTTCTGATCAGTAACGGAGCTTTGTGATCCCTGAGTTGGCAGTTCTGGCCGCCATTATGTTTAGGGGCGAGGCGACACATTGAGCTTCTCTCAGGCCTCCAGTCTTTCTGGCTGTGCCTGCTACCCTGGCCTAACCTTGCCTTCAGCCCTTTTGGCAGACATTGCTTCACCTTACAGGCTTGGGGTTAATTGCCTTCTCTTTTCTCTGTTGCTGCCTCGCATATTTATCTCAGAATACATCTAGAATTTGACATTCCCCTGATACAGGACTGCCTTGCTTAACATGGAGTCTATTTTCCACTTCTTGGGTGTTATATGGCCTATCATGCCTAAGGATCTGGACAAGTCAAAACATGGCCACCAGGCCACAGTAAGGGAACAGTCAGTTGCTTCCAAGCGTAAGATGCCAAGCATGTGCAAGGGGATGGAGTATCCATTAAACCTCAGGCTAAGTTTTCTGCTAGACGCAAGGAAAAGCTTCTATGGAAGCTTGTAGTCAAGGCCAAGGACAGTGGTCCTACATCATCTACAACAGCCAGGGTTTCTCCAGGGGAACGTAGACGTGACCTCTCTCCGACCCTAGATCAGATGTTGCTGCAAGACTTCCTGGTGTCAGTTGAGTCAGTTGACTTATTGGGATCTCCCCTACCTGTGGGGTATCAATGCTGTGGAGCAGGGCCGGATTTAGATGAAAAGAGGCCCTAGGCTATTCCACTTATAAGGCCCTTTCACCTATAATGAAAGTGTAATTTTAATTTTGCTAACAATTTGAATGTAGGCCCCTCTTGATCTTGAGGCCCTAGGCTGAAGCCTAGTTAGCCTATAGGAAAATCCGGCCCTGCTGTGGAGTATAGCACTCCAGCTGGGTTGGTGGTTCATTCACCTGTATCTTCTGCTCTGGTTCAAGCCTCTACAGAGGCCGGCCCAGCCTGAGACCATGATTCTACCCCTTTACGTCCAGAGGACATTCAATGTATGATTGCAGCAATGGGGCAACGATCCCTGTCGACTCATACTTTCTCGACTGCCAGACCGATTACAGTGTATTCGGTCCATTCGGACTATTCGGCTTCGCTGGACAGAGTCAATTTGGAAGATGCCCTCTCGCTTGCGGGCTCAGATTCTCCATCCGTCTCCTATGTCAGTAGACACTCTGTATCGGAAGAGATGGAGCCTCAGGAACCAGAGTTGTCGGAGGTTGAGGGCTTACCTCCGGATCAACCTGCATTCACGAGCCTATTTCCCCAGGCTCTGTTTAAGTCTCTTCTGTTTAACTCCTCAGCAGGACATTTCAGATGTCCAATTTACCATTCAGACACTGGCCTCACACAGCTTCTCTGTTAACATAGAGAAAGCCATCTGAAACTCTCGACTAGAATTCTTCATTTGGGAACTATGATTCTAGAATTATGGTTCCTAGATGACTAGAATTCTTCATTTAGGAACTATATTTGATTTAGTTGAAGGTAAATTTTTCCTCTACCCGGATCGTAACCCGGGTTGAGATCTCTTGTGGCCAGGGTCATAAAAGATAGAACGTTCAATGTTGCAGAAGCTGTGGATGCTCTACACTCCCCTTGGCCACAAGGTCTGTTGTACGCCTTTCCACCAATTCCTCTAATTCCGAGGGTAATTCGGAAACTAATACTGGAAAGGGCGGAAATCATTCTAATAGCGCCACATTGGCCAAGAAGGTCATGGTTTGCAGACCTCATGAATTTATCAGTGACTCCTCCTTGGAGGATACCATGTATCATGAATTGCCTCAGCCAGGGCGTAATCACACATCCGGAACCACAATGGCTACAGATGACCGCATGGCGGTTGAGTGGGATGCTCTCCAGCGAAATCACATTCCATCTCCAATAATTAGAACCATGCAGGCATCTAGGCGGTCATCAACACAACGAATTTATTCAGCAACTTGGCGCACATTTACATCTTGGTGTGAGACCCAAGGTTTTTCTGCTCTTCAAGCTTCTGTTTTGCAGGTACTGATGTTTTTACAGGCTGGTTTAGAAAAAGGACTTTCTCCCAACACTCTCAAGAGACAGGCGGCTGCTATCTCATCTATCCTGACATATAATTCCAATAATTCATTGTCACAAGTTCCCACGATTCGTCGTTTTCTCAGAGGAGCAGCTAACCTTTGTCCACCAGTAATACATCGATACCCTTCTTGGGAACTTTCAATTGTGTTGGATTCACTTATGGATTCGCCATATGAACCAATAGACTCTACCAGTTTACGTTTATTGTCAGAAAAAGTTGTTTTCTAGTCGCGATTACTTCGGCGCGACGTATTTCAGAACTTGCAGCATTGTCGGTCCGAGATGATTTATGTGTATTCCATGTAGATAGAGTGGTCCTCAGATTGGATCCTACTTTTATACCTAAAATTAAATCTTCTTTTCATCGTTTGCAGGAAATTGTTTTACTAGATTTTTATTCCTCACCTTCCAATCCATTGGAAAACAGATTACACATGTTGGATGTCAGATGGGCACTGAAGTTATACATCCAGAGGACGGCTGATATTCGTAGGACAGAGTTAATGTTCATTTCCTATCTTCCGGCTTCATTAGGAAATAAGGTATCTTCTTCGACGTTAGGTCGATGGATCCGAACAACGATTAAGATGGCAGACGAACTGCGATCTTTGCCTCCTCCTACCAAGGTGACAGCTCATTCCACCAGAAGTGCTGCAACTACAGCTGCTTAGGCTTCTAAGGCTTCATTGTCTGAAATATGCAGAGCAGCTACTTGGACCTCTCCTTCTCCATTTGTTAAACACTATAAATTAGATAAATTTGCCTCTGCAGAGGCTGATTTTGGGAGAAGAGTATTACAAGGTGTTGAGGTCAGGGAGGAGTTTTTCGGCCCAGACTGTTCCCTCCCATGAGTTGGGACAGTGAACTTGGGTATGTCCCACATCTGGCTGCTGTCTCCACTCTCAAGGGAGAAGGGGACGTTGGCAATGCCTGATACGCCCCTTCTCGTTGAGTGGAGACAGCAGCCAGTCCCACCCAGTATCAGTCTGGGCACTAAGAGTAAAATTTATCTAACAGTTTGTTTATTTTTTTCTACTTTCCACACTCAGAGTCTGTCTTCCTCCTTCACCAAAGCTGGAATCCCTAGGAATAGGGGTGGGATTTAATAATTAATTGACAGGCTCAGTCCACATTTGACCAATGAGCATAACCCACATCTGGCTGCTGTCTCCACTCAACGAGAAGGGGCGTATCAGGCATTGCCAATGTCCCCTTTTCTTCCTCTCCTTTCCCCTCTCTTCTGTCCTTCTCTCTCCTTACCTCCGTACTCCACTCCTTCCCTCTCTCTACTCCTCTCTCCTTTTCCACTCCCTTGTTAATTCCATTTTCAATTCAGTCTAAAATGGTATTTGAGCAGCCCCGATTTTCTATTTACATACATCTTCATTTTAAATTCTTTTTAGCTTTATAATTACATCTCTTCTATCATTCCTGTACATCATTAATCAATCTGCGTATCATGTGAGTACAACATTTTTGTGCCATCATCTTCAACATTTATCATCATTTTCTTAATGTGTACATTTATCTTTCCTCTTTCATTTAATTTTAACGTACTACAACATATTCTTCCCAAAATTCTTACTTTTACCGTATTTATTATCTATACTCATTTTCTATCCATTGATAAAATTTCCCCCATATATTGTAATACTCCGACTCTTCTTTCACTTTAATTGTCAATGTCAATCTATTCATTTCTGCACATTCCAATATTTTTTTAATTACCTCTCCCTTTGTAGGAGTTTTTTCTGCTTTCCAATTTAGTGCAAATACCATTCTTGCTGCTGTTATTACATGTATTATCAAATATATATTTTCTTTACTATACTTCTCTGATAGGAACAGATGGTTTAAAATCAATATATTGCTGTATTAATTTTTCCAACCATATTCTAATTTTTGCCCAATAATTTCTTGCTTCTGGACGTATCCACCACATATGATAATATGATCCTGGTATCTGATGGCATTTCCAACATTTAGCTGATTTATCTTTAAACATTTTTACCAATCTTTCTGGTGACATGTGCCATCTATAGAACATTTTGTACAAGTCTCTTTATATGCTGTGGCCATTGTTAATTTATAATTTCTTTCCCATAATTGCTGCCATTTATCTAACTCAATTGTATAACCAAAAATTTTTGCCCATGCTATCATTGTTTCTTTAACTTGTTCTTCTTCCAACTTTACTCTAAGTAAATAATTATACAATTTCCTAATCATTTTCTCATCTGTTCCTGTATCTCATCCAATACTGTCATTTCCAAGTAAAAACCATATAGCTTTGCATCTTTTTAATATCTTGATTGTATTTGCAGCTGAGTATACCACTCCATTTCAATTCCTTGTTCATCTAGTTCTTGTTTTGTTTTCAATTTCCCTGTTGCTGATAAAATATCTTTATATCTTATAATGTTTCCCATTTTAATGGGAAATATTTGGGTATACTAATACTTCCATTGTTGAAAGCCATGTTGGTATTTGTCACGTAAAATGTCTAACTTACATATGCTCCTATTTCCCTACGGTCTAGCAAGGGTTAACACAACTACACAACCCATCACTCCCATAATCCCACCTTACCTTGACTCCTCCCCCTGGGTACAAAAGACTGTCCACATGGATACCAAGCCAGTTCCAACTACATACCTGAGAAGAGAAGACAAAGGTCAGTTACAAGTGTATACTTAGGCCTATGATATATTTATGCCTACAAATAAATATATAATATAGATTTAAATCTATATGTAGACATTTTCTACATACACTGCATTTAGCCCCCTATAATCAGTACGGAGATGAAGAGTCTCATCTTTCTTGTCCCGGAACAAAACTGGGGCTGCAACTTATGGCCTTGCTGGTTGGATAAATCCATGTTTTAAGTTCTTGTCTTTGTGCGAAGCTCTCCTTGCTCACGTGGAGTCATCAAGTAAAGTTTAGGCTTCAGGAGTTTAGCTCCCAGAAGAATTTCAATACTGCAGTCCATGGGGTGGTGGGGCAGGAGCGCATCAGAGCCTTTCTCATTAAACACATCTCTCAAGTCCCAGTACTTCTTTGGGATTTTGGATTCACTTATTGAGCGATCCCGAGCAGCACCCAGCTTCCTTTGCCCTTTGTTTCTCTCACTGCTAGGTTTTGGGATATTTTCCTCTTCCTTGGCCACTTTCTGCTGAATCTTTAAAAGCCCACTTCTCCAATTCTCTCCAGAGTTCCATTTCTACAGCCAAGACAGTCCAAGTAGGAGGGAGCTCTCCACCCCTGGCACCACTATAAAACTCAGAATTTCTTTATGCTTTCCCATTCTCATCTCTACTGGTTCACTTATAAAGTGAACTGGGCCCCCTCCGGCTACAGTCCCATCTAACTGGCTCTCAGCCATTTGAATCTCAGTCCCAGCTTTTCAATGACTTCAGGGATGACTATGCATCTAGTGCAGCCCAATAAAGCCAGCATCCTCCCTTGGGCCCCCAAAGAGGGCACCACTAACTCCACAGGGAGGGTTACATGGGTCACCCACTGATTTACCAGGGGATCATCATTGCCATCACTGTCAGCCTCACCCGAATTGGTCAGAGTTCCCAACCACTCAGAGCCAGGAGGGGTGAATTCTATGACTTCCAGACCTTTCAGTACTGTCTCTCAGGTCCTTGGAGCTGGTTTTGTTGCCTCCTCCCTTGGGGTTGTCATGGCGCTGAGGTTGGGTCTGCTGGATTGGTATGCTGCAGCTTGGCGCCCCTCCCCCCATGTTTGAGGCACAATATGCCCTGGGGTGTTTCTTATGTGTGGAAGGGAAGGACTCACCCCATCCACCGGTCCTCCAGTTTTGGTCCTAGGCAAGGTCGATTTCTACTTCTGCCACCAACGTATACCAGCATTGTAAGGTTTGTGGGGCTCTGTGCGAGATGTAGGTGTGGTAGATGTTGTCATTGAGGCCATCTTTAAAGCAGTCAATGAGGATGTTTTCAGACCATGTGGCCAACTGGCATGCCAACTCTCGAAACTCTTGGCCACTGATCATTGCCTTTTGGTGATGGTCTTTATCTGGATATTAGACTTCTGCTCAACCAGTGGATCTTCAAACCATTGGCGAAGGGCTGCTATAAAGTGGTCATAGTTCTGCAGTTGGGGGGCATTGTCATTGTGGAGGGAGACCATCCACTTTGCTGCTGCCCCATCCAGGGCCATGGTTACTCATTTTATCCATGCTTCTGCTGTCTCCAGTTCAGTCCCATACTTCTGCATGTAGTTCCAGACTTTCACCAGTAAGTACCCCAATTGCTCAGGATCTCCCCCATACTTAACATCCAAGGCTGGGACCTTTGGGGTGATGCCTTTGAGGAACGCTTCCTGCAGGTGGAATGGTTTGCACAGCTTGGTCTGGGGCACCCCAGGATCCTTGAGAAGCTGCCTGTGCAAGAGGCTCTTGGGCTCTTCGACTCTTCCTAACCTGTTGTATCAGGAACAGAGCCTGGTTCAGCATGGCTTCCTCTGGGCTTCTCTCCAGGGGTGGGGTCTTCCCTTTGCCCCATGCCCCTTGCCCATCTGAGCCTGATGTGCTTCTCGCTGAAGTCCAGCTCTTCTTGCCATTCTGCCTCACCTGGAGTCTGGTGTGGTTTAGTGGGAGAGCTGGCCATAGCGCCAATTTCCTCCAGCTCACCCCTGTGGTTGGACATTAGATGCTTGGTCCCCACGGTAGACTGCTAGTATAGCTTGCTTAATGTCAAGGTTGCCTCTGTTCATATCCTAGGAAAAAAAATCCTTGGCTGCATAGATTTAGAGAAAAGTACTTTTACTAGGAACAAACTGAAAGCAAACAGTTTCAAACAAGCTATGAGGGAAAATGTGTGAACACATCAACTTCAAACACAGTATACAGCCCAATCCCCTTGTAGCTAGGCAACCGCATACCAGAGCCAATGGACTTGGCCTTGGAAATAGCAGCAAAGCTGCAATGTAATCTTCTCCCTATTTCCTCCCCACTATTCTATGGCAGCAAGCAGCAGGCTGGCTGACATATACTTTCTTTTCCCACCTTCTTTTTGTTTTGTTATATTTTCTTGGTATTTACTGCTGTTTATGCTGAGATCTGTAACTAAGTGTGGACTTCTGTGTGGAGTCCTGTGTGGACTTCTGTTGTTGTGCCAAAGCAAAGTTCCACCAGCTCTTTGCAAATAGCTTTCTAATACATCTTACTTTTGGTTGACCCAAGTATTGTGTAAATTTGTTACACACAAGTTGGCACCCAATGTGGGCTTCCAGAATGGCATCTGGGAAGCCTGGAGGCAAACCCCTTGGAAGGAAGGCATGCCCTTCTGATTTCAGCAGTCAAACTGAGGGAGGCAATGACAGGTCCAGTGCCCATGAAGGAATGCATACATCAAGTAGAGGTCAACAAAGAAGTAAGAAACTAAAAAGAAAACTTGAAGTGATAAATCCCATGGAATAAGCCACCATGTAACTTTGGGCATGGACCCAGGTAAGGTAAATTACCTGGGCAGTTGGGGGAGTTGGTTGTGTAGGACTGTGGTGAATCCTGAGTCCTGTGAGCGTGTGTGTGAGATGCCCCAAGGCTCATAAAGAGTGGTAAGGTGAAATAATTGTGGAGTTCAAGCTTGCGTTTCCAGAAGTTTCCAGAAGTTCGTGAGAGCCCTGGCCAGGTGCAAACAAAGTGTTTGGATATATGAATGAAGGTCTCTATAGATCATGGTCTTTAAAAATAGGCCAGTGCCTGTTGGGAGATCTAAGACAGATAGAGAGGACACCTTCAGGTAGATAGTAACGATTCAGTACCTATGGAAATACACAACCAACAATGGGTGGAACTTTATGCAGTAAAATGATTCAGAAATTGGGGCTGACCAAAGAAGAAAAGGTTATTGTTCTTCCTACCCGGGATTTAGCAGGTAATAAAAAAAGTAAAGCCTGTCTAAATGGGAAGACTCAGATAATTTGTCTTGATCAATTTGATGTGATTTCTGTTCAAAATTCTTAGATGTGCCTCTATAATAATAGTATGAAGAAATGAATAGGATTGAATTGATTGTGATGTGTTTGGCCAGCCAGCAAATTAAGTAGCCTTCTCAGTTTGGGCTTAAAGCTGTGGGAAACAGTTAGGCAGTGGTTAGGGCCCTCTATCACATTTTTGATTGGAATTACTTCCCACTGCTTGGAGAACAAGCCACAGATTGCCCATGGAAAGAAAAAAGTGGAGATTTAAATGGACAAAACCTCCACAGGTCTGGAAAAATTGTTTAATGGTATGTGTGTATTTGTGTCTGTGTGTAGTCATTTCCAACACCTGGAGGGAGGATGAGACCTCTAATTATAGAACACAAAAAGTTATTTAGAAAATGGAGCTCCTTGGCTTGTGAAAAGATCCCTGAATTAATTATAATGATTGCTTTGCATGGAGAAAGCATGAAGTGAAATTATTGTATGTGAAATTGTTTATACAAGCAGTCTGATTGCAGTACAAATGTGTGAATAGGTTAATGGTAAACAAGTTGGTGTGAATGGTTGGTTGCCTGTGTGTTGACCCCCACCCCCAGAAAGAAAGGGGCTAATACTTTGATACCCTTTCTTACAGAGAAACAGTAAGTTGCAAGGTTTAGTTGTTGTTGTTGTGAAGTAAGTGGAAAGGCAATAGCAAGTGTTTGCAAGGAAAAGAAATGAGAAAGGTCCCATGGAGGATGTGGGAAATAAATTCATGGAAAAATGTGTGTGATTTACTGAAGAGAGAAAGAGAGAAACAGAGAAAATTATTTTGTTGAAAGGATGCTGAATGGAGAAAGGAGGTGAGATTTAAACAGTCATCAGCAAGTAATGCATTGGCCATTGCCAGTACAAAGGCTGAAGCAGCAAAAGCACAAGTAGCCTTTGCTGAACAAGAAATGGAAATGAAAAAGAGAGAGTTTGGTTAGAGACTGAAAGAATGCAGCAAGAGGCATCCCTGGAAATGCAGAAAGCCTTGTTAGAATCAAACCTAGAGCAGCTTGCCATAGAGAAAGAAGTAGAGGTTCCCACATCTGATGTGAGAGCCCTAGAAAGAGCTGTATATTCTGACAATGAATGCAGTAAATGCAGCAATGTGCTTGGGCCAGAAGCTAACCCCAAGATCCTCTGCAATGCACTTCAGAGTACGTCTATCAGCACTCCAGGCCAAGCAACAATGCTCACCTCGATGAAAAAGACAACCTTCAAGAAGCAAGCCAAAAATGCTACTCAGCACCACTACAGGCTAACAGTAGATCCCCCACATCCAAGGTACTTGAGCCTGCAAATTATCCTACAGGATCAGCCTTCACACCAGAGCAGCATGGAAAGGATCAGCTGAAACCAGATACTCCTAAAAGGTATGACTACACATCTTTTCACCACAGCAATGGCCAGTTGGCTAATCGAGCCACCATAGACGTTGCCAAATTCCTTGCACCCTGTGAGCTAGTCACACAAGGACTTGAAAAGTTTAATGATTATTCTGAAAGCTATAGAGCCTGGTGATCTTCCTTCCAAAATGCCATCAGCGGCTTAGATTTGTCATATAGTGAGGAGATAGATTTAATAATTAAATGGTTCAAAACTGAATCTGCTGAGCATGCAAAATAAATCAGGACAAAAAACAACAAACTACTCTGAAAGAATAGTACTCGCCTTAAAACGATCTAGGACAGACTTGATGAGTGCTATGTCTCAGCAGAAGCAGTGGAAAATGTACTGTTCAAAACACTTGATAACTTTCCCAAATACCTAACAGAGCTTATCAGAAATGTAGGAAACTTAGCAACTTACTGGTGGAACTTCAAGTAGCTAAGACAGAAGGGACTTGCAAGGACTTGCATTCCTTGACACAGCCAGAAGTGTCAACCCAGTGGTGGGATTCAATTTTTTTAACAACTGGTTCTTTGGGCGTGGTTTAGTTGGGGGTGTGGCTTGGTGGTCATGTGACCGGGTGGGCATGGATATGTGCATAGGGACTACTCAGAGGGCTGAAAAAAGTCATTTCTGACTGGTCCTCACACTTATGACCATCCTCACATTTATGCCCATTGCGGCATTCTTAACAACCGTGTCAGTCATTTCACCACTACTTCTCTTCACCACGGTTACAAGATAGGGTGTAAAATGTAAAATGTGAGGACAGTCATAAGTTCAAGGACTGATCAAAAGTGCAAGGACCGGTCAAAAATAACTTTTTCAGCCTTCTGACTAGTCCATATGCACATAGGGACTATTCAGAGGGCTGAAAAAAGTCATTTCTGACTGGTCCTCACATTTTTGACTGGTCCTCGCACTTATGTCCTTCCTCACATTTATGCCCGTTGAGGCATTCTTAACAACTGTATAAGTCATTTCACCACTACTTGTCTTCACCACAGTGACAAGATAGGGCGCAAAATGTAAAATGTGAGGACAGTTGTAAGTTCGAGGAGTGGTCAAAAGTGCAAGGACCAGTCAAAAATAACTTTTTCAGTAATCCATATGCACAAAAGGATACAGCAATAGAGAGGGATGAAGGAAGGAGAAGAGAGATGGAAGAAAGAAGGAGAGAGAGGGAAGGAAGAGAAAGGAGGAAGGAAGGGAAGGGAAATTAAAGTAGGAGTGAGGGTAAGAGAGAGAGGAAGAGAGGAGGAGAAGGAGAAAGGAAGAGGAAGTAGGGAGGAGAAGAAGCGGGGGGGAAGAAAGTAAGGAGGAAAGAAAAGAGAGAGGTGGTAGGTTTGAGGAGAAAGATTGCTGTACAGTAAAAAAGATGAAATGGAAGAAAGACAACCCCAAACAAATATAAAGATATTAAGATAAAGAATGAATTGTTAAACTTTAAAGAATAAAAGAGAACAAATATGAATAAATAGCAATAATTAGAAACACACATACAAACATACAATGTATTTTCTTTGAACAGAGTATTTGGCCAGTTCACAAATTTAAACAGTGTTTAGTCAGTTCAATTAAATTTACAATTTTTATATTTCCTTTTTGCCATATTTATTCCTTATTTATTTTTTTAAAAAACCAATATTACCATTCATCCTCATCTCTAATCTTAATCAATTCAATTTTTCCTTTCTATTCTATATTATACCCTTTCCCATTGTTATCTATTTTTATATCCATCCTCACATTGGTTAATTATGTAATATTACAATTGTTTAATATAAATTCAACATTGTAATATAAATCAATTAGTTATATAACTATCTTTTTTGTATATTAATCAATATGAACATGAATATTCCAATTATTTCCCTGCAATCCAATTTCTTACAAATCAATTAATTATATTTATCAATAATAATAAACCAAATAATTTCCCCCATATATTCCTCCAAACCACAACTTAACCATTTCTGCTTTCAACACAATATACAATTAATAGTATCTCAATTATTACAATTCCCTAGTTAAATAGAGCTTTTTTTCTTTTATGTTTTAAAATCTTTTTTTTATTGAAAAAGTTTTAAAACAAACACAATTTCCCCACAACCCCCCCTCCCAACCCCCCTCCCCCTCCCCGACTTCCCAGAGCAGAACACAAGGTATTTCTATTGACCTTTAACAATAAACTAAATTGCATAACCAATCATTAAACTAACACCCCCTAAAAAAAAAATTCTTAACCCCCCATATATAAAATCCTATTTCTTAAACATAATACTTCTAATATCACTTATATAACGCTTATACAAATAAAAGAGATCATTCATAAGCTATTTGAGATTTTTTGGTCTGATACTTATTTTGTATATAATCAATCCATCTTCTCCAGTCCTGTATATACCTTTCTTGTGTGTGATCCTTCAGATATGCTGAAATTTTAGCCATTTCAGCTAAATTAGTTACTTTCAATATCCAATCATCAATAGTAGGCAAAAAGTCCTTCTTCCAGTGTTGTGCTACCAGCAATCTTGCTGCTGTTATCAAGTTCAAAATCAATTTAGTCTCTGCAACTGTACAGTCTGTAGTTATACCCAGTAAGAACAACTGTGGAGTAAATTTCAGCCTCTTTTTAAGAATATTCTGCATCACCCACCAAATCTTTATCCAAAATGCTTTGATTTTTCTACAAGTCCACCATATATGATAATAAGTTGCATCATCACAGTCACATCTCCAACATTTAGCTTGCACATTAGAATACATACATGATAATTTTTTAGGATCTAAGTGCCATCTATAAAACATTTTATAAAAATTTTCTCTTAAATTTTGTGCTTGTGTAAATTTCACATTTCTAATCCAAATCTTTTCCCAAGTCTCCATCATTACTGGCTCTTGAAAATTTTGTGCCCATTTAATCATACAGTCTTTAACCAATTCCGTCTCAGAATCTATTTCCAATAAAACATTATACAACCTTTTAATATGCATTTGTTTTTGATCTCTAATTTGTTTTACCAAATTCTCCTCATTTTGCACAAAGCCAGTTTTTTGATCTTCCTTCCATCTAGCTTGAAGTTGACCATACTGAAACCATGTATAAATTATACCTTCTTCTCTCAGTATATCTAAAGATTTCAAATACATTACCCCCCTTTCCATAATAAGAAGCTCTTTATAGGTAATCACCTCCTGTTTTTGTTCTATACTTATATTTTCTATTGCATGTCTAGGATTTGCCCATACAGGTATCTTATAATTTAACTTATATTGATATTTTTTCCAAACCCTCAACAAAGCATTTCTTAATATATGAGCCTTAAATACTTTATCCACTTTTTTGTCATATAACAAATAAGCATGCCATCCATATAACAAATCATAACCTTCTAAATTCAAAATTCTCCCCTCAGTTAAATTAAACCAATCACTAATTTGTGATAAAACCGCTGCTTCATAATATAATCTTAAATTAGGCATTTTGAGACCCCCTCTTTCACGTGTATCTTGTATAATTTTCATTTTTATTCTGGGTTTTTTCCCAGCCCAAATAAAAGTATTAACACCTTTCTGCCATTCTCTCAGATTTTCATCTTTCTTAAGCACAGGTATCATTTGGAACAAAAATAAAAATCTAGGTAAGACATTCATTTTAATTGCTGCAATTCTTCCCAATAAAGACAACTGTAATTTTTTCCAATTTTCCATATCCTTCTGTACCTTCTGCCAAAGAACCTCATAATTGTTTTTGTATAGTTTTGTATTTGAAACTGCTATGTATACCCCTAGATATTTAACCTTTTTAACTATTTCAAAATCTGTTAATCTTGCTAGTTTATCTCTTTCAAGTATAGTCATATTTTTAACTATCATCTTTGTCTTATGTGAGTTAACTTTAAATCCTGATACTTTCCCGTATTGATCAATTAAATCCAATATATATGGAGCCGAGTCTATAGGTTGGGATAAGGTAATAACCAAGTCATCTGCAAATGCTCTTAATCTATAATCTTGTTGTCTAATTACAATACCCTTCAATTTTTCTGAATCACGTATCTTGTTCAATAGTACCTCCAAAGTCAAAATAAATAGTAGTGGGGACAGAGGACACCCCTGCCTTGTTCCTTTCTCAATTTTAAAAGCCTCTGTTAAACCTCCATTAACTATAATTTGTGCTGTTTGCTGCTGATATATCGCTCTAATTGATTGTGTGAAATATTCCCCAAAGTGCATTTTCTCTATTATTTTAAACAAAAATTGCCAGTTCAAACGATCAAATGCCTTCTCTGCAATGTTTTAAAATCTTGAACTCTCCTCTTTTCCCCTAAATTTCCCATTGTTTGCACCTACCTTTTTTGGTGAGGAAAAAGAAAATAAATCTCCCTGCCTAATTTTCCAGTGTTGCAGCAAACAGCAAAGCCAACAGCCTGCTTTACTTTCAGTTTCCTTTTTCAGCATAGCTAGGGGAAAAAAAATCTGCTCCAGCACTCTTTGCAAGCAAGCAGCAGAGCCCTGAACAAAACAGCTGAGAGCAGATCAGCTGAGAGTCGGGAGGCCGATCTAATCAACGGGCTAATTAGCCTGTGCTGAAGCTCCATGGGCCAATAAAATAACAAAAAAACACCGAACCGTTTGTTAAATTGCTGGCTTGCCCGACCCTCGCCCACCACTATTTATTGGCAATAAATAGTGGTGCGGAGGGGTGGGGTAAGGGGCGAGGCGAGCCAGCAATTTAACAAACGGTTCGGTGAGTGCCTGCCAACAGGGGATGTGGCCAGGGAAGGGATAGGAGACCAGACTACTTTTTTTAATTATTTGGGATTACAAGGCTAAAGGTCTTTTAAGTCAGAAGGAGAATTTGTCAAGTATTTGCAAGCCATTGGCACATGTGTCATATGGACACCAGTGGAGGCAGAGAGTGCCTCCACCCCGTGTGGAAAGGAGGGGCTTACCCTGAATGTGGAACCCCCTCCAACCTTTTCCACCTTGCTCTCTCTCTCTTTTCGCCTTTGTTCCCCTTGAGACTTGATCTCTGATCAGGGTAGTCACACACACTGTGTGCCCCCATCCTATAATGAATATTAAGACAGGCTTTGTACATAGTTAATATGCTTTATTATATGAATAAATACATTTAAGACATTTATTCATGCATCTGCCTCTGGACTCTTCTATGCTCCTGGGTGTTTCTACGATCCCAGTTCCACAGAATGGTAGCAGAGGGAATGGTAGCAGAACTCCAGGAGCTGTTGAAAAGTCAAGATGCCCTCCAAAATAACCTGTAAGAGAAGCTCTCCTGTTGTGACCAGAGGCCTTCAATGGAGGAGAACTTCACACCAGCCCCAGTCTGAATCGCTGATAGAAAACATCGAAGGGGGTTTCCATCCAGCTACACCCTGGCAGCCAGAGGCCACTCAGATGCAGCAAGAGATCCCAGGGGCTGAGCCAAGCGATGCTGGAGAAGGCTTCTTTAGCACTGACGATGAGGGGGCAGAAGGACAAGATGAAAGCCTGGAGAGGCAAGTGGCTGAGATGTCAGAAGAGGAGTGCTGAGCAGCGCTCGCCTCCCTCCTGAAGACAAGGGCAGCAGCCAGAAAGAGGCCTGAGGAGGCAGCACCAGAGATGCCTGCCATCCCGGTAAGGACTCCCCTGCCTGATCTCTCTAAGATGGCACCTGCTGCCAGAGAGACTCCCCCCCACCCAGTTTCCTGCCAAACAAAATGGCCACCAGCCCCCTTCTGGAGCCAACTTTTCAAAGATGATGGCTCCCCTGGGCACTTTGCCAGAACCATGAGCTAGGCCTACCCCAGCTCCACGATCCAGGCCTACAAAGCCAGCCAGTCAGTTCAGCACTCCAGCGGCCCAGAGGACCACTCCAAACCTACAACCCCCTTGCCAGGCCTCACCTTCCACAGCAAACATCAAAGAAGCCATAGAGACCCTGGTCGCTACCCTGGAAATTAGGGAGCAACCACCCACCGGCCACACCGAGGTCCCAGACCCAGCTGCCCACTTAAGAAGGATCCCAAACCCAGCCTCCCACCCCCGGAAGAACCCAGATGGGCCTGCAGCCTTCCACCCCCCACTGCAGAGGCACTTACCATTCACTGAATGCTTCACGGAGGCCCATACTGAGGCCTCTGCACGTTTCCAGTCCTGCTGGGATGATCTGGAGCTGCAATCCTGCTTCTCTGATGGAGAAGAGGAGATCCAGAGACATTTTCATGCCAATCCAGCCCATAGACCTCATCTGATGGGCCTCCAGTCTCCAGAAAGATCTCCAGGTCTTCTTCCCGCTCCTCCAAGGTTTCCCCGCCACACAGCTGATTTTTGGGCCTATGCTGAGGCTTCAGCCAGACCTGACTTCAGAACCCAGAGAGGGAGATCAGAGCTCCAACAAGAAAAGGCTTTGGAGCATGCTCCATTTCCTGCACATGCCCAGTTGCTTCAAACTACAGAAAGACTACAAGAAGGAGCCAGACCTAAGCAATCGATCCCAGGCTTAGGGATCCCAATGCCATTCACAACAGGCTCTTTTCAGCCCTTTGAACAACTCCCCATGCAGTTTAATGGCAATAGTTTTGTAACTTTGCCAAATAATTTTGAAAAATTACATTTAAGTGGTCAGAATTTTAAAAAATGGTGTAAAGAGATTCAGATAATTCTCTTAAGAGAAAATACTCTGGACATGATCAAAAGAACACCTCCTTTACCTTGGAGCTCTGAAATCGAGTTCCTGCATAAAAGAGCTTACACAACTCTGTTAAGTTCTATAGACACAGCTCTTTATGCCAGTCTTTCAGATGGCCTCACAGCTCAGGAAGTTTGGACTATATAATTTGTTCCATAGTGACAATATGGCTGCAACAAGCAGATTTTCAAGAATTTTTCACAATTATAAACTCAAACCTGGTGTCAAGATGGGGGAACATTTGGCAACGCTTAAAGCCATGAGGGATGAGCTTATACAGAGGGGAGAGCCTGTTCCTGAATCCACTTTAATTAGTGTAATGTTGAACTCCCTAGATAAGTCCTGGAGTCCCTTCATTATTTCTCTAGAAGGGGTTTCTAGGGAACAAAGAAATATAGAATACTTTTCTGGTCGCTTTATTGAGGAAGATTTAAGGCGCAGAGATGAGGAACAACAAGAAATGAAGGAGGCATACCATAGGCCTAGGCCTCAGAGGAGGCACAAGGACACAAGTGAAAGGATTAATACCCTTCCCACCTGCTTTGACTGTGGCATGCAAGGTCATTTTAAAAGGGAGTGCCCTCACTCTAGGGCCAACACAGCTGGACCTAAGCATAATAAAAATAAAAGAGGCCATGGAAGAGGAGGAGGTGGTCATAAAGGATACCAATTCTGTAGTGTCACAAGTAACAATCCCACCTCCCTGGTAAAGGATGCTGAGGGGCTGTGGCTTCTTGATTCAGGTGCATCAATGCATATAGCTAACAAGAAGCAACGATTTAAGATTTTACACCCACTCAAGTCCTCAGTAAAAGTTGCCACTAGGAACAAGGCAGAGGTAACTGGGGAAGGCGTGATCAATGTTCCTGGTATAGGAGATGTTACTGGGGCACTGTATGTTCCCTCAATCAAGAACAACCTTTTAAGTATTTTAAAATTGACTGAGGATAAAAATGTAAAACTGGTATTTGAGAAGGGTGGAGGTTATGTTTTCAAATGCGGGGATGTTGTTGGCGATATTGTAAAAATCAACAATTTGCCTTATTTTTCCCCAAAAGCAAGGGTCAAAAGGCACAAGACACCTAATAAGAGGGCACAGATAGAGCAGAAAGCTCCTGTGCCAGCCCCCAGGTTCTCCAAACTCAAGGATGCTAGACCTACTCCCAATGAAGCTCCTAAACCGGCTCCTAGGACATCCAAAGCCATTAAGGCTGAGCCCATTAAAATCACAACTCCTCAGCCAACCCTGAGGAAGTCTAAGGTGACCATTAATCCAGTGCTACTGTCATTACTACACAGACCAAGACTTGTAATGATAAGATACATAAGGTTGACAAAGTGTGCATGGATAAACCTTTACATTCGGATTGTGCACATATATTACACTGCAGGCTCAGCCATGCCAGCTTCTCGGTTATTAGGAAAATGCAAGATTTTTCCGATGGGCTTAAGATAAAGAATTGTAATACCTATTTGCCATCTGTGCCGTCTGTAAGGCAGCAAAATCAAAAACTGCTGCTATACCTAAGGTCTCTTCCCGACGTGCAAGGTACCCTTATCAGCTGGTACACATGGATTTGGTTGGTCCTTTTAGACCCTCACTTGGCAAGGGGCGTTATTTTTTAACGATAGTCGATGATTACTCTCGTTATGGCCATGTATTTATTTTAAAGGACAAAACTGAAGTCTTTACCAACTTCAAATATCTTTACAACCAGATCCAAACGCAACACAAGGTGTGCATCACTCAAGTGCAGAGTGATAGGGGGACTGAGTTTACATCCAGGAATTTTGAACAGTGGATGAAGGAGAGAGGTATCCTCCATTTTAAATCATTGCCTCAAACTCCTTTGGAGAATGGCATTGTAGAAAGGAGAAATGGTATGCTGCAGAATGTCATGAACTGCTTACTTGCAGATGCTGACATGAGCCAAGTTTTTTGGGCAGAAGCGGTCAAAATGGCTAATTATCTAGTCAACAGGACATGGAGTAGTGCCATTGACCAAACCCCCTACTTCCTGGTCCATGGAAGGAAACCTAGCCTCTCACACCTGAGAAGTTTTGGTTTCTATGCCTGGGTCCATATTCCCAAGTACCTCAGAAGAAAGGGGGGCAAGGCATTGAGGAGGCTCAGATTTATAGGTTACGCAACTGGCAGCAAGGCCTCTAGATTTGTAGACAAAAATAACCTTGTCATTGTCTCAAGATCAGCTTCCTTTTAGGAGGGGTCAAATTGGTCAAAATTCATTCCAATGAACCCGGTTATTCCCCTATTAGAAATGGCACTGAACTACCAGCACCACCTAAAGAAGATGAACCAACATATTCCAGACAAGAGACCAGCGAAGATCTGGATGGTGATAAATCCCTACCTGACTCTGGCAATTCGGACAAGCAATCCCTGGGTGACTTCACACCTCCTGTCTCACCAAAACTGCCAGGGTGGCAATTAATCCCATTCTGCTTTTGGGTAATTGCACCTTGATTTAGAGAATGGATCATGATTTTCCCTTGAAGTATACTTTAAGAAAATAAACCTGAAGATATGTTTTCTAAGAAAAACTCATTTATTTGTTATAAAGAAAATAAAACATCTTACTAGCTAATTAATTACATCTTGGCAAAGCTTTCCCAGCCACCTCTCCTGGTTGGAGAACAAAGAAAGTTAGAAGAAAGTGAAAGAATGTGGACATGCGCAGTTAGCTTACTGATAAGAACTTGGCAAGCTACGGTAAGTCTGAAAGTTCAAAAATAAGAGCTCATCTGGTAAATACAAAAATGCAGTGACAACCCCTTCTTTTGCCAGTTGAGCAAATATCAGGTACATCATCAAATAAGGCACATCTTCTTATGCAGATACTTGTGTTGAGCTGCTGGAAGCGGTTTGTTGAGCATGTCTGCAATCTGATCATGTGTAGATACATACTGCAATTTAACAAAACTTTTTTTCACTAATTGTTTTATGTTTTGATAACGGATGTCAATGTGTCTGGACCTAGAATCTGTGAAATGTGATTCAGAAATATAAACCACCGATTCTTGGTGGTGATCGGTCTGATCGGGTGTGTCCAGATATCTGTGACCAAAGCATCAAACCATGTTAGAGAATTACATGCATCTGAAACACAAGCATAATCAGCTTCAATAGATGAACAAGAAACAAAATTCTGCTTACGCACTTGGCAGTAAACAGGACATCCATTTAAGAACATCATATAACCTGAAGTACTTTTACGTGATTTCTTATCACTTGCCCAATCAGAATCTGCATAACAACATAATTCTGCATAATCAGTATGTGTTGGTTCTAACAATAATTTCATGTTTAGTGTGTTTTAGGTATTTCAATAATTTCTTTTTTTTTGAAAAAAAAAGTTTTTATTTTATGATCAAACAAATATACAATATAACATTTTTACTTATCTGTTTAAACATTTATAAACCCAGCCTTCAACCCCCCCTTTCCACCCCCACCCCCCGACTTCCCAGAACAAAAACAGGGTATAAATTTTACCAAACATACGCTAAAATATGGTAACTTAACGCAAGAATTAAAACTCCCTAGACCCCTTAACTCCCCTTCTACAGATTATTCATCAGCCTCCCTTTTTTATAAACTCAAAATAATATATAATCCTTTAGCCCTAAGAGTTTTAAAAACATTAACAAACACTAATAGATCATTCAAACCCTAAAAATCTCGTAATACATCTGTAAAATATTCTTAGTTCATTTACTTAATCATTTTACTCTTCCTCCTACTTTTATTCTCAAAATTCGAATATTTTAAAAATCTTAATACAACAATAAGTAAACCTTAATTAATCATTAATTGGATTTCTATATTTTCTTAATTCATTTACTTAATCATTGTAATTAATCATTAATGCATCAATAGTTAGACCAGAAAAAGTTAATCTTCCATTCTTCCTTTCTTTCTGTATTTTTTCCAGTCTTTCTTCCTCCCTCCTACTTTTATTTTGAGGAGATTTTGAATTTTAAATTGAGGTTGATGTATCTTTAAAACTTGTCCCTTTCTTGGAACCATTTCCTCTGATTTAGAACCCCCATATTGACTCTTCTTGCTTATATAATCGGTCAGTTCATAGAATGAAGAATTGACTCGATAAGATTTATCAGTTTGCAAAGAAAAGTCCAGTTGTTGCTTTTCAATTAATTGTGTGAAAGCCTCTGCCAAATCCTCTTTGTCCTCCAAAACCTCATAAGGCTGGTCAGTTTCTACTTCTTTCTGCTCCAAATTATATTTTTGAAAAGTTCTGTCAGTTAATTCCAAAAGAGCAGGAAGAAAGTTTGAAGATTCTTGAAAGCCAGCCAGTTCCAGCTTCTCTGTTTTTGGTCAAAATGTCTCCTGCATTGTCATTGTGCTTTCCTTCAAAAACATCCTCAATTGCTTTTATATCCTCCACCAGTTCTGTAAGTTTTCATTCCATGATTGCTGTTTGGTTATTAATAATTGCAATTTGGTTATTCATGGCTTCCTTTATAAATTCTGTAAGTTCTCTTAAAAAATCCTCCTGGCTCTGTGAATCAATTCTTTGTGTCATTTCTGATGCCATTAGAGAGCCTCCACCATTTTCAGGAACTCCTTGCTTGGAAGCCATATTATTTTAAAAGAATTTTTCTTTTCACAGCCATAAAATCTTTTGAACAGCTTTCTCAAATTTATTTGTGATTTATCAAGCAAGATAGTATTTTCTACACCCAGCTCTCAAATCCCAGCAACTTAAATCCAGTCTCTGAGCACAAATCTGTTAACAAGCACTTTCATTTCTAACTTTCACTTTTACGCCCACAACGAAGACGCCATTTCCACCTCCAACTCAGAAAAATCAAGTAGAAACAATGTATCCCAGGAGTTAAGCATAATACTTGCAAAAGCTTGTTCTCCTGCTTCCGTTCTGTCTGCTTTTGAATTCAATTAATCTCCTTTTTGAAAGCAGAGTTGGTCGCGATGTCTGGCTCCATTTAAAACGGAGTCGCCTCGGATCCGGAGCTTCAGTGGGCTGACCGGGGAGCTCTCACCCTCCAAGCCCCTGGAATTGTTCCAGGGGCTTCCGGGGAGCTCTACCCTTGCCCACTGGCTCTCCTCTCCTTCTTTTGAAGGAGAAGTTTTCAAGCCATCTGACAGCTGATTAGCGCTGTCAGAATTGGCTCCAACGGAATCACGGGGCTGGTGGTCCGAAAAGATGGTCCTCGATGCCGGCGGTGCCAACCGGAAGCCTGTATTTCAATAATGTCTTAACACATGTCCAATGAAACTGTTTTGCCTTACTTACATGTCGAGACAAGAGATTAACACTAAGTGCAATGTCGGGCCTGGTCCAACTACTAATGTACAACAGTGACCCAATAACTGAACGATAAAGTGTTTGATCCTCGAACTCAGGACTTGGTTCATGTGTCAAGTTATGAAAATCTGTTTGCATGGGTGTCTTTGTTGTGTTAGCATCTTTCATGTTGCAGTGATGCAAAATTTGTTCAATTTTATATTCTTGTGAAAGACTAAACCCCTTCTGTGTTTTTTCAATCTGAACACCTAAATAAGTGCTAATATGACCCAATGATTTCAATGTGAAATATCTCTGCAAAGCTTTGGCAAAAATTTCACTCATTTGCTTATTTGGACCAATATAAACAATATCATCAACATAAACAAGAACTAACTCATATACATTGTTAGATCTTTTTGTGAACACGCACTCATCAGTTTTGGACTTAATAAAGCCCATTGAATTTAGTTTGTCAGTAAGACATAAGTACCACATTAAACCAGACTGTTTCAGACCATAAAGACTTTTGTTTAGGAACCAGGTATCCCCTTCTTGCTGTCGGAACCCTGGAGGACCTCTCACGTAGATCTCTTCATCTAGGTCAGCATGTAGATATGCTGTGCCAACATCGAACTGGAAAGCTTCTAAACCAAGGATAGTTGCAGTAGCTAAAGCAATTTTTACACTTTCAGTTCGGACTGTCGGTGAATAAGTATTTGTGTAGTCCTCAGGATAACGTTGAGCGAAACCCTGAGCTACAAGTCTGGCCTTGTACAATGACTCACCATTTGGCTTCTTTTTGATTCTGTAGACCCATCGAGTGCCAATGACCCTTTTGTTTGCTGGAGGTTTGCAGGTGTAAACATTTTAAGTTTCTTTAGACTGTCCATTTCAACCTGCATTGCCTCATACCATTTCTCTTGCTCTGAATCAGTAAGATGTTTGATTTGTGTGAACGTATCAGGTGGAAGTGTAACATTGCAAATCAAAGGCAAGGGTGTTTTTGTGAGTTGCCAAGAATATCGTTGTGGAGGGATTCCTTTTGTGGCCCTCTTGGAACATCTCGGAACAACTGTCCATTCTTCTTCTGCTTCGTCCTCATCCTCACATTCGTCGTTAACGTCAGAATCTGTGGCTTGCGAAGACGGAACATCAGGTTGAGAAGAACTAGTGGAATCTTGATCATCAATCTGCGCAGCATCAGCAGTATCATCTCTAGGAAAATAAACTCCAGGATCATTGGAATGAATCCTGGACCAGTCAACATCTTCCTCAAAATTAGCAGATTGGGAAATCACAATTACATGTTTAGAGTCAATAAATTTGCTCCATTTTGAGTTATCATCAATGCCCATAAATCTCAGTCTCTTTGCTGCTGGACCTCCTTTTCTTCTTTGAACTAAGGGAATGTTCACCATAGCATATGAACCAAAAATATGGATGTTTTTAAGATCGGGCTTGTACCTGTACAACATGAAGAAAGGAGTCTGATTTATTACACTGCTCCAAGTACGGTTGACAATGTAATTTGCATATTTGATAGCTTCACCCCAGTATGGCATACTAAGGTTGGCGTCTTCTAGGAGACAACGCATCATGGTTTGCAGTACCCCTTGTCATCTTTCTACGACGCCGTTATGAGCCGGTGTGTAAGGGGCCAACGTCTGATGAAGAATTCCATTCTTATGCATCCAGTTCTGGAAATGCTCAGACATGAATTCAGCACCACGATCACTCTGGATTCTGATGATGTGAACTTGGTGTTGGGTAGAAACAAGAGCAGCAAAGTCTTTAAAGATCTGAAAAGTCTCAGATTTTTCTTTCATAGGATATACCTATCCATATCTAGAGTAATTATCAACAATTGTTAGAAAATATTTTCTACCATCAAGTGTTGGCGGAAAAGGACCAACTATGTCAGTGTGAACCAAATCAAAAATGTGTGTTGACAGGCGTGTAGTGCATTTGGGAATGGCTGCTGCTTTGGATTTGGCCTTTTTGCAGACAGCACAATCCAAAAACACCTTACATCCCTTTAGATCCAAACCTTTTGCAAACTCCAGCATCTTCCTAAGAACACCGAAACTGGCATGCTCCAATCTTCTATGCCATTTATGGATACACCTGGAATGCAAAGGTTTACCAGTTAGTGAATTCTCAACATTAACTGTTTTATGAGGAACCTCAGTTTTTTGGGCAGAAGCGGTGGAAAGGTAACCTGCAGTTCAGTATCCATGGACATCAATAATGATGTGCAAGCTTTAGTCTCTAAGTCTCTTATTGCAGGAGTCCATGGCTGAGCAGGAGAATTAAAAACCATACAGTGAGTACCTTCTCTGCGAAGTAACAATCCAATCTCACTGACCCAGGCCTTATAATTCTGTCCTGACATCTTTAATTTCGACTCACCAGCTAATGGAGCAACAGAAAATGCCTGGTGAGGAACATGCATTTGGTATGCTGGCTGTGCCGGTAAAAATACCTGTGGTATTTGCTGTACTTGTTGTGGATCAACAAATGGTCCTGGTTGCACGGCTGGAGGCACTTGTGCGTGCACTTGTGGCTGAGGCTGTTGCATTGGGATCTGGTGTGCTCCAGCTGCTATTTGTGCTTGAGCTTGGAACTGTTGCATTTGAGCTGCAATATTGACATGGCTTGCTGGAGAAGCAGTCATTTGCCTTTGCTGCATTAAGCGTTGTTGTGTTCCATCTAAAAGGACACCAGCACTACCAGGGGGTGCTGAAAATTGAGCCTGTGGAGACACTTGTGGCATTGCAGACTGAATATCTGAGAGAGTTAAGGACATCTCTGATAAAGTCTGCTGCAACAATTGTAATTGCTCTCTCAAATTGCGATGCATTTCAGCTTTCTCTAGTAAAATACTTTCACCAGCAGATGGTGCTGCACCTGTAGTTTCGGGCAGCTCAGATAATTTTTCTCCATTCGTGGCACTTGTAATTTGAGAATAGAGATGGTCATGTGACAAATGTGACGTGTGCACAGCTCTCTGTTCTGATTTGCCTGACACAAAATCCATCAGGGGATGTGTCTTTGGCTCCGAAGAAGAAGACAAAATGGCATTTTCAGAGATTTTAAAAGCACGAGACTCTCTCTTATCTTGCTCAAGCATAGATAAAGCCAGGCATGTCTATCAGAGGCAGGGAATGATTTGATATGGTTTGATGCCTTAATCTCTAGCATCTGGACACCACCGACTTTGCCCATCCAAATTATAGAAGACAACACCGGGGCCATAGGCATTGCCAAAGCCTATGCGGTGGGGAAAAGGTCAGACATATTGATATCCGTTATCAAAATATTAGACAACTAGTAGAGATGGAGTTTATATCTTTAACACACTGTCAGACCAAACATCAAACAGCTGACATTTTCACAAAACCTCTACCAGCGGATAGGCACAAAGATCTGTGTAAAAAGTTATGTCTCACAGGGTAAAATCTGTTGTGCATTGCATTAGTGTGTTTGCATGCCATTGGCTCGCAAGGAGAGGAACTGTCAAGTATTTGCAAGCCATTGGCACATGTGTCATATGGACACCAGTGGAGGCAGAGAGTGCCTCCACCCCTGTGTGGAAAGGAGGGGCTTACCCTGAGTGTGGAACCCCCTCCAACCTTTTCCACCTTGCTCTCTTTCTCTTTTTGCATTTGTTCCCCTTGAGACTTGATCTCTGATCAGGGTAGTCACACACACTGTGTGCCCCCTATCCTATAATGAATACTAAGACAGCCTTTGTACATAGTTAATATGCTTTATTATATGAATAAATGCATTTAAGACATTTATTCATGCATCTGCCTCTGGACTCTTCTATGCTCCTGGGTGTTTCTACGATCCCAATTCCAGAGAATTCAAACTGATTTGTTTTTTTGCCACATTTGTGCCTGTGTATCATACATATGAAAGCTACCAAAATTGTTCAGCAACCGATTTGGTGGATGTACTTTATATATGGCAAAATCAAAGCAATGGGTGAATTCTCCTTCAGGCATTATAATGCGGTTGCTTTTGAATTAGTGTTAGCCAACTTCAGCTGATTTTGAAAAAGCTAGGAGACATGGAGACATATCCCCCACCCACCCACTTTAAAAGTGCGACTTTACAAGCAGCCCCTCCCCTATTCAAACACTGGCACTGGTTGACATGGCTGTGAAAAAGGCTTTTAATTTAAGGCAGCACTTCTGCAAGTTTGGAGAAGGCAAGCACTGAAATCCCCTATTCCAACTGTGAAAAAGATCCCGCTTATATTGCTTTCAAAGGCTTTTAATTTAAGGCAGTACTTTTTAAAGCTTTTCATATCACCCCTCACTGGCCCTCCCCCACACCCTTCAGCCTTACCTTCGGCAGCAGCTACGTGATCAGAAGTGCAGCTCAACCGGTGAAATAAGTGTGGCTGGAGTGGATGCTCGCTGGAAGATAAAGCTGAGGTTAAGGGGGCGGGGCTTAATTCCACCACTCTGTGGGCCAGATGCTTTGCATTGGCGGGCCGTACCTGGCCCGCGGGCCATAGTTTGAGGATCCTTGGTGTACATCCTTCAGGGAGAAGTCCATAGAAAACCGCAAAGCTTTCTGAAAGCAAACAGCATTTGCTACAAGTGCTGCTCATTAGTCCCTCACTTTGCCAACAACTGTAAGGTTAGTGTAAAATACATGGAATATGGCAGCACAGATCACAACACAGTTTTACATCCAGGGCCAGCACCATGGACTTTACAACTCACTTACAATGCCACTGAGCATGGCAGGGAGGAAGAATAAACTGCTACAATCACAACAGAAATAGATGTAAAATGCACAGAAGTCTGTAAAGAGATGGCAGGCGGCAAGTCCTGCTCCAAAATCTGTTTAGTCAGAGTCTACCCAGCAGGCCAAAGGGACAAAGCCATTAAGCTTTATGCCATCCTAGATGACCAAAATAAAAAATCTTTAGATAGCTCAGTCTTGGATTTGACCAGAAGCGTCACGGCGAGACAGTCATGGAATTAGCGGGCTCTGCTGAGCTCCGCGAAAACCCGGACTGACAAACCGCTGCTGAAGGGTCTTCGGACCAGAACCATCCTGCAGGGATGGGGAAGAAGGAGAGGCACCTTGGAAGACCAAGAGAAACAGGCAAGTTCCTCAAAGGTCAGAGGAATCTCTCTCCAATTCAGCAGCGGAGGCAGCAGCTATTGTGGCTGTCAAGAAGCTGGGGCAACCGGACTAAGTATTGAGCAGGAGCAGTGAATGCAATGGAGTTTTTGAAGCCGGGTGAGTGACAGCCAACCCACAGGTGAAATAACAACAACAACAACAAAATTTTAAAACCTGAAACCCCCAGCGTAAAACTAACGGCTAACAGGCATGGGAGAAGAAAAGAGGATCTAAGTGGAATTTAAAGGGACAAAAACCCGAAAAGAAAATTGATTTTTGAATAAAATTAACTGGAAAATTTTAAGAATTAGAAGAAACAACCCCAAAATTGGCTAAAGAATTGGAAAGAAAATAAATAGATCCTTTCTTGTTGAAGACTAAGAAAAATAAAAGACAATTGGATAAGCCCTGCAATAGAAGTGCTTTACACCTAAAAAAAAAAAGAGGAGAAAAGTATTTTTTAATTGAACACCTCTGTTTGAACACCTCAAACAGAGATTAATTGCCAACCATGAACTCACATTCAAATGGCATTAAATGAGGCGTATGCTGCAGAACTAGCCACACTGTCATTAGCTGAGCTGCTTCGGGGACATAGCCCGCCAAAACTGAAAGGGACAGCCATTCATGTCAATGAGACTGAATCTTTTGATTCAGGTAAAGATTTGGACGTCAATCATCTTAAAGAGACGAAGAAGTCAAATTGGGCCAGTTACACCAAGCCTGTTAAAACTGACTATCTGAGTTGCAGAGGGAATCACCCGAGAACCTCCTGCAAATTCAAGGAAGTTATTTGCCGCCATTGCGGCCACAGGGGTCATATCGCTAGAGTGTGCTGGTCAGCACAGCTATAGAGTATGCCTCAATCTCAACAAAATGCAGACAGGTGAAGACCATCCAGACCTCAGGATGATCGTTTCTCCAATTTCCGAAGGCCATCGGATGTTCACATGGTGGGCCAATCAGAAGAACAACAGATCAAGAAAAAGATTCGCCTCACAATCCACATCGAGGGAAAACCATGCCTCATGGAAGTGGATACAGGCTCAGCCACGTCAATAGTCTGCTGGAGCACAGTTAAGTGGCTAGTTCCTAAGCTGTCAAAAAGACAATTGGACTCATGTGCTCTCGTCCTAAGGGACTATCAGGGTAACCCAATTCCCATCGTTGGCAGCGGAACATTCAGAGTAAATTTTAAAAAGTTCGCGGGCCGCCTATCATTAGTGATTGTTGACGGGCCCTTGCCAAGCCTCTTAGGGCTTAATTGATTTGAAGCCCTAGGATTCACCATCCAGGGGGTCAATGCAATCAGATCATCAGAACTGGAGGTACAGCTTAAAGAATTTCCCACTGTTTTCGATGAGAAGTTGGGCAAATACAACGGAACTCCAGTATTTTTCAGCCTGGATCCATACAACCGCACAGATTGAAGCCATGCTGAGTGCCATTCGCTTTAAAACCCAGAGTTGACGCTGAATTTAACAAACTCATTTCCCAGGGATTCTTGAACCAGTCGACCATGCTCGCTGGGAAACGCCAATTGTGACAACTATCAAAATGGATGGGTCTATCCGCATCTGCGTGGATTACTGGGCTACTCTCAATCGGGCATTGCAAGCCCATGCCTATCCAGTCCCAGTGGTGCAGCATCTGCTGCACTCACTGGGAAATGGATCTGTCTTCGCCAAGCTCGACTTAGCATAGGCCTACCAACAGCTGCCTGTGGATGACCTGACCACTGAGGCACAGATGATCATCATGCACTGTGGGGCGTTCTGGTGTCGCTGCCTTCAATTCGGCGTCAGTGTGGTCCCAGGGTTATTCCAGTGCCTGATGGAATGGCTGCTCCACGGAATCCCCTGGGTCATGCCATATTTTGATGATGTGCTGGTTTCAGTGACCAGCACACCTGAGCTGATGGACAGGCTGCAATTATTTCTAACACAATTCCAACGCACTGGTCTCAAGGTAAAGAAAACGAAGTGCCATATCGTGGTGCCCCAAGTGGAATTCTTGGGATTTCTGATTGACAGCACAGGAATACATCTAACTTCTGCAAAAATGAAGGTGATCCTAGATGTGTGCCCCCCCCTTGCAGTAAATCTGAACTCCAAGCATTCCTGGGACTCTTGAACTTCTAATGCAATCTTTCTCCCTCACAAGACTTCTGTGGCCAAACCCCTGCACCATCTACTGGACCGAGGGGCGCCCTGGGTGTGGGGTGCTAAAGCGGCTGCTGCTTTTGCTGCTGCCAAATGTCTCTTGGTCTCCATCTTGATTCTCACTCAGTAATGTGAAAATCTGCCATTTTGCTAGTGTGTGATGTGTCCCCGTATGGGGTGGGTGCTGTTCTCAGCCACAAGTTTCCTAATGGGTTAGAAGCCCTTGTGGTCTTTTTTTCCAGAACCTTGGCCCCAGCCGAGAGGAACTACTCTCAATTGGACAAGGGGGTGTTAGCACTGGTGGCTGGTGTTCAAAAGTTTCATGACTATCTCTATGGCCACCCTTTTGTTCTCATCACCAAACATAAACCACTGCTAGGACTATTGGCTGGGGACCGACAAACCCCACAAATCCTGTCTCCATGGATGACCCGTTGGTCAGTTTTCCTGTCGGCCTATAGCTACATCTTGCTGGTGCCCTCTGGACACCTTGTTATGCAACCCGGTGCTGGCATCAGCGGTGTTTTTGTTTGACAGCTCATCATTTCCAGTGACAGCCATGGATATTGCTTGATTCTTGGTGTGAGACCTGGTAATCTCCAAAGTAATGGATTGGGTAAAAAGGGGTTGGCCATGGGGACCATTTAGACCGGAGCTGCAGCCTTATGCCATGAAAGAACTCAAGCTGTCAGCTCAAGGGGGTTGTATGTTATGGGGGCACCATGTGGTGGTCCCACCTCCTATCAGGAAATCCATCCTGTCCACATTGCATACGGGCCAGCCAGGGATAGTGAGGATGAAGGCTCTGGGAAGGAGTTATCTGTGGTGGCCCAATCTAGATAGGGACATCACAGAATGGGTGTCCACCTGCCAAGAGTGCCAGGAGTCTAGACCGATGCTGCCTAAAGCACTAGCCCAGGAATGGGAGGAACTGAGGGCACCCTGGTCCTGCATACATATCAATTTTGCGGGACCATACCAAGGCCAAGTATTCCTAGTGATAGCAGACGCCTACTCGAAGTGGGTAGAGGTTGTATTAATGCACTCTACCACTTCTGAAACTGTAATCAAAGCTCTCAGGAAAGTATTTGCCACACATGGATTGCCCGACCTGTTAGTGTCGGACAATGGGCCCCAATTAATAGTCACCGCATTTGAAGTGTTCCTAGCCAAGTTAGGAATCAGACATTGCCTAATTTCCCCATTCCAGTTGGCCAGTAACAGATTTGCGGAATGGGCCATTCGATCTGCCAAAGAGGCATTAGGAAAAATGGGCCCTGGAGATTGGCAAGTGAGGATTGCCGATTATTTGTTAGTGCAACATACAACGCCGTGCCAAGTCTCTAATAGAAGCCTGGCCGAGATACTTATGGGCCGGAGGCTATGGACCACTCTAGATCAATTGCACCTCCAATACACCCTGAGCAGACCTTTAGACTCCAACAGCACTCACTGGGCATTCCATTTAGAGGATGCTGTATACACCCAGAATTATGGGGGGCAACCTCTTCACTACAGGGGAGGGTAGTGGATGTTACAGGACCCTGTTCTTATAGGGCGGATATGGGCCAAGGACATGTATGGCGTCACCATAAGGATCAACTAAGGGCCCGATGGGATGTCTCAAACCGACAACAGAGTGACAAGACTGAGCCAGAAAACACGCAGCAAGAATCAGACAGCCTATTGCCACCCGAGCTCGGACGCATGAAAGAAAAGGAACCCAATCACTTACCTGCAGCCATAGAAATGAGTCTGCAATGAGCAGACCTTTCAGCAACAGAGAGGGCCAACGAAAATCCAACAATAGTTGGAGAACTGCCCCAACCTATACAGTTCCAGACTCCAGGCCCCAGGCGATCAGGCTGGATCTGGCATTGACTGGCATCCTCCAGGACTACGCATGTGTGGTCGAGGTGGAAAGGGGTGTCGTGTACTGAGCCTGCTCCAGCATTCAGCCCCCTAGTTGGGAAAGGAAGGTCTGACCTTTGTTCCTGATTGGCTAGCCATTTGACAGCCAGTATAAAAGAGCGGTCAAATGGAGAGAAGTGCCTTTGTTATGACTGTTGTTGGAATATTAACATGTTAGAATAAACGTTACCTGTTAGCTCATGTCTCGTCTCAGTCATTACGAACCTCCCTTACCAGGGCAATATATAGCACTAGAGTACTCAGTCGCAGCCACTAATTTATCAAGATCTTGGTTAAGCCTGGTATCCTCAGGGGGCAACCTCTCCTGCAACTGTTGAAGCCAGATAAAGGTGACTCTGTTAAAGAAAGACGCGAAGGTTGCAGCTTTCACCGCCCAAGCCGCAGCTTGGTGCGTCTTCCTGAAGGAAACCTCTGCTTTGCGCTCATCAGATTTTAACACCTCCACAGCATCCAAAGACAAAACAGCTGAGGAAGAGAGACTAACTACAGGAGGGTCTACTGAGGGAAGGCCAAGGAGACTGTCCATATAGCACTGACCCTCTTCCCTTCAGACCACAGAGGTGACACCTACCTAACAATAAAAAACAAACTGTACCATGCTCTTTGCCACAGCCTCCAGGGTCTACCTATGCTATTCATACTACAGAACCTGTGGAGAATGCAATGGCTCAAATGGTGCGGCAGCCTACAGCCATACCACAAACATCAGCAATGGTCAAACAGCAATTGAACCAGTCTTCTGCAGTGTCTTCCATGGTATTTGTTCAAAGGGAACATCCATTCAGTCAGTCAGAGGAGGATCCTGACAGAAGATGTGGGAAAATACATCAGAGACAGTTGCATCCTCAGAACAAACTGGTTTCTTCATTTCAGAGGGGTTCCCCCCAGCAAATATGCCAAAATTCAGTTTCAGCCATCCAAACCAAACACAGAGAAAGAAAGAGCAGTTCACAGAAGGGCAAATTCCCTCATCTGCATCTGCAAGAGCCTCGGTGGCACAATAGTTAGAGTGCTATACTGCAGGCCATGTCTGCTGACTATCAGCTGCTTGCAGTTTGGCAGTTCAAATCCCACATGCTCAAGGTTGACTTAGTCTTCTATCCTTCCAAGATGGGTAAAATGAGGACCCAGATTGTTGGGGGCAATATGCTGACTTTATAAAACAGCTTAGAGAGGGCTGTAAGGGCTTCTGGTGATGCTGTTGAGGTGGTGCAGAGGGAAAAGGATGAGCTCTGTTCTTTGATCCTGTTTTTTTTCATGCTCGGGGATCCTTCAAAGGCACATAGAGCTTGGAGAGCCACGCAAAACATAGGGGAAGCCTGGGGGTCAGCGAGGTGGTGTGCAACCGCCTGCTGGAACTAGGGAAACCCTCTTTAACCCAGGGTGAATGTGTCCTGTCATCTCACGTTGACATGGCAGACCCGAGACTGCGCACAAAAGAATTGGAAGAGAAAATCTTATTAGCAGACTATGCCCATTTCTACTTGTGAGGAACTCCCATATGTGCAACAGCTGGAACTGTTAAAGTGAATAATCGTAAAATATTTGGCAAAGTGCAAGGAAGCTCCATCAAAAAACTAGTGGCAATTTAAAGGGATGAGCCATGATTCATTCAAAACAACTGCTGAGAGAGAGGAACCAAAAGAAAAGAAAGATCGGAATTAGATTGTAAAAGTGAGAGTGAAAGTGGGTGAGTGTAAGACAACGGAGGAAGGAAAGGAGGAAGAGAAGGAGAAAAGAAGAACTCACATTTGGATAATTAATAAGAAAACTGGTGGCTAGAGAAAGACGATCTAGGACAGAAGAAGAACGGGCGACCAGGGAAAGTACGAGAGCCAAGGAGAGAAGTCTGGAGAGGAGCAGAGGATTAGACAGAGTCGTGAAAGAATAAACTGAGGGGAATGGCGTTTGGTGGAGGAGAACAGTGATATACAACGAAAAAGTGAAAACGGATGGTTGGAGTGATCCGTATCCAGATTCTCACAGTGGACATAAAGATAAAAATGCCTGAAAGAGACAGTGAGAGAGTGGTGAGGAGAAGAGAAGAGAGAGGAACTGTAAAGACTGAGAAATCCGGACATAATAGAACATCAGAAAACTCGGAAAAATCAAAAAGTTAAAATAGAGGGTTTGCTTTGAGTGGAATAGCAAATAGATTGTTATATTATAAACTGTGATTAGCATTCTGGTAATATGATCTTCCCTGAATAGGGATTTCATGACATTGTTTTTGTAGTAAGGTTGTATTTACAAATAGATGGACATTGATATTGATAGTAATTTATGATTAGTCAGATTGCATTGAAGATATTATATATAATACAGAACCATTTTTAATTAATACTTAGTAGAATTAGGGATACTTATTAGAGTTATCTTAGTTTAATTTAATTCAATCAACTAAATCAATTTAACTGGTTAAATATAGAGGAATTATTTGGAGCAATTTATAACTATATCATATTGTATTGTATGTTCTTATAATTAACTTATAGCTATAAACTTTTGGGTAGGCAATTAATGATAATAGAAACAGAAATAAGAGCCTAAAATAAACAAAACGTGAAAGAAAAAAATACTACAATATTGATATGGAAAGAAGAAAGACATTGGAAAAATTATAAGTAACATATAGGTCTAATTAAATTTAGATATAAGAAAAAAAACATAAATATAAAAAAATTAACCTTGAGGGATAAAAGAAAATACTAGTAGTGATAAAAGCAGTGGATGCTAATTTGGGAAAAGATTTATAAAATTTTGGGAGAACAAAGTAAAATTTTAAAAGTAATGACAAGTATTATTACTACTACAACATTGAGAGCAGGGAAAAAGGCGGCATCCAACCCGATGGTGGAAATGGCCTCCCCATCAACTTAGAGAACAATAGAAGGGATGCTGTCCACAGAAAAATCAAACTCCAATTCGACTTCTCAATCGATGCAGTCTACCCTTGTAACGACACAGAAAACCATGGTGAAATTGCAGGAGACGATGACAAAAAAACATGGAGAATTGAAAACTGACATACATAATTTAGACAATAAAGTGAATTCAATCCAAGGGGAAATACAAAGAAATGAACAAAAAAATTAGGTCTGTGGAAAAGAAAACTGAACAAATTGAAAAAAAATTAGAATAGTTAGATCAAAAAATGATGGTGGTAAACAAAGATTTGGAAAGTTTGTTAATACACCTGGAAATGGATCAAGCCTCCTTTTATCTGAGGTTCCAAAATGTGGCGGAAATGAAAGATGATGATCTAGGAGAAATTATTTATTTATTTATTTATTTATTTATTTATTTATTTTTTATTTATTTATTTATTTTTTATTTATTATTTAAATTCGCCCGAAGGACTCAGGGCGGTGAACAGCCAAAATTAAAATACATACAATATAAAATTTAAAATAATTTAAAAATAGAATTAAATCGAATTGGCTTCCCAAAAATAAAATAACCCATTAAAATTTTAAGCTAGCCCAGCTTGCTGAAATAGGAAGGTCTTCAAAGCTCGACGGAAGGTCTGGAGGTCCGGGATCAGTCATATTCCTGGGGGTAGCTCTTTCCAGAGGGCGGGCGCCCCCACAGAGAAGGCTCTCCCCCTGGGGGTTGTCAGTCGACATTGCTTGACCGACGGCACCTGAGGAGGTTATATATATATATAGCGAATTGGCTGGTGGGAGGTTATCAGTGGCAGAAGGTGGTCTCGTAAATAACCGGGTCCTAAGACATGGAGCGCTTTAAAGATGAGAACCAATTCCTTGAAGCGCACCTGGAAGACCACCGGAAGCCAGTGCAGCTTGCGCAGGCAAGGTGTCACATGGGAGCGCCATGTCGCCCCCATAATTACCTGTGCGGCTGCATTCTGGACCAGCTGGAGCTTCCGAGTACTCCTCAAGGGGAGCCCCATGTAGAGAGTGTTGCAGTAGTCCAGGTGAGAGGTGATGAGGGTGTGAGTGACTGTGCATAGGGAGTCCCGATCCAGAAAGGGACGCAACTGTTGTATCAGGTGAACCTGATAGAAAGCCCCCCTGGCCACGGCCGTCATATGCTCTTCTAAAGACAGCTGTGCATCCAGGAGGACACCCAAGTTACGAGCCCTCTCCATGGGGGCCAATGATTCACCCCCAATAGCCAGCGATGGCACCAGCTGGCTATATCGGGATGCCGGCATCCACAGCCACTCGGTCTTGGAAGGGTTGTGTCGAAACCTGTTCCTCCCCATCCAGACCCGCACGGCCTCCAGGCACCGGGACATCACTTCAAGGGCATCGTTGGGGTGGTCTGGGGTGGAAATGTACAGCTGAGTATCATCAGTGTACAGATGGCATCGCACCCCAAATCCACGGATGATCTCACCCAGCGGCTTCACATAAATGTTGAACAGGAGAGGCGAGAGGACTGACCCTTGTGGCACCCCACAAACAAGGTGCCTCGAGGTCAACCTCTGCCCCCCAGCCAACACGGATTGCGACCGGTCGGAGAGATAAAAGGAGAACCACCATAGGATGGTGCCTCCCACTCCTAACCCCTCCAGCCGGTGCAGCATGATACCATGGTCAATGGTCTCAAAAGCCGCTGAGAGATCTAATAGGACCAGAACAGAGGAACATCCCATGTCCTGAGCCCTCCAGAGATCATCGACCAACACGACCAATGCCGTTTCCGTGCTGTACCCAGGCCTGAAGCCGGACTGGAATGGATTCAGATAGACAGTTTCATCCAGGTACTGTGGGAGCTGTCGCGCAACCACACTCTCGATAACCTTCGCCACGAAGCGAAGATTGGAGACAGGATGGTAGTATAATGGGGGAACTGATTGCAGAAGCCCTCCAGAGAGATAAAAAAGAGATTATAAATGAGATGGACGAAGTGTACAGAGTCCAAATTACCCATCTACCCAGAGAAGTATACATCAGGTTTGCACATAAGAAGATCCATGACATCATTTACAGAATTACAAGAGATGAACCTATGGTGTACCATGAAAAAGATATCAGAACGTTGAAGCAGGTCCCCAGACGGATTCAGGAACAAAGGAAGGATTATCGGTTTTTAGCATCTCTACTGAATAGAAAAAAAATATTATTTCGGTGGATCACTTCAGAGGGAATGTCGATAACCTGGCAGGGCAAAAGAATCAAAGTCGACAATCTAGATAGAGCCCAAGAACTATATGACCAACTGATGGGGATGGAGGAAGATTCTAGTAGTAGAGAGAGTTTGGAAATACCCAGTTTAGAAGAACAGAGACAAAAATTCGGGGGTGAAGATGTGGAAGAAAGAACCAAGATGAAAAAGGGGAATCAAGATGAAGAAAGGGGTACTAGGACTAGAGCACAAAGAATTACAAGAACAAATAGAAACCAGAGACCAGCAGAAAATTAAGAAAATGGAGAAAGAAACCCAACTATTGTCAATAAATGTGAATGGATTGAATGATCAGGTGAAAAGGAAAAAAATATTTACAAAATTAATGTAACAGAATGTAGATATCATATGTCTCCAAGAGGTGCACATTAAAAAGCAAGGCCAGAAATATTTGGAATATAACAATTTGGGGAAATTGTTTGCAGCATTGGCAGAAAAAAAAAAGGGGGGGGGTTGTGGTATATATTAGAAAAGAAATAAAAGCAAATGTAATATATGAGGATCCTAAGGGAAGAGTATTATTACTTGAATTAATAATAGCAGAAATTAAAATGCTACTAGTTAATATATACACTCCTAATAAAAATCAGAGGCAATTTTATAAGAAAACACATGAAATGATCATTGAGACAGGTTGTAAAAATATATGTATGGTAGGTAACTACAACGTAATAATAGACATAAAAAAGACTATATTAGTGAGAAGAAAAAGCAAAAAAAAAAAAAAAAGAGGAATGTATTAACGAAAACTTTTTTTGATATGGCAGAAGAATTAAACTTGATTGATGTGTGGAGAACATTAAATCCCTAAGGGAAAAAAATACTTTTTATTCTAACCCGCATAAGTCCTTTTCAAGAATTGATATGGTATGGGTGTTGGAGACGCTGGAGGGGGGTGAAACTGACATTGCGACAGTACGACGGGCAATCTTGAAGCTCCAAGATCACCATTGATATCTTCATCGCTGGACGGTCCTATTTGGACCTCACCGTCTCACAGAGACGGTGATAGTGGAGGGCACATCCTGCTGATCCCAAGGACATCGCAAAGTCCCTGGTTAATCCAGAAGTCCTTTTTCCCGGCGATGAAGAGGCAGCCATTGAAACTGCTGAAGTTGGGACAGCTCCGGAATGGAAGAGATCAGGAGAAAGTGTGTTGGCTTGGTGAGAGAACTTTTTAATAGACTATTTGAGAGAACATCCTGAGATTAAATGAAAGAAAGTTAAATTGAAGACAGAAGGAATTAAGCGGCAGAATTAAGCCAGAGTCAAAGGTAGTTTTTCCTAATTTCAACTTATTTTTGCTGGTGGAAGTTTACATGCTTTAATTTGGACTGGACTGGATTGGACTGGAGATTTCCGATTTATTTATTAAATTAAATTTTAAATTTTTGGTGTCTATTTAATACAACTTACACAGGTTTTGCTTGCTGTTTATCTTTATCTTTTTTTTTCTCTGTCTATTTTAATTGTATCATGTATTGAATATAACAAGAGAGAATGGAGAAAATAAGTAACACCGCCATCTAGTGGGTTGGAAATATTGTTTCTTTTTTTTTTCTTGGTCTAAGAAGTAACAACTGTGCTACATTTCAAGGACTCTGAACCTATTCAAAGATAAGATAGTGAGAAGAACATCAAAATTGCTTGCAAGATTGTTTATTCAGGTGTTCTTCTGAGAAGCTATCAGAGGCAGGAGTCTGAGAGTGAAAGAAGAAAGCTACAGTGACTCTGGGAAGAGAGCTGTAAATGTTATTTGAGATCTAACAAAAGAATTTTTTGGGCTTTATACAGTTGTGACTCCAATTCAGACAGAAAGTTTCTTTCTTTTTTTTCTTTTTTTGCTGTTGCTTCTCCACTATTCCCTTTGTTCAATTATTTTTAGTTGGACTGTGACCTATGGGAGAGCTGTTAACTTTTTATAAATACATAGAATTTTTTAATGCTCTCTTTGTTGCTGCTCTCTTTTATTTTTGGTTTTCCTTTTTCTTTTTTCCTCCCCTTTTTTTGATTGGAGATTGTTAAGGTGGTCAATATCCCTTTATTTAATTGGATTAAGGCATACAAGAGCCTGAAGATTTTTTCTGTTTTCTTGCTGTTTGTTTTTTCTTTTTTTGGCTTTTCTTTTCCCATGGTTATTTGGAGTAATAATTTTCCTACACAAAAGTGGATTAAAATATAGAAGAAACTGAAGAATTTTTATTTGTTTGAATTGTTGGCGACTACTCCACAGAAATGAGTAGAAAAGCAACAGCCATTGGTGCTTCTACATCGACTCATTCTTCTTCACCATCAGGAGGACAAAGATCAATACAGATGATGTTACAACAGGATAAGGAAAAGGAATGAGAGAATGAAAAGGAAGCGACATTGCAGATAATTTGGCAAGGAATTCAAAATATACAAACAGAAGTAGAGAATATTGAACAAGGAACAGAGAAAACAGATGAGAAGGTGGAGAACATACATCAAATGATGAAGAAATATGAGGATAGACTCAAAAAAATTGAGGAAAAGGAGGAACAAAGATAAAAAATTAGGGACATTGACAGCAGATTGGATGAGGTGGAATGAGACAAGATTGGAATGTTGGGATGGGAGATGGACAGATAAGAATTCTACCTCAGATTTCAAAACATAGAAGAAAAGGAAGAAAATTTGGGAGAAAAAATGATAGAAATTCTAGCAGAAGCATTAGAAATTACTAAAGAAAAGATGATGGATGGCATAGATGAGATTTTTTGAGTCTATACAAGATACACAATGAGAAATAAGCTACCAAGAGAAGTTCATATAAGATTTACTAAGAAATCAATTAAAATGCAAATATTGCAGATTACAAAAGAGAAAACATTGAAATATAAGGACAAGGAAATTGTGGTTCTGAAGCAAATACCGAGAAGAGTGAGGGAGATGAGAAGAGAATATCAATTTCTGACAAAAATATTGCTTCAGAAAGGTGTGAACTATAGATGGCTGATACCAGAAGGCCTGGTGTTTACATGGCACCTGCAAAGATATAAAATAGATTCAATTGACAAAGCCAAGGCATTTTATGCTGAAAGAAGTGGAGACAAGAAGGGAAGAGTCACTGATTGAATTTCAAGAGGAATGCTTAGCAATGGTTGAAAAGGAAGAAGGCGCAGTAGGGGGCATAGTAGAATATAAAGAACAACGTGAACTGAGATCTATTAGAGCAATAAATTCTTCATATAAAATATGAATATGGAAGAGAAAAAATTGATTACAATGAACATAAATGGACTTAATTTAGCTATCAAAAGAAGAAAGGTTTTTCACAAATGAGAGAAATTAAAGTTGGATATAATTTGTTTACAAGAAGTGCATATTAAAAACCAATATGAACAAATGTTGGTACAGCCAAAATTAGGAAAATTATTTACTTCATTGCCGCAATGTAAGAAAAGAGAAGTTGTTTTATACATTAGAAATACAATACCAGTGGAGACAATCTATACAGATGATGAGGGAAGAATTTTAATGGTTGAAATAATAGATAACAACAGGAAAATACTTCTAATAGCAATATATGCTCCAAATGACAACCAAGAAGATTTTTATAGAAAATTACATATGAAAATAATTGAATTGGACTATGATAATATTTGCGTGATGGGAGACTTCAATGGTATAGTAGATGAGAAAATGGACTATAATTCACAGAAGGCAACAAAGCAAAGTAGAAAAATTCTGCCGAAATCCTTTTTTAAGATGATAGAGGAAACAAATTTAAAAGATGCATGGAGAGAAAAAAATGCAAAAAATAGACAATATACTTTTTATTCCAAAAGGCATTCATCATGGTCTAGAATAGATATGATATGGATGACAATGGAATTGACTTCTAATATAGAGGAAATTGATATAGAAGCAAATACCTGGGCAGACCATAATCCAATGACAGTGAGATGGAAAGGACAAAGGAGAAGGTCTAGATCAGTGGTTCTCAACCTTCCTAATGCCGCGACCCTTTAATACAGTTCCTCATGTTATGGTGACCCCCAACCAGGGGTGGGTTCTAAATTTTTTTACTACCGGTTCTGTGGGCGTGGCTTATTTTGTGGGCGTGGCTTGGAGGTCATGTGACTGGGTGGGCGTGGCTAGCTGGTCATGTGACCGGGTGGCCATGGCTATGTGTATAGGGACTACTCAGAGGGCTGAAAAAAGTCATTTCTGACAGGTCCTCGCACTTTTGACTGGTCCTCACACTTATGACCATCGTCACATTTATGCCCGTGCAGCATTCTTAACAACCATGTCACTCATTTCACAACTGCTTCTTTTCACCATGGTGATAAGATAAGGCAAAAAACGTAAAATGTGAGGATAGTCGTAAATTCGAGATCTGGTCAAAAGTGCGAGGACCAGTCAAAAATAACTTTTTCAGCCCTCAGAGTAGTCCATGTGCACAAAAGAACTACCCAGAGGGCTGAAAAAAGTGATTTCTGACAGGTCCTCGCACTTTTGGCCGGTCTTCGCACTTATGACTGGTCATCATTTATGCCCATTATAGCATTCTTAACAACCATGTCACTCATTTCACAACTGCTTCTCTTCACCGTGGTGACAAGATAGGGCAAAAACGTAAAATGTGAGGACAGTCGTAAGTTCGAGGACTGGTCAAAAGTGCAAGGACCAGTCAGAAATAACTTTTTCAGCCCACTGAGTAGTCCATATGCATAAAAAGATACAGCAATAGAGAGGGATGAAGGAAGGGAAGGGAAATTAGAGTAGGAGTGAGGGTAAGAGAGGGAGGAAGAGAGGAGGAGAAGGAGAAAGGAAGAGGAAGTAGGGAGGAGAAGAAGAGGGGGAGGAAGAGAAAGTAAGAAGGTGATCTGTCCCCGTCTACACACACACACAAACACAGCCAGCCGAGGGTTAAGAAAGTACTTGGCACGCACACAGGTCGTTATCTCAAACTTGGCAACAATATAAGCACTGTCTGCCAAGAGCTTTACTGCAACAGATAACATAAAATTACATACGCATTACAAATAGTCCAGCAAAACAATATCCCTTCGGCAGCTTCAGACGTTGTTCACATGACTAGCCAGAGTTAGTTTTTGTTCGTCACGGAGTTTTACCAGCCACCACCCTCTCTTATATAGTCTCTGGGGTGTGGTCCAGTGACCCAGTTCTAATCCCTAGCACGCCTCCTTAACTGCTGCAACTGTTTATCACGCCTTCGTTGGCGTGCATCCAGGAACGACGGCTCTCCTTCTTCGCTCTCATCAGAGACACTTGGCTCCTGGCTAATCTCCTCTCCCTCGGCCGGCACCTGAGACAGTGCCAGAGGGGAGGGGCCTGGAGAGGGAGGCCTGGCTGACTCCTCTCCCTCATGTTCGGAGCTTTCTTCCTCCGATGAGATAGGCTCAGAGGGCGGGGCCAGAACAGAAGGAAAGAAAAGAGAGAGGTGGTAGGTTTGAGGAGAAAGATTGCTGCACAATAAAAAAAGATGAAAGGGAAGAAAACCAACCCCAAACAAATATAAAGATATTAAGATAAAGAATGAATTGTTAAACTTTAAAGAATAAAAGAGAACAAATATGAATAAATAACAATAATTAGAAACACACATACAAACATACAATGTATTTTCTTTGAACAGAGTATTTGGCCGGTTCACAAATTTAAACAGTGTTTAGTCATTTCAATTAAATTTACAATTTCTATATTTCCTTTTTGCCATATTTATTCCTCATCTATTTTTGTAAAAAACCAATATTACCCTTCATCCTCATCTCTAATCTTAATCAAATTCAATTTTTCCTTTCTATTCTATATTATACCCCTTCCCATTGTCATCTATTTTTATATCCATCCTCACATTGGTTAATTATGTAATATTACAGTTGTTTAATATAAATTCAACATTTTAATATAAATCAATTAGTTATATAACTACCTTTTTATATATTAATCAATATGAACATGAATATTCCAATTATTTCCATGCAATCCAATTTCTTACAAATCAATTAATTATATTTGGAGGATAATAATAATAATAATAATAATAATAATAATAATAATAAACCAAATAATTGGAGGATAATAATAATAATAATAATAATAAACCAAATAATTTCCTCCATATATTCCTCCAAACCACAACTTAACCATTACTGCTTTCAACACAATATACAATTAATAGTATCTCAATTATTACAATTCCCTAGTTAAATAGAGCTTTTTTTCTTTTGTGTTTTAAAATCTTGAACTCTCCTCTTTTTCCCTAAATTTCCCATTGTTTGCACCTACCTTTTTTCGTGAGGAAAAAGAAAAGAAATCTGCCTGGTTGCAGCAACAGCAAAGCCAACAGCCTGCTTAATTTCAGTTTTGTTTTTCAGCATAGCTAAGGAAAAAAAAATCTGCTCCAGGACTCTTTGCAAGGAAGCAGCAGAGCCCTCCACAAAACAGCTGAGACCAAATCAGCTGAGAGTCGGGAGCCGATCTAATCAAGGGCTAATTAGCCTATGCTGAAGCTTCGCGGGCCAATAAAATTACAAAAAAAACACCAAACCATTTGTTAAATTGCTGACTCACCCGCCCCTCGCCCACCACTATTTATTGGCAATAAATAGTGGTGCAGAGGGGCAGGGCAAGCCAGCAATTTAACAAATGGTTCGGCTGAACACCCTAGAACCGGCAGAATCCCACCACTGGCTATAGGGCGGCCCTTTGAAGCCCCGCAGCAAGAATTTAAACAGTTTTTTTTCCTCTAGCCATCAGCTGGGACTCAGGAGGCAGCAATAGATTGGGAGTGGGTGGGGTAAGCGAATGGCCAGCGATCCAACAGAGCAGAGAGTGAGGGTGAGTGAAGGCATGGGGGGGGGCGAGAGAGGACTTTGGCAACCCCTGTGAAATGGCCGTTCGACCCCCAAAGGGGTCACGACCGCCAGGTTGAGAACCACTGGTCTAGATGGACTTTAAATAATACAGTACTAAAAGAAAAGGATTTTGTACAGAAAATGGAGAAAGAATTGACTTTCTTTTTTTAAAGAAAAGAGAAAAGAGAACACATCAATGCAAAATCTTTGGGACACAATGAAAGCTTATGCCAGTGGTCTGATAATTGACTATACAAGGAAAAGAAATATTAAGAAAAGGCAAATTTATAAAACATTAGAGGATGACTATAAGAAATTTGAAAAAGAACTACAGAAATTCCCACAAAAAAGGACATTAAAATAAAAATGGACACAATTAAACATAAAATGGGATTAATAGAAAAAGAAGATTTAGCACAAAAAATTAGAAGTGCTAAACAGAATTATTTTGAAGATGCTAATAAACCAAGTAGATGGTTAGCATAACTGAAAAAAGAGAGAGAATCAAGGAAAATAACACAGCTAGTGGATGACCAAGGACAAATTAGATTTGGGAATAAAGAGAAGAAAAATATCATACAAGATTATTATAAAAAACTATATGAACAAGAGAATATAGAGGAGGAAAGTGTGAAACAATATCTGCAGAAGGCGAATCTACCCCAGATTTCTAAAGACACTGAAATGATGTTAGAAGGAAACATAGCGATGATGGAATTAACTGAAGCACTTAAAAAACAAAAGAATGGGAAGGCACCAGGCCTGGACGGACTGCCAGCGGAATACTATAATACTTTACAGGAATCATTGAATCTTCCATTGCTAGAAGTTATGAATGAAGTAATGTGAAAGATGGAAATACCCAAGTCATGGTCAGAAGCATATATTACACTTGTCCCAAAGGAGGATACTGACCCACAACAAGAATTATAGGCCTACATCCCTGCTAAATTCAGACTATAAAATCTTCACTTCAATAATGGCAGAAAGACTCAAAAGATATTTAAATAATTTTATACATTCTGATCAAAATGGGTTTCTGCCAAAAAGACAGATTAGAGACCATTTGAGGATAATTCTGGATACTTTGGAATACTATGAGGCACATCCAGAGAAGCAAATGGCTTGGATATTTCTAGATGCACAGAAAGCCTTTGACAATGTGAATTGGCGATTTATGTTATTACTGTTGAAACAGATGGGCTTTGGGAGAAAATTGATTCAAGCCATAGAAGCCATATACCATAAACAAACAGCAAAAGTAATGATAAATGGAGAATTGACAGAGTCTATTGAAATACAAAAAGGAATGAGACAAGGTTGTCCACTGTCACCTCTGTTGTTCGTGTTAACACTAGAAGTACTAAACAGAAATATTAGAGACGAAAAAGATATAAAAGGAATGAAAATTCAAAAGGAAGAATACAAACTGCAAGCATCTGCAAATGACCTGGTGTTTATTCTTGAAGATCCATTTGAATCAATAAGTATATTGATAGACAAGATAGGAGAATTTGGAAAGGTAGCAGGTTTGAAAATAAATAAAGATAAAACAAAGATTTTGACAAAAAATATATTAAAAAAACAAAAAGAAGAATTGGCGGAAGTATCGAAGATGCAGGTCACAAACAAGGTTAAGTATTTGGGGATATATCTGACAGCAAGATGCAGTACACTCAAGGAGAATAATTATAATAAACTCAAACAACAGATAGTGACAGATTTGGCTAAATGGGAGAATTTACAATTATCATTGATAGGGAGGATATCAACTATTAAAATGAACATATTGCCTAGAATTCTATATTCGTTCCAGACAATTCCAATTAGGTTGGGAAAATATTATTTTGAAGATTTGAACAAAATAGTGTTAAAATATATTTGGCAGGGTAAAAAGGCGAGGATAAAATTAAAACTGTTGCAAGATGCTAGAATAAGAGGAGGTTTTGGTTTGCCTGATTGGGAATTATATTACCTAGCAACAAATTTGATGTGGATTAAAGAATGGATAATGTTAAGAAATATTAGATTGTTGACTTTAGAAGGACATGACTTGTTGTTGGGCTGGCACGCTTTTTTATGGTACAAGGGCACAAAAACACAGGGGTACTTTAAAAGACATTATATACGAGAGTCTTTGCTATTAAATTGGGAGAAGATTAAAATACAACATTATTTAAAAATTCCAGTCTGGTTATCTACTATTGAAGCATTCTCATATTCAATAATATTTAGAAAGGAACAAATGGTTAGATATAGTGAATTATTGAATGAAAAGGGTGAACTTAAATCGAAGCAAGAATTAGAAGAACAAGATATAAAGATGGATTGATTTTCTTATATGCAAATACACTCTAGATATGATAGAGACTGTAAGACAGACAGTTTTTATAATAAGTTGATTAATTTAGATAAAATTCTAACAGGTACTGATGACAATGTTATTAAAAAATTGTATTGGTATTTACTAGAGGTTAAACTGGAAGAAGAACAAGTTAAAGAAACAATGATTGCTTGGGGGAAAAATTTTGGACATGGAATGACTTAGAGAAATGGCAGAAATTGTGGTCGCAAAATTATAGAATGACAATGAGAACTACATATAAAGAAAATTTGTATAAGATGTTTTACAGGTGGCATCTACCCCCGACGAGAATAGCCAGAATGTTCAAGAATAAATCTGAAAAGTGTTGGAAATGTCATCAGATACCGGGCTCTTACTACCATATGTGGTGGACGTGTGTAGAAACCAAAAGATACTGGACTAAAATCCACACATGGTTGGAAAAAATGACAAAAAAACACATAGACTTTAAACCAGAGATCTTTTTATTAGGGATTGTACCAGAAATATACAATAGAGAATTGAGATATTTGATTGTGAATGTATTAACAGCGGCTAGAATTGTGTTTGCTAAAAACTGGAAAAATGAGAAAATAACAACGCAAGATGAAGTTATTAAGAAAATTATAGAATGTGCTGAAATGAGCAAATTGACATTTGATATTAGAGAACAAGAAGATAAACAATATTATAAGATATGGAATTTATTTTATCAATGGCTAGATAATAAAACATGGGAATGAAATAGGGATGAGACCATTATAACATAAGAACAGTAGAAATATACAAAATATAATAAAAAGTTGTATGACTATTGTTAACCTAGGATGAAGAAATGAATGTTGTAATATAAATATTTGAAAATAATTTTTATGAAAAGAGGGAAAAACCATAGTTAAATGATTAATGAGGATTATATTACAAAGATACTTATTAGACTGGTAATATGAGAAATTAAATAATTCGTAAATAATGAATATGGTGAGGAAGCATAAAAGACTTGTAACCAACCGACACACTGTTTGCAATTGTATGGATGATGGATTTATGTTTTATTTTTTGTTTTAAAAAATAAAAAAATTCTTTCAAAAAAAAAAAAGAATTGATAAGGTATGGGCAAATAGAGAATTAAGTAAAGAGCTAGAAAATGTAGAGTTTCTCCCAAATATTTGGGCAGATCATAACCCCTTGAGAATAATATGGAGAGGTCAAAAAAAGAAAATCAGAAAATGGACTTGGAATCCGCATATACTACAAGAGAAGGAATATTTGCAGAAGATTAAAAAGGAATTGACTTTATTCGTTGAAGTAAATAAAAAACAACACACTTCTTTGCAGAATTTATGGGACACAATAAAAGCATATACAACAGGAATAACAATAGCATATACTGTTTGTCAAAGAGGAATAAGGAAAAACGGAAACAACAGGACATGCTAGTGAAAGAATTAGAGCAGCTAGAAATTTTTTTTAAAAAAGGCCAGGTGATGTACAATTAAGTGAAGAATTAACATTAGTTAAACACAGATTAAACTTAATAGAACAAGCAGAACATGTTAAAAACATTAAATATGCAAAACAATACCAATTTGAAAATGCAAATAAGCCAGGGAGGTGGTTGGCATATAAATTAAAAAAAGAAAGGGAAAGTAGGATAATACATCAATTGCAGGTCGAGGTAGGAAATCTACAAAACAAAGAAGAAATTAAAAGGATTGTATTAAAATATTTTGAGAATTTATATAACCAGGAAGAAATTGAAATAGAAAAAATAAATGACTATTTAAAAGAGGAAAGTATGCCTACCTTGGAGGAAGAAAAGAGAATGTTGCTAAATAAGGAGATAACATTGACAGAGCTAAAAGAAGTGATCCAAAGACAAAAAAACAATAAGACCCCGGGACCAGATGATTTACCAGGAGAATTTTATAAAAACATGGTGGAACTAATAGAACCAATACTTTTAGAACTGTACAATGAGGTTCTGTTGGAAGCAAAAATGCCTGTCTCTTGGAGAGAAGCATATATTACAGTGATCATAAAAGAAGGTACCGATGCAAATCAAATTCAAAATTACAGGCCAATTTCACTTTTTAATGCAGACTACAAGATTTTTATGGCTATCATAGCAGGAAGGATGAAAGGGATATTAAATGAGATTATTCACTCTGACCAAAATGGTTTTCTCCCATCAAGACTAATTAGAGATAACACAAGAATGGTACTGAACATATTAGAGTATTTTGAGGCACATCCAGAGAAACAAGTTGCTCTTGTTTTTCTGGATGTGCAGAAAGCATTTGATAATTTAAATTGGAAATAATGATTAGACAAATTAGAGAAATGAATATTCTGTCGAAACTGCTATATTTTTTTCAAACCATATCCATAAAATCGGATAAGAAATTTTTCATGGAGCTGAATTAAATTGCAACAAAATTTATATGGGCAGGGAAAAAAGCAAGAATAATCTTAAGGATAGTAGAAGCAGAAGTGGCCTAGGGCTCCCAGACTGGTGACTTTATTATAAAGCAGCAATCTTAGTTTGGGTTAAAGAGTGGATTAATTTGAGAAACAAAAGATGAATTACACTGGAAGGACATGATTTAAAGAAAGGATTGCATGCCTTCCTATGGGACAGAGAGAATAAATCTCTTTCATATTTTTTTCAACAAAGTACGAGAAGCTCTAATGCAAACATGGCAAGAAATTAAGAAAAAAACATTATATGAAAATCCCTAGTTGGGTCTCGATGATGGAAGCAATGATTCATCCCAATACCCTGGATATAAGCAAAATGGCCAAATACAGCAAAATCCTAGACAGTCAGGGGAATCTAAAAAATAGGCAAGAATTGGAAGAACAGGGAATAAATATAGATTGGTGGCCTTATTTGGAATTAAAATCACAATATATAATATATATTATTATATTTATATATACAATATATAAAAGATAAAGATGAATATGGAATTGAAATGCTGCCACAACAACTGGATAAAATATTGATTGGCTTGGATGAAAAATTAATAACCAAAATTTACAACTATTTACTAGAATTCAGTAGAGCCAAAGACATAGTAAAGGGAGCTATGATAGCTTAGGCAAAAATGTTGGGCACAATATTGAATTAGAGGATTGGGAAACAATTTGGAATAGAAATTACAAATTAACCAGATCGGCAAAATATAAGGAGAATCAATACAAAATGTTTTATCATTGGTATTTGGCATCTTCTAGATTGGCAAAAATATATCCAAATTTAAGCCCCAACTGCTGGAAATTTATTTATTTATTTATTTATTTTATTGAATTTTTATACCGCCCTACTCCCGAAGGACTCAGGGCAGTGAACAGCCTTGAAATAAAACACATACATATACAAAATTTAAAATCGAATAAAATGAATTAAATAAATTTGGCTGAATTGATACCCATAATTTAAAATACCCATATTTTAAAATACAGTAAAAATTTAAAATTTACATTTAAAAGGGAGAAGATTTAGGCGAGGCCAGCTTGATGAAATAAAAGAGTCTTCAGCTCGCGGCGGAAGGTGCGCAGATCCAGAATCCTCCGTATCTCTGGGGGGAGCTCATTCCAGATCGTCGGTGCCCCCACAGAGAAGGCTCTCCCACTAGGGGCCGACAGCCGACATTGTTTGGCCGACGGCACCTGGAGGAGCCCCTCTCTGTGGGAGCGTACTGGTCGGTGGGAGGCTATTGATGGTAGTAGGCGGTCCCGTAAGTAACCAGGTCCTAAGCCATGGAGCGCTTTAAAGGTGGTAACCAGAACCTTGAAGCGCACCCGGAAGACCACCGGGAGCCAGTGCAGCTCGCGCAGGAGAGGTGTTACATGGGAGCTCCACGCTGCTCCCATAACCACCCGTGCGGCCGGTGGACAAAAGCAAGGTATCTTCTTTCATACATAGTGGTTATGCTCCGAAACAAAAAAATATTGGATGAAAATATATAGTTGAATGCAGGAAGTAACAGGCTTCCAGACAGAATACACACCAAAATTGTTTCTTTTAGGAATAATGAAAAGGAAATATGATAAAAAAAACAACATATATCATTTTACACATGACAACTGCGGCAAGATTGGCCTTCGCGCAATTTTGGAGAAGCATAAATATACCCTCTGAAGACTTAATTAAAAAAATATTGGATTGTGCCAAACTGGACAAATTGACTCTTGAATTGAAAGGATTGATGGACTCAGATTTTTACATAATATGGGAGAAATGGTACAATTGGATTGAAAATCAAAAAATGGGGAAAAAACAGATAAAATAGTTGTAGATTTAGTAAAAATGTACAGAGTATAGGTGAATTGTAGTGTGATGATATGTAAATGGTCACAGTCATGCAGAAGAGGTGAATAAGAATTGTTTAATTGTGGAAACTCAATAAAACATTTTTTAAAAAAAGAGAGGGCTGTAAAGCACTATAAAATGGTATATAAGTCTAAGTCTATGTTCAGCAGTAAACTCAATATTGCCTATCTTGTATTTGGTTCTCATTGTATGTATTTCTATTTTCCCTAGTTTCATCATACCCTTTTCTTTCAATAAAGCATCCAGATCTATGCAAACCATCTGTTTTATTGGAGGATAGGTGGGTTTAAGTGGATGTCGAGCTGCATACAGACTAACGTTTAGTGAGGACAGAACAGTATATCTTTTTAGAACAAACTTATGCATATTGGGTTGCCGACAACACTTAACATCTCCATATGGAAAAAGAATTTCATTTTCACAGATTTTTTAAAATGTACTTAAAATTACTATTATTGGAAGAGGAAAACTGAAGATGGGCTAAATTCAGTGATGGGATTCATCTGGTTTACACTGGTTCAGCCAAACTTTTTTTATAGTTTGGCGAACCAGCTGATTCCATCACTGGCTGGCCCTGCTTCATCCCACCTGCCCCACCCTGCCCCTCCCAGCCACTCCTTATCTGCCTCACCTGCCTTGCCTAGAGTCACATCCATGGCCCAGCTGCTCTCTGGCTGCTCTCTGGCTCCCTCATTTGTTTGCCTGCCTTTGCCACTCACCTGGACCATGTGGCGCCTGCCTGGACCATGCATTGGCCCATGGCCCAGGCCCAGCTGCTGTCCCCTCCTAACCTGCTTGTCTGCCTTAGTTGCTTGCCAGGACCACATGGCGCCCAGGCCCCAGGCCCAGTTGCTTTCCACTCCTTGCCTGCTTGCCTGCCTTTGATGCTCCCCCAGACTATGCGGTGCCTGTGGCCCAGGCCCAACTGCTCTCCCCTCCTTGCCCTCTTGTCTACCTTTGCTGCTCACCCAGACCATGCAGCGCCTGCACCCCACACCCAGGCCCTAGCTGCTCTCCCTTCTCGCCCACCTTGACTGTTCACCTAGTCCACGCGGCATCCATGGCCCAGCTGCTCTCCTCTCCTCACCCGCTTGCCTACCTTTGCTGCTCACTTGGACCATGCGGCACCTACATCCCAGGCTTAGCTGATCTCCCCTTCTTGCCCACCTTGGCTGTTCACCTAGTCCACGTGGTGCCCATGGCCCAGCTGCTCTCCAGCTCATAACTCGCTTGCCTGCCTTTGCCGCTCAGCTAGATTTTGGTAAATTGCTATCTCACATGAACAGAGACAAAGGACCTTCCTCCTCTCCCTCTTTTGGGAAGTTTTAGAAAGAAAGGGCTGGGAACTTAAAGCCAGGTATGTCCCGCAGCCCCCCCTTGTCCACCTTTGCCGCTAGCTCTGGGTGTCAGCTCTGGAGGCCATATTTTTCTTTGGATCTTCAGGGCTGCCACATTTAGTGCATAGGCCTGCTATGGGAAACCGGGAGTTGCTTGGAGAGGGTAGAGATAGATAACCATAACAACATTCTTTTCTCTGGGAATCAAGGATGTTTGGCCTGCACCTGGAGAGGCATGACTGGGAAACATCCCCAGTTGGGACGGTGGATTGATTGGATCATATGATGGACATTTGGGTGCAGGGAAAGGGACTTTGACTTTCCTTCAGGTGGGGAAAACCCGGGGGCCTTCAGTTTTGGGTTTTCCCAGATGTGCCAATATGACATCTCTAATAAAATGGAACTTTGAGGAATTGCCTGCCTCACAGTTTTACTTGGTTGGGGGTATTAGTTGCAACCCTCACATTAACCTGAATCTACTTTAAAACTTGAACCCAGCTCCCTGTTTATGGGGGCGCTGTCCGGGGTCCTGAGCCCCGAGCACCGACCTGGTTATCAGGCGGCATAAAGACTCAGTGAAGATGGAAGAGAAGACGGAAACCATGGAGGGAGCTACCAGGACTGGCTCAGAAGTTGTCATCTACTCCCCTTTTGAAGCCATGGTAGCAGCAGTGGAGGCTGTGGAGGTTGAGCTGGCACCCAGGTGTGTTGCTCAGCTGGATCCTTCCCTATGGGATGAAGCTGTGTGAGCCACACCCCCTCAGGAGATGTCATTCAAGGTGAAATTGCAAGGATCTCTGATTGAAATGAGCAGAATGGAGCATGCTGATACCTTCAAATGGAGAGAAGCCAGGCCTCCAGAGCCCAGTGATACCAGGGAGTGAGGTCTCCTGTGGCTGTCCTGGAGCCAGTTGCTAGCGGGTCTCCTGGAGTGATTTGACCAGCTCAGCATAGGCAGCATCACACAGCCTCCCCGCACTGGCCAGCCTGGCTGGGCTCTGTCTCAATCCACGTTCCCTTTCCTGGGCCCAGGAGCTGCGACCATCCAGAGTGGAGTGTTGGCTTCATTTCACTTGGCACGAAGTGGATTGCGTCTTAGCCTCCCTCACTGGACCGGTCCACCTGGATGACAGTGCCTGCAGGAATCAGAGCCACACTGCAGCAAGGGCCATTAGGCCAGTCCAGCCTGGGATTTCGATGAGAGCCATTGGACTGCTGAGACCCAACATCCCCCCCCTCACCAGCCGGTTGTCAGGCTGCTTCCCGCTGAACAAATCCCCCCTGGTTGGGCCTTCTACTCCAGCCAGAGGTGGGTGCAGTACCAATGGATGCCAGACCCAGTCCCATAGCCAGCTCCAGCCCCACAATCTGCACAGCCAGCCTCCCCTCCCCCACAGTTCAGAGCAACATTCAATAGAATCCTGGGGAAGCTGGCTTACTTTCTCAATTGGATTTGGTCCCACATTGATCTTTATGGGGACCAATATCAGACTGACTGAGACATTGTATCAGCAATAAATGAGGGAGATGGAAGTGGACTGGATAGCTCAGCTACACAATCAGGGAGCCCTCGAGCTAAAGGACATGGATGAATTTGTGCAGCTGCTCTGGGCCCGATTTGAAGACATGGCCCACAGAGAGGAAACCAAAGCTCAAATGAAAGCCCTGAAGCAAGCTGGCTGACCCCCAAAAGACTTTGGGAATTTCAAAGGCTGGCAGGAAAACTAAGAGACTGGCCTGAATGCCTTCTCATCTATCATTTCAAAGAGGCCCTAGACCAGGACCTCCAGCAAATTTGTGGCATTAGAGGAGTTTCAGATCATATACAGGACTGGTACAGGCTAGCCATAGCCATGGACTTAGAGATCCACCCACATCGGAAGCCTACCCCAGAGAAACCAGCCAAAAGAACCCTGGGTCACTGATTCCCTGCAAAGCCAGCTGAAATGCCACAACCAGTGCCTCCAGGAATGATCAAGTGCTTCTGATGCAGCCAACATGGCTACCGAACATCCGAGTGCCTGGCACTCACCCCAGCCCCCCAACTCTGGACTCCATTGGCCTCCCAGAGAAGAAGAACACCAAGGAAGCTACCAGACAAGGAAAAAGTCACTCGACAAGCCATTTAGGTTCCTCCTTCCCCCACCAGGAGGGAAGAAACTCCAGCTATGGAGACCCCTCTGGGCTCCGTCAGCAGAAGCAGTGGGGAAGAGGACCCGATGGTAAGTGAAGCCATCCACCCCTTCAAGTCCTGGATAGTAGTGCCAGAAATTGGGGTCCAAGAGGATGTAGAGACCATCATAGACACCGGCTGCACCAGGTGCCGGATCAGCCTCCCCATTGTTCAATAGCTAGGGATAAACACGAAGCCCCTGGTACATCCCATACACTTTGAGCAGGTCAATAGAAGGAGCTCCTGCCACTTTAATCCTAGAACTCATTAGACTGGAGATGAGGCGCTACCGGAAGCTTATACAGTTTGTAGTAGCCCCCAAAATGACTGAATTGATCATACTAGGCCTCACTTGGCTGGACAAACGGGGCCCCACCATCACGTGGGAAGATAGTTACCAAAACCTAAGAATAAAAATTGGACCATTGCCGCCAGTCCCGCCAGATAAATGCCAACAAGCACCAACCCCTGTCATCCCTAGCTTGCTGGAAAATGCTGCAGCCACCACAGATTGGCTCCCTGGCTGTCCCCAACTGCCTAGAGAATATAGGGACCTGACAGCCACCTTTAGTGAGCAAGACTGTAACTTCCTCCCTCCCCACCATCCTATGGATTGTGCAATTGAATTTGTACTGGGAGCCAAGTTGCCAAAGTCAAAAATGTACTCCATGACCCCAAAGGAAATGGTGGAGCTGAGAAAATACATCGATTTGGAGCTCTCTGGTTGGAGGCTTTATTGAAGATCTGGGAGTTAAGGGGGGGAAGAAGATCTGGTGGAGACTGGGGGAGCTGGGAAGAGCTGGAAGATGGTGTGGACTGTCCCGCCCCCTCTTGGTTTGTCTCCACCACCCCCTTCCTTCCCTCTTTCTTTTTTCCACCGCGGCCTGGTTTGTGGGCGCGGCCTGGATTACTATCTCTCCGACCAGATTTTTCTTGCACCCGGACTTAATAGCTCCTTGTATGCCCACAGCTGACCTCCGGTTTCCGGCAATTCCATCGGCCCTATTGACATTAACATCCACTTGTTGTGAGGAGAGATGTGAGCCTGGGCGGGGGCACCGAGGGAGTCATCTTGTTGCACCTGCCACTGTATAAGACCTGCTGACACTGGCCACCGTGAGAGGGTGACCGGGTCATTGCCCTCTGGGACAGCTGCCTGAGACTCCTCTCCACTGTCGTGGGAGGACAGTGGAGTCCGGTTTGACCCCTGGCCGAAATGGTGGACTCTCTCCCCTGGACTTTTTTTTAACCATCATTAAGAATCCTTGGCCTCTTTCCATCTTCCCCAGACAGACTTTTGGAACCTTAAGATGTATTCATCCGCTGATCTCTTCACACTGCGAGACTCCCCCCTCTCGCAGGCCTGGCCCTCCATGTTATCGAGGGCCTATCTTGATGACAGGTCTTGGAACCCCGAGAGATGGCATGCAGCAAAGAGGGGGTTGAGGGGTTTTCTACGTAAATTTTTAATGAAATTTTTAAGGGGTGGGAATAATGATTTTTAAGGGGAACCAGGAGGAAGACCAAGGGGTTTGGGGGGACAAACCCACTAGGGTCAGAGCCGAGCCCGGCACAGGGGGATGGTTTGGAGGGTGCAGGTCGAGGGATTGGGGAGGGGCTGGAGGACTATCCGGAGGAGGAATTTTCCATCAGCACGGTGAATGGGAGGGGCAGATATGGCAGGAGCAGGGGACCATATCATGTGTCGGGGGCTCGCACTTGCTATCTGAGAGCAATTGCTTGCCCCGGTCCCCAAGGCTCCGCTCGGACACTAGGTGGCTTAGATACTCAGGATCTGGGCCTTCGGCTGATGCTGTGCAATGCCAGGTCCGTGGTAAATAAGGCCCCCCTCATTCACGATCTTATTTATTTATTTATTTATTTATTTATTTATTTATTTATTTATTTATTTATTTATTTATTAAATTTCTATACCGCCCTTCTCCAAATAGGACTCAGGGCGGTGCACAGCCTAAGTAAAAACAGAGCATACAAAATTTAAAAAACAGTATTAAAATAATTAAATATTTTGGCCGTAATTAAAACAACCCAATTTAAAATCAATTTAAAATTTAGCTCAAGCCAGCCCAGCTAGTTGAAATAAATAAGTTTAATAAATAATAAGTTTTCAGGGCCCGACAAAAAATCCGGAGGTCTGTTATTATACGTAACTCTGGGGGAAGGTTGTTCCAGAGGGTGGGCGCCGTCACAGAGAAGGCTCTCCCCCTGGGGGTCGCCAGCCGACATTGTCTGGCGGACGGCACCCTGAGGAGGCCCACTCTGTGCGAGCGTACTGGCCGTACTGGTCAAGAGGGAGGAGCGGACCTGGCGGGTATTACGGAGACCTGGTTGGGCCCGGAGGGCGGCGTCCCTCTGGTCGAAATGTGCCCACCAGGCTTCAGAGCATTCCATCAGCCGAGGGCCCAGGGGAGGGGCAGGGAGGTGGCGGTTATTATTAACGAGGATCTGGGTCCGAGGGAGACCATTGTGCCTCAGATAGCCGGGTGTGAGTCCCTCCTTGTGAGGTGGGGTCATGGGGTTCAGATGGGCTTCTTGCTTACGGACCTGGCTCCCTGCCGCGTGGCAACAGCCCTACCTGAGCTACTCGACGTGATAGCCACGGTGGCAGTAGATACACCCAGGCTTTTAGTCATGGGTGATTTCAACTTGCCATCCATTGGTGAAACGTCTGAGGTGGCTCGGCAGTTCATGGCTTCCATGACGGCCATGGACCTGACCCAGTTAGTTCATGGCCCTACTCACAGGGGAGGTCACACTCTGGACCTGATTTTTGTCTCTGGCCAGTGGTTGAGTGGTCTTGTTATTGGGGATATAGACATGGAACCCTTGTCATGGACAGACCACTCACTCCTTCGCCTAGATCTTCAAACCACTGCCCCCGCCGCAGGGAGGCGGATCCAATTAGATGGATCCGCCCCAGGCGCCTGATGGATCCTGAGAGGTTCCAGATGGAGCTTGGGCCATTTCCTGAGGTTCTAGCACATGACTCGGCCGAGGACCTGGTAGCTGCCTGGGATTGGGCGGCTGGTGGGGCCTTGGACCAAGTCGTGCCTTTGCGGCCTCTGACCTGGTGCCGATCCCGTGCGGCTCCTTGGTTCACCGAGGAGCTGAGGGAAATGAAGTGCTGGAAAAGACGCCTGGAGAGCGGTTGGAGGGCCAGTCTCGCTGAATCTGATTGAACACTGGTAAGGTCGCATATTAAGACCTACCTAGTGGCAATAAAGACGGCAAAGTGTAATTACTTTTCCGCCTCTATTGCATCATCAGGGAATCATCCGGCCGCCCTGTTTAGGGTGACCTGCTCCCTGCTCCATCCGGGAGTGTGGGAGGATCCCTTGGAAGGCAGGGCGGAGGATTTTGGACAATACCTGTATGACAAAATCGCTCAAATCCGGGGGGATTTGGACTCTGACTGGGTAGATCAGGGCAGAGTGATGAGGAATAGTCTTGAGAATGTTATCTGGGAGGAGTTTGATGCTGTGACTCCCGATGATGTGGACAGGATTTTGGGGAGACTTAGTGCGGCCACATGTTTACTGGACCCGTGTCCCTCCTGGTTGGTACTGGCTTCCCGGGAGGTTACACGAGGCTGGCTCCAGGGTGTTATCAACGCTTCGCTGAGTGAGGGCCACTTCCCCGCTGCCTTGAAGGAGGCGGTGGTGAGGCCTCTCCTCAAGAAGCCGTCCCTGGATCCGGCAATATTGGCCAACTACCATCCTGTCTCCAACCTTCGCTTCATGGCGAAGGTTGTGGAGAGTGTGGTCGTGCGACAGTTCCCACAATTCCTGGAGGAAACATCTTATCTAGATCCGTTCCAGTCAGGTTTCAGGTCTGGGCACAGCACGGAAACAGCATTGGTCGCGTTGGTTGATGATCTCTGGAGGGCTCGGGACAGGGGTTGCTCCTCTGTTCTGGTCCTGTTAGATCTCTCAGCGGCTTTTGATACCATCGACCATGGTATCATGCTGCACCAGCTGGAAGAGTTGGGGGTGGGAGGCACCGTGTTGCGGTGGTTCTCCTCCTTTCTCTCCTACCGGTCGCAGTTTGTGTTGGCAGGGGGGCAGAGGTCGACCTCGAGGCCTCTCGTCTGTGGAGTGCCGCAGGGATCGGTTCTCTCGCCCCTTCTGTTCAACATTTATGTGAAGCCGCTGGGCGAGATCATCCGTGGCTTCGGGGTGAGATACCACCAGTACGCTGATGACACCCAGCTGTACATCTCCACCCCAGGCCACCCCAATGATGCCCTTGAAGTGATGTCCCAGTGCCTGGAGGCTGTGGGGATCTGGATGGGGAGGAACAGGCTCAAGTTCAGCCCTTCCAAGACTGAGTGGCTGTGGCTCCCGGCATCCCGATATAGTCAGTTGACTCCATCACTGACTATTGGGGGCGAGTCTTTGGCCCCCACAGAAAGGGCTTGCAATCTGGGAGTCCTCCTGGATATGCAGCTGTCCTTGGAGGAACATCTGACAGCTGTAACCAGGGGGACCTTTTGCCAGGTTTGCCTGATCCGCCAGTTGCGGCCCTTTCTTGATCGGGATTCCCTGTGCACAGTCACTCATGCCCTCGTCACCTCTCGCCTTGACTACTGCAACGCTCTCTACATGGGGCTCCCCTTGAAGAGCACCCGGAGGCTCCAACTGGTCCAGAATGCAGCAGCACGGGTAGTGACGGGAGCAGCATGGCGCTCCCATGTAATACCGCTCCTGCGTGAGCTGCACTGGCTCCCAGTGGTCTTCCGGGTGCACTTCAAGGTGCTGGTTATCACCTTTAAAGCGCTCCATGGCATCGGGCCTAGCTATCTTCGAGACCGCCTGCTGCTACCGACGACCTCCCATCGTCCCGTGCGCTCCCACAGAGAGGGCCTCCTCAGGGGGCCATCATCCAATCAATGTAGGCTGGTGACCCCCAGGGGGAGGGCCTTCTCTGTGGGGGCACCTACCCTCTGGAATCAGTTGCCCCCAGAGATAAGGAGAATCCAAGACCTTAGTGCCTTCCGCCGTGCCCTTAAAACCCACTTTTTCCAGCAAGCCGGGCTGGCTTAAGAAGAAATTTTAAATGTTTTAATTGGTTTGTATTTTTAATTTTGGGCCAAATTTATATATATTTTAATTGTTTTTTAATATTTGTATTTTATGTTTTTTAATTCTGGCTGTACACCGCCCTGAGTCCTCAGGGAGAAGGGCGGTATATAAATTTTAAATAAATAAATAAATAAATAAATAAATAAATAAATAAATAAATAAATAAATAAATAAATTCATTCCAGTATTTGCAGAGGTGGCCCTGCCCCTAACAGAACTATTGAAAATGGGGATCCCTCCTTCGAAACCACAGCCAACCCAACTGCTGGCCTGGTTGCTGGATTATCAAAGAGCATTCGAGAAATTGAAGCAGCTTTTTGCAGAGGAGCCAATCCTCCAGCACCCCAATCCGGAAAGACAGTTCATCGTCCAAGCCGATGCCAGCGATGTAGCAGTGGCAGCAGTGCTTCTGCAAAAGACTGGGTAGATCTGCCTTTTGCAGAAGTGGCTTACAACAACACTGTGCATAGCAGCACTAGATTGACCCCCTTTCAGGTTACCAGTGGCATAGATTTCATTCTCATGCCTGAGCTGCCAAGAGAGCCACCCTCTTCCATGACTTTAACCAAATTGATGGAGTCATTAAAAAAAGGGTTGGGAAAACACCAAGAACGCACTAGCAGAAGTGTACAAAAAACGAGCCAACAAACACTGATCTCTCCAGCCCCCAAATCTCCCCTGGGAGATCGAATGTACCTGTCAACCAAATATATAAAATTGAAATTGCCCAGCAGAAAGCTAGGACCTAAATTCTTAGGACCTTTCCCGATAGTGAAAGTAATTAACCCTGTAACAGTTCAGCTTAACCTCCCATGCATATTAGGGAAAGTACATCCAGTCTTTCACAGCAGCTTGCTAAAGTCTGTGTTTAGTTCAAGGTTGAGATCACAAACCCATCCAGCTCCCAAACTGGTAGTGGTGCAAGGGGAAACCCCTTATGAAGTTAAGAGGATTTTGGACTCTAGATTACATAAGGGTCAATTACAATTACCTGGGTTAAGAGTTGGGATGTGAAAGCAGATAGACTGGTAAAGCAATTACATGATAAATTCCCTGATAAGCCAAAGAGTCCTTCTGGTGCGGGGGAGAGGTGGTTAGAAACTGACTGAATTAATTTCCTATGCTCCTCTCATTTCAGGACACGCGTTTTGGTTGTGGGGGGGAGCAGCCTGTCTTTTTCTTTGGCTCTTCAGGGCTTTGGTTGAGGGGGAGCAGGTTTTTTTCTTTGGATCTTCAGGGCTACCACATTTAGTGCATAGGCCTGCTGTGGGAAACTGGGAGTTGCTTGGAGAGGGTAGATGATAGATAGCCATAAGAACATTCTTTTCTCTGGGAATCAAGGATGTTCAGCCTGCACCTGGAGAGGCGTGACTGGGAAACATCCCCAGTTGGGACGGAGGATTGATTGGACCATGTGATGGACATGTGAGTGTCCCGGGGGCCTTCAGATTCAGGTTTTCCCAGATGTGCCAATATGACATCTCTAATAAAATGGAACTTTGAAGAATTGCCTGCCTCGGAGTCTTACTTGGTTGGGGGTGTTATTTGGAACCCTGACATTGGGCTAGGAAGCAGTTCGACTATTCTGGCTGGCTATGACCCCTGAACTCCACCTGCCATTCCCTTCCTGCTGCAGCTGGTGGCAGAGAGGAAGGCTAGCCAGACTGAGCTGCTGCTGCTTGGCCCCCTCCCCCAGCCCATATCTTGCCCCTGCCTGGACTCTTTGCTGCTGCTGGGCCTCACTTGCAGTGGCTGCCAACAGCCAGAGCACAAGGCTGCACCACCTGCATCACCCCTCTGCCAGCCTGCCCTCTCTCGCTTGTCCACCTCGTCAGGTTGTGGGAGTGCCTGGCCTCCCAGCTCCCCCCACCCTCTGGAATGGCAGCGGCAGCACATGTGGCTGCAAGAGGAAGAGAGGCTGGGTGAGCAGGACCCAGATGCTTCCTGGCTCCCCTTGTCCAGAATCACCAACATTGCACTCTTCCCTCTCTGCTAGTGGCTGCCCGCTTCTTGACATGGGATCACTCAGAAGCAGGAAGGGAGAGGGAGAAGGCTAGTAGAGAGGGGAGAGTGCAATATTGGTGCTTCTGGGATGAGGGGAGTTAGGAAGCATATGGATCTGGTTCACCTAGCCTCTCTTCCTCTCACAGCCAGTTTTCTTATATAGGGAGCCACAGTCTCAAAGATCAAGAGGGCCACGTGGGAAGAGAAAAGACATTAAACTTGCTTGAGCGGAGGTGGGAGAGCAAAGCAAGCAATGCTTCAGCCTGTCATCTGGCCTCTTTATTCCCCCTTGTTCCTGAGGCAGCTGGGTAGCACCACATGAGGCCATGGAGGCTTTATAGCATCCTGTCTCATGAAAAGTGACTGAAGGGCCTTCTCGCCAGGCGTGCTGCCCTTGTTCAGATTCCCCAACTCCCTCTGGTGGCCCTCGGCCGAACTCAACCGAGGAGAGAAGCGGACCCAATTCATCAGCACCACTACAACCTGCACCCAAAATCTTTCAAGCCTTTTGTTTTGTTTTTGTTTTTATTGGATTTATATACCGCCCTACTCCCGAAGGACTCAGGGCAGTGAACAGCCACAGAATAAAACACATAAATACAAAAATTTAAAATAGAATAAAAATGAATTAAATAATTTGGCTGAGACAAATTTAAAATACCCAATAATTTAAAAACAAATTAAAATTTACATTTAAAAGGGGAAAAGATTTAGGCCAGGCCAGCTTGATGAAATAAGAAAATCTTGAGCATGCAACGGAAGATGCGCAGATCTGGGATCCTCCATATCTCCGGGGGGAGCTCGTTCCGGATCGTAGGTGCCCCCACAGAGAAGGCTCTCCCCCTAGGGGCCGCCAGTCAACATTGTTTGGCTGACGGCACCCGGAGGAGCCCCTCTCTATGGGAGCGTACTGGCCAGTGAGAGGCTATTGGTGGTAGCAGGCGGTCCCGTAGATAACCAGGTCCTAAGCCATGGAGTGCTCTAAAGGTGATAACCAAAACCTTGAAGCGCACTTGGAAGACCACCGGGACCCAGTGCAGCTCGCGCAGGAGAGGTGTTACATGGGAACGCCACATCGCTCCCATAACCACCCACGCAGCCGCACTCTGCGCCAGCTGGAGCATCCGAGTGCTCCTCAAGGGGAGCCCCATGTAGAGAGCAGTCCAGTCCAAGTCTTGAAATGTTTCTTGAAAGTCACCCTAAAGGGGTGAGCAAAGTAGGCTCCTTATCCTACATTCTCATTAGGAGGAGTAGTCCTTGACTTATGGCCACAACTGAGCCAAAATTTCCATTGCTAAGCAAGATTTAAGTGAGTTTTGCTCTGTTTTGTGATTTCCCTTGTCACCGTTGTTAAGTGATGTTCAGTATTAGTAAATAAATAGAGACGGAAATTGTATCTTGTTGAGGCCTTTGAGGTGAACAGCTGGGAGGTGGGGCTGGTGAGTGATGTTGAGTTGGCCATGCCCACCCAGTCACATGACCATTCAGCCACACCTACCCAGGCAGTCATTAGGGCAGAGAAATAATGTTAAATTATTTAATCCATCACTGGGATTAAACTGAACAGCACAATTGACTTCCAGCAGAGTTCAGGACAGAAGAGAAATTACATACAGATGAGAATATTACCGTATTTTTTGGTAATATTCTAAAAGAGGGTGAAAATTTAGGTGCGTCTTATATACCAAATGTAGCCCCGCCCACTCTCCAGCCCCCACCCTTTGGCTTCTGCCTCCCAGCAATTTGCCTCCTTGCAGCAAACAGCAAACAGCCCATTTCAGTTTCAGCTTCATCAAAGCCTGATTAGCACAAGCAGCTGATTGTCCTTTGGATTGGCCTTCCCGACCATCAGCTGTTTCAGGCTGCAGGGATTGCCATTGCCTATTGCTGCCTCTGCGCGCCCCATTTTCAGCCTCCATTTTTTGCTGTTTGCCGCAAGGAGGCAAATTGCTGGGAGTCAGAGGGAGATTTTTTTTTCTTGTTTTCCTCCCCCAAAAAGGTAGGTGCGTCTTATAGTCTTATACTCCGAAAAATATGGTAACTCCCTCTCCTAATTTTAAACAACAGTTAGAATTGTTGGTCATTAAGTAAGGAACAGTTATAGCAATATATAAACTCCTGGGAGATTATCATGTCTATTCAAGTGTAAGAAAAGCTTGCTATTTAGATCATAATTCAGCGTCCAGATTCTCACACAGTGACCAACTGTAGGATGCAGTATGTGAAAACTATTCTGAGTCTATAGTTATTCCACCATTTTGCAAAAGCTAGACATCTTGCTCAGGAAAATTTTTAATTTTATCCAGGGAAACAAGTAGGGTTGCCAGGTCTGCTTCCAAAAAATACCGGACAAGCTGGTGGGGGGGAGGGAGGGGGTTAAGTAATAAAAAAATTTAAAAAATTTTTTACAATTAAATTATATATTTTCTTACAAACATTTTAACACGTATTAAAATAATCACTTCAAAACTTTACTTAAAATTCAAAACATCAAATATATTATAATAATATGTAAAATATTAAATTACATTTTACTTTGCTGTCGTGTGTATTTTTTATTTGACTGCGCAGCTTTGATCAATTCTTTGTGTTTAAGGAATAATTCTTTAATTTCAGTACAACGTTGAGAAATATTAAAAAGTACACAAAGTTCACTTCGAACTGATACAAGCAGTCGGTTACGTTCAGTCCACAAATTTCCCATGACGCTGAAAATTCGTTCAACGTTTGCATTTGATACCGGAATTGATGCACAATACTGGAACAGTTTCAGTAAACTCGGAGCTGGCTCTTTCTTGAAAAAGTACGTCCACTTATCAAGGGATGAATCGCCCTGCAGATGAACATAAACTTCTTCTAAGGCAGAAATTTCATCGAAGAGAGTGTTGCGTGGAATTTCTTCTCGCCATAGTGATAATAATCAGATGTTTGTCATTTCTTCTAAAGTTGGAGGATTATTGCGATCAATTAGATTGAAACAACTTAGCATCTACTGAATCGGTGAAATTATACCACTTATTATATTTACCACTCTAGGTACGCAATGGCTCTTTGATACACATTGATGGCTTTTTTCTTGAACTTTTGCACAGCATTCTCAGGCAAATGTTTTTTACATAGGGCAAATAAAACTTTCATTCCAAAAAACTGCTCATCATATTTTTTTTGCAAAGAATCACGCAGCTTACACATGATAATGTGAAGATCACAGGCAAGAGTTTTCTTGCTTTCCAGCTTCAGTAGGGTGTCTTGCATTATTGACATGAAGAAGTGCGTGAAATATATATACAATTCTGAAATTGTTGGTTCATCGTTCTTTGCGAGTTCATTTTCCTGATCCGAAATAAGGTTCCAGATAACCTTATGGCACTCATCAGATCCAAAAGAAATAAAATATGATTTTAGAGGTATCCAGTTTAAAAGAAGTCTTTCGACCGCTTTAAACAAACTTAACCAATGTGTTGGAATATGGCGCAAAACTTCATGGAATTCTGACTCGCAAAACTCAAAAAATGATTTCAACTCTTCTCGTTTCTTCGCAGAATTCGAAAATTCAGCAAAAACCTTCAGCACTACATTTTCGATATCAAAAGATAACTGCTTTAAATGCATTTTTTGCACTGTTGTGTAAAATGTGATTATTGCAATGAGCATTCGATCTTTGTCTCATTCTAACTTATGAAAAAAAAGACAAAACACGATTCTCCTATCCTTATTCTCTTAGACTGTACAGCTTTAGATTACGTACCATTTCATCGTAAAGCTTTTGAATAAAAAAAATGTCCACTATTTTGTGAAAAAAAATAGTGAACATAATGTGAAAAAAGTGGACTGTCCGCTCAAATAGTGGACACCTGGCAACCCTAACAAGAAGTGGAAAAACCACCTTCCTATCCACTGATCATTTCTAAAATTATTAGTACAGACAGGGCGTCTTTATTTTCCTTTTATCTGTTTGAAATTACTGGCAGGGCCTGTCAGCTTGTGGTTTATTTCCTCAATACTTTTGGCTTGCTTAAACCCACTTGATTTCTCTATAAGGTATATGGGGAGAAAAATTCAGGGGTCTTCTTGTCATTTTTATGCAGAGCACCATTAGAGTGACAAACCGTTCTCTGGTTTCATCTGCATACTTGGTCTGCTTCCCCCATCCTCCTTTTCTTTTCTTTATCTCTTTTGTATACTTCAAGCGGATGTCAGACAAAATAAACACAAGATATGCGGAGAAGGCAGCAAAACAAATGCAGAATTCTATTATCAGCTATTTCCTGTTGTCAAAGAAATAAATGATTGCTATAAACTGGGGGCAGGTGGGAGAGAGCAATGAGAGCATATAGAGAACCAACTTAATGCTTCTGCTGGAAGAAAAATCCATCAGGTTCAGTTCCAAGCTGGGAGAAAGACATTGGAAACATGGAGGCTGATTGGAAAGATGGTTTATTGATGAAGCAGAACCACATGTGATTCTAGACAGCTGACAAAATGGAGTTGAGAGTGGATGGGTTTTTATACCTTCTTTGGGCTTTGTATTTGAGCTTCCTGTTCCTATACAAGAACATGTTCTTTAATATTCTATTGGCTGTTGTCAGATTCCTATGGGTCATGTAGGGGAAATGCAAATCCTAGGTGTTTGTCTGAGCTAATGTGGTCAACCTCTGGCTTATTGTTTATCTGAGCTCCCAGGTTTCTGTGACTTTGAAGTTTGGACTGCAATGAAGAGGCTTGTGTTCTGAAAGGGTGTTGGGTAATTCCTATTGTGGCTAATTGGCTTTCGTCCTGTGTTGGATCTTGGGTGAGGGGCTGCTTCTAATCCTATCGTTCTGCTTTTGTTAACTGTCAAACTTTGCTGCAAGCAGTTTCAAATATCCTGTCTTGAATGGATGTCTGCCTGCAGTATTTGCTTTGCTTATGAATAGAGCCATCTAGATAGTTGGCTTCTTCTTTCAATAAGCTCTTTATCTCTTAAGTACTGTCATATGCTGTGGGTTATTAAGAAAAAGTGAAGACTGCTTTCTGCCACTAAAAAACATGTTTCTCCATTTCTCCTTTGGGGAAATATAATATTTTGCCTTTTTAATATTCCTCAAAACATTTCATTCTTCTAGGAGGGGGGGGCTTCCCACATTTCTTTAATAGCTGGGATTTTGAAATCCACTTCATTTGTTTCCATTTTCAAGAATTCAATATTTTTCTCTTCTTTTATATGGTTCCAATTTACCTGAAATTCGGGTACAAGACATCACTCTTTCAGAATAATTTAATTTAATTTAATTTAATTTAATTTAATTTAATTTAATTTAATTTAATTTAATTTAATTTAATTTAATTTAATTTAATTTAATTTAATTTAATTTAATTTAATTTAATTTAATTTAATTTAATTTAATTTAATTATTATATTTCTATACCGCCTTTCTCCCGTAGGACTCAAGGCGGTGTACAGTCAAGAAAAATATAGACACACAAACATCATAAAATTGCTAATTAAAATTATTACTTAGTTTGGTCAATTAAATAAAACCCAGAATTAGATAACATTTAAAAAATCATTCACATGTTCGTATGTTTAGCCCTGCCTGTTGGAACATCAGGGTCTTGAGGGCACGGTGGAAAGCACGGAGATCAGGGATATTCCGTATCTCCGGGGGCAGTTCATTCCAAAGGGTTGGAGCCCCCACAGAGAAGACCCTCCCCCTGGGAGTCACCAGTCGACATAATTTGACTGACGGTACCCTGAGTAGTCCCTCCCTGTGAGAACGAACTGGTCGGTGGGAGGCAAAAGACGGTCTCATAGGTACCCAGGTCCTAAGCCATGGAGCCCTTTAAAGGTGATAACTAACACCTTGAATCGCACCCGGAAGATCACCGGGAGCCAGTGCAGCTCGCGTAGGAGAGGTGTTACATGGGCGTAACGAGCTGCGCCCATAATCACCCGTGCGGCTATGTTCTGGATCAGTTGGAGCCTCCGGGTGCTTTTCAAGGGGAGCCCCATGTAGAGAGCATTACAGTAGTCCATACGGGAGGTAACTAGGGCATGAGTGACTGTGTGCAAGGCGTCCCGATCCAGAAAGGGACGCAACTGGCGGATCAGGCGAACCTGATAAAAGGCATCCCTGGCCACGGCCGTCAAATGATCTTCTAAAGATAACCGTGAATCCAGGAGGACACCCAAGTTGCGGGCCCTCTCTGTGGGGAGCAAGATCTCATCCCCTATTGTCAGTGATGGTACCAGCTGACTATACCAGGATGCAGGAAACCACAGCCACTCGGTCTTGGAGGGGTTGAGTCTGAGCTTGTTTCTCCCCATCCAGATCCGCACGGCCTCCAGGCAACGGGACATCACAGCAAGGGCATCATTGGGGTGGTCTGGGGTGGAGATGTATAGCTGTGTGTCATCAGCATACTGATGAACACTCACCCCAAAACCACGGATGATCTCACCTAGCGGTTTTACATAAATGTTGAACAGAAGGGGTGAGAGGACTGACCCTTGCGGCACCCCACAAATAAGGTGCCTCGAGGACGACCTCTGCCCCCCTGCCAACACAAACTGCGAACGGTCAGAGAGGAAGGAGGAGAACCACCGAAGCACGGTGCCCCCTATTCCTAACCCCTCCAGCCAGTGCAGTAAGATACCATGGTCGATGGTATCAAAAGCCGCTGAGAGATCTAATAGGACCAGGATAGAGGAGCAACCTCTGTCCCGAGCCCTCCAGAGATCATCCACCAATGCGACCAATGCCGTTTCTGTGCTGTATCATGACCTGAAGCCCGACTGGAACGGATCCAGATAGACAACTTCATCCAGGTGTCGGGGTAGTTGTTGCGCCACCACACTCTCAACAACCTTCGCAACAAAGCAAAGATTGGAGACTGGATGATAATTTGATAATATAGCCGGGTCCAGGGAAGGCTTCTTGAGGAGGGGCTTCACAACCGCCTCTTTCAAGGCGGCGGGAAAGACACCCTCACTCAGAGAAGCATTTATAATCCCCTGGAGCCCGCCTCGTGTAACCTCCCGGGAGGCCAGTACCAACCAGGAGGGACACGGGTCCAATAAACATGTGGCAGCGTTAAGCTTGCCCAGAATCCTCAGGAGCCACAGAGTCAAACTCTTCCCAGATAATGCTCTCAAGACCTGCCCCCATCTCCTCCCCTGGATCTACCCAATCGGAGTCCAGGCCTTCCCGAATCTGAGTGACTTTATCATGCAGGAATTGTACAAAATCCTCAGCTCGACCCTTTAAGGGATCTTCCCGTACCCCCACCTGAAGTAGGGAGCGGGTCAGCCTAAACAGCGCAGCTGGGCGGTTCTCTGCAGATGCAATAAGAGCGGAGAAGTAGCTAGACTTCACCGCTCTTATCGCCACTAGGTAGGTCTTAATATAAGATCTCACCTGTGTTCGGTCAGATTCAGATCGGCTTGTCCTCCAATCGCTCTCCAGGCGTCTTTTCTGACACTTCATCTCTCTCAGCTCCTCGGAAAACCAAGGAGCTAGACGAGATCGGCATCGGGTCAGAGGCCGCAAAGGCACAACGCGGTCCAAGGCCCCAGTAGCCGCCCTGTCCCAGGCGACCACCAGGTCCTCAGTCGAGTCGTGAGCCAGAGTCTCAGGAAATGGCCCAAGCTCCATCAGGAACCTTTCGGGGTCCATCAGGTGCCTGGGACGGAACCATTTGGTTGGTTCTGTCTCCCTGCGGTGGGTGGAAGTCCATGTGAAGGAGAGAATGGTCAGACCATGACAAGGGCTTGATGTCTATATCCCCTATTCTTAGATCATTCAGCCACTGATCAGAGACAAAAATCAAGTCCAGAGTGTGATTCCCCAAGTGGGTGGGGCCTTGAACTACCTGGGTCAGGTCCATGGCCGTCATGGAAGCCATGAACTCCCGAGCCGTCTCCGACATCTCACCAGCAGATGGCAGGTTAAAATCCCCCATAACAATAAGTCTGGGGGTTTCCACCGCCACCCCGGCTATAATGTCGAGCAGCTCAGGTAGGACCGCTGTTACATGGCAGGGAGCCAGGTACGCAATCAGTAGGCCCATCTGAATCCCCCGACCCCACTTCACAAGGAGGGACTCACATCCAGCTATCTGAGGAACAGTGGCCTCCCTCGGGCAAAGACTTTCTCTAATGATTGCTGCCACTCCCCCACCCCTTCCCTGAGTCCTTGGCTGATGGAATGCACGGAAACCTGGTGGGCACATTTCCACAAGGGGAACTCCTCCTTCCTGGCCTAACCAGGTCTCCGTAATCCCTGCCAGGTCAGCACCCCCCCTCTGAAATAAGATCATGAATGAGGGGGGCTTTATTTACCACTGACCTGGCATTACATAACATCAGCCGTAGACCCAGGGTCTGAGACTCTGAACAACCCGGGAAACGAGCAGTGCTTTGGGAGTCGGAGTGGGCAATCGCTCGTAAACATCGAGTGCGCACTCCCGAAACATAATATGGCCCCCTGCAGCCATCATTTCTGCCCCTCCCACTTACTATACTAATGCCCATCACTTCATCCCCCTGCATCCTTGTTAGATTTCTGTCCCCATCCTCCCCACCATGATTATCAGACCCATTACCCCTTTCAGTGGATTTATGGATCCCCCCAGATCCATTCCTACAATCCCTCCCAGAACCCCTTAAAATAGAACTTAAAGATTTATCTAAAAACCCCCAAAGCTGTCGGTTTTTTGCAAACCACCTCTCAGGGTTCCAAAACCCGTCCTCAAGGGCGGCCCTTGATAACTGAGAGGGCCAGACATGCAAGAGGGGGGAATCTCGCAGTGCAAGGAGCTCCGCACTTGAATACATCAAAGATAGGAGCGAGTTGAAGGAGATGAAGGATCATTTTCTTCTAAGAGTGTTAGAGATGGTTAAGACAGGTAATTTAAAATAAGGGAGGAAATAGATGTAAAAGGGAGACCAGTATGTTACAAATGTCAATACATCGGAACATCATCGCCCTCTCACGACGATGGGAAGTCTTGTGGTTGTAGTAAGTCCATCCAAAGGAGGTGGGGGTAGAGGTCTCAAAGGGTCGTCCTCTCACAGCGACCAAACCATTTGAAACAAACAAAGAGAAGGTGGTCTATCTCCCCATAATCCAAGACTCTCGATGTCTGTATCTCCTCCAGTCCTGATACCAGCGATGGCCGAGGATTAGATCAAAAAAGTAAGGCAGAGCCACTGGACAAAGTATTTAGGGTTAAATAATCAGGGTAATCTTGGGGGAATAGGTGGTAAATAAATAAATAAATAAATAAATTTAATTTAATTTATTTATATGCCGCCCCTCTCCAAAGACTCAGGGCGACTCACAATACATTTTAAAAAATCATTATAAAAAAACATTTAAAAATTAAAAACATTAAAAACTCATTAATGCCATTCATTGCCGGATCTCACCAGATCACAAGAGCGAAATCAACGGACCCAGGCTTGCCGGAAAAGCCAGGTCTTCACCGCTTTTCGGAAGGCCAATAGAGTGGGGATGGTCCGGACCTCAGGAGGTAACTGGTTCCAGAGCTGGGGCAGCCACAGAGAAGGCCCTCCCCCACGGGCCCGCCAGCCGGCATTGTTTAGCTGACTGGACCCGGAGGAGACCAACTCTGGGGATCTTACCGGTTGCTGGGAGCTATGCGGCAGAAGGCAGTCTCGAAGATAACCTGGCCCTGAGCCATGTAGGGCTTTAAAGGTAATAACCAACACCTTGAATTGTGATAGGAGACCAATAGGGAGCCAGTGCAGCTTGCGGAGAATTGGTGTAATGTGGGTGTATCTAGGTACCCATGACAGCTAGCGCAGCAGCGTTCTGGACCAACTGTAGTTTCCGAACACTTTTCAAGGGTAGCCCCAAGTAGAGCGCATTGCAATAATCTAACCATGAGGTGATAAGGGCATGAGTGACTGTGAGGGGAGCCTCCTGATCCAAGTAGGGTTGCAATTGGTGCACCAGGCGAATCTGTGCAAAGGTCCCCCTAGCCACAGCTGTCAGATGTTGCTCTAATCTTAGCTGTGAGTCTAGGAGGACACCCAAATTGCGAGCCCATTCTGAGGGGGACAATTTCTCCCCCCCCAGAACCAAGGATGGACAATCAACATAGTCTTTAGGAGGCAATACCCACAGCCACTCGGTCTTGTCTGGGTTAAGTCTGAGCCTGTTAACTCCCATCCAGATCCTCACAGCCTCCAGGCACCGGAACATTACATCCACCGCATCACTGAATTGACGCGGGGTAAAGATATACAGCTGGGTATCATCTGTGTATTGCTGATACTTCACCCCGTGTCATCAGATGATCTCACCCAGCGGCTTCATGTAGATGTTAAATAGGAAGGGAAAGAGGACTGAGCCCTGAGGCACCCCGCAAACGAGGGGCCTATAGGTCGACCTTTGTCTTCCTACCAACACCGACTGTGACCGACCAGAGAGATAGGAGGAGAACCACTGTAACACGGTGCCTCCCGCTCCCAGCTCCCTTAGTCGTCCCAGAAGGATACCATGGTCAATGGTATTGAAAGCCACTGAGAGGTCAAATAGCACCAAGATGGAGGAATGACCCCCATCTCGGGCTCACCAGAGATCATCCATCACCGTGACCAAAGCAGTTTCCGTGCTGTAGCCAGGCCTGAAGCCAGACTGAAAAGGGTCTAGATAATCCATTTCTTCCAATGACAGCAGGAGTTGAAGTGGAGCCTCCAATGACCGCAGGAGCTGAAGTGCCACCACTTTCTCTACAACCTTTCCCACAAAGGGTAGGTTGGACGAAAGTTCTTTAATTCTGCTGGATCCAGGGAAGGCTTCTTGAGGAGGGGTCTTACAACCACTTCCTTTAATGGTTGTGGGAAGGCCGCTTCCCTCAAGGACGCATTAACTAAAGAATAGTACTCACTATGCCTGCACATCTCTCAACAGAACTGACTTTGACACTAAATATATAAAATCTTTGGGTGACATTTAGGAATTCTGCAAAAAAAGAGTTAGGTTTTTTGCAAGGTGTTATATTTGTATTCTAAGTATCAGATATAGGCAGGGTCATATTTTTCCCTGCATGATCCTTAGCAGTAAATTTCAATCCTTAAAGTGCTGTATTTATTGCTTGCAGTTTTTCTTTCTTTTTTTTTTTAAATATACTTTATTAAATTTTATCATTATAAAAGAAAATATACAATCTCTATGTCCTTCAGAGGTACAGTGTTTATACAATTTACGGAATCATACATTAAATAAGCTTCATCTTTATCTATTCAATATTCTATACAATTTAGCTCGTATTTCGAGTGCATAACAAGTCATATCCTGAAATCATGGTTTTGTCTTATTCTTCAACCAATTGTACCAATTTCCCCATACTTCATAATATTTAGATTTCGCCTCATTATTTATCTCACTCGTCAATTTTGCCATTTCTGTGCACTCTAGGATTTTGTTTATTAGTATTTCTTCTGAGGGTGTGGATTTATTTTTCCAGTATTTTGCAAAAACTAATCTAGCCGCAGTTGTAATCTGGATTATGAGTTGAGTTTTGTTGTTGTTAAAGCCGTCTCCGGTTATACCCAGGAGGAAGATTTCTGGAGATAGAACTATCTCCTGTCCCGTTATTTCACAAAGCCAATATCGAATTTTTGACCAGAACCTTTTGGTCTCTGGACAGGTCCACCATAGATGATAGAAGGTGCTGACCATTTTTCCACATTTCCAACATGTAGCTGAGAGATTGGGAAACAGCCGTTTTTCTTAAAGACATGAACTAAACAGACAATCTTTAAAAGCTTTCAAGGGATAAACAGAAGTGTATGGGCAAAAGTCTTCAAAAATTAAAAAAAAACTGTTTAGGAAAATGCAAAATTCTGTTAAAATGATGACATTTCATTTGGGGAAAAATAGCTGAATTCTCAAAACATGATCTAATCTAGATATTTGTAACTCCAAACAGATAGTCATGCTCTATGGTACAGTATAGTTGCTTTTTAAATATGGCCCTTTTTAAGTACTACATTTGCTTTGAAAAATACAAGTATAGCCTCTGCTTCTTAAAATCTAAATTAGTCTACTACATATATCCCATGGATTCGTAACAACAGCCACACAACATAATATAAATACCTGTTCTGAGCCTAAGTCCTCAGTCCCCCCCCTCCCAGTAGTGACACTTGGAATCAGCATCACTACCTACAGTAAATGGTTGCTTATGCTCAGAGGTGGTATTCAGCAGGTTCTGACCAATTCTGGAGAACCGGTAGCGGAAATTTTGAGTAGTTCGGGGAACTGGTAAATACCACCTCTGAGTGGCCCCACCCCCATCTATTCTCTGCCTCCCGAGTCCCAGCTGATCGGGAGGAAATGGGGATTTTGTAGTAACCTTCCCCTGGAGTGGGGAGGGAATGGAGATTTTACAGTATCCTTTCCTGGAGTGGGTGGGAATGGAGATTTTACAGTAACCTTCCCCTGCCAGGCCCACCAAACCATGCCATGCCACACCCACCAAACCATGCTCACAGAACCGGTAGTAAAAAAATTTTGAATCCCACCACTGCTTATGCTGTTATGCTTCATTGCCGCCAATTCAGTGTTTGACATTTATTCAGAATTATATCTTTGATCAGATGTTCTTGACCTCAATCTTTCTCTGTGTTGCTAACTTCATTTGCTCTCAGCCAGGTTAAACTCTTAATTATTCACATCTTATTCTTCGATGTTTTGTAAAGGCTTTGAAGCATCTTCCTGACTCCTCATTCTGGGGGCATATTCCTTGAGAGCAGAAGTATCTTAGTTGATCTGTCTTCAAGAGTCAAGAGAATTACAAATCTTTTCTATTGTGCCCCCTCCCTCTTTTTTGTGGCATCAAATAGAAAATCCTGCTAGACCAACTTAGTTTTGAATTTTCAAGCTTTGCTCAGTCTGAAATCTAAACCATTGTTTCTCAACACTGGCAGCATACTAGCTGGGGAATTATGGGAGTTGAAATCCACCCACTTTAAAGTTTCAGAGTTTGAAAAACACTGATTTAAATCTTCAAACAATATATTTTCAGGGGGAAAAAAGATACTTACCTTAACTGTCCATTGATTTTGAAATCAAGAAACTTTTATTAGTTTCATATTTTGCCCCTTTTGTGCCAAACACAAGTCTTAATATGATTTATCCTATATCACAGTAGTGAAATCCAATTTTTTTTACTACCGGTTCTGTGGGCATGGCTTGGTGGGCATGGTGTGGCTTGGCAGGGGAAGGATACTGCAAAATCTCCATTCCCAACCCACTCCAGGGGAAGGATACTGCAAAATCCCCATTCCCTCCCCACTCCTGGGAGAAGGATATTGCAAAATCTCCATTTTGCACTCCATTCCACTCCGAACTAATCAAAATTTCCACTACCAATTCTCCAGAACCTGTCAGAACCTGCTGGATTTCACCCCTGCTATATCAGTGGAAAGCTTGGCCCTTTAGATTACAACAGTGGGCATGGAGTTATTCATTCATGCACTTTGCCAAAAACAATCTAAATAAGAAATACCAGAATAATTATAGAAGTGGGCTTGCCCAGAAATTTAGTCACAGTATAGAAAAGAAATATATTTGTTTCCTTCTAGAATGCTATATTTTGTTTCTTAGGCAATCCTTTTAAAATGAGAGTTTAAATTTTATTTAAAACAATTATTGTCAATTATGTAAACTAGTTTAAGATCATATACTGACAAATATTGATAAGTCATGTTTTTAAGCTAAATAACTGCATATGAAACAACACTTTTTGTTCTTCCTTTGCTCATGTGAAGATAAAATACATAACTTCTAAAAGATTAATTTGTTGGAATGTTTTTATTTTAAAACAGTGTTGTAAAATTAACCCAAAATTCATTATCATAGTTCCATATATATCATAATCAATTACTGTATTAGTAAGTATAAACATATTTTGATAAAAGATTGTACTGTATATGTAACTTGTTATGGGAAAGAAAGAAAGAAAGAAAGAAAGAAAGAAAGAAAGAAAGAAAGAAAGAAAGAAAGAAAGAAAGAAAGAAAGACGGGAGAGAGGAAGGAAGGAAAGAGCATTCCAGGAACCTATATGTATATTGCTCTGTATTGCTAAAATCTGTTATTTTGTTAGAAGAATACAGTAAGAAAGACAGAAAGTGGGAGGATAATCATGGGATGTGAGAAAAATGTAGGCTGAAAGTAATATATTTGTGGACCAGTGATAGGAGGGGATCTAGATAGCAGTCTTGATTTTTGTTTTGGTGAGACACATACCCGCACCCAATCCATGAATTATTGTGATGTGAATTCCAGCTCCAATCCTGTGATTGTTCAGGTTCTCAGGAAAATGATTTCTAAATGGATGCATGTACCCACCTATATAAACAACAGTAGCTATTTGTGGTTATATTGACAATGGTGTCCCATGATATCAAATCTATCTACCAACATTGCCCTAAGAATTTGGGAAATAATTCACCAGGTCCGAAATAACAGAGCTGGTCTATTTGTTCTTTTAAATATATTGCTATGATGCTATGGGGCTATTTATTTTATCTAGGAATGAAGAAGAATGCTTTGAACTATGGTTCACTGACCAATCTCACCCCCAATCCCCATTTTTAAATGAATTCATGAGAATTATTTTAAGTAATGGATAGACTTTCCTATGCTGTATTGGGATCTGTTTATTTGTTCCTCTAATTGTCGCTTTCTAGATTCTGCTAAACTACTAATTCCAGAAACCCCATGAAGGAAGGTGAATAATGAAAGATGATAGGATTGGGGTTCAAGGAGTGGGGAGAAGCACAGGTTCTTCATTTATGCCAGCTAAACATATTAGCAAACTGCTATTGGAGCAAAAGAGAATAGCCAGGAAGTTGGCTCAACAGAGAGACCAGATTCTTTTTTAAAATTCTTCCTTGAATAACCACAATTTTGAAATTAGAGGCAAGTTATTTCTTTGTTACATTGTTACATTGTCTTTGAATATTATATCTTTTGAGTTTTGAGTCAAGAGAATATTTTTTAAAAATGTAAATAGGCCTGAATATAAAAATAAGTTTTCTTTACCCTTCCAGAAATGTTTGTAAATTAAAACTTTGAGGGATGGGATTGGAATTCAATATTAGCAGCATTGATTGAATGAACTGAAGAAAATTAGCACCCACCCCTCTTAGAAGAATTAAATATTTTAGGAAATATTAAAAAGCAGAATATTATATTAAATTATAAATTAAGTTATATAATTAGTTTAAATAATTTAAATCCCTCTAGCTGTATGTTCCATTTGTGGGTTTCATCCCACCAAATTTCCATAATGGCAACAATATCATATCTGCCCTTATTTACTTGAATTTCTAATTGTCCCTGTTTATTCCTCATACTTTGTGCATTGGTGTATAGATATTTGAGTCCATTTTGATTGACCTTGTGTTTACTGTCTACATAACCTGTGTTGTGCCTGACTGCCCCTACTTTCTTGCCACCTGTTTGATTAGTACACATGGTATGGCACTCACTATTAAATGCTTGGTTTTGCTTGACAGCAAGGTTGATAATCTTACCCACAGTGCATATAACAAACATCTATGTTATAGGCACTGATAGCCCTATTAATTTTAGATTGCTGGGGACAGAAATGTTCTATATCAATTAATTCTCTGTTCCCATTGCTCAGTTTAAATGTTTATTCAGAAAATCTGTGAATTTAATGCCAAGCAACTCAGTCCCTTTCTTTGATGGATGCAAACCATCTCTTTTGTACAGTTTTTCATTGGACCAGCTGCAGACATCAAGATTAATAAAACCAAAGTCTTCCCTTTTACACCACTCCTTAAACCACACATTAAACTCTGCTACATGCTGGCCTTTCCCTTTTTGTTCCTTATATACTGGTAAAACCTCTGAAAAGATAAGCTTACAGCCTATACTACTAAGTTCATACCCAAAGCTCTGGAAATCATTCTGCACAGAAAGTACATCTTTAAAGCGCTCCATGGCATAGGACCCGGGTGCCTTCGAGACCGACTTCTGCCACCAATAGCCTCCCACCGACCAGTCCGCTCCCACAGAGAGGGTCTCCTCAGGGTGCCATCGGCCAAGTTATGTCGGCTGGCGACACCCAGGGGGAGAGCCTTCTCTGTGGGAGCCCCAGCCCTGTGGAACAAACTGCCCCCGGAAATACGTAAGATCTCCGACCTCCGGGTGTTTCGCTGTGCTCTGAAGACCCTGTTGTTCCACCAGGCCGGGCTATTAACATAACGTTTTAAATTGGGGTATTTTAAATTTCTGGGATTTTAAATTGGAGCCTAATTATTTAATGATTTTAAATTTTAATTGTTGTTTTGTTTCTGTGTTTTTAAATAGGCTGTACACCGCCCTGAGTCCTTCGGGAGAAGGGCGGTATAGAAATAAAATTATTATTATTATTATTATTATTATTATTATTATTATTATTATTATTATTATTATTATTATTATTATTATTATTATTATTATTTTTGGGACAGATCATTTGTGCCAAGATGTATAATAGCATCAACATCATAGTCCTTACTGGCATTCTTGACTATCATAAAAATACACCTCTTAGAGGCATATAGAGAAGGGCGGGGCTTGAGGAAGACCGGGCTGACATCACGGTGATATGACGCATCTCCACGGGGTTCCGTGGGATTGTGCTGAAATTTGAACAGCAAGGAGGTTCTGATGGACCTAAATCACCTCGGAGGGGTGATGAAGTAAGAGAGCACACTCCACCAATCTCAGGGAGCTCGCAATCTCCCTGATTGATCTGGACAAGGCTCTCAATCTGGCAGGAAGAAAAGGACAGCCACTGTGTGCCTGACCGAAGCTGTGACAGCCACCGATAAAGAAAGCACGGAAGACTGAGGAACAGTGTGAACAATCTGGGTGAGAGACTTCTAATTTCTGACTTCTACTGAGAAATGAGTCCTCTGGAAATTAGTCTGGGTGAAAGTGGGACCCCAAAGGAGGAGGTGGAATTGTTTTCCTTCCACCTCTTAAGAAAAGCGGCAAGCAAGCCTGAGAGCCATTTTTAAAACTGGAAGAAACAAAGTTAAGATAACTTTTTAAAAGAGTGAAAAACTTGGAAACTAGGACTGGGGACCTCAAATATAATATTGACTAACTTGGAAGATTTGGGGATTGTAAAATTTGGATTTAGAGAACCTTTTTTTGGAAAACTTGGATAGGAAAATATAATATAAAATAAAAGGAAGACAGGGGAGAGAAACAGAGCAACAGTGACACCTATAGGCAGAAGGAAATAAGAAGTATAACCTTGAAAGGCTGAAGGAGATAAAGACTGGCTGTTAAAGCAAAGAATATTTGTATCAATAAGCTGTTTATATTAGATAACTGAGACAGAGAGTGAAACACTGAGACTTCTTAAAAGACTTCTTGGAACTCAAGTGGAAGCTAAATAGATAAAGCAAACAGAAGCTGAGAACAGCAAAATATTTTTCTTCTCTTTTATTTTTTGCTCTGTGAACTCTCCCTCAGAAGATTAAGGCAGTTGGCAGTTGGATTTTGAATTTTGAGGCATGGTAGGCCTATGTGGATAAGAGAGGAAGAAAAGTCTGGTGGCTCAGCAGACTGATAGCATTGTGATTAACACCAGCTGTCTGCAATTACTGTAAGTTCGAATCTCACCAGGCTCAAGGTTGACTCAGCCTTCCATCCTTTCTAAGGTAGGTAAATTGAGGACCCAGTTTGTGGGGGCAATAAGCTGACTTTGTATAAATATACAAAAGTATGAAGGCTATTGCTTAACGCATTGTAAGCCGCCCTGAGTCTCTGGAGAAGGGCGGCATATAAATCAAATTAAAAAAAAAACCTTTTGAAGAATATACAAGTCAACAGTTTAACAACTCTTGGAGTACAATTTATATTTTCACTATCCTCTTGGATTACAATTAATAGTTTTATTTTCCCTTTTTTGGGTGGATTACAATTATGCTTAAATTTGTTAAAATATTTCAAAATGAAGAAAACTACATCTGCACCATCTTCAGCAGCAGCAGCATCTAGCTCAGCAGGTCAAAGGTCATTGGATGCTATGTTGCAGCAAGAGAAAATGCGATCCAAGCCATGATTCAGACCATGCATGAAGATATTAAGGAAAAAATAGGAAAAGTAGAGGATAAAATAGAGAGTTTTCAACAAGCAATGGCTAAAAATGAACAACGCATTCAGAAAGTAGAAGAGAAAGCTGAACAGACAGAGATAAGAGTGGAAGAGGTTGATTACAGACTTACCCTAGCAGACAAAAGTCATCAGAGAACAATAATATCACTTAAGATGGATAAGGCTGATTATTACCTGCAATTTCAGAATATTGAAGAAGAAATGGAGAAAATTTAGTGGAGATAATGGCAGAGCTGCTGGCAAATGCTTTAGAGGTGACCAAAAAAAAGGTGCTTGCTGAGATGAATGAAATATTTAAAGTTCACACTAGATACATGACAAGAAATAGACACCCTAGAGAGGTGCATGGTGCAAAGGCAAAAGACCAGAGAGAGACAAGAACGACCAGAACAACAAAACCCTATAAATAAAACCATGGAAGAAGAAATAAAATTACTGTCAATAAATATAAATGGATTGAATTCAGCTATAAAGAGGAAAGGGATTTTTAGTAAATTAGAAAAATTAAAATTAGATATAATTTGCTTACAAGAGGTTCATATTAAAAAACAACATAAAAAACTGTTGGAATATTCTAAAATTGGGAAATTATATACCTCTCTATCACAACATAAGAAGGGAGGAGTAGACTTCTGGTTGATATTGTGGAAATATCAGACAAAGGAAATGGAGCTTCGTTCCTTATGCTGACTTCTTCCTGTTTGTGGGCTCCGAGAGGAGCCAAAGCTGCCCTGTAGGGGTGGTGAAGCAAGGAGGGGCACCCTGTGAGGTCGAGAAGAGTCGCAGCTCTCCTGTCTGACCCAGGGTTCTTTTTCCCTCTCAACCATGGCAAGAAGAAAAGGCAACCTAAAGATGGCTGCCACAAAGCTGGGACAACCAAAGAACAACCTAAGACTGGTGCTGGAGTGAAGTAGGTGAACTGTGCTGGAAATGGGGAGAGGATTTCTTTTTGCCTTAAACTTAACCCCAAGGAATAATTTAGAACTATTGGCTCAGAATTATTTGTTAAAGTGGCATCTAATCATTCTGAGGAACTATCAGACCGGAAGTGAAAGGTGCAAAAGAGAAAAATAATAAATTTTGAAATAAACAGAAAATTGGACTCTTAAACTGGGAAGACGTGGTATTGGGAAGGCATTTTAGTGCTGGAATTATTTACTTACAAAACTTATTCTGCTTTTGGAGATGGGACTCTTATGGATTGTTTAAATGAAATGAAATTTACTAAAATCTAAGCTGAGAGTTGAAATCTAAGCTGCTGATGAAAGGAAAAATTACAAGCCTGGAAATACCTATATGAAGGACTGTGAAAATATTTTGTGGATTTTTTAAAGCTACCCTATGACTACTGGAGACCCAAATATGAAAAGGAAGCTATTTAATTAAAGGGACACCTGAATGTTTTGCTAAAAGATTGAACTTGTAAAGGAGATGCAAAGAGACTTTTGGTAACCTCTGGGTTAAATGGAACTGATTGTTTACTTATGGGATATAAAGAACTGGGACTAGTGCACTCCTTGAAGGGCAACTTCAAGGACTGAATAAATAGTTCTTGGATTGCTGGATAAAAGTTAATTTTTAAAAAAATAAATAAGATGCTTATTTATTTATAAATAAGATCAAGAGCCTTGATAGTACAGTGGTTTAGTGCACTCTGTCATTAACACAGCTGCCTGCAATTTCTGCTGGTTCGAATCTCTCCAAGGCTCAAGGTTGACTCAGCCTTCCATCCTTTCTAAGGTAGGTGAAATGAGGACCCAGTTTGTGGGGGCAATAAGCTGACTTTGTATAAAATATACAAAAGAATGAAGGCTATTGCTTAACGCATTGTAAGCTGCCCTGAGTCTCCAGAGAAGGGCAGCATATAAATCAAATTTAAAAAAAAATTGTCAGAGTATCAATATTCATAAACTGGAATAGATTAGCCAATGAATATGTATAGCAACTAAGTCAGCTAATGAGGGCTGTTTTGGGAGTTGAGACAGACTGGAGCCAGGGTGTGTCTTAGTCTGCAACTTCTGAGTCTGTGCAGAGAAACTGAAACTAGTCTGCTCTGCTGAAATGAAACTAACCGTTCTCTCCTCTTGCTTGTAACTGCTACCAGATAAGAAGAATCTATATTGGAATTGTAAATTTACTTCATGTGTTATTATATATATATAAAGAAGTTAATGAATCCTGCTGAATCAGTTTACCTGTGTGTGCTTTCTGGATTTAATTTCTGCAACAAACTCTGACATTTATAAGGAAGAAATGAGTGGAATTTCGAAGGAGATGGCGTTACTTTTTCAAAACCTAAAAGACATCATGGAGAAAGGATTCAAGAAGATTACAGAAAAAATGGAAAATATCATACAAGGGATGATGAGTAAAGACCAAGACACCCAGGAAAGGGAGGAGCCAACAGAAGAAATGAAGGAAGAAGAAGACAAAGAGGAGACAACAATGAAAATAACAGTGATTGATGAATTAAACCAGGGAAAAGAGTTGGAAGGTGCGTTTGAAAGGGAGATAGGGGCCTGGGCAGAAATTTTGAAACCTAGGCCACTGCCTAGGTTTCTCTAAGAGGGTAGAGGTGGGAGAAATACCTAGATTGAACAGCCAAGAAGCAGATGCAGATAGAGGTAAAGCTCCAAGAGAGGAAGTTGGGAGGCAAGCCACACAAAAAAAAAAAGCATAGCAATTAAAGTATTTAAGTGGAGAAGAGATGATGAATAGATGATTTCTCTTTTTTCTTGTTCTGATTTGCTTCTCCTTTTCTCTCTCTCTCTTTTCTTTTTTTTTAGGTAGGTGACATGACTAGAAGTTAGGTAGGATAGAAAGGAAAAGTCTTTTAATAAAGGGTGACATGATTAAAAGTTAGAATAAGTGATAGAAAGAAGTGAAGGGGGAATATTAGTTATACTGTACACTTTTATATAATAAAATAAAAGTAATAACAAGAGAATATATGGAATAATTGCACAATTACAGATTGCAACTTAATATAAATGTGTATCATTATTAGAAATATATAAGTTGACTGAATGTAATAACTATGATTAATTCTACTAGTTTTATTTGTATTAGTATGTATGACACCCAAGTGCCACACTGTTCACGCATTGATTTGATATGTTTGTAAAAAATAAAAAAATAAAAAGTAAGAATCAAGAAAAAAAGGAAAAATAGAAGAGAGGAGTAGCTCTTTATATAAAAGAAACAATAAATGTTAAGCAAATTCTCACGGATGAAGAAGGGAGGATTTTGATGGTGGAGAGAACAATGAATCACAAACAGATACTTTTGGTAGCAATTTATGCAGTGAATAGCAATCAAGAGGACTTTTATGGTAAACTTTATGGTAAATAGAATTGGAATATGAAAATATATGTATAGTAGGAGATTTTAATGCAATTGTGGACCCAGAATTGGACTATAAAACTAGGAAAGTAAATAAAAAAGCTAGGAAAACGCTCCCAAAAGCTTTTTTAAAAATGGCAGAAGAATTAGGTATTTGAGATGTATGGAGCAAGATATATCCCAAGGAAAAGCAATGTTCATTTTATTCAAATCAGCATATGTCTTGGTCAAGAATAGATATGATATGGATGACAGCTGAATTAAGATCTAATGTACAAGAAATAGACATAGAAAAAAGTAATTGGGCAGATCATAATCCAATAAAAGTTAAATGGAAAGGACAAAAAATGGAAATCAAGATGCTGAATCAATCAATATTAAAAGACAAGGAATTTATTCAGTTCATGGAAAAAGAATTAAACTTTTTCTTTAAAGAGAATAGAAAAGAAGAGACCTCATTACAAAATGTATGGGACACAGCAAAGGCATATATTAGAAGTTTAGTTATAATTTACATGGGAAAGAAAAATAAGAAGAAACAAAACCAAAATATAGAATATTTAAATATAGTGGATATTTGGCAGGTTCTGCACCCATATATTTAAATATTTAAATATAGAATATTAGAAGAATATAGGAGGTTAGAGATGGAATTATAAAAAGAACCACAAAAAAAGTCTAAAAATTAAATGGAATTAACAAAATATAAGTTGAATTTAATAGATAAAGAAGAATTATCACAAAAAATTAAAAGCACTAAACAAATATTTTTTTGAAAATGCAAATAAACCAGGAAGGTGGCTGGCATACAAATTGAAAAAGGAGAAGGAAAAAAAACTGATATACCAATAAATTGACGAGGAAGGAAACCATAGAGGAAGGAAACCTTAGAAGAGCCTGTAGTACAGTGGACTAAAGCACTGTTATTAACAACTGCTGCTTGCAATTACTGCAAGTTCGAATCTCACCAGGCTCAAGGTTGACTCAGCCTTCCATCCTTTCAAAGGTAGGTGAAATGAGGACCCAGATTGTGGGGGCAATAAGCTGACTTAACGCTTATTGTAAGCCGCCCTGAATCTCCGGAGAAGGGCGGCATATAAATTAAAGAAAAAAAATCAAAATGACAATAAAAAGAAAGTGATCCAAAACTATTAAAAATTATATGATCAAGAGACAATTTCAGAAGATAAAATAAAACAATACTTAGAAAAAGTGGAATTACCTGAAACAGTGAAAGCTCTGCTAGATGAATGTATACCAATGATGGAATTATCAGAAGCAATTAAGAGACAAAAGAATCACAAAACACCGGGCCCAGATAGTCTACCAGCAGAACTCTATAAAGTCTTAGAAAATATTTTAAGTATACCAAAGTTGGAAGTGTTCAATGAAGTACTGCTAGAAGCAAAAGTACCAAATTCATGGACAGAAGCATATATTATTCTCATACTGAAAGAAGATTCAGACCTACAACAGATAAAAAATTACAGACCAATATCCTTACTGAATGCTGACTATAAAATATATGCTTCAATAATTGCATAAAGACTAAAAAGGTTCTTAAACCAATTTATACACTCAGATCAAAATGGATTTTTATATGAGAATATGAGAATAATTTTAAATACACTGGAGTTCTATGAAGCAGATCCAGGGAAGCAAATGGCATTGATTTTCCTAGAAGCACAGAAAGTATTTGACAATGTGAACTGGCAGTTTATGCTAGCACAATTAAAAGATATGGATTTTGGGGAGAGATTAATTAACATGATTAAGGCGATATATTATAAACAAACAGCAAAGGTGATATGACAGAGAAGGTTAACATTAAAAAAGGTACAAGACAAGGATGCCCCTTGTCCCTTCTATTATTCATATTGACACTGGAAGTATTAAATAGAAATATTAGACAAGACGCAGAGATAAAAGGTATGGAAATAAAAAAGGAAAATATAAACTACAGGCATTTACAGACGATCTAGTCTTCATTTTGGAAGATCCACAAGAAACAGGGCCTAAATTAAAAAAAAAATAGAGGAATATGGCAAAGTGGCAGGATTGAAAATAAATAAAGAGAAAACTAAGATATTAGTTAAAAATCTTACAGATGTGCAGAAAAAAGAGTTAATGAAGAGAACAGATATTCAGATTACTAAGAAAGTAAAATACTTAGGGATTCACCTGACAGCAAGATGTATAACTATTAAAGAAGATAATTACTATAAATTGATGCAACAAATTAAAGCAGATCTGGAGAAATGGAAAAAATTGCAATTATCATTAATAGGAAGAATAGCTACAATAAAAATGAGTATATTACCAAGATTACTATATCTATTTCAAACTATTCTGATAAAAGTGGAAAAAAATACTTTGTAGAACTCAATAAAGTAATATATATTTTGCAAGCGAAAAAAAGCAAGAATAAGTTTTAAAATGCTACAAGATGCAAGGAATAAAGAAGGCTTTGGGCTGCCGAATTGGGAATTGTATTACCAAGCTGCAGTACTTATATGGGTGAAAGAATGGATTGTATTGAGGAATACAAGACTATTGATTTTGGAGGGGCACAATTTGCAATTGGCCTGGCATGCCTTCTTGCGGTATGGGAAAAATAAAATTCATGGTTACTTTTTTTTTAAAAAAAATTTCTCCTTTTTCATTTTTTAGAGTTCATGGAATATAGCAGGGGAATGGGGAAGAGAGTATGTAACACTGCCACCTAGTGGATTGGATATTTTGTTTCCTTTTTGGTTTAAAAAGTAACAACTGTGCTATATTGTGTTTCAACTCAAGGACTCTGAGCCCTTTCATAGATAAGATAGTTGGAAAAACATCAAAAGAACATTTAAACTATCTGCAGAATTGTTTATTCAGGTGTTCTTCGGGGAAGTATTAGTGGCAGGAACCTGAGATTGAATGAGAAGGAATTTCTAGTGACTTTGAAAGAAAATTGCAAATAATACTTGGAATGATGAAATCTGAATGACAATGCAAATGGAGAGTGATTGAACTTAAGAGCAACGTGAAGCAGATCATACAGCAAAGTGTGCCTGCTGCATCATTGTAAAAGAACTTTTTTATATTTTTGGTTGCTTTTCCCTTTTGCTCTTTTATGACTGAGAGAAGTTATTGAGCAATTAATCAATCAACGAGTTGGGCAAATAACAACAACAACAACAAAAAACATTAGAAAATTTATATATCTACAAGTATATATCTATATTAATATTATATACATTACATATTCCATTTTAGATAATCTAAATTAATTGTGAACTTATTTAAAATTTATTAAGTACTTTTTAGATTTTTTTATTAAGGAATCTATATATAGATTTTATTAAGGAATCCTATATATAGGACGCTATAATCTTATATATTCTTTAATTGGATTTTTCCTTTTCTTCTCCTCCTTTCTTCTTCTTTCTTCTCCTCCTTTCTTCTTCTTTCAATTATTGATTCTTAATCTTGATTAGCTTTTTATAACTTAAAATATTGAATATTGAGATTGCATAATTAATTATCTATATGTGTACTTAGATTGCTCAAGATATATTAGAAAGTCATCAGTGCTTAAGTGTTAAATAAGGATAGGTAAAGATAATTTGCTTAAGTAGTGGTAGCAGGTGAGAAGGTTACCTTAGTTCAAATTAGTTTAACTATTAATTGATTAATAAGTGACTTATTACAAGATAGATTTGTGCAAAAGATAAAAATTTGAATTATTGAATTATTGTATTACTAAACAAAATTGAATAGTGGAACGGAAGGGAACGATTTAATATAAATTCATTTGATAGAGGCAGTTAAATATTGGTGGATGACAATCTGGAAAAACATTGAAAATATAACAAGAAAACAGGAAAAGGTATTAAAGGAGATGACGAGCTTCTCATCCACGGTGACAAAAACAGGAAAGAAAACACCCTCAAATCCCACGATCACAACGACATCACCTGCTACACAGAAATTGACTGAAGGTTTCTCTAAAATGGAGAAATCAGGAATGCTACCCACAATGCAAGCAATGCAATCAACATTGACAGCAATACAGGACACGATGATTATGTTGCAAGAAAAAATGTCTAGTAACCATACTGAATTGAAGACAGATATTAGGGCATTAGATCAAAAAATGATTGGTATACAGGAATCGATACAAACTAATGTACAGAAGATTAAAAAGATGGAAGTTAAAATGGAACAACAGGAAAAAAATTTAGATACGGTTGACCAAAAACTGATGGAACAGAACAGGGAATTGGCAGACTGAATTACCCAATTGGAAATGGATCGAGCCTCCTTCTATCTCTGTTTCCAAAACATTGCGGAAGATAAGGAAGAAGATCTGTGCCAGGTGATGGCAGAATTAATTGCTGAGGTGTTGCAACAAGATAAATTGGATATTATAAAGGAAATTGACGAGGCGTATAGGGTCCAGACAAATTATACACGAAGAAATAAATTGCCAAGGGAGGTGCATATAAGATTCGCAAGGAAGAAGGTAAAGGATATCCTCTATAGTATGGCAAGAGATGATCCAGTCATGTATAAGGGAAAGGAGGTGATTATATTGAAACAAATTCCAAGGAGGGTAAGGGAGATAAGGAGAGATTATAGGTTTTTGGCTACTCAATTAAACAAAAGGAATATTCTCTTCAGGTGGATCTTACCGGAAGGCATGTGGATCACGTGGCAAGGGAATAAAGTTAAGATAGATAGCTTAGTAGCAGCTCAAGAGTTCTTGGATCAGTTATGAGCAACTGAAGAGGATCAAAGCAGTAAAGAGGAGTTAGAGGCGGAAACATCGAAAGAAGAAGCAACCCAGCAGAAAAGAGAGAAAGAAGGGACATCAAAGGAAAAGGAGGAGGAAGATAAGGATAGTAAGGAGACAAAGAAAGACCAAAGTCCACAAAGAGTCACACACGCCAAGAAGTATTAGGATAGTATACAAAAATTAAGAGATGGATGATTGGAAATTGATATCGGTTAACGTAAATGGCCTAAACGATAACAAAAAGAGGATTTTTTTTTTTTACAAAATTAGCTAAACAAAATATGGATATAGTGTGCCTTCAAGAGGTTCATATTAAAAAGGGAAATCAAAAATATTTGGAATATAAGAAATTGGGGAATCTTTATGCAACCCTAGCTGACAAAAAGAAAAGGGGAGTAACATTGTACATCAAGAAGGAAATAAAAGCCGAACTAAAATATGCAGACCCGAAGGGAAGGGTATTAATGGTGGAAGTTAAAAGAGGCAACTATCCAATTTTATTAACAGCAATTTATGCCCCGAATGAAAACCTAGGGGACTTTTATAAAAAATTAGGAAAGAGATTAAGCATGATGGATAAGAGCAAGATTTGCATAATTGGTGATTTTAATGGGGTAATAGATTCGAATAGAGATTATAAGGGGACCAAAGGTAAAAAGAAAAAGAGGAAAAATTTACCAAAACAATTTTTTGATATGGTAGAAGAACTCAATCTAGTGGATATTTGGCAGGTTCTGCACCCATATCAGAGGCAGTATACATATTATTCTAATCCTAAAAAATCTTGGTCTAGGATTGATATGATGTGGATAAGCAGAGATATAGGGTTAGATATTAAGTCAACAGAAATCATGCCCAACATTTGGGCAGACCATAATCCATTAGAGGTTAAATGGGAATGTATGCACAAGAGAAGAAATACAAGATGGAGATTAAATAATCAATTTCTAAAGGACAAGCAAAATGTTGAGAAAGTAAAAAAAGAATTAAATCTATTTTTTGAAGTAAATGAAAAGGAAGTAACATCTCGAGGTATCATATGGGATACAATGAAAGCGTACATAAGAGGACTAGCAATATCGTATAGTGCACATAGGAATAAGGAAAGAAGAGAGAGGCAGAAGGCACTGATAGAAGAATTAGGGAAAGCTGAGAGGGAACTACAACATAAACCAGATAATAAGGTTGTTAAAGAAAATTGGATGGTTATACGGCACAAATTAAACGTTATAGATCAAGAGGAATTGGTGTACAAAATGAAACGAACCAAACAATATTATTTTGAAAATGCAAACAAACCGGGCAGGTGGCTGTCCTATAGGTTAAAAAAAGAAAAAGAGAAAGGCATAATTCATCAATTGGAAGACCCGGAAGGCCACCTTAACAATAAACAGGAAGATAAATTGGAGATTGCCCAAGAGTATTATGCGGCTCTGTATGCAGAAGAACAAATTCCTAATGAAAAGGTGGTCCAATACTTGTCAAAAGAAAGTCTTCCAAAAATCGGGGAAGAAGATAAAGAAATACTTAATAAAGAAATAACGATGACAGAATTAAGGATGGTAATATCAAAACTTAAAAAGAACAAATCCCCAGGCCCAGATGGACTTCCAGGGGAATTTTACAAAAATTCGGATTTGGAGGAAATTTTGTTACCAAAGTTGTTAGAAATTTATAATGAGGCCCTAACAGAATCCAAAATTCCAGAATCATGGAGAGAGGCGTATATTACTCTCCTCCAAAAAGGAGAAGACCCAAAATTAATTAAAAATTATAGACCGATCTCCCTCCTGAATATGGACTACAAAATCTATATGGGTATCTTAGCAGGAAGGCTAAAAATAATTTTGAATAAATTAATACACAGTGATCAAAATGGATTCCTCCCTGGGAGGCAAATCAGGAATAATACAAGGATGATAATAGACATATTGGAATACTATGAGGAATACCCGAACAAAGAAATGGCATTGGTCTTTGTCGACGCCCAAAAGGCATTCGACAATCTTAATTGGCAATGTATGAAACAACAAATTATCCAAATGGAATTCGGATCAAATTTTGTCAATACGATATCCACAATTTATCAAAAACAAAAGGCTAACATATTACTGAATGGAGAATTAACTAAGGCTTTTCAAATTAGAAAAGGGGTCCGACAAGGGTGCCCTCTATCCCCACTTCTATTTATTTTAGCACTAGAAGTACTCTTGAGAAAGATTAGGAACAATAATGAAATAAAGGGTTTGACAATCAGAAAAGAGATATATAAGATACAGGCATTTGCAGATGATGTGGTATTAATCATGGAAGAACCATTAGAATCAGGCACTAAAATTCTGGAAGAATTGGGCAAGTATGGGGAGGTAGCAGGCCTTAAATTAAATAAATCCAAAACTAAATTAACAACAAAAAATATGATGGAGGTAAGGAAAAAAGTACTGGAAGAATCAATGGAGATCCAAACCGCCAAGAAGGTAAAATACCTGGGGGTCTGGATTTCATCAAGGTGCTCGGCCCTCAGAGAGGATAATTATTTACCATTGATTAGAAATATTAAACAGGATCTGGAAAAGTGGGGAAGACTACAGATATCATTATTAGGCAGAATCGCGGCAATAAAAATTAGAATATTACCCAAGTTATTGTATCTATTCCAAACGGTCCCTGTGAAATTAGATAAAAAAATTTTTTTGGAGCTCAATAGCATCATCAGGAAATTTATTTGGGAGGGAAAGAAACCAAGGATAGCAATTAGGAATTTACAGGACAAGAAGGAAAGAGGGGGTTTCGGATTACCTAAATGGGAGTTATATCAAAAAGCTGCAAACCTAGTATGGCTGAAAGAATAGGCAACCCTGAGAAATAAAAGACTGTTAACTTTAGAAGGGTATGATCTCCAGAAGGGTTGGCATGCATATCTCTGGGATACTGGGAAGAAGATAAAAACTTATTTCCATAGACATAAAATAAGGGAGATATTGATACAAATATGGGGAGAGATGAGACAGAAGCACTATAGGAAAATTCCGAGATGGCTTTCCACCATGGAGGCTATAATATATCCAAATATATTAGAAATGGGTAAAACGGTCAGATACAATGAATTATTAGATGGGGGAGGGAACCTTAAAACAAGGGAAGAATTGATGGAACAAGGTATTTCTATAGACTGGTGGCCATATAACCAAATTAAATCTAGATATAAAAAAGATAAGGAGGAATTTGGCATTGAAACGAGCATAAATGGATTTGACAAGATATGGATGGGTACGGACGACAAAATTCTAGCTAAATTATATAATTACTTATTGGAGTACGATATGGCAGAGGAAGTAGTTAAAGAACCGATGTTAGCATGGGCCAAAAATATAGGACAGAATATAAATCTGAACGAATGGGATTCAATATGGAATAATAATCTTAAAATGACAAAGGCGACGGCTTACAAGGAAAACCAATACAAGCTGTTTTATAGATGGCATATGGCCCCAGCTAGGATAGCAAAGATCTACCCCAATTCGAGCCCTAAATGTTGGAAATGTGACCATCAGCAGGGTACTTTTTATCATTGCTGGTGGACATGTAATCAGGCACAAAAATTCTGGAGGATGATATGGATGTGGATTAGAGAAATAATAAAAGAAAATTTTGATTTCGACCCAAAAGCCTTTCTCCTGGGAATTTTGAAAACTGAATATGCAAAAAAGAAAAAGTATTTAATTATACATATTCTGACAGCCGCTAGAATTTCCTTTGCCCAGTATTGGAAAGAAAAACAAATACCACCTCAAGAACATGTTATTGGAAAAATATTGGAGTGCGCCGAAATGAACAAATTGACTTCAGAAATTAATGACAGAGAAGATTCGGAATTTTATAGCGTGTGGGACATGTGGTACGAATGGATGGGGAAAAGAAATAAAGAAGGAAATAGAGATTAAATATTAATTAATTAACAAAATCTATATGAATAGTATTATATTTAGTCTTAGAGAGTTGAGCACTATTATCTTTAAGTGTTTTGAAATTAAATCTAGCTTTAAGAAACAATATCAAATAAAAGACAAGTAATAATGCATGTAGATGTATATATGTATATAATTGCACCAATGAACCGAAAATGTACCGAATGTATCACTATATGTTATAATAAAAATCAAATTAAAAAAAAAAAGAGAGAGAGAGAGAGAAGGAATTTCTAGTGACTTTGAAAGAAAATTGCAAATAATACTTGGAATCTAATTTTTTAAAAAAAACACCTTTGGATTTTACATAGAAGTGATCTTTATTTGGACATTTTTTCTATTTTTTTTTCTTCCCAAGTGACAGCTCTCTGTACCTTTCCCCTGTGTAAGTATTTTTAAATGGACTATGAATAATTTTCTTTTTACATAAATACATAGAGATGGTCAAGGTGGTTAATACTTTTCATTGAACTGATTTGGATTAAGGCATACAAGTGCCTGAAGATTGCTTTTCGGCTTTTTGATGGTTTTTCCTTTTTCTTCTTTTTCTTCTTTTTTTGTATTTTATCGATTTTTGGAGTAATATTTGCCTTTGCCATAACTGGATTAAGGTATAGAAGAACCTGAAGAAATTATTTTTTCTTTTTCTTTTCTTTTTCTTTTTTCTTCCTCTTCCATCTGTTTAAAGCTTTTGTGACCACTTCACAGAATGAGTAGAAAAGTAACGGCTATTGGCTCTTCCACAACTACGTCCTCTTCATCACCATCTGGAGGACAGCGATCCATACAGATTGATGTTACAGCAGGACAAGGAGAGGGAAAAGGAGAAAGAAAAGGAGACGACATTACAGATGATTTTACAAGTAGTTCAGAAGATTGAACAAAGAATAGAGAAGACAGATGAGAAAGTGGAGAGCATACAGCAAATGATGGGGTATTTTTTGTAAATATTTTTTTTTCAAACATAAACATAAAATATAACTTTCAAGAACAGAGTCTCAATCTGGTCATAGATGGTTACCACACTTACATTCCTTTAACAAGCTCCATTCAATTTCCCATTACATCTTTTACGGATAGAAATTCAAAACATAAAAAAAAACAGATTTTAACATAAAGTCTAGCATCTTCACCTAAATAAATCCATTATATCAATACAATTTTAATTTCAAACTAACTTTCGCTCATTTTTATATCTATATATCAATCCTGATTTTATCTTGTTCTTCTTCACCTTGTATCTTTTACCATCAGTATCAAAATAATTTTTAACAATATTCTAACCTCTTATTCTAATTATTTACCTTACAATTTTATCACCACAAATCTTAATTTCAAATTCAATACAGCTCCATTTTTATTACACTTTATAAAACAAAATTCTATCTAATTCTTGATCTCTTGACCCTTTTCCTCGAATCTTAGTATCTTAAACACACTTAAACACACTTATCATCTATTACAGTTTTCATGTTACACAGGTTTATCACAAAAACATGTTTTATTTATACTAATTTCCGGCATACTTTCTTCCATACCTCCCTCTAGTGTTTGGCTGTTTTCCAGCATATTATGTTTGGCTGATTCCCAGCATAGTATCCTCCAGAGCACCAACTATTTTTGGCTAATTTCCAGTATAGTCTCCTCCAAACCTACCAACATTATTGGCTAATTTCCAGCATATTTTCCAGCATAATCTCCTCCAACTCTCCTCCTGTTTGCTTGGCTGATTTTCAGCATTTTATTAGCTGATTTCCAGCATATTATGTTTGGCTGATTTCCAGCATAGTCTCCTCCAACTCTCCTGTAAGTGTTTGGCTGATTTCCAGCATTTTAACTAGTTTCCAATGTATTTCATCCGAGTCTCAAACTCTTATTTAGTTGATTTCATCCCTCTTATTTTAATTTTCTCTTACAATATAGTTATCTATTTTGTGTCAGTTTCCCAACATACTCTTTCAAATTAATTCTCAATATATTTCATAATAATCATCATTTCCAGCATATATTAAATTAAATCACAATTTGTTGCTAAAATCTGTGTATCTTATATTTTGTTTAATAAAACCTTAATCAAGCATAATCACCAATCTAGCATTTGTTTGCATATTAAAATTAAAACATATTACATCAAACAGTAAATTTTCTTAAAGTTGTCTCACATTAAAATATACGCTTCTTTATTGTTTTTAACCACCTATATATCATCTTCTATTTTAGTTGCCATCTCTTATTTTCTATTTTTATTACTTCAAAAACCCTCCTGTTTTTATCCAAAAATCATATATACCTTTAGGCTTTTAAACTTTATATTTCAATTTAGTTACATTTAAATTTTTCTACTTTATTTCTTCCTTTTCTTCCTTTTTCTATCTGTCCATAAATGTTCCATTTCAAAGTTCATCTGCTCAAATTAAAAAATTTTGTATGTCCCTTTAATGCTTTATAATGTCTGTTCCATGTGTGATGCATCAACTTCCTGTCTTTTATTCCTACGCCACACCTAATTTTTTTTGCTAAGCTTGTTAATTTCCATTGTCAAATGTCCAAAATATTCCTTCTTTCTTCTTAAAATCATCCAGGACAGAATAGAGATCTCCAAATTCCATAGATCTAATGTTAATTTCAAAGTAATCCAAAGTAAAAAGCCATTTAAAAAGTTTCTTTTCCAAAAGGAAAGGGAAAGGGAAATCTTTTCAATCCACTCTCCTGCTTAGTCACCGCAGATTCAATGGCAATTATATAGCCATCCGTCTGTCTTTCTTCATTAGCTTCGTTAACTTTCAAAGGTGTAAACTCCCAAAGATACATTTCTCCAATCCACTCCAAATAAGAAAAAAAAAAGTCACTTTTCTAAATTGTTAAAAGCCAATTCTTCCAAATTTACTAAAACAAAGTCTGTCTTGGGTCTTTATTTCCATTTTTTTTCTTTTTGATCTTCAAGCCCCACAGTTCTGTAGCCGCTATTTAAAGTTGGAGTCTTATTTTTTCCAAAAAACCCAAATAATCCTGTTGTTTTGCCTGGGTTGGTGTTATTCACCCGGTTTTGAGATACTTGCTCTTTCTTCTTCTTCTCTCCTGCATGATCTTGTGTCCTGGTCTGCCGTGGCTTTGTGGCAACCGCCATGACTGCCTACCCCCACTGCCGGCTTCGAGGATTCCCTCTGGCCTCCAAGGAACTTGCCTGTTCCTCTTGGCACACTGAGGCACTCCTCTTCACCCCCCATCTCTGCAAGCTGGGGGACGGTCCGAAGACTGATCGAACGGTGGTTTGTCATTCAGGGTTTTCGCAGGCTCATTAGAGCCCACTATTTTCCCGACTGTGGCACCGCGGCTCCAGACCAGAAGTCAGCAAATGATGTTGAAATGTGAAGATAGACTCCAAAAAATTGAGGAAAAGGAGGAGCAAAGGGAGAAAAAAATCAGAGATATTGACACTAGACTGGAAGAAGTTGAACAAGACAAGAGTGGAATAGTTGGATGGGAGATGGATAGATCAGAATTTTATCTCAGATTTCAAAATATAGAAGAAGAAAAGGGAGAGAACCTGGCGGAAGTAATGATAGAAATATTAGCAGATGCATTAGAAATCACGAAGGAAAAGATGATGGACAGCATAGACGAGATATTTCGAGTTTATACAAGATATGCAATGCGCAATAAACTACCATGAGAAATCCACATAAGGTTTACCAAAAAATTGATTAAAACACAAATACTGCAGATGGCTAGAGAAAAAACACTGAAGTACAAGGAGAAAGAAATTGTGGTTTTAAAGCAAATACCAAGAAGAGTGAGGGAGATGAGAGAATATCAATTCCTGACTAAAATATTACTACAAAAAGGTGTGAATTATAGATGGTTGATTCCAGAAGGATTAGTGCTAACGTGACAACAGCAAAGATATAGAATAGATACAATGGATAAAGCTAAAGCATTTTATGCAGAATTTCTTGGAGAGAAAGAAATGGAATTAAAAAAAGACAAAACCACTAATAGAAATCCAAGAGGAGGACTTAGCAGTGATTGAAAAAGTGGAAGGGGCAGTAGGGGGCATTGGGGAATACAAAGAACAATGTGAACCGAGATATACTAGGGCAACAAATCCTTCTTATAAAATATGAACATGAAAGAGAAAAAAATGATTTCAATAAATATACAGTCAGGTCCAGAAATATTGGGACATTGACACAATTCTAACATCTTTGGCTCTATAAACCACCACAATGGAGTTGGAATGAAACAAACACAATGTGAGTTAACTACAGACTGTCAGCTTTAATTTGAGGGTATGTACATCCAACTCAGGTGAACGGTGTAGGACTTACAGCAGTTTGCATATCTGCCTCCCACTTGTTAAGGGACCAAAAGTAATGGGACAGAATAATAATCATAAATCAAACTTTCCCTTCTTAATACTTGGTTGCAAATCCTTTGCAGTCAATCACAGCCTGAAGTCTGGAATGCATAGACATCACCAAACGCTGGGTTTCATCCCTGGTGATGCTCTGCCAGGCCTCTACTGCAACTGTCTTCAGTTCCTGCTTGTTCTTGGGGCATTTTCCCTTCAGTTTTGTCTTCAGCAAGTGAAATGCATGCTCAATGGGATTCAGGTCAGGTGATTGACTTGGCCATTGCATTACATTCCACTTCTGTCCCTTCAAAAACTCTTTGGTTGCTTTTGCAGTATGCTTTGGGTCATTGTCCATCTGCACTGTGAAGCGCCGTCCAATGAGTTCTGCAGCATTTGGCTGAATGTGAGCAGATAATATTGCCCAAAACACTTCAGAATTCATCCTGCTGCTTTTGTCAGCAGTCACATCATCAATAAATACAAGAGAACCAGTTCCATTGGCAGCCATACATGCCCACGCCATGACACTACCACCACCATGCTTCACTGATGAGGTGGTATGCTTAGGATCATGAGTAATTCCTTTCCTTCTCCATACTCTTCTCTTTCCATCACTCTGGTACAAGTTGATCTTGGTCTCATCTGTCCATAGGATCTTGTTCCAGAACTGTGAAGGCTTTGTTAGATGTTGTTTGGCAAACTCTAATCTGGCCTTCCTGTTTTTGAGGCTCACCAATGGTTTACATCTTGTGGTGAACCCTCTGTATTTATTCTGGTGAAGTCTTCTCTTGATTGTTGACTTTGACACACTTACACCTACCTCCTGGAGAGTGTTCTTGATCTGGCCAACTGTTGTGAAGGGTGTTTTCTTCACCAGGGAAAGAATTATTCGGTCATCCACCACACTTGTTTTCCGTGGTCTCCCGGGTCTTTTGGTGTTGCTGAGCTCACCGGTGCATTCCTTCTTTTTGAGAATGTTTCAAACAGTTGTTTTGGCCATGCCTAATGTTCTTGCTAGCTCTCTGATGGGTTTGTTTGTTTCTTCAGCCTAATGATGGCTTGCTTCACTGATAGTGACAGCTCTTTGGATCTCATCTTGAGAGTAGACAGCAACAGATTCCAAATGCAAATAGCACACTTGAAATGAATTCTGGGCCTTTTATCTGCATATTGTAATTGGGGTAATGAGGGAATATCACACACCTGGCCATGGAACAGCTGAGAAGCCAATTGTCCCATTACTTTTGGTCCCTTAACAAGTGGGAGGCACATATACAAACTGCTGTAAATCCTACACCGTTCACCTGAGTTGGATGTACATACCCTCAAATTAAAGCTGACAGTCTGCAGTTAACGCACATTGTGTTTTTTTCATTCCAACTCCATTGTGGTGGTGTATAGAGCCAAAGATGCTAGAATTGTGTCGATGTCCCAATATTTCTGGACCTGACTGTAAATGGACTTAATTCAGCTATTAAAAGAAGAAAGGTATTTCACAAATTAGAGAAATTAAGGTTTGATATAATCTGCTTGCAAGAAGTACACATTAAAAAGTAACATGAACAGTTACTCGTGCAGCCAAAACAGGGAAAATTTTTACTTCATTGCCACAATGTAAGAAAAGGGGAGTTGTCCTATACATTAGAAATACAATTCTAGCGGAGCAAATATATGCAGATGAAGAGGGAAGAATTTTGATGGAATTTTGAAATAATAGATAATAATATGAAAACACTTTTAATAGCAGTATATGCTCCAAACAACAATCAAGATGACTTCTATAGAAAGCTATATATGAAAATAATTGAATTGGACTATGATAATATCTGCATGATGGGAGATTTTAATGGTATAGTGGAAGAGAAATTAGATTACAAAATGCACAAGGTAATAAAGCACAGTAGAAAGATTCTTCCGAAATCCTTTTTTAAAATGACAGAGGAAATAAATCTAAAAGATTCATGGAAAGAAAGAAACGCAAAAATAGACAATATACTTTTTATTCTGACAGACACTGATCTTGGTCTAGATTAGATATGATATGGACAACAATGGGATTGACTTCGAATATAGAAAAAATTGAAATAGAAGCAAATACCTGGGCAGATCACAACCCAGTGACAGTTAAATGGAAAGGACAAAGGAGAAGATCTAGATGGACTTTAAATAATACAGTATTAAAAGAAAAGGAATTTGTGCAGAAAATGGAGAAAGAGCTGGCTTTCTTTTTTAAAGAGAATAGAAAAGAGGACACATCGATGCAAAATCTTTGTGATATAATGAAAGCTTATGCTAGAGGTCTGATAATGGATTATACAAGGAAAAGAAATATTAAGAAAAGACAAGCATATAAAATACTACAAGATGACTATAAGAGATTTGAAAAGGAACTTCAGAAATCCCCACAAAAGAAGGATATCAAAGTAAAAGTGGACACAATAAAACATAAAATGGGGTTAATGGAGAAAGAAGATCTTGCACAAAAAATTAGAAGTGCTAAACAGAACTATAACCAGGTAGATGGTTAGCATATAAATTGAAAAAAGAGAGAGAATCAAGAAAAATAACACAGCTAATGGATGACCAAGGACAAAGTAGATTTAGGAATAAAGAGAAGAAAAAAATTACACAAGATTACTATAGAGAACTGAATGAAAAAGAAAATATAGAGGAGGAAAATGTTAAACGATATCTCCAAAAGGCGAATCTACCCCAGATTCCTAAAGACATTGAAGAGATGTTAGAGAGAAATATAACTATGATGGAATTAACTGAAGCAATTAAAAAACAAAAGAATGGGAAGGCACCAAGACCGGATGGACTGCCAGCAGAATATTATAAGACATTACAGGAATCCTTGAGTCTCCCATTGTTAGAAATCATGAATGAAGTCATGTTGAAGATGGAAATGCCCAAGTCATGGTCAGAAGCATATATCACACTTGTTCCAAAGGAGGATACTGATCCACAGCAAATCAAAAACTACAGACCTATATCCCTGCTAAATTCAGACTATAAAATCTTTGTCTCAATATTGGCAGAAAGACTCAAAAGATATTTAAACAACTTTATACATTCTGATCAAAATGGGTTTCTGCTAAAGAGACAGATTAGAGACAATATGAGAATAGTTCTGGACACTTTGGAATATTATGAGGCCCATGCTGAAAAACAAACAGCTTTGATATTTTTAGATGCACAAAAAGTCTTTGATAATGTGATATATGTCTCATTGGAGACTACAATGCAATTGTAGACATAGACAAAGACTATCAAGTAGCAAAAAAAAAAAAAAAAACAAATCCAGGAAAAAAACACTACTGGATACATTTTACGATATGGTACAAGAATTCCAACTACAAGATGCTTGGAGGGAAATCAATCAAAATAAAAAACAATTTACATTTTATTCAAATCCACACCAATCATGGTCCAGAATCGACATGGCCTAGATGACATCACAACTCAAGTTAGATATCAAATAGAAATCGCTACAAATACATGGGCAGACCATAGTCTGATCGTAATAACATGGAAAGGCCACCAAACACGGGGAAGATGGATGATGGATACAGAAATCACAAAGGACAAACAATATGTAGAAATGATTCAAAGAGAATTGAAAATATTTTTCCAAATTAATGTAAAAGAACATACAGTCTGCAAAAGTTATGGGACACAACCAAAGCCTACATAAGAGGCCTAAAAATTGCTTACATAGCAATAAAATAAAATAAAATAAAGACAAACAACAAACAAAAAAGAACCTACTGACCCACCTCCAACAGTATGAATCAGAACTACAGGAAGAGCCACACAATAAAGAAATTAAAGGAAAAATTGATCTTACAAGACATAAAATAAATTTAATGACAACAACTGAGATTGCAAGGAAAATTAAAATGGCCAAACAAAACTATTTTGAGCACACAAATAAAACTGGCCGGTGGCTGGCCTATAAATTGAAAAAAGAAAGAGAGAAGAAAATGATACACCAATTAAAGGACAAAGACAGACAAATATACCACAACAATCAGGACAAAAAATGAATTGCAAAGGACTTCTTCCAAAACCTATATGCAAAAGACGAAATTCGGGAGGAAGACATCATACAATACTTAGGCTAAATAAATATTCAGGAATTAAAAGAAAACCACACCAAATCATTGAATAGATTGATTTCCATGTTAGGACTAATAGAAGCAAGGAAGAAACAAAAAAACAACAAAACACCTGGACCAGATGGCATACAATCCAAATTTTACAAGATATTCCAACAATCATTAGATGATATTTTAATACAGGTATTTAACAATGCACTCCTGGAAGCCCAAACTCCACAATCTTGGAACAAAACAATAATTACATTAATACCAAAACAGGACTCAGACCCGGCTGAAATAAAGAATTATAGACCAATCTCTCTTCTTAATGTGGACTATAAACTATTCACATCCATTATAACACAGAGACTGAAAAATTTCATTAATCATTATATACACCCAGATCAAAATGGCTTCATCCCCGGACAACAAATTAAAAATAATACAAGGACAATTATTGATACCCTTGAATATTACGAACAACGATCAGATAAGCAATTAGCATTGATTTTCCTGGATGCACAAAAAACGTTTGATAATCTTAATTGGGCATTCCTAATAACACAATTGGAAATGATGAAATTCAGGGAAAGATTCCTAGACATGATTAAAAGGATATATAATACTCAAACAGCAAAAATACTGATTAATGGAGAGACAATGGAACAATTCGATATAAAGATAGGAGTGAGGCAAGGATGTCCCCTATTCCCCATATTGTTTATATTGACACTGGAAATACTACTGAAAGAAATTAGGGAAGATAAAGAAATAACGGGACTAAAGATAAAGAACCAGCGTGGAAAAATGGCTTCAAAACAAACAAAGTCAGCTAAAGCTGATGGGGGGGGGGTTCCCCCACTCATAAATCAAAAGAGCAGCCTTTGAGTTCACAGACACAGATCCAAACACAAGAATCTGGATTTAATGATTTGAAGGAATTTATTGCTGGGGCTTTAGATCAGAAATTTGAAAAATCACAGCAGGAATTTAAAGAGATGGTTCAAGAAAAATATGACAAAATGAAAAGGGAAATACTGACAGCTGTGACTGGTTTGTCAGAAGTAGTGCTCCAAGTTGATAAGAAAGTGGAACATCTTAGCTTAGAAGTGGAATCTAAAATGAAGGAAGCTGATCAAAAAATTTCTAATGTTGATAATAAAACACAAAGGCTTGAAAATGAAGTTACAATGATGCAATTCAGATTTATGGAGTTTGCTGTGAGACTCAGAGGTATAAAAGAGAACAATAGAGAAGACCTGAGAAGGGTTTGTGCTGATGCTCTGGCTGTTATGTTAAAGGTTGACCCTGAGGAGACTTTTTGCAAAATTGATAAGGTCTATAGAGTGAATTCTTGGGTGGCAAGGCAAAGGCAATTGCCTAGAGATGTGGTGATCTACTTTACAGATAGAAGAATAAGAAATGATATTTTGCAAAAATCTTTTGTTTCTACTATTCAAGTGGATGGAAGAGAGATTGGGATCTACAAAGAATTGCCACCTAAGATGTTGAGAGATAGAAAAGATTTTGGATTTTTGGTGACTGAATTAAAGAAACAACAAATCCCATTCAGATGGGACACTCCAGTTGGTATAATATTGAGGTATCAAGGAGAGAGATATCGATTAAATACTCTTCAAAAAGCGGAAGAATTTTATTTCAGTGTTTTTAAACCTGGTGCAGCATCTCCACGTACTTCCTCGGTGTTAGCCATAGTGGAGGGTGAGAAGGATATGCAATTTGAACAAGAGCTTGAAGAGCAGAGGAAACAGACGGAGAGGGAGGCACTAGAGACTCAAGGAGCGGCAGGGGGCCTACCCTTGTTGGATCCTCCTTTAGAGTTTTCAATTGAACATCTAAAAATACAAGAGAAGTGGCAGCGGATCTTGATTTGATGTTGCATAGTGCTAAAGATCAGCGTATTACTCGAGCAGCTTATAAACAATTTTTAGAGAAACAACAACATCAGAGTTCAAAGTTATCACAAGACGAACAGGGAGTCAATGGTAAAGCACAAAAATCCAAAGCTATGGGAGGAGCTAAGCCGAAGACTATCAGCATGGAACAGAAATTTCAGCAAATGCTCTTATCACTTCAAGAGCCCGCAAATGACAATTAAGTTTTTATCTTGGAATGTGAACGGATTGAATTCACCACAGAAAAGGAGGAAGATATTTCATTATTTGAGACAATTTAATAATGATGTTATTTGCTTACAGGAAACTCATATTAGAATACAAGATCAAAAATATTTGATAAATTCTAGATTAGGAACACAGTTTATAGCTTCAAATTTGGAAAAAAAGAATGGTGTAGTGATTTATACAAATAAAAGATTGCTAACAAAAATTATAGAAGCAGATGATTGTGGAAGATATATAACAATAGAACTTCTTACAGATAATGGCCCAATCTTGGTGATTGGAATTTATGCTCCTAATCAGCAACAAGAAAATTTTTATAAATTACTGCATTCTAAAATACTACAATGGGACTATAGATCTATCCTGCTTATGGGAGATTGGAATGGAGTAATAGATCCTAAAATAGATAAGAAGAGCTTGGCAAAATCATGTGTTAAACTACCACAGTTTTTTTTTTATTTGAAAGAAGACTTGGAACTGAAAGATATATGGAGAGTGCATAACCCAAAAGAATTGAACTTTACTTTTTTTTCAGATAGACACAGATCCTTCTCTAGGATTGATTTTATTTTACTCACAGTTGACTTGCTTTTAAAAACAAAGAAAACAAAGATATTTCCGAGGACTTTATCTGACCACAGCCCAGTATGGATAGAAATAGAAATGGGAAAGAAAGAGAGAAGATCTTGGAGAGTAAATGAAAATTTATTTAGATATGAAAAAAATGTAAACGAACTTAAAAAACAAATGAAGGAATTTTTTGAAATGAACTTGAATAAGGGTACCCCTATTGAAACTGTTTGGGATGCAAGCAAGGCCTATATGCGGGGGGTACTGATTTATATGAACTCTAAACATAAATCAAATCGACAAAGAAAAAGCTTAGAATTGGAAGGGGAGATAAAGAAAAAAGAGCAGTTACTTATAAAAAATCCAACAGATGAAAAATTACAAGGAGTTATAAAACTTTTGAAAGATCAATTCCATATGCTCACAGCGGAACAAGCAGCAACTAATTTACAATTTGCGAAACACAATACATTTTGTAATGCCAATAAACCGGGCAGGTGGTTGGCTTACACATTGAGGAAACAGCAGAGTACTCAGACTATTGGGAGTATTGAGTATAAAGGGAAGGAAGTATTTCAACAAAGACTAATTAAAGAAGCCTTTCTAGATTATTATACCAAACTATATGCTAAAAAGGATATACAGAATGAACTTATAAATAAATACCTAGAAGAAAAGAGAGTTATAAAAATTTCTAATGATCAAAAGGAAAGAACGAGTTTACCAATAACAGCTGAGGAGATTATTGTTGCTATTAAACAACTGAAAACAGCTAAAGCTCCAGGAACGGATGGTTTAACTGCGGTGTACTATAAAACTTTACAAGCAGAAATGATTGAACATCTTAAAGACTTATTTTGTAGCATACAACAAGGGGGAAAAATACCCCCTTCATGGAAAGCAGCTTTTGTTTCTTTGATACCAAAAGAGGAGGCAGGCTCTACAAAACCGGAAAATTTTAGACCAATATCTCTCCTGAATACGGATTATAAAATCTTTGTGAAAGTATTAGCCAACAAATTAATGCCAGTTATTCAAGAGGTGATTCATCATGATCAAGCAGGATTTATAGAAGGCAGATACATGAAGGATAATGTGAGGCAAATTATAGACTTATTGGAATATCTTGAGAAGAATAAACAGATCTCTGCAGTGCTGGCGTTTTTGAATGCGGAGAAGGCCTTTGATCGAGTGAATTGGAACTTTCTATTAAAGACTTTAAAAAAGATGGACTTTGGGGATCAGTTTCTACAGGCGGTTTCAGCAATTTATCAAGAACAAACAGCACAAATTATTATTAATGGAAGCTTAACTACAAACTTTAGTATAGAAAAAGGCACAAGACAAGGTTGTCCGTTATCCCTGTTGTTGTTTATTTTAACCTTAGTAGTCTTGTTGAATACAATACGGGACTCGAGCACTTTGAAGGGAATAGTGATAAGGCAAGAGGATTACAGAACAAGGGCATTTGCAGATGATCTGATTGTTACCCTAACACAGCCAATGGAATCAATAATTCAGATGAAAGACATTATAGAAGAATATGGTATGGTATCAGGATTTAGACTGAATCAGAAAAAAACCAAGATGATAGTTAAAAATATGACAGTTGATCAAAAGAAGGAACTGGAAAGGAAGGCAGGCTTTGAAATAGTATCAAAAGTGAGATATCTAGGAGTTCAAGTTGCAGATTCAAATATAAAACTGTTTCAAAATAACTATGAGGTGTTGTGGCGAAAGGTACAAAAGGATATGGAAACCTGGAAAAAACTGCAGCTGTCTTTACTTGGAAGAATAGCAGCAGTTAAAATGAATGTTCTACCTAGATTTTTATTTTTGTTCCAAATGATTCTGGTGCTTAAAAGTGATATGGCCATGGCATAGGGCCTAGCTATCTTCGAGACCGCCTGCTTCTACCAATGACCTCCCAGCGACCCGTGCGCTCCCACAGAGAGGGCCTCCTCAGGGTGCCATCAGCCAAACAATGTAGGCTGGTGACCCCCAGGGGAAGAGCCTTCTCTGTGGGGGCACCTACCCTCTGGAATCAGCTGCCCCCAGAGATAAGGAGAATCCAAGACCTCAGTGCCTTCTGCCGTGCCCTTAAAACCCACTTTTTCCAGCAAGCCGGGCTGGCTTAGGAAGAAATTTTTTAAAAATTTTTAAATGTTTAATTGGTTTGTGGTTTTTTAAATTTTGGGCCAAATTTATATAGATTTTAATTGTTTTTAATATTTGTATTTTATGTTTTTAATTCTGGCTGTGCACCGCCCTGAGTCCTCAGGGAGAAGGGTGGTATATAAATTGAAAAATAAAATAAAATAAAATAAATAAATAAATATTTGACTGAATGGCAAAAAGGAGTGAATAAGTTTGTTTGGAATGAGAAAAAGCCAAGAGTTAAACTGAAAATTATGCAAGATGTTCATGAAAGGGGTGGTTTTAAACTTCCAAACCTGAGATTATATTATGAAGCTGCAGCGTTTACACAAGGAAGTGATTGGTTTGGAAGGACAAAGACTATAGAATATAGAATATAGAAAGCCACGATCTTGAATTTGGTTGGCATGCATATTTATTTTATGAAAACAAGGTGGAAAAAGTATTTAATAGCCATATACTTAGAAGCTCCTTGATGAGAGTATGGAAGAAGCACTGATTCAAATGGGATTACAAAATACCGTTGTGGTTGGATCTTGGTCACATTATACGGAATATAAATATAAAGTCACTTGGGGGGGTTTTATATAAAGAAGTACTTTTTAATGATGGGGGCAGATGGCAACTAAAGACACTGAACACACTGTTGGAAGAAGGGATTAATTTAACTTGGTTACAGTATAATCAATTTCAATTGAGATGGAGAGAAGATCGAAAAACTGGTTTAATGTTGCATGAAGAAGAATTGGTTAGACAGAAATGGGAAAAATTATGGAAAGTTAATAGTAAATTGACACTATAAGTATCATACAAAGAAAATGCCTATAAGATGTTTTATAGATGGCATCTCCCCCCAGCACAGATTTCAAAAATGTTCCCCAACACTTCACCACTGTGTTGGAAATGCAAAAAAACAAAAAGGGACATACTACCACATGTGATGGTTATGCCCAAAAGCAAAACAATTTTGGAATAAAATCAAAACCCAACTGGAAGAAATAACAGCATAAAAAATACCATTAAGACTGGAAACATATTTATTAGGCATATTCACTAAAAATTACGAAAAAGAAACAATATATTTAATCACACATATTCTGACCACAGCGAGAATCACCTTTGCACAAAACTGGAAATCAGAAGAAATCCTAATGCAAGATAAGTTAATATCGAAAGTAATGGAATGTGCCGAGATGGACAAACTCACCAAAGATCTCCAAGAAAAGGAAGAATCTGAATACTACCTGGTTTGGGAAAAATGGTATCAATGATTGGAGAAAAAGAAAACTAAATAAAAGATGACCTTACAAACTTGAACCAACTCGTGTAGCAAACGAGACATATTAGAGTCAAAATAGAACTTAAAAATATCATTATATAAGGAGAGATGTGGATAGAGATATTGAGAAATGTAATTTACCGATGTACTATCTTAAGAAATAAGACACCAAGTTTAAATGTTGTATATGTAATGTATTGTTTTACTTGTATTTTTTCTTTTTCTGTGTGTGTGTTTTTAAAATTAATAAAATAAAATAAAAAAGCCTTTGATAATGTGAACTGGCGGTTTATGTTGTTTCAAATGGAACAGATGGGCTTTGACAGAAAATGTATTCAAGCAATAGAAGCCATATATCATAAACAAACAGCAAAAGAAATGATAAATGGAGAATTGACAGATTCTATTGAGATAAAAAAAGGTACCAGACAAGTTGTCCACTGTCCCCTCTGTTGTTTGTATTAACATTAGAAGTGCTAAATAGAAATATCAGAGAAGAAAAAGATATAAAAGGAATGAAAATTCAAAAGGAAGAATATAAATTGCAAGTGTTTGCAGATGACCTGGTTTTTATTCTTGAAGATCCATTAGCATCAATAACTGCACTGATAGATAAAATAGGAGAATTTGGAAAAGTAGCAGTTTGAAAATTAATAAAGACAAAATGAAGATTTTGACAAAAAAATGTTAATAAAACAAAAAGAAGAATTGGCGGAAATATCAAAGATGCAGGTCACAAATAAGGTTAAGTACTTGGGGATATACTTGACAGCAAGATGAGGCACACTTAAAGAGAATAACTATAATAAACTCAAACAACAGATTGGAACAGACTTGGCAAAATGGAAAATTTACAATTATCACTGATAGGGAGGATATCAACTATTAAGATGAATATATTGCCTAGAATCTTATATTTGTTCCAGACAATTCCAGTTAGGAAAAGATTATTTTGAAGAATTGAACAAAATAGTATTAAAATATATTTGGCAGGGAAAAAAGGCGAGGATAAAATTAAAGTTGCTACAAGATGCTAGAATGAGAGGGGGTTTTGGTTTACCTAATTGGGAACTTTATTATCAAGCGACAAGTTTGATGTGGATTGAAGAATGGATAATGTTAAGAAATACCAGATTATTGACTTTAGAAGGACATGACTTGTTGTTGGGTTGGCATGCTTTTTTATGGTATAAGGGAACAAAAGCACAGGAGTATTTTAGAAGACATTACATACGGGAGGCTTTGTTATTAAACTGGGAGAAGATTAAAAAACAACATTATTTGAAAATTCCAGTCTGGGTATCAATGATTGAAGCATTTTCACACTTAATAACATTTAGAAGGGAACAAATTGTTAGATATAGTGAATTCTTGGATGAAAAGGGTGAACTTAAATTGAAGCAAGAACTGGAAGAACAAGGTTTAAAGATGAATTGGTTTTCTTATTTGCAAATACGTTCTAGATATGATGAAGACTGTAAGACAGAAGGTCTTTGACTAATTTAGATAAAATCTTAATAGGTTCTGATGACTATGTAATTAAAAAAATGTATGTTTATTTATTAGAGGTAAAATTGGAAGAAGAACAAGTTAAAGAAACAATGATTGCATGGGGAAAAATTTTTGGTTATGGAATTGATTTAGAGAAATGGCAAAAATTGTGGTTGCAAAATTATAAAATGACAATGTCAACAGCATAGAAGGAAAATTTGTATAAGATGTTTTACAGGTGGCATTTACCCCCGACGAGAATAGCCAGAATGTTCAAGAACAAATCTGAAAAGAGTTGGAAATTTCATCAGGTACCGGGTTCATATTACCATATGTGGTGGACATGTATAGAAGTTAAAAGATACTGGGCTAAAATCCACAACATGGTTGGAAAAAAATGATAAAAAAACACATAGACTTTAAACCAGAGATTTTTTTAATTAGGAATTGTGCCAGAAACAATTAATAGAGAATTGAGATATTTGATTGTGAATGTATTGACAACGGCTAGAATTGTGTTTGCTAAAAACTGGAAAAATGAGAAAATACCGACGCAAGATGAAGTTATATAGAAATGAAACATGAAATATAAAATGAATGTTATGATATAATATGTGAAAATAATTTTCTTTGGAATGATAATGCCATTGTTAAATAAATGACATGAGGATAATGATAAAAAGATATATATCAGGTTGATAATATGAGAAATTAGTAAAATATGATTATTTTACAAGGGATTTGTAACTGACCGACACACTGTTTGCAATTGTAATGGATGATGGATGTTTTATGTTTTGTTTGTTTAAAAAATAAAAAAATTTTTTTTTCAAAAATTAAACAAGGGTACTCACAAGTGCAGATACATTCTAGATATGAGAAAGATGTTAAATTATATGGATTCTATAAAGAATTAACATAATTAGTTAAGATATTAACAGGGGCAGAAGGAAAAGTGATAAAGAATAGAATAGAATAGAATTTTTTTATTGGCCAAGTGTGATTGGACACACAAGGAATTTGTCTTGGTGCATATGCTCTCAGTGTATATAAAAGAAAAGATATGTTCATCAAGAATCATAAGGTACAACACTTAATGATAGTCATACGGTACAAATAAACAATCAGGAAACAATATCAATATAAATAGTAAGGATACAAGCAACAAAGTTACAGTCATACAGTCTTAAGTGGAAGGAGAAAACGTACAGTTACTTATTGAGTATTAAATTGGAAAGTGAACAAGTGAAGGAGACAATGATAGTATGGTCAAAAAACTTTGGCTATACAATAGAGTTAGATAAATGGCAGAAACTGTGGGATAGGAACTATAAATTAACAATGTCAACTGCATACAAAGAAAATTTGTATAAGATGTTTTATAGATGGCATTTTGCGCCAGCGAGGTTGGCAAAGATATTTGAAGATAAGTCGTCTGGAAGTGCCACCAGATACCTGGGTTATATTATCATATGTGGTGGACATGCTCAAAAGCAAAAAAATATTGGACAAAAATGCATATGTGGCTGGAAAAAATGATAAAGCAGCATATTGATTTAAAACCAGAAATATTCTTGTTGGGGATTTTACCCAAAAGATATAGTAAGGGGAATGCATATTTAATTATCCATATATTAACTGCAGCTAGAATTGTATTTGCACAAAATTGGAAAAGTGAAGAGATCCCCACAGATGAGAATGTGATCAGAAAAATATTAGAATGTACAGAAATGAATAGATTAACGCTAGCAATTGAGAAAGAACAAACTGAATATTATATGACATGGGACTTATTTTATAATGGTTAGATAATAAAAATGGAAGTTAGAAACAGGGAAACAAAAGAAAAAGTTTAGTGAAATAAAAAGATACTTTAAGAGAGAGAAGCAAGTATTATGATTATTATGTTTAATAATATCATTTTAATATTATAGAATTAATATTAATGTAATGAATATTGTTGTAAATCTTATCATTTTACAAAGATATTTGTACCCGGACGACACACTGTTTAATGATGGAATTATTATATTAAAAATAAAAAAATATTTTTTAAAAATATGCCTCTTATCTCTGCTGGCAGGAGTACCTGGCAGACACTTGACCTCTTTCAAAACCTTCATATGCTTTCCTAAATTTACATCCCTTATAGTTGAATTGCCAACCAGAATGTGGCTTTTCTTTTTGGATACCTTGCTCTTCTTGCATGATGGATGTGTAATACCTGATTCATACTTTCCCCCATCCAAAACAAGTTCTTCGTCCTGAACCATGATCTCCTGCTCATTTGAGTTATCATCGTCATCACAGTTACCTTGACCTGTCACTTTAGTGTCCCTAAGGTCAGCAAGGGCACTGTATCTGGGGCACAGTGAAAGCTTTGTGTTTATGGTTCACAGCTCTCACCCTGCCAGATCCCACACTTGTCCATACTGCCCTTCTCCTGCTGGATCTTTGTGGTAGAGGGGGCTGATAGGGTGGCAGCTCAATAGAGTGGAGTGGCTGAATTGGATGCCTAATTTCTGTTTACAGATTAGAGATTCTAGATAGGTAATCTGTCCATGTAGACTAGTAATTTGTTTACAAAGAGGATAGTATTCAAATTTGAAAAGAGTACTGCGAAAGACAGCTGCAAAACAAGTATTTGCTGCAAAACAAAACAAGAATGAACTAGCTGGTCATTCAGAAATAAATGACTGCCCTGAGTCTTTGGAGAGGGGCGGCATACAAATTGAATTAATAAATAAAATAAAATTGCAATCTCAGGCGCATTTACCCTGAATGCATTATTGCTATTTTTGGTTTATAGTTACAGCACATGGGCCGCTACCTTTGTCCTCTGTACTCCTTCTCAGTCTCCCCCACTTATAGCCAGCAGCTCCTTCCAGCAGCCTCTAGGAAGTTCAAATGCAATGGAGGCAGGCTCAGAAAAAAGGTTGTGTAAGAAGTGGGCTTTGCTCAGGGATGAAGATGGAAAACCAATTTGGCTAAATAAAGGTACTTAAAAGAAAAGGGAAATATATAACGTATTTTTGAAGTATAAGACACACTCCCCCCCTAAAAGAGGGTGAAAATTTGGGTGCATCTTATACACAGAATGTAGCCCTGCCCACCTGCCGGCCCCCACTCTTCGGCCTCCGTGTGTCCTCTCAACTGGAGCTTTTGGAGGCTGCAAACTCAGCCTCTCAAATGGAGAGCCTCTCAAACAGCCTCTAAAAGTTCCGTTTGATAGGCTGCTTTTTCAGCTTCCAAAAGCTCCAAAAGTTTGCAAAGGAGCTTCTCTTTGCAAAGACAGCATCTCAAATGCAGCTTTTGGAGCTTTTGGAGGCTGCAAACTCAGTCTCTCAAACAGAGCTTTTGGAGACTGCAAACTCAGCCTCTCAAAAGGAACTTTCAGAGGGTGAAAAAGCAAGGCACAGAGGCCAAAATGGCAACCTGGAACAGCTGCTGCCTTGTCGGACTGGTTCCACACTTCCCATGCTCTACTGACTGGAGCACCCTGCGATGATCAGCTGCATTTTTGAAGCTGCATATCTGCCCCAACAAGGTGTGTGCAAGTGTAGCGAGTGCATGCATAGGCTCCCAAACAGTGAATCTATTGCGAAAGTTCACCTCTGGGAACAGCTGATTGCGGGTATTCCGGGAGATTGATCCACCCACCTATCAGCTGCTTGTCCTGAATCAGACTAATGTGCTGAAGGTGACCAGGCTGTTTGCTAAGGATGCTAGCCAGATGAATACCGATGGATGCTGGTAGGCAGAGGCAGCATTTTTTTCTTATTTTCCTCCCCCAAAACTAAGGTGCATGTTATACTCCAGAGTGTTTTATACTCTGAAAAATATGGTAAATAGAAATGTTGGGTTTTTTTGTTTGTTTTCTTTGTTTTGTGTGTTTATTTGTTTGTTTCTCTCTCTTCCTCTTCCATGCAACCACGTGATATTGTAAGGTCCAGCCTCTCTTCCTTATTCAAGAAAGTAAAGACTCTTGAAACTTGGCATTTCAAAAGGAACTTTTTACTGAAAAGGGGTGATAGCAAGATGAATTCAAAGCAGGCTCTGAGATCTCTCAGAACTAGAATAAAGGAAATTAGAGACCCCTCCCAACAGTCCAATGTGGATCCAGCCAATCCGCAGGTGTGAAGATGTTATTGTACCAGCTACTCTGAGAAAGAGATAAGAGAACTTTCTCAGGGCCATCTTCGGCAATGCAGTCCACATGGCCCATCCTCCCCCTTACATTCCCCAAGAGGTGAGAAAATGTCAGGCAGCTAGGGCACCAGGCAATGGTTATAAATTAAGTTAAAGGTTATACAAGAATGCAGTGCAGGATATGGGATACATAAAAAAGGAAAAGAAAAATAAATATGCGAAGGACTAAATCCCCCCCCTCCTCTGAAGAATGGCAGATACACATATCTGACATACTGCCCTCCTTAGAAAAATGGATAATCCACCTGGAAAGACATAAGAGGAGATACAATACATTACGAGTTAGAAGGGTTTGTGTAGATATTTCAGATGGAATTTCCTTAATAGCATAGGGGCCTTAACGTGTTTTTTCCCATTCATTCATTTATTCTGAGAGGGGAATAGATGTTTCCAGGCACCAAATATTGTGTGGAGCCATGGTGAGTGCGTGAGTCAAAGATTTCCTTGATTTCAAAATGTTGCTCTCCTTCTACCATAATGGGTACTGGAGGGGTTGGTAAGGATGGTCTGATATTAGAGGTAACTTCCAGTTTGAGTAGGCTACAATGGAATACTGGGTGAGCCTGTCTAAGGGTTTTAGGGAGGAGCAGTTCTATTGTGACAGGGTTAATAACTCTGGTGATGGGGAATGGGCCAATAAATTTTGGTCCCAGCTTCTTTGAGGGTTGTAATGATTGTAGGAATTTTGTGGATAAGTATAAACAGTCTCCCATGTTGAATGGTTTGGGTTCAGTATGTTTTTTGTCTGCTTGGGCTTTAAAAGCAGCTCTTGCCTCCTGCAAAGCTAGCCTTACTACTGGCCATGTAGTTTGTAAGTTCTGCTTCCACTCCTTAAGGAAGGGGATGTCAGGCTCCTTTGTGGGTAGTTCTGGCATGGGGTGAATTCCTGTCCTGTGGCCACTTGGAATGGAGTGAATCCTGTGCTGCTGTGTACAGAGTTATTGTAGGCAACTTCAGCAAATGGTAAGAGGTCAGTCCAATCATCTTGTTGATAATTTATAAAACATCTTAAATATTGTTTAGCACCCCATTACCACATTCAACCCCCCATTCGTCTGGGGGTGGTGGGAGGAACTTAAGCCCTGGGCGGTGCCTAATAGGTTTAAAAAAGTACGCCAAAACTTTGAAGTGAATTGAACATCCTTATCTGAAATAATCCTTAGTAAAGCGCCATGAAGTGGTAGATGTGTACTAAAAACAATTTTGCTAGTGTTCTAGCAGTTGGGATTTTTTGGCAGGGTATGAAATGGACCTGTTTAGAAAAAAGATCTGTAACAATCCAAATAACAGTATTTCCTACGTTTTCAGGCAGTTCTACAACAAAATCCATGGAGATCTCTCTCCAGGGTGCTGAAGGCTCAGCTACAGTTTATAAGACTCCAGGGGATTTCCCCTGGCATCTTTTGGTGGCAGCACAGACAGGGCAGCTGGCAACATAGCTTTCAATGTCCTTTTTAAGGGATGGCCACCCGAATTGTCTTTTGATGAGGTGTAAGGCATTCAGAAGTGGCCAGCTAGTCTAGAATTGTGGCTTCACTTCATCAGGCACAGTCTTTGACTAGCTGAAATCTAGAGTTTATATCCCACCCAGGCTAGGTCATCTTTCAGCAAACAGTTGTTTTTATGGGCTTAGAACCAGTCGTCCTTAAGGAGGGCTTCTTTAAAACCTTGAACCTTTGTATTGCCTGTGGGTGGATCCTGTTTTGCCTGTGCCCTGGTGATCACTTTGGTGGCTAGCTGGGATATTTGGAGCATAGGTTTGATGATTTCAGTTTTCTTGCTGTTGAATTGGAGTTTCCTGGCTAAAGCATTGGCTAAAAAGTTTCTCTTCCCTGGGAGATATTTGAGCATGAAGTTAAAATGTTTAAAATATTGTGCCCAGCATACTTGCTTGAGGGAAAGTTTTCATGGGGTTTTTAGAGCTTCTAGGTTCTTATGATCAGTCCAGACTTTGAATGGGATTTTATTCCTTTCCAGGAAATGTCTCCAAGTGAGGAGTGCCCAACATATGGCATATGCCTCTTTTTCCCAGAAAGCCCACCTCAGTCTCAGTTAACTTTTTGGATGTGTATGTGCATGGTTGTAGCTGGTTGTGCTCATTCTTTTGGAGCAGGACTGCCATGTTGCTAGTATCCACTTGGATGACAAATGGTTTTTCTGGATCTGGGTGTTTTAAAATTGGCTTGGCTGAGAACAGCTGTTTGAGCTTTTCAAATGCTGCTTGGCATTCCATAGTGCAGTTAAGTGATTGACTTGGTTTTGGGTTGTTCCCCCCTTTTGTTTTTAGCATGTTCATAATGGGTAGTGCATGGCCATTATGGCCCATCCTCCCTCATGGCCCACCCTCCCTCTTACATTCCCTAAGAGATGAGAAAATGCCAGGCAGCTAGGGCACCCGGCAACAGTTATAAATCAGGTTAAAGGTTATACAGGAATGCAATGCAGGATATGGGATACATAAAAAAAGGAAAAGAAAAATAAATGTGCGAAGGACTAAATCCCCCCCTCCTCTGAAGAATGGCAGATAAACGGATCTGACACATATGTTTAAGATTTGTGTCTTTCCTAATTTAATTGGGATTTATGGTGGGAATGACCAGGATGTGTAAACATGACAGTTCTGTTTTCCTCTCCTTCCTCTTTTCCTTGTCTTTGTATGTATATGTGTGTGTAAGTCTTTGTGTGCCCTCGAGGTAAATGTAAGTGTTAAATGTATCTGATCCCTAGAGACAAGAATTTTAAATTGTTAGAAAAAAAAGTTGAAGCAATGAGAAGAGAGAAAGAGAGAGAAAAGAGTCTTTACCCTGAGTTTGTCTGGCCAACAAAAACAGAGTAAAGAGAACTATTCATTTTGTTTTTTTCCTCCTTCCCTCTCTGTGCCCTTAAGAACAGCCCAAGGTTATGAGGGAATGTTTTAAGTTTACTTCCAGGAAATGTTTTATCCTTGCATTTACTGTATGTATTTAAATGATGTTATCTGTCCATCTTTTTTCCTGAAGCATGTGAATCCAGCTCCTTTTTCTTATCTGTGGTGCCCCCATTTTGATTTTACTGGGTTATCTGTTTAATAACTGTAGTACTGATGTTTTTTTCCCCTCAAACTCTGCCTGCAAGCTATCTACCTACCCCCCACTCTTCTCCCCATCTCTTATCCTTCAAGAATGCCTTTCCTGGGAGGATTACCCACAAAGCAGGGGAGGAGGCCTTGTTTTCATGTCTTTCAGTCTTGTACAGATGATTCTGCAATCTGTGGAAGCAGATAACGCTGATCCTGATGCTGCTTCCAGAGGAGACCTTCCATCCATTTGAGCCAGGAATTGGGTTTGGGTCCAGTCATCCACCTGAAAGTCATCACAGTAACCATAGTGGAGCAGACCTTCCCAAGCTTGACTGACCACCCTTACCACCAAGCCAAGCCTAATGCCACCCAGCAGACATGAGAAGAAAGGACTCTGAGATGGACAAGTAGAGACTAAAAGACTCTTTTCAATCCCCAGAAGACAGATAGAAAGACTATGGGAGAGGGTGGAAATTCATTGTAAGGTTTTCTTTCTTGTCTCATTTATGTTGTAATCAGTTAAATGGGTTCATGGAAGGATGGCATTTGGGAGTGGTTGGCACAGCAAGTTCTGAACACCTTGGACTTCCTTCTGGTGGGAGGGAAATTTGTCCAGCATTTTCGTATTGCCTATATTGTAAAAGTAGCTGTATACACACGCGCACACACAGAAACACTCCATTGAGAATCAGACTGAGGCTATCCCAGGGGTGAAATCTAAAAATTTTCAATACTGGTTCTGTGGGTGTGGCTTAATTAGTGGGGGTGGCTTGGTGGTCATGTGACTGGGTGGGCGTGGCTTATTGGTCAGGTGGGCGTGGCCAAGTCGACATCAGTTCTTTGCCCTTTTTTAACCTACAAAACACAACACAACACAATTGACTCACCTACAATGTAAAAGCAGCTGTGCTAGACCCAAAATGGCCCCTGCAACAAGCAGGAACCTCACACAGGCACAAAAAGCCCAAAAAACCAACTTTCACACTTTACATATACACAACACAGCACAACACAACTGGCTCACCCACAATGTAAAAGCAGCTGTGCTAGACCCAAAATGGCCCCTGCAACAAGCAGGAACCTCACACAGCCACAAAAAGCCCAAAAAACCAACTTTCACACTTTACACACACACAACACAATACAACACAACTGGCTCACCCACAATGTAAAAGCAGCTGTGCTAGACCCAAAATGGCCCCTGCATCAAGCAGGAGCCTCACACAGCCACAAAAAGTCCAAAAAACCAACTTTCACAATTTACACATACAAAATTCCATCTTTTTGGAAAAAACCATCTTTCCAATCAGCTTCCATGTTTCCAGTGTCTTTGTCTCCACTTGGAACTGAACCCAGATGGATATTTCTTCCAACAAAACTTTGTCAGAAGAATAGCTGAAGGATCTCCCTTAACTAAGTGCAGTACAGATTATGTCTCATATCAAATCAGGGAAGGTTGCTTGGGGGAAAAAATGGGGTATAATTTAGGAGTCTTTGCTGAGTGAAATGAGTGATAGTTTACTCTTGCCAGCCACCTTATTTGTATTAAATAAACCTAATCCTACTTATCTATATGGTTAACCATCTGAAGGAGACACTACAGTACTCAAAGTAAAGTTGTTCTTTTGCAACTAGCATTGGTCTGTCCCCATTATCCAGTTGTAGAGAAGGTTAGATTAACAGATTAACAGAGTTGGGAGGGACCTTGTAAGTCATGTAGTCAAACCCCTCACCAAAGCAGGAGACCCTACACCATTTCTAATAGATGGCAATCCAATAACTTCTTGAAAGCCTCCAGTGATGAAGCACCCACAACTTCCGAAGGCAAGCTCTTCCATTGGTTGATTGCTCTCACTGTCAGAAAGTTTCTCCATATTTCCAGGTTGAATCTCTCCTTATTCAGTTTCCATCAATTATTCCTTGTCTGGCCTTCAGGTACTTTGGAAAATAGGTTGATCTCCCTGCTCTCTGCAGCAGATCCTCAAATATTGGAATACTGCTATCATGTCTTCCCTGGTCCTTCTCTTCACTAGACTAGCCATGCCCAGTTCCTGCAACCATTCATTGTATGTTTTATCCTCCAGTCCCCTAATCATCTTGGTTGCTCTTCTCTGCACTCTTTCTAGAGTCTCAACATCTTTTTCATAGTGTGGTGATCAAAACTGGATGCAGTACTCTAGGTTTGGTCTTACCAAAGCTTTATAGAGTGGTATTAGTACCTCACTTGATGTAAATGTCTTTGTTTAATTTAATTTAATTTGTAGAACTCAAAGTGGCATATGTTGCATGCAAACAAACAAAAAAGCAATGCTTCCCCCTCCTGTTTTTCTCACAACAGTCCAACGATGTGAGGTTGGGCTAAGAAACAATGACTGCCCAAAAGTCACCAGCTCATTTCCATGTCTAAAGGAAAACTTCTGGTTCCTAGTCCAGCACCTTAACCCCCACAGCAAAATTATTGTAGATGTGATGTTGCAAAACATGGGAAAGAAATGTTAAGGGAAAGAAAAGTACTAGTCTAATATTAAAAAGATCTATGTTGGGATTTGGCATAGCGTGGATCACCTGGCTTTACAATGAATCTAAAACCAAATTAATTCTGAAAACAAAATCCAAAACAAAACTCAGTGAAGTTTATAGAACTAGAATATTTATCTTTAAAGAAAAGGTGTAGAAAAATACTAAAGTGTGAAATAAAAACTATTATAATTCAGCTACAGAAATGTAAGGGCATAATACACCAAATCTGGGAATGGGGAAGAAATAGGGAATATCTACTTAAGTATATTAAGGGAATTGATGCATGAAATAGCAGGCCTGCTAGTGACTCTGGAAGAACACCTGGCAACTGGAAGTAGTTAATGTTCTTGGTGGGATGAAATCCACAAATGGAACATACAGCTAGAGGGATTTTAATTATTTTAAAAAATAGACCAAATAAAAGAGGAGGTGGAGTTGCACTATATATAAGAAATAACTACATCTCTACAGAAATAGAACACAACAATGATGAAAACTGCCTTGAATACATTTGGATCAATATAAAAGTGTGTGTGTGGGGGGGGAAACAACATTGCCATAGGTGTATACTATAGGCCACCCAATCAAACAGGGGAAATAGATGAACTTTTTGCTAGTCGATTAACTAAGGTATGTAGTAAGCACATCACAATAGTAATGGGGGATTTTAACTTCCCGGACATCAACTGGGAGACAAACCCTGCACCAAGATCAAACAGGTTCCTGACAAACCTAGCAGACAACTCCCCCCCCCACAAAAAAAAAGTAGAGAAGGGAACAAGGGGATCAGCCACATTGGACTTATTTCTCACTAACAGAGATGAAATGATAGAAGGTGTTGAAGCTACAGGAATCTTGGTAGGAGGTGATCATGCAATTTTGGAATTCAACATTATGCAAGCACAAGCAATAGAACAAAGTCAAACTAGTATCTTGGACTGTAAGAGAGCTAATTTTAATAAACTTAGAGAGAACTTGGGAAGGATTTCATGGATGAGAATCCTCAAGGAGAAAACAACTCAAGAAGCTTGGGAAATTTTGAAAAGTGAAATTATAAAAGCCCAGTCTAGCACAATACCAATGAAGAAGAAAAATAACAGTTCTCAAAAGAAACCAGCACGGCTTCATAAAGAACTCTCTGATAAATTGAAAGACAAAAAGGACAAGTATAAAAAGTGAAAAAAGTGGACTTCTGGTTGACATTGCGGTGGGAACAGCTGGAAAATAGCAGAGCTCTGCCGAGCTCTGTGAAATGCAGCTAGCAACTGCTTGCCGGGAGATCCTTCAGGGCCAAGCTGTCCTGGAGGGGTGGTGAAGAAAGGAGAGGTTCTTCGTCGATCACAAGAAAACTGCAATTTCCTTGTTGATCCAAAGAAAGCTCTCCCGAAAGGCAGCAGAGACGACGGCCATTTTGGTCAGTCACAAGCTAGGACAACCAGGACACTAAGATCTTGTGCTGGAGCGGTCCATGGACAGAGCAGTGAAACTGGGTGAGATAACTTCCAACTTTTACCTTAGAGATTTAACTCAAGTAAAAAATTTCAAAAAAACAATCTCCAAACATTAAGAAAGCAGTGATTGGATTTATGGAGAAGGATTAAAGATGAAAAACCAAAGAGAAAGATTAAAGATTAAAGACTCAGATGCAAAAGAAATATCTAAAGGATGCTTTAAAACACAGAAAGCCTGGTAAAAGCTGAACAACATTGTGAAAGTGATTATTGGGAGAAATTGCTTTTCTAAACTCTATCTTTAATCTCCCTGAATGGTTGACAGTCAGCTGTTTTGACTTTTACACTCTGTTGAACTCTGAAATTGGGAGCAGGGGAGCCATTTATTGGAGGAAGAAGATTACTGCAACATGGGAAATTTAAGTGAAAGTGATGAAAGGAGAAAGCAAATAACACTTGGAAGGCTATTTGACCTTGACTTTATCTTAGTAGGCGATTTGGGTGCTTGGAAATATTTACTGAGCTGTTTGAAGATTTTTAAGGAAAACTGAACTATAAACACCAAAACTTCATTGAAACTGTTCATTGAAAGATGGATTTGAAAGATTTGAGGAAACTTGGTGGGTCAAGCTGGATCTGATTCACTAACATCAATTGATAGATCATCCTAGGTGGCAAAAGAAGAAAAGTGATAGAAAGGGGGGAGTGGGAGAGAAAAAGAAGAAAAGACAAATAAGACTTTAAAATTTGGACAATTGGGAAGGTGTGTCAAAGCTGCCTCAGTTCAATTCCAAGGAAAGAAAAATCCTTGGCTTCATAGATTTAGAGAAAAGTACTTTTACTAGGAACAAACTGAATGCAAACAGTTTCAAGCAAGCTCTGAGGCACCAGAGCGGGAATCAGCATGGATAAAGATACAGTATACAGCCCAGCCACCTTGTAGCTAGGCAACCGGAGACCACTACACACTAGAGCCAACTGACAGTGTGGCCTTGAAGCTAACCACAGTTGCAAAACTGCGATGTAAATTCTCCACAGTTCTCCACCCTGTTATTTTATGGCAGGAAGCATCAAGCTAGTTGACATTTGGCTCCCCATAACAGAAGCGTTTGCCATACACAATTTACAATTACAACATATATTACATCACCCCATATCGGCTATCCCTTCAGGGTTTGTTGGGTATTTTCTATGGAAAGTCTGGAGAAGTTTAGATACCCAGACATGTTTAACATCCACCCATTCAGACTGCGCAGGGGGAAAATATTTCCAAGAAATTAGATATTGGACCCTACCTCTATGTTTCTGGAATCAAGAATGTCTTTAACTTCGACTTCCGGTTGGCACCACAGGCTCCATGGATGGTCATTTATGACCGCCAGCTCTGTGTCTCCATAAAAGCCGCTTTGACAGCGCAAATCGGCTGTCTAGCGGCTGAAAAACTCTCCTTTGGGAAAAGGAGAGGAGAGCCGGTGGGTGAGAGTAGAGCTCTCCAAAAGCCCGCTGGAACATTTCTCAGCCAGCCCGCCATGAAGCTCCGGAGCCAGGACGACTCTGCAAAAGCAGAGCGAGAAGCCGCAATCCAATCCTGCTTTTAAAAGTGAGTTTGATTGACTTCAAGCGCAGGCAGAGCGGAAAACAGGAGAACAAGCCTTAAAAGTACAGAGCTTAACTCCGAAGTTACTTTGTTTCAATTTGTATCTTAAGCTGGAGGTGGAAGATGGCGTCTTTGTTATGGTTTTGAAAGTGAAAGCCAGAAACAAAAGTGCTTGAGAATTTGCGCTGGGAGAGTGGATTAACTGCCTATTAACTGCTGGGAACTGAGAGTTTGTGGAGGAAAGAGAAAGAAAAACGTACTCTGCCTGGCAAATTAGAGACTATAAATTATAAACATCTTGAAAGATTTTGTGGCTTTTAAAGAAAAGAGGGGGGTGAAAGGAAAAAAAATGGCTTCTAGACAAGTGAAACCAGGAGTTGTTAAAGGAGGGGGAGGTTCTCCAGTTGTGTCAGTGGTGACACAGAAAGCACAATTTCCAGCTGATTCACAGAGCCAGACCCAGAGTCAAGATGCAGCACTTAATGATTTTAAGGAAGTTATGAAAGAAGCCATGAATAATCAAGCAACAGCAATGAGTGAAGCAATGAATAATTTAACACTACTTGTTGAAGGGAAATTTAAGAAAATTGAGGAGGATATAAGCTCGATCAAGGAAGCAGTTGCAGATGAACACGATAAAATAAGAGAGGATATTGTTTTTGCTGTAACAGGACTCTCAAACCTTGTTATCCAGCTTGATGGGAAAGTTGAAGAAATTAATGAAGCCAACTTAAATTTGGAAAGGAAAATGGGAGATGTCATGACCAGAACAGAGAAAGTGGATGATGAATTGGTAATGTTAAAATATAGATCTATGGAGTTTGCTCTGAGATTGAGAGGCCTGAAGGAAAATAGTAAAGAAAATTTAAAAGACATTTGTGCTGATGCTGTGGCAGAGATAATTAAAGAAAAACCAGAAGATGTGGCAATCCAAATTGATAAAATTTACAGGGTTAATTCCTGGTTGGCAAAACAAAGACAGCTGCCAAGAGATGTGGTGATTTATTTTACAACTAGGAGGATCAGAAATGAAATTCTACAAGCTTCTTACAAGAATAAAGTTCAGGTGGCTGGGCAAGAGGTGATGGTTTTGAAAGAGATTCCTCCAAAGATATTGAGAAGTAGAAAAGACTTTGGCTTTCTGGTAAATGAATTGAGAAATCAACAAGTGGCATACAGATGGGATGTTCCAATTGGTCTAATAGTGTCTTATAATGGAGAAAGATACCGGTTAAACACAGTTTGGAAGGCAAAAGATTTCTATGTAAATGTTTTACAGGCTGGATACCCACCCTCACCGGGGGGGGGGGGGAAGGAAGAAAATGGAGATGTTACAACAAGAAAAAGATGGAAAACAGATACAAACCTATGCTGAAGCTGCAGCTGGAGGAATTATCATGGAAGAAGATTTGGGTCTTGGGGGCTTACCCCCAACTTTGGAACCACCTAAGAAGGGAGAGCCGAAAGCACAACGACTGACCCGATCAACTTATAAATTGCAACAACAACAATCAAAAAGGCAACAATCTCAAGATTTATCTCAAGAAGTCCAAAAAACAGAAGCAGGGGGGGGGGGGGCTAGGCCGAAAAGTAAGGTGGAGGAGGAGCTTCAGCTGATGCTCACAAGGCTTCAAAAGGCTAAAGATGGCAACTAAATTCCTATCTTGGAATGTCAATGGCCTAAACTCACTACAAAAAAGAAAGAAAGTATTTCACTACTTGAAACAATTTAACAATGATGTTATTTGCTTGCAAGAAACACATATTAGATTATCAGACCAAAAATATTTGATAAACTCAAGATTAGGTACAAATTTTGTGGCATCAGCGCCAGAGAAGAAAAATGGACTAGTTATATATGTAAGAAAAGGACTATCAGCTAATTTAATTGAGGCAGATGATCAAGGAAGATATATTGCAATTGAATTATTAACACAGTCTGGAAAAATGCTTTTTATTGGAATATATGCCCCTAATCAGCAACAAGACAAGTTTTATAAATTTTTACATACTAAAATAATACAATGGGACTATAAATCTTTTATTTTAATGGGTGACTGGAATGGAGTAATTGACACGCAGAAAGATAAAAAGAGCTTATCAAAGACTTCAGCACGTGCAAAACTACCTAAATCTTTTTTTGATATAATGGAAGATATAGAATTGAGAGATATCTGAAGAGAATGTAACCTGGAGGAAAAAGATTTTACTTTTTTTTCTGATAGACATCAATCCTTCTCCAGGATTGATTTTATACTAATCACAAATGATTTTATTTCCAGGGTGAAGAAGACGAAGATATGTCCAAGAACTTTAACTGATCATAGTCCGGTTTGGGTTGAATTTGAACAGGAGAGGGGGGAAAGGAGGTCTTGGAGGTTAAATGAAAACTTATTTAGATATGAAGAAAATGTAAAGGAGCTTAAAAAACAAATGAAAGAATTCTTTGTTATTAATATGAATAAGGGTACTCCTATGGAAATGGTCTGGAATGCTAGCAAGGCTTATATGAGGGGTATCTTAATATATATGAACAATAAATATAGATTAAAACAACAAAAGAAGCGGAAAGAGATAGAGGAAGAAATAAAAAAGAAAGAACAATTACTTATATCTAATCCAGGAGATAAGAAAGTAAAAGAAACAATAAATATACTAAGAGGGCAATTTAATATGTTAATGGCTGATCAGGTGGCAACTAGTTTACAATATGCTAAACATAATACATTTTGTAATTCCAATAAACCAGGTAGGTGGTTGGCCTACATGTTGAGGAAAAACCAGAAATCACGAGTCATTAGTAAGATAGAATATAGAGGTAAGGAAGTTTACCAACAGAATATGATTAAAAAGGCTTTTTTGGAATTTTATACAAAGTTATATGCTAGGGACTCAATACAAGGTATAGATATAGATAAATATCTAAAGGAAGGGAATATTTTGGAATTAACGTTGGAACAGAAGGAAGGATTGAATCAACCAATAAGCAGTTAAAAACAGGGAAAGCTCCAGGAACGGATGGACTAACAGCTGTTTATTATAAGAACTTACAGCTTGAAATGGTAGAGCCGTTTAGAACTTTACTTTGTAAAATTCAATTAGGGGGAGGAGTTCCACCCTCTTGGAGAACAGCTTTTGTTTCATTGATTCCGAAGGAAGATCAAAACTGTATCAAACCTGAAAATTTTAGGCCAATTTCACTTTTGAATACGGATTATAAAATTCTTGCTAAGATATTAGCGAATAGATTAATGCCAGTTATGCAACAAGTTATTCATAATGACCAATCAGGTTTTATAAAAGGGAGGCAGATGAAATATAATGTTAGGCAAATTATAAACTTATTGGAATATTTGGAAAAAAAATAACCAGGTCCCTGCAGCGTTCATATTTTTGGATGCAGAGAAAGCATTTGATCGATTGAACTTGCAATTCCTGTTTAATATAATAGAAAAAACGCACTTTGGGGAGTATTTCATACATTCAATTAGAGCAATATATCAGGAACAAACAGCACAAATAATAATTAATGGAGGTTTAACAGATGTGTTTAAAATTGAGAAAGGTACGAGGCAGGGTTGTCCCTTGTCTCCATTGTTGTTTATTTTAACTTTAGAAGTTTCGTTGAATAAGTTATGTGATTCTGATAAAATTAAAGGAATTGTAATTAGACAGCAGGATTATAGACTAAGAGCGTTTGCAGATGACCTGGTTCTTACTTTATCTCAACCTATAAAAGCGGCTCCCTATATGCTGGACATAGTAGCTCAATATGGCAAAGTATCTGGATTTAAAGTAAATCTACACAAGACAAAGATGATAACTAAAAATATGACTATAACTCAAAGAGAAGATTTAGGGAGAATAACGGGGTTTGAAGTAGTTAAAAAGGTTAAGTATTTTGGAGTAATATTGCAGCCTCAAATACGAAATTGTTTAAAAATAATTATGAAATTCTTTGGCAAAAAGTACAGAAAGAAATGGAAAAATGGAAAAAGTTACAACTATCACTATTGGGAAGGATAGCAGCAATAAAAATGAATGTACTACCTAGGTTTTTATTTTTGTTCCAATGATACCAGTGCTTAAAAAAGATGGAAATCTGATAGAATAGCAGAAAGGGATTAATACTTTTATCTGGGATGGGAAGAAACCAAGAGTGAAACTGAAAATTATACAGGATATACGTGAGAGAGGAGGTCTTAAAATGCCTAATTTAAGATTGTATTATGAAGCAACAGCTTTATCACAAATTAGTGATTGGTTTAACTTAACTGAAGAAAGAATGTTAAATATAGAAGGTTATGATTTGTTATATGGATGGCATGCTTATTTGTTATATGAAAAAAAAGTGGATAAAGTGTTTAAGGGTCATATACTCAGAAATGCATTGTTGAGGGTTTGGAAAAAGTACCAATATAAGCTGAACTATAAGATACCTATATGGGCAAATCCCAGACATGCAATAGAAAATATAAATATAGAGCAAAAAATAGAGGTGATTACTTATAATCTTCTTTTGGAAAGGGGTAAGTTGCAACCGAAACCTTTAGATGAATTAAAAGAAGAAGGGATAATTTATACTTGGTTTCAGTATGGTCAGCTTCAAGCTAGATGGAGGGAGGATCAAAAAATTGGGGTTATGCAAAATGAGGAAAATCTGGTGAAATAGATTAGAGATCAAAGTCAGATGCACATTAAAAGGTTGTATAATGCATTATTGGAAATAGACTCAGAAATGGAATTGGTTAAGGACTGTATGATAAAATGGGCACAAAACTTTCAGGAACCAGTGATGATGGAAACGTGGGAAAAGATTTGGGTCAGAAATGTTAAATTTACGCAAGCACAAAATTTGAGAGAGAATTTTTATAAAATGTTTTACAGATGGCACTTAGATCCTAAAAAATTATCATGTATGTACTCGAATTTGCAAGCTAAATGTTGGAGATGTGAATGTAATGATGCAACTTATTATCATATATGGTGGACCTGTAAGAAGATCAAGGCATTTTGGATAAAAATTTGGTGGGTGATGCAGAACATTTTGAAAAGAAGGTTGAAATTTACTCCTCAATTCTTTCTATTGGGTATAACTATGGACTGTACAGTTTCAAAGACTAAATTGATTTTGAACTTAATATCAGCAGCTAGGCTGCTGGTAGCTCAATATTGGAAGAAGGACTCTTTGCCTACTATTGAAGAGTGGGTATTGAAAGTAACAAACCTAGCAGAAATGGCGAAAATCTCAGTGTACTTGAAGGACCACACGCAAGAAAGATACATATCAGAATGGAGAAGATGGATTGATTATATTCAAAATAAGTATCAGACAAGAAAATATCAAATAGCTTATGAATGAATGTTAGTATTAGAAGTATTAGGTTATCTATAGTGGAGTTAAGGTTTCGGGGGGGAGTTAGTACTTTGAGGATAAGTAGATTAATCTAGTTTATGATTGATTAAATGAAAAAGCTTGTATTTTACTCTGGGAAGTCTGGGGGGGGAGGATGGGATGAAGGGGGGGAAAGTGTGGGGGGAACATGGGGGGGGAAAACTTCTTTGTAAAACTTTTCAATAAAAAAAAGAATGTCTTTAACTTCAAAATGTTGCTCCCCTTCAATCTGAGTGGGTACAGGAGGAGTGTCAGGTGCAGGGCGAAGCGGTGATACAATTTCAGGTTTCAACAAGTTGCAATGAAATACAGGGTGAATACACTTTAGGTTCTTGGGCAACTCCAATTGCGCAGTGACGGGGTTAATTACTTTAACAATTGGGAATGGGCCCACATATTTAGGATCAAGTCTCTTAGATGGTTGTGTGGACTGTAAATACTTCATGGAGAGGTAAACTCTGTCACCTACTTGAAAATCCTTTGGCTTCATGCATTTTTTGTCAGGTTGTTTCTTATGTGCCTGACATGCCTCCTCCACTGCCTTATGGGCAACTGGCCAAGTGTTCTGCAGTTGGGCTATCGACTCCACAGGGGGGGTATGTGTGGTTTCTCTTGAGGCAGTTCCAGCATAGCTCCAAAGTCCTGCCTGGACATCACCTTAAATGGGGTGAACCCCATGCTACTATGCACAGAATTGTTATATGCTACCTCTGCGAAAGGCAAAAGATCAGCCCAATTGTCCTATTTTATTTTATTTTATTTTATTATCATATTTATATACCACCCTTCTCCCGTAGGACTCAGGGCGGCTCACAGAATAAAAACAACATAACAATAAAAATGCTAAAACAAGCCAATTTAAAATCCCCAGACAATTAAAATCTCGCGACAAATCAGGGAATTTGCTGAAAAAGCCATGTCTTCAGGTCGGTGCGGAAAGTGCGGAGGTCAGGAGCCGTCCAGAGCCCGGTGGGTCGGGCTCAGAGGGTCGGTGCGGCCACAGAGAATGCCCTCATCCTGGGGGCCTCCGGCCGACATTGTCTGGCTGATGGCACCCGGAGGAGGGCAGTCCTATGTGAGCGCACTGGGCAGTGGGAGGCCGGTAAGAGGTGGTCCTGCAAGTACCCCGGGCCCATGCCATGAAGAGCTTTATAGATGAATACCAGCACCTTGAAGCGGATCTGAAGGGCCACCGGCAGCCAGTGCAGCTCACGCAGGAGAGGTGTTACACAGGAGTAACAGGCAGCTCCTGTAACAACCCGCACAGCCAGCATTCTGGACCAGCTGGAGCCTACGGATGCACCCCAAGAGCAGCCCCATGTAGAGGGCATTGCAGTAATCCAACCGAGAAATAATGAGAGCATGAGTGACTGTATGGAGGGCATCCCTGTCTAGGAAAGGGCATAACTGGTGCACCAGGCAAACCTGTGCAAAGCCCCCCCCTTGTCACGGCCGTCAGATGATGCACCAAGGACAGTTGTGAATCAAGGAGGACTCCAAGATTATGAACCCTTTCAGAGGGAGTAAGCAACTCCCTCCCCATCAGAAGTGATGGGGATACTAGATCATGAGATGTCGGTATCCACAGCCACTCAGTCTTGGAGGGGTTGAGTCTGAGCCTGTTCCTGCACATCCAGACCTGTACCGCCTCCAGGCACTTAGACATCATGGAAAGGGCATCCCTGGGTTGATCCGGGATGGAGATGTACAGTTGGGTATCATCAGCATACTGATGATACCTCACCCTGAAACTGCAAATAATCTCACTCAGTGGCTTCATGTAGATCAGTGGGTCTCAACCGTCCTAATGCCGTGACCCTTTAATACAGTTCCTCATGTTGTGGTGACCCCCAACCATAAAATTATTCCTAAGACCATTGAAAATATGTGTTTTCCGATGGTCTTAGGCGACCCCTGTGAAAGGGTTGTTCAACCCCCAAAGGGGTCCCAACCCACAGGTTGAGAACCACTGATGTAGATGTTAAAGAGCAGGGGGGAGAGAACCGATCCCTGCAGCATCCCACAAGTGAGGGGCCTTGGGGAGGATCTCTGACCCCCCGCCCAAACAAACTGCGTATGGCCCGAGAGATAGGAGGAGAACCACTGTAAGACAGTGCCCCCCACCCCCACCTTCAGAGCTGTTGCAGTAGGATACCATGGTCGATGGTATCGAAAGCTGCTGAGAGGTCAAGTAGCACCAGAATGGAGGAATACCCCCCATCCCGGGCCCTCCAGAGATCATTCACCAGGGCGACCAATGCTGTTTCTGTGCCTGAAACCCGATTGGTACAGGTCTAGATAATCCGTTTCCTCCAGGAATTGTGGAAGTTGGTATGCCACCACAGACTCAACAACCTTCGCTATAAAGCGAAGGTTGGAGACAGGATGAAACTTATTCAGGGAGGCCAGATCCAGAGCAGGCTTCTTGAGAAGGGGACAAACCACCACCTCCTTAAGTGCAGTGGGGAAGACCCCATCCCTCAATGAAGCGTTGATAATCGCCTGGATCCAGTCTCCAGTCACCTCTCTGGTTGCCACAACAAGCCAGGAGGGACATGGGTCCAACAAACATGTGGAGGCCCCCAATCTGCCCCCAATCCTGTCCACTTCATCTATGGAAACAGGGTCAAAGTCAACCCAGATGTTACCTTCAAGACTTGCTCCCACCTCCTCATCGGATCCTGCCCAGTCAGAGTCTAAACCCGTCCGGATCTGAGTGACTTTGTCATGCAGAAATTGTGCAAAGTCCTCAGCACTTCCTTGTAAGGGGTCCTCCCTCATTCCCTGATTGAGAAGAGAGCGGCCTTGTTCTCAGTCAGGGAACAACCCGGGCATTCCTCTGCAATAACACTGCCCCCATGGCTACATCACTTGCATCAGCTTGAATTACAAATGGGGTGTCTGGGTCGGGGTGCTGCAGCACGGGTTCTGCTGCAAACAGTTGTTTGAGCTTTTCAAACACTGCTTCGCATTCCATGGTCCATTTAAGTGGCTGACATGGTTTCGGCTTCCCTTCACCCTTAGTTTTTAAAAGATTGGTGATTGGTAGTGCGATCTTTGCAAAGGAGCGGATGAACTATTGGTAGAAATTGGCAAAACCCAGGAAACTTTGTAATTACTTCCTAGTGCAGGGAGGGGCCCACTCTAACACTACCTTTAACTTTTCTGGGTCCATTTCCACTCCTTCATTTGAGATATAATAACCCAGGTAATCAATCTTATCTTGGTGAAATTCACACTTTGAAAGTTTTGCATACAGTTCAGTGGTTCGGAGACTTCTAAGGATGACCACACCAATTTCACATGTCCCTCCCTCATTTCAGTGTATTTTAAAATATAATCCAAATACACCAATACTCCCTTGTACAAAAAGTCATGCAGCACCTCATTGATCAGTTACATGAACACCGTGGGGCCCCCCGAAAGGGAGCACCCGGAACTGGAAACATGCCAGGGGGCAATTAAATCCCATTTTCCGTTCATTGCCCTCCTTGATTTGCACCCAGTAGTAAGCTTCCCGCAAGTCTAACTTAGTGAAGATTTTTCCTTTTGCTAGATGCACCTACATGTCCTTCATCAGTGGCAATGGGTAGATATTTTCTATGCACATCACATTTAGCCTCCTATAATCAACTCATAGACATAGAGTCCCATCTTTCTTCTCCTGTAACAAAACTGGGGCTGCCACTCGTGGTCTTGCTGGTTGGATAAATTCACGTTTTAAGTTCTTGTCTATGAAGGTGCAAAGCTCTCCTAGCTCATGTGGAGTCATCGAGTAAAGTTTAGGCTTTGGGAATTTAGCTCCTGGAAGAATTTCAATACTGCAGTCCATGGGACAATGATGTGGGAGTGTATTAGACCCTTTCTCACTAAACACATCTCTCAAGTCCCAGTATTCCTTTGGAATTTTGGATTTCCTTATTGAGTGGTAAAGGGAGCTGGGAGCTGCTCCCAGCTCCCTTTACCCTTTGTTTCTCTCACCACTGGGTTTTGGGATCTTTTCCTCTTCCTTGGCCACTTTCTGCCAAATCCTTAAGAGCCCCCTCCTCCAATTCATGTCAGGGTTCCATTTCTGCAGCCAAGACAGTCCAAGTAGGAGGGGCCTCTCCATCCCTGGTGCCACTGTAAAACACAGAGTCCCTTTATGCTTTCCCATTCTCATCTCTACTGGTTCAGTTATAAAGTGAGCTGGGCCCCCTCCAGTTACAGTTCTATCTAGCTGGCAAAACGCTATGGGCACTCTCAGTCATTGGAGTCTCACTTCCACCTTTTCAACGACTTCAGAGCTAACTATGCAGTCTGAGTCCAGTAAAGCCAGCAACCTCCCTTGGGCCCCTGAAGAGGGCACCACTAACTCCACAGGGAGAGTTACAGGGGTCACCAGCTGACTTATCCAGGGGACGTCATCGCTGTTGCTGTTAGCCCCACCCAAGTTAGTCAGAGTTCCCAACCCCTCAGAGCCAGGAGGGGTGAACTCTACAACTTCCAGACCTTTCAGCACTGCCTCTCAGGTCCTTGGAGTTGATTTTATTGCCTCCTCCCTTGGGGTTGCCATGGTGCTGGGGTTGGGTCTGCTGGATTGGTATGCCGCACCTCTGTGCCTCTCCTGCCCATGTCAGAGGTACATCATGCTCCTGGGATGCTTCTTATGTGTGGGAAGGAAGGACTCACCTCATCTGATGGCCCTCCAGCATTCGTCCCGGGGAAGGTCGATCTCCACTTCTGCCGCCAATACATACCAGTGTTGTAGGGTTCATGGGGCCCAGCGCAAGATGCAGGTGTGGTAAATGTCATCATTGAGGCCATCTTTGAAGCAGTCAATGAGGATGCTTTCGGACCATGTGGCCAACTGGCATGCCAACTCTCAAAACTCCTGTACATGGGCACCGACCGTCATCCTTGGGTGATGGTCTTTATCTGGATTCTAGCCTTGCATTCAGCCAGTGGGTCCTCAAACCATTGGCGAAGGGCTGCCATAAAGTGGTCATAGTTCTGCAGTTGGGGGGCATTTCCAGTGTGGAGGGAGACCATTCACTCCATCGCCACCCCCTCCAGGGCCATGGTTACTCGTCTTACCTGGGCTTCTGCCGTCTCCAGTTTGGCCCCATACTCCTGCATGTAGTTCCAGACTTGCACCAGGAAGAAGCCCAATTGCTCAGGGTCTCCCCCATACTTCACATCCAAGGCTGGGACCTTTTGGGGTCACTGCCTTCGAGGAACGGTCCCTGCAGGTGGAGTGGCTTGTGCAGCTTGGTCTGTGGTGACCCTGGGGTCTTGAGAAGCTGCTTGTGTCAGAGGCCTTTGGGCTCTTTGACTTCCCCTAACCTGTTGTATCAGGAACAAGGTCTGGTTCAGCATGGCTTCCTCTGAGCTTCTCTCCAGGGAGGAATCTTCACTTTGCCCCATGCCCCTCACCCACCTGAGCCTGATGGGCTTCTCACTGAAGTCCATCTCATCTTGCCATTCTGCCTCACCTGGAGTCCAGTATGGATTAGTGGGGGAGCTGCCATAGCTCCAATTTCCTCCAGCTCACTCCCATGGTTAGACATTGGATGTTTGGTCCCCATGGTAGACTGCTGACCCAGAGTTTGCTTAATGTCAGAGCTGCCTTGGTTCAATTCCCAGGAAAGAAAAATCCTTGGCTCTATAGATTTAGAGAAAAGTATTTTACTAGGAACAAATTGAATGCAAACAGTTTCAAGCAAACTCTGAGGCACCAGAGCAGGAATCAGCATAGATAAAGATACAGTATACAGCCCAGCTGCCTTGTCGCTAGGCAACTGGAGGTCACTGCATACCAGAGCCAACTGACAACATGGCCTTGAGGCTAACTGCAGCTGCAAAACTATGATGTAAATTCTCCACAGTTCTCCACCCCACTTATTTTATGGCAGCAAACATCAAGCTAGCTGACAAGGTGTAAACTGGAAATTATAAAGTTTGTAAAGTATAAATGCATAGCTTTTAAGGACTAGGAAGCTAGGGGACTTGGAAGAATAATTTTGGGATTGACTAAATTTCATTAATAATTGACTTTTTTGGAGTTTTTAGATATTGGGATACTGGAATATTAGAGAGTCCCTTGGGAGTTGGGCGGCATAGAAATTCGATAAATTAAAATTAAATTAAATATAATATAATATTAAAAGTGGTAATTTTTAATATATTAATTTGGTACAAAATACTCAGCAGGAGACAATAAAGTTCTATGAAGAAATGTTAGTGATGGTTAAAAGTTTTTATGAAAATATGACAAAGAATCATAAAGCATTGATGGGATTGTCCAAAGATAAAGATGTGAGTGTAGAAGATCCTCAAGAAATGGTGGGAAAAGATGAACATAATATTCAGAAGATTAATGAGAAATTAGAAGGAGTGTTAAGAGGAGACAAGTCAAAATAAGTTACAAGAAAACAAAAACATTGAAAAGACAGTAACAATAAATACTAAGAATCGAATAGACAACAACAACAACAACAATAACAACAACAACAACAACAACTTTATTGTCATTGTACGTGTATACACAGTATATCCATACAATGAAATTCACTTAACAATGAATACAGTAACAGTGATACCCATTGTCATCAGGGCACTTGGTAGCATGTCCAAGAATTTTACAAAACACATCAAGAAATTGCAGCTTCCTGCAATAACACCAGCGGAACTGCAAAAAACTGTGCTACCTAGGACCCTGGCAGCAACCCGTATCAACCATTAGCACCAGTCAATCGTATTTGTGACACATTTTTAAATGTTCAGTTGACTGAATTTCATGTTTAATGAATAAAATAGATAATAATAACAATTTTATTGTCATTGTACATGTATACATAGTATACCCATACAACAAAATTCAGTTAAGACCCAAAGACCAGATCCAATACACATAATAATCCCCAAACACACTCCCACCCACCACAAATTCCCCACCCCTAAACCACCGAAGCATCCACAGAACAGACCAAGTAATGCTGTACAACAGCTCACTGATGGTGACCCTTTCGTTCATTGTTGAGTGCAATTATAGCTCTGGGATAAAAACTATTCAGAAAACGCGTGGTCCAAGTTTTAATTGTTCTGTATCTTCTGCCAGAAGGCAACGGTCCAAAAAGATTGTAAGCAGGATGGGAAGAGTCTCTGAGAATGTTATGCAACTTCCTCAAACAGTGAGATTTGAAGATGTCGTCCAGGGCTGGTAGCTGGAGCCCGATGATATTCTGGGCAGTTTTAATGATTCTCTGTAGAGCTTAATTCCTTAAGAGCTTACAATAGCAGAGAGGGGGAAAAATGAGGAAGACTTCCCAAAAATAATGAAAGATTATGGATGGGCATCCAAATGATGCAGCAGAATGAGATAAGGGTAAGACAGAGGGAACTATGTAAAAATGTTAGAAAGAAATTATAGGATCCCAAGAGAGAAATATAAAAGAATTACCAAAAAGTCAATAAATGATGAAATTCTAAACAGGCTGAGAGATTATGGATAGAGATATACTCTCTTGTAATATTGTGACTGTATTAAAACTAATAGAAATAAGTAGAATGTATAAATTGGGAAAATAGTAACACTTATACAGATATATAACAGAATTTATTATAACCACAAATATGCTAAGGTTAGGAGGTGGAAAATTATGATTAGGTATATTTAAATGTATTATTATGATTAACAGTGTGCAAAAAATATACTGGAATTTATAGCTTTTAAGGACTACAAATTCAGGAGACTTAGAGATATAACCCAGGACTGATTACATTTTATTAATAATTGGTTTTATTGGTGTTTATAGAAAACTGAGATATTGGAAATATGGTGGAACTTAGTGATTTAACAGGGGTCAACAAATATATTGTATGAAGAAATGTAATTGATGTTTAAATATATTTTTGGAGAAAGTGATAAAGAATCACTATGAGAGAATAGTACTGTTTAAAGATAAAGCAATGAATATGGAAGAACCCCAATAAGTGGGGGGGGGAGTACAAATTGGGAAAATAGTATTATACACATTGATGCATAAAATAATATATATTATAATTATAATGAGCTTATAATTATATTTATATAATTATATTATAATTATAAGATTAGAAGTTGGAAGATAATAATTATATATATATGTAATTGTATTATTATTGTTAGCACTGTGTAAAAAATGTATTGACCCAGTCATTACACTGTCCACAAAATATGTTGGTTGTTAAACGAAAACATATACCCCCCCCAAAAAAAAAAGTGGAAAAAGGGGCACATAACTAAGGCAGAATATCAGCAAATAACCCAAGCCTGCAAAGACGAAGTGAGGAGAACTAAAACTCATAATGAACAAAGGCTTGTGGCAAAAGTAAAAAATAAGGAAAAAAAAGCTTCTTCCAACATGTTAAAAACAAGAAAAAAGTCAAGGAAACAATTGGTCCATTGCTGGGAGAAAGTGGCAAAAATGTGACAAGCAACAGGGAGAAAGAAGAATTACTTAACTTGTTTTTTGCATCTGTCTTTACAAAAAGGGAAAAAACAGTCCAACTTATCAGAAACAGCACCACAAAAAACAGATTAGGAACACAAGTTAAAATAGGGAAGAAAATGGTAAGTGAACACCTGTCTACTCTAGAGTTCAAATCACCAGGACCGGATGGATTACACCCCAAGGTTCTAAGGAACTGACAGATGAGATCTCAGAACCACTGAACTATATCTTTCAAAGATCCTGGAGCACTGGGGAACTGCCAGAGGACTGGAAAAGAGCTGATGTAGTTCCCATCTTCAAAAAAGGAAAAAAAAAACAGATCCAGGAAACTACAGACCTATCAACCTGACCTCAATACCAGGAAAAATTCTGGAAAAGATAATCAAGCAATGAATCAGCGAACACCTAGAAGCAAACAAAAGCCAGCAGGGGTTTGTCAAAAACAGATCTTATTGCACTCTTTGCCAAAGTGATAAAATTAATGGATCAGAGGAGTATTGTGGATATAATTTACTTGGACTTCAATAAGGCATCTGATAAAGTAGACCATAACCTGATAAGATAGAAACATGTGGATTAGACAGCATCACCACCAGATGGATTCGTAACTGGCTGACCAACCACATTCAAAGTGCAGGGTTGGAACTACTGTATTTTTCGGAATATAAGAAGCACCAGAGTATAAAATGCATCTTAGTTTTTGGGGAGGAAAATAAAAAAGCTGATTGGCTGGTGGATCGGTCTCCCGGAATACCCCAATCAACTGTTCCCAGAGGTGAATTTTAGCAACAGGTTCATTGGTTGTGAACTCTGTGCCTTGCTTTTTTTTCCAGCCTCTGAAACTTCTGAATCTCTGTTTCAGAAAAAACTTTTTTTTCTGCCTCTGAAAGCCTCCAAAACAGAGCTTCAGGAAAAAAGCCTCTGAAACTTCAAAACACTGTTTTTGGAGGCTTTTTTTCTGAAGCTTCCTTTCAGAGGCTTTTTTTCCTGAAGCTTTGTTCACCCCTGCATCTATTTACTCAAAAAGAATAATTATTTGACAGTTGAATTATTTGCTATTCATTTGATCATATTAATGATGAACCATACACTATAGGTCCTTTTAATTATAGCAATTTCAAAGTCTTATAGTGGAATCTTATTTCAGTTGTTCTTCAGCATTAGTTATTAATTACTTTAGAAATGGTTTAAAAATACACTTATAGGATATTAATATAATCTAGTTTCATATATTTTTTCATTGGTTACATTGAGAAGAGATATGGTCTAAGGTATATTATATAGTAGAAGTGCTTTTTTTATACCATAATTATTTGTAATTTAGAATATAATATTCAAATGTAAATGTAACAATTATTTTTAGAGATGTGTTTTATACTTCCAACTTTAGGTGCAGTTGTTAAGTGAACATTTGTGAATTCCTATTTTTACAGTTCAGATAAAACAGAGTAGTGTTTAGCCAGTGACTAAGCTCAATATTAATTAATTAATTATTTAGTCCAGGAATGTCAAACTCAATTTCATTGAGTGCTGCATCAGGGTTGTGTTTGACTTTGGGGGGCCGGGGTGGGTGTGGTGGATATGGCCCTTAAAAGCAGAAGAAAGCGGGCTTAAGCATCTCCTACAGCAGAATTTCCCAACCTTAGCATGTTGGCTGGAGAGTTGAGTACAATTTTCTAAAAGCTTCTGATCCTTCCGATGCTTGGTCTGGGTTATATGTTAGGAGTGAGGTGAATTACAATAGAGCTGTTGATAGCATTCCAAGCCTTTCTTATAAAGATGAATTGGATAAGTTTTCTGGATGGCTATTTTTTTCCTGCAGCCATAAAAGGGATTTATCCTATTTTTCATACTTGATGATTGTTTTGTCCAGCATCTTCACACTATATTACATTGATCCTCTTCTCTCATTTTCTTGCTGGCTAATTGACAGAATCCTGAGTGCTTTTTTGTATTGTTGTATGAACATTCAGCTGGGTTGTTCAGAGAAAGGACATAGTTGTCAGCCTCCGACTTTCTGCTTTGGCTGCCATAAGAAACGAGGGAGGGAAGAGAGTGGGGGAGGGAAGCAAGCTGGTGGATTTTGAAGAAACAAAACTTAAGCACCGAAGTGGCTATCGGGTCAACCGTCATAGCGTTCCTGATTGATGATGATGCCAGACGTGCTTCCACTTGACCTCTGGGAGACCTTTGGATTGGGTGGTTGATGATGGACAGTGGGAGGGGATGCTTTCTATATGCAACTTTCACGCCTATTGCTTTAGTTTCAGCTTTCCTTTGGTTGTGTTCATTTCATCTTCCAGTAAAAGTACATTACTCTATAAAATATGGAGTTTGGCTCATTCTTTCCTGGACTTTGAAGGAAGCATACCTGACAATAGTGGATCTACCATTTGTAGTTCTGATTTCACCAATTACTATATATTCTCACTAGTTAGCATGATCCCCTTATAAGTAATCACTAAAGAAATCAACTCTTTTTTTTATTGAAAAAGTTTTTCAAATACAAATTTTCCCCCTTCCCCCCACCCCTCCACCCTAACCCCCCTCCCCCTCCCCTCCCCCTGTGGCTTCTCCAAAATAAAACCCAAATTAATAACAGATTATATAATACTTTACCATCCTTTTATACCACCCCCCATATACTAACCCTTTCTTTCTAACAATATTATTATATCCCCCTTATACTATACATTTCAGAAACAACATTCAACTGTAAAATTATATAATAAATTCTAATTTAGCAATTTCATCTATTCAACTCATAATCTATCCTTCTAACAATATCATTATATCCCCCTTATACTATACATTTCAAAGCAACATTCAAAGCAACTTTCAGCTGTAAAACTATATAATAAATCCTAATTTAGCAATTTCAACTCATAATCTATCCATTTCCTCCTCCCCCATACATATATCTCTTAATTCAAATCTTTTACATATATTGATATAACATAACATCCCTTCTCCTAAACTAAACAATCAGTAAACTAACTTATCTCCACCCACTTTCCTACAGGTCTACATACATAATATTTTCAATATCTTTATTCTTCTGCCCATTCCACTAAAAAAAAAATAATATTTACATATATATATAAAATCCTCAATTGACTTTAAGTTTGTAATCCATATGATATCTTCTGTAATGTCTCTCAGCTGGATTGTTAATTCCATTACCCATGTTAGGGTAACATCACATCCTAATTCCAACAGTATGTTCAGTATCTTCAATTACCATCTGCCCCCATCAATAGTAAATATTTTCATATATAAAAAAAACCACCTGAGTGACTTTATATTTATATTCCATATACTGTCGTCTATAATGTCTTCCATCTAGATTATTAATTCCAACCACCGTGTTGGGGTATCAGCCAGATCTTCTGCATGCCCCAATCCCATAGTTCTCTTGCCTTATAGCTCAGCATAAACGTAATCCATTTGTCAAAGAATCCAAAATAGAAAATTCCAATCCACTCAATTTATGGCCATCTTCACATCCCAAGAGTACAGCACTACAGAGATCTGTCACTCTCCTCAGGATAATATAAACCAATACTTTGCCTCAACTAAATTTCTAACTATTCAATCGTCTCTTGAGTAACTGGCATTACACTGTTGTTTGGTCTAAAAGTTTTTATTTTTGGAGGACCTGCTTCTTCTTTTCTTAACTTTTTATGGCTTAGATCTCCATCCTGGTTTCCTTTCTATGAGTTGTATATCAACTGTTTGGTTTCCATGCTGGTCTGTAGCTTGATAAGTCATCACATTAGAATCCAAAGCCGCCTCTCTAGTATTTATAGGTAATCCAACTATAGCCTCCGAAGGAGAATCCAGAAGCGGCTCATCCACAAAAGCCTCTGTAACTTGTTGTTTTTCCATTACCTCCACCTCCATCTGCTTAGCCTGAATTTCAGTCTCTTGTTGATTTTGCTTTTCTTTATTCCCCTCGTGTATTATACGTGGAGATATTAAACCCATTTTAAAAACCTTATAGTAAAATTCTTCCGCTTTTTCAACAGTATTTAATTGATATCGTTCTCCTTGATATCTCAATATCATACCAACTGGGACATCATATCTGAATGGGATGTTTTGTTTCTTTAGTTCAGTCACCAAAAATCCAAAATCTTTTCTATCTTTTAACATCTTAGGCGGTAGTTCTTTAAATATCCAGATCTTCCTTCGATGCATTTCAAGAGTGGAGTTGAAAGACTTTTGCACAATATCATTTCTTATTTCTTTATCAGTAAAGTAAATCACCATATCTCTAGGCAACTGCCTTTGCTTTGCCACCCAAGAATTAACTCTGTAGGCCTTATCAATCTTGCAGGATACATCTTCAGGGCTAACCTTTAAAATCCTAGCCAGAACTTCAGCAGACATCTTTCTCAAATCTTGTCTTTTATCTTCCTGTATTCCCCTAATTCTAACTGCAAATTCCATGAGTCTGAATTGCATTATTGTGGTTTCATTTTCAATCCTTTGTTTTATATTATCTACATTGTAAGTCTTATAGTCAGCTTCCTTTATTTTTTTAAACTCTACTTCTGAGCTTTTTTCTTGAATCCTTATTAAATCATTTTCAATTCTTTGTATTTTATTATCCAAATTATAAATCTTATCATCAACTTCCTTAGTGTCTATTTTTGAATTTATAATTTCATCCATCTTCAGAATTATTTCTATAAAACTTTTCATATGTTGCTTCAGAATATCATACTTTTGTTGAATCAACTCTTTAATTTCCTGTCTAAAATTTTCAAGATTCAGATTCACAGTCTTATCATGTCTTGCCATCTCCTCCAGTAAAAATTTCTTTAGGTCTATGAAGCCATTCTTCTGCATCTGCAAACTCTCAACTTGTTCATGCGATTTATAAATGGGAGAGCCGCCCCCCCCCCATGGCTTGGTTATCTGGCTTTGTCAGTTTTAGCGCCATCCTGCCACACAAAAGATTTTTTCCCCTTTTTCCTTTTAAAGAAAAAGACTTCTCTCCAAACAATATCAATAACAAGTCTCTAAGAAGGAAGAAACATGAAATAAGAATTTTTTCTCTTCACTTCTAACCAGCACTTTTGCTAGATACTTTGTAACTTTGTAACTTTGTAACGTTATAAGCTATTCAAACGGAAGGACTTTCACTTTCAGCTTTTCTCAAGCCTCAGCCAGTCGCCATTTTAAACTCTCCTTTTTCCTCCTTTCACTCTTCTTTAACTTTAAAATCAGTCTTGGGGTTAGAATACTTGCAGTTTAGGATCCCCGATCCGAATTTCATCCTGCTTATTCAGATGATCTGTTAATTTCGTTGATTGGTCCGGTCCCAGCGCCTGGCTCTGCAAAAAGGCAGAGTTCTCCCGAAGCCCAGAGCAGTGGCGAGCGGAAATAGGGAACCACAACCTGCTCGTCCCCAAGAGTAAAAGAAAGAACTCTGGGGACTTCGCAGAGGGCTCTACCTGCCCTCGCCTGCTCTGTCTCATATTTCCTTCAGGAAATGGAGTTTTTCGAGCTGCCTTTCAGATGTGAAGGCAGCTCTTTACAGGCAACAGGGCTGGCGGTCTCAGAGGACCGTCTGGCGGCGACGGAAGCCAGAAATCAACTCTTGAAGAGAAAATAGTCACCTGCCTATTCTAAAGTGCTAGGACAATATATGTGGTTACTTTTCTCATTTGTCTTTGCAGTTCTGTGAGATACATAGGTAAGGCTAATCATCTACTGCTCTTGTGTGTCTGGGATTTGGACATAGTTATTTTCACTTAATTGCATCATTTTCACTCTTAAGAAGGTACATGTTAAATTCAGTCAGGGATATTGTTGACTTGGGAAATCTATTAGGTATGTTATTAATAGCAAGAAGCTCTATTAGTAGCTTGGAAATCTTTCAGTGTCTAAGGCTGATCTTTTACAAGATTAATATGGCAGTGGTTATTATTATAACCATACTATGGTTATAATTCCAGTCATAAAATAACTAAAAGCATATACAGTATGTTTACCCTGCTAAATTTAATGGGACAAAGTTCTAATGCATAGTATTGTATTTATTGTATTTTTTGTATTTTCTGTGAATATACAGGATAATATTTGCCATTCAAACTTAACATCCATCTATTCTGTCACATTATATTTGATCAATAGCTCATTTAATAAGTTCAAACAAGCATAGAAATATTTTATAGCAGTTCATCCCATCTGGTATCCTGCAGCTAGGTGAATTACACTGCCCAAAATTCCCAAAAAACTTTGACCAGGCTACCTAGGAATTCTGGAAATTGGCAGGCTTAAGGTTGGTAAAGACTATATGTATAGTCTTTACCCTCCCCCCATTTGCTATATATATGTGTATATGTCCCCCCCCCATTTGCTTCAACCTTTGGGCATGATTTGCTCTGCTAATGGACAATGAAAGGTGCTATGACAGTTTGTGAAAATCATAGTTTGGCATCTCTTCTTATTTTAAAGCAATATACCAGTAATTCAAACGACAAATAGACAAATTCACTGGAAGAGAACTTGTGGCCTTCCTGAGAGTGCTGAACTACATACAATTCACAGAATTCACAATTACCATGCTGGGATCGCTGAGAAGTTGTAACTCAAAAATATTTGAAAAGCCACATGTTCTCCACCTTTGGAATATAAATATCTCTGACTTTTTAAGTACTTCACAAGTGCAGAAACAGTGTGCAAGCAAGGAGCTATTTACGCAGATGGCAAGATTATCTCATACCAACATTAGGCTATTTCCCTACCCCTGTAAATGTGATAAACAGCATGGGCCAATCATAAATTGGGTCAACAACTAATTATTTCCTCCAGGGCAATGTATTGTATCTTTTGGTTCCTGAAGGAGGGGAGGGATGACTATCACAGGGACAAAAAGTCATGCTTTTGGAGAAACATGATAAAATAATGTAGCAGCGAAAGCAAATTTCTATGAGTGTGTAATTGCATAAGCACACACATGTTTGTATGTGGTTTTTCAACCAGTGGGCATTTTATGTATGAAATAAGGTCTCCTAGTCTCTAAGGAAGATTTGCTAACCTTCTTTCATGTAGCTCATGCAGATAAGGAATTCTTTCACTTCAGTTCCAATCTGAAACCTGCATTATAGAGTACACTCCCAAAGGCCATAATTATTTCCAGAAACTGAAATTTGAATGACCCAGATAATTAGTTCAATACAGCAACTCTAGAAATGGAAGCAGGGGGCCATATCATGTCATAGAAGTGCGCTCTCGCTATCTTCGTGCTATTGTGCACCCCGGTCCCCAAGACTTTCCTCGTTCCCCAGGTAGCACAGGGCCTGGGCCTTCGGCTGATGTTGTGCAACGCCAGATCCGTGGTAAATAAGGCCCCCCTCATTTACGACCTTATTCAGGAGGGGGGAACGGATCTGGCGGGTATTACGGAGACCTGGTTGGGCCCAGAAGGGGGGGTGCCCCTGGTTGAAATGTGCCCACCAGGTTTTTGGGCATTTCATCAGCCGAGGGTCCAGGGTAGGAGCGGGGGGGTGGTAGTCATTATTAAAGAAAGTCTATGTCTGAGGGAGACCACTGTACCTCAGATAGCCGGATGTGAGTCCCTCCTTGTGAAGTGGGGTCGTGGGGTGCAGATGGGCCTGCTGATTATGTACTTGGCTCCCTGCTGCGTGGCAGCAGCCCTGTCCAAGCTGCCTGACGTGATAGCCGGGGTGGCGGTTGATACCCCCAGGCTTATGGTTATGGGAGATTTCAACCTGCCATCTGTCGGTGAAACGTCTATGGCGGCTCGGGAGTTCTTGGCCTCCATGACGGCCTTGGACCTGACCCAAGTAGTTCAAGGCCCTACTCACATGGGGGGGGGGGGACACACTCTGGACTTGATTTTTGTCTCTGGTCAGTGGCAGAGTGATCTGGAAAGAGGGGATTTAGTCATCGAACCCTTGTCATGGTCTGATCACTCCCTCCTTTGCATGGACTTTCGAACTGCTACACCTCACTGCAGGGAGACGGAACTGACCAGGTGGTTCTGTCCCAAGTGCCTGATGGACCTGGATAGGTTCCTGATGGAGCTTGGGCCATTCCCTGAGACTCTGGCTCACGGCATGACTGAAGAGCTGGTAGTTGCCTGGGATAGGGCGGCCGCTGGAGCTTTGGATCATGTCGTGCCTTTGTGGTCCCTGGTTCTCCGAGGAGCTGAGAGAGATGAAGCACCAGAAAAGATGCCTGGAGAGTGATTGGAGGGCCAGTTGCTCCGAATCTGATCGAACACTGGTGAGGTCTCATATTAAGATCTACCTAGTGGCGATAAAAGAGGTGAAATTTAACTATTTTTCCGCTCTTATCGGGTCTGCAGAGAACCGCCCAGCAGCCCTGTTTAGGGTGACCTGCTCCCTCCTTCACCTGGGAGCGAGGGAAGACCCCTTGCAGGACGGTGCTGAGGATTTTGTGCAATTCCTGCATGACAAAGTCACTCAGATTTGGGAAGGTCTGGACTCTGATTGGGTAGATCCGGATGGAGTGATGGAGGGGAATCTTGAGAATGTTATCTGGGAGGGGTTTGACCCTGTGACTCCCGAGGACGTGGACAGGATTCTGGGGAGGCTTAGCACTGCCACATGTTTGTTGGATCCGTGTCCCTCCTGGTTGGTGCTGGCCTCCCAGGAAGTTACACGAGGCTGGCTTTTCTGCTCTTATTGCATTATCAGAGAATCATCTGGCCGCCCTGTTCAGGGTGAAGGCAGGGCCAAGGATTTCGGACAATATCTGTATGACAAAATCGCTCAGATCTGGGGGGATTTGGACTCTGACTGGGCAGATTCGGGCAGGGTGGCGAAGAATAGTCTTGAGAACGTTATCTGGGAAGAGTTTGACTCTGTGACCCCTGATGACGTGGACAGGATTCTGGGAAGACTTAGTGCGGCCACATGTTTACTGGATCCATGTCCCTCCTGGTTAGTACTGGCTTCCCGGGAGGTTACACGAGGCTGGCTCCAGGAAATTATTAACGCTTCATTGAGTGAGGGTTACTTCCCCACAGCCTTGAAAGAGGCGGTGGTGAGGCCTCTCCTCAAGAAGCCTTTCCTGGACCCGGCTACATTAGCGAATTATCGCCCAGTCTCAAACCTTCGCTCCGTGGCGAAGGTTGTTGAGAGTGTGGTAGCGCGACAACTGCCCCAGTACCTGGATGAAGCCGATTATCTAGACCCGTTCCAGTCGGGCTCAGGCCAGGGCACAGCACAGAAATGGCATTGGTCACATTGGTTGATGATCTCTGGAGGGCTCGGGACAGGAGTTGTTCCTCTGTCCTGGTCCTAATAGATCTCTCAGCGGCTTTTGATACCATCGACCATGGTATCATGCTGCGACGATTGGAGGGGTTAGGAGTGCAGGGCACCATGTTGCGGTGGTTCTCCTCCTTCCTCTCCGATCACATGCAGTTTGTGTTGGCAGGGGGGCAGAGGTCGACCTTGAGGCACTTTGTTTGTGGGGTGCCACAAGGGTCAGTCCTCTCGCCTCTTCTGTTCAACATTTATGTGAAGCCGCTGGGGGATATCATCCGTGGTTTCGGAGTGAGATTCCATCAGTACGCTGACGATACTCAGCTGTACATCTCCACTCCGAACCACCCCAATGATGCCCTTGATGTGATGTTCCAGTGCCTGGAGGCCATGCGGATCTGGATGGGGAGAAACAGGCTCAAACTCAACCCCTCCAAGACTGAGTGGCTGTGGCTTCCGGCGTCCCGGTATAGTCAGCTGGCGCTATCGCTGACTATTGGGGGTGAGATCTTGGCCCCCACAGAGAGGGTTCACAACTTGGGTGTTCTCCTGGATGCACGGCTGTCTTTGGAGGAGCACATGACAGCCGTGGCCAGGGGAGCTTTCTATTGGGTTCGCCTGATGCACCAGTTGCGTCCCTTTTCTGGACCGGGATCCCTGCGCACAGTCACTCATGCCCTCATCACATCCCGTCTGGAATACTGCAATGCTCTCTACATGGGGCTCCCCTTGAAGAGCACTCGGAGGCTCCAGCTGGTCCAGAATGCGGCTGCGTGGGTGGTTATGGGTGCGACTCGGTGCGCCCATTTAATACCCCTTCTGCGCGAGCTGCACTGGCTCCCATTGGTCTTCCGGGTGCGATTCAAGGTGTTGGTCACCACCTTTAAAGCGCTCCATGGCTTAGGACCAGGATACATATGAGACCGCCTTCTGTCATCAACAACCTCCCACTGGCCAATACACTCCCATAGAGAGGGGCTCCTCAGGGTGCCATCGGCCAAACAATGTTGACTGGCGGCACCCAGGGGGAGAGCCTTCTCTGTGGGGGCACCAGCCCTTTGGAATGAGCTGCCCCTAGAGCTTCGTCTTAGCCCCGGCCTGCGTACTTTTCACCGTACCCTAAAGACCTTCCTGTTTCAGCAAGCCAGACTGGCCTAATATGAATTTTAAGTGGGTGTATGTGTGTTTTAATTTGAGGGCCAATTTGTATATATTTGTTTTAATTGGTATATATACATATATGATATTTTTGCAATCAGGGTTTTTTCCTATGGTGGGATGAAATCTCTAATCATCGCTTTCAGGCCTGTCAGACATTTTATGTTGTTTCTTCTGAGACTTATGGGAGACTGGGATAGTACTATTTATGTTGTTTCTTCTGAGACTTATGGGAGACTGGGATAGTACTATTTCTGTCTTATGAGACTTCTTCAGCCAGCCACACCCATATTTTATAACTCCTCCCTGTATAGGTCAAATATTTATTCCTTTTAATTCATAGGTATAAATGTGTGATATTTTTGCAATCAGGGTTTTTACATATATATATGTAGGTCTTTGGTTATTTGGGTTTTCTCCCGCATAAAATTGGAAGTGTCTTGGTGACGTTTCGATGAAGTCTCATTTGTCATCTTCAGGCTGGTGTTTTCAGCTTCGTGCTTCTAGGAGCAATGTGTGATCGCAGCTGTTTCTTCCTTTTAACTGCCAGTGGGGGTGTGAACTGATTGGGTGGGAGCTTGGCTGTGTTCTGATTGGGTGGAGGTGTGTTTTGATTGGTTGGAGGCTTGGCTGTGCTCTGATTGGATGGGGGGTTGGCTGTGCTCTGATTGGATGGGGGGGTGTTCTGTTTAGGTAATGGCTTGGTTGTGCTTGGGTTAGTCTGAATTGCAGGGGGATTTGAGCTGGTGAGCTGCATTGCTATTGTTTGGCTTTATGTTCATGGTCGTGCCACATCTTCATGGTGGGTGTCAGTTTGCTTCATGTATGGATTGGAGGGATTTAAAGTGGCTAATGATGCAGCTGTGGTCTGGCTTCTGGTTTGTGGTTGTGCCTCATCGGTGTGGATTTGGGTTTGTTTTTTGCGTGGATGTGTGGTGGTGACATCCTGTGTGGTTTTCGTGAGTGTGGGTCTAGTGTCATTCTTAGTGTTAGGGTCTCATTTATCAATAAGGGCGGGTTTCCAAATGGCTGGTAGGCGGGAGGTATCATCTCCTTTATTCATGCTGTGTGGGTGTTTTTCTATCTCAATGGCTTCTCTGATTATTCTGTTGTTAAAGTGTTCAGTTTTGGTGATAGTTCTGGTCTTTTTAAAGTGTTCTTCAATGCATGCACTTATTCTTCTGTTGGTTTGTCCGATGTATGTGGTGGGGCAGGTGACCTACTCATGAGCTTCGATGTCATATCCCTCTTCACCCAAGTGCCAATCAAAGAAGCCTTAACAGCTATCCAAAACAAATATAACCCCCCCAAGCACATCCTAGATCTGACCAACCACTGCCTATCCAACACATACTTCATCTATAACGGACAAAAATACAAACAAACAGAAGGAGCACCCATGGGATCATCCCTCTCACCCATCATTGCAAACCTCTACATGGAACACTTTGAAACCCAAGCTCTAGAAAAATCTGATCACAAACCCAAACTCTGGCTCAGATACGTAGACGACACCTTCATAATCTGGCCACACGGGAAAGAAAAACTGGACAACTTCCTCACACACCTCAACAGCCTACATGTCAGGAGACTTCCAGTGGCACCGTAGGCGTTGAAGATGCTCCTTTGTGAGCGCCAGCCCCGCGATCGTGTAAAGCCGCTCGAACAGCACAAATCAGTTGTCTAGTGGCTTGGAAACTTTCTTCCCAGGAAAAGGGGAGGAAGAGAGCAGACTGGTGTAGGTAGAGCTCCCCAAGAGCCCCAGGAACAATTTTGGGGCTTGAAGGGTGAGAGCTCCCTGGAAGCATGACAGACCTCCGGATCCAGGATGTTTCTGCTTTAAGCAGAACAAGACGCTGCAACAACCCCTGCAAACAACACTTTGAATAACACATTGGACTTGGAAGCAGGCTGAGCAAAGCCAGGAGAGATCAGATTTGCAAGTACTAAACTTTAACTCCGAATGTGTATTACTTCCTTCTGAGTTATTAAGGGAAGAAAGTGAAAGCAAGATGCGATTGAGTTTTAATGGGGCGTGAAAGTGAAAATTAAAAGGAAAGTTTTGTTTAGCGCTGGCAGCCCCTGTTTAAAACTAGAGATCTTTGCTTTGAAAGAAAGAAGATTTAAAGGCTAAAAAGACCATAGTAGTGAACTTAAAAAAGGATTGATATTATTTAAGGACTGGAAATTTTTGGACCTGGTGGATTTGTTGTTCTGGTTGCTGTATAAATTCAAATTGAAAACTACAAATGGCTTCAAAACAAATAAAGACTGTTGCCTCTAAAAGCGCTGGGAGCTCACCAGCTCAAACGTCTAAATTGCAATCTCTCTCTGTTCCAACAGAACCACCAATATTAACACTTGAAATGTTGCAGGAAGCCCTTAAAACACAAGCCTCTGTTACAGAGAAAAAAATTATTTCTGTGTTTGAGGATAAAATTTGAGATGTCGCTGATGAGATGGCTGAAATTAAAGAGTTTATTCAAAATCGAAATCAGGAAATTAGAGAAGATATTGTCATGGCAGTCCAAGGTCTGGCAAGCCATATTGAATCATTAGATGAAAAAGTGGAAGAAATTAAGCAGTCTAATGTGAATTTAGAAAATAAAATGGGAGAGGGTCAGAATAAGATGGAAAGAGCAGAGGCTGATGTAACAATGATACAACATAGAGACATGGAATTTGCTTTGAGAATAAGAGGTCTGAAGGAAAATAAGCAAGAGAATTTGAGAGAGATTTTTGCAGAAGCATTTGCACAGATAATGGGAGAACAAAAAGCAAATTTTGAATGGCAAATTGACAAAATCTTTCGTGTCAATTCATGGGTTGCCAGACAGAAACATTTACCAAGAGACATTGTAGTCTATTTTACTACAAGGAGGATACGTAATGAAATTTTACAAGCCACTTTTAAAAACAAACTTCTAGTGGAGGGGCAGGAGGTTTTAATATTGAAAGAAATCCCCTCCCAAATGTTGAGAGCCAGAAGGAAGTATGCTTTCCTGGTGAAAGAACTGAGAAACCGTCAGATACAGTACAGATGGGAGGTTCCAGCTGGACTAGTGGTGAACTATTCAGGAGAAAGATATCGTCTTAATTCAGTGTGAAAGGCAAGAGATTTTTACACCAATGTACTAAAGGCTGGATGCCCACAGTCCCCAGAAGCTAGAAGGAAGATGGAAGCAGAGGGGGCAAGAAAGGGGGAGAAGGAAGAATCGCTGGCACAGGTGCAAAGGGGAGCTTTGATTACTCAAAAAGATTTAATACAACTTTCAACTACTGCTCAAGCTTTGGAGGTGTTCGACAAAATAGAAGAACTTAAGGATCAAAGACAGACCTGAGTGGCAGCCAAGCATCAAGAAGAATTAAGAGTGCAGCAACTCCAGATGACAACTGGAGGAAGACAAATGGAGGTATGTCAGCACACATCTAACAAACCCCTGCTGCCCAATCTAACCAAATCAGAAGCAGCCCCATTAAAACTGAGCAAGCAATTTCTTCCCCTAGTTGAAAATACTCAGACCAACAACCTCCCCCTCAAAGAAAACATGCAAACACTTAGAAAAGAGACACCATCCAATATCGCTTAAAAAGTCACATCAACAAACTCACCTGGGATAAACAGAAAAGCACTCCAAACTGCACCCCCTAAAAAAGGAAGGTGAGTGTTGGTGATAGGGGATTCTATTCTCAAAGGAACAAAACCAGCCAGCTGCAGACCAGACATACAATCTAGGGAGGTATGTTGTCTCCCTGGAGCAAAAATCAAGGATGTGGCTGAGAACGTAACCAAAATAATTAGGCCCACAGATTACTACCCTTTTCTACTACTACATTTAGGGACAAATGACATAAAAAAGGACTTGAAAACAATATCAAGTGATTACGAGTAGTTAGGCAAGAAAGTTAAGGAGTTAGGTGCACAAGGAATTTTTTCATCTGTACTGCCAATAAAAAGGTCAACATCTGGTAAGAGAACAAAAGATTCTAGAAGTGAACCACTGGCTAAAGGGTTGGTGTCACCAAAAAACCTTTGGATTCCTGGACCATGGTCTGCACTATTTCCATGATGGGCTTTTCGCAAGAGATGGACTGTACCTCACAAATACTGGGAAGAATGTTTTCGGAAAATGACTGGCTCAACTTATCAGGAGGGCTTTACACTAAAATTGAGGGTGGTAGGGTGACCAATCTCCAGGAGCTAATTCTAAGCAAAAACACACACACACACACACACACACACACACACACACACACACACACACACGTCAAATTATGAGGTAAGGAGGGATGACAAGGAAGAAAACTCAAATACCAAATAGGAGATATAGGAAGCATACCCAGAGTCAGACATAAAGACCTCAAGTGCCTATATACAAATGCACAAAGTTTGGGGAACAAACAGGGTGAACCTGAACTATTAATACATGAAAGTTGATGTGATATAGTTGGAATAACAGAAACTTGGTGGGACAAAACCCATTACTGGAACATACTGATAGAAGGATACAATCTGTTCAAAAAAACCAGACCCCATAAAAGAGGAGGTAGAGTTGCACTGTATGTAAACAACCACTACATTGCTACAGAAATGCATGAAAAATAGATGGAAACATCCTAGAATGCATATGGATCAATATAAAAGAAAAAAAGAATGACATTGCCATAGGTGTATTGTTAAGCAACTAACAAATATATGTAGGAAACACACTACAATAGTAATGAGGGACTTGAATTACCCCAACATCAATTGGAAAACTAATTCCACACCATGTGACAAATCAAATAGGTTCCCCACCAACTGAGCTGACAACTTTGTTGTCCAAAAGATAGAGGAGGGAACTAGAGGGACAGCCATATTGGACTTAATTCTTACAAACAGAGAAGTCATAGAGAGAGTTGAAACTGCAGGAACCTTGGGTGAGAATGACCATGTCTTACTAGAATTCAACATAACGCAAACACAAGCAATAGAACATAACGATACCAGAGTCCTAGATTTTAAAAAAGCTGATTTTGGACTTCCGGGTGATGTCACAGTGGTACATTTCAGGAGAACAGGGCTCCATTCTTTTGGACTGAATTTTCACGTCTGGAAGCTGGTAGAGGCAAGGTCCGACCCTGAAGGGGTCGGCATTGTAGAGGGGCTACTCTAGGGGTGATGGGGAGAAGAGCGATCCCCATTGCAGAAGGAGAACCCCTTGAATTTGGTGCGAAAGAGACAGGCTGTAATGGTCGGGTCCAGAGGCCTGACGGCCTGATTGAATAATGAAGGAAGCAAAGAGTGAGAAGCAGCAAGAAGTATCAGTGGATAGTGACAGGACAAAGTGAGATACTGGGTTCCTACTCTAAATCGGTGGAATCTACAAGCCAATGGACAAGTGAGTCTCCAAAAGGGGAAAAGCGGGTGCCTTGGCGGTGGGAGCGAAGTATTGAGAAGACGGCAGAAAGAGGAAAGAGGGGGATCGGATGATCTGAATGAAATAAAGTTGGAAAACTGTATTAACTATCGAGACTGAATCTGTGGTGATTGGGATCGAGTGATTAAAACTGTGGATATATATAGAGAGAGACGCAATGGCATGTAGATCGAAGAGAAGTGGCAGTGACTGTGCATATTAGAAGGAGCTGACATCTTGGATTTTGGACTTGGAAAGTGGAGAGTGGAGGAGGTGTGGATGGAATAGCGAGACAGGAGAGAGAAGGACATATTTAAAGTTGGTGAAAGACCATGGATTGGAAATATCAGTGGCCAGTCGTGTATATTGTCTATTTATTATTATTTTTTACTCTGTACACTTATAGTTATTATTTACCATCTAACTTACTTATGATAATATTTATATAATCCATATAATTGATAGAGGTATATATAGATTTATACATTAGACTTTATAAATACATAAATTTACAAATTGATTAAGAGGAAATATTGGATTGAACTTGATATATAAAATTTAGCTTTAAATAATTTATATTTTGGTTACGCCTTTTTTAATTATTATAAGCTATTTTGCCTGTGTATTGTTAAATGAACTTAGATTGGAATTGATAATGGTATTGCTAATTAGAACTGTAGAATTAAGTGTAGAACTTAATTAATTGTCATTTAGTTTAGTAAGTAGCATTTTGGAGAATAATGGCTAAGCTATATGGGGAATATCAATATAAGAGCAAGACCCATCTGATAATAGCAGTTATATGATAAGTGAGTGGAGTAGAAGGAATTTTTATTAGAAGAAAGCTCTTTGAGGAAATAAAGAATAGATAATTTATAGTACTGTGGAAGAAGCTGTTTAAGAGTTTAGATATGACAAGTATGGTGACGATCATTAAAACTGCAAAGAAAACCATGCAGATGACAGCTTCCCCAGCAGGACAGAAATTAATAGGAGACATGTTGGGAGGTGAGAAAGCAGGATCCTCAATGAATGTACAAAGTATGCAGTCGACATTGAACATGATTCAAGAGGGGATTCTGAAAATGCAAGAATCCATTGGGAAGAATTACGAGGAATTGAAGCATGATATGGGTGAAGTAAAAGAAGATATATGGAAATTAGATAATAGAATGGGAGAAATACAAGAGACAATTGCTAAAAACGAGCAGAGAATAAAATCGGTGGAGATAAGAACAGAGCAAACAGAGAAGAAATTGGAAGATATGGAAAAAAAATTGATGGCAGCAAACTGAGAGCTTGGAGAGGCAATAACATGCCTAGAATTGGATAATTCTGCTTTCTATCTTAAGATTTCAAAACATAACAGAAAACAAAGAAGATGTGACGAAATGGGGTTGAGGGGTACCCCGGACCGTGAACCAGCTCATGAGTAAACACACTGAGACTGAAATGATTCTGACAGAGGCGTCTTGTGTAAAAATATAATTTACTTTAAAACATTTAAAAGGCACTATGTCTTTAAGAAAACACATTAAAAACAAAGTCTTATCTGGGTATGTGAAACAAGGCTATCTCCCTAGATCCCTCTCCACAATACCAAAACAGTTCACGAAAGAATAAAGCTAGCATGAAGGTAAGCAGCTTCGGCGTCGATACATCATCAAGGCAATCATAATGGGAGCAGCACGAGCTTCACAGCTGAAAGTCACCTGAAGTAAAAACAGTTCAAAAAGCAAACATTGCTTGAAGCTTGTGGGAGGAAGAAGATCCAGCAACAGCAATCCCGATGATAGCTTGCGTGCTACAAAACAGCAAAAGGCAAGCATCCGTGGGAGTCTCTCTGTAGCGGCGTCTGGAGTCCTTATCTGCATTCTTCTCCCATCTGCGGCGTTGCAACAAGCTTCCTGCAGGAGCTGTGCATTTAGGCCTAGATCAGACTAGGCCCAAGTAGCAAGCAAAAGGTCCTTGCTTATATAGGGAGTTAACCTGCAATTAACTAGGGCGGGGAAGGCTTGCAGGTAATTGCCAACAGCAGATGGTTTGATTAAAACCATACTGTTTGTGAGTAGGCAGATAGCCACAGCAATCCTGGAAACACTCGTGACAATCCCCTTCTCTGCGGCTATTTGGCTGGTTAACAAACATACATTCTACATTGGGTACATATATACATCAATGGTAAGTACATTCACATAGCCATCGACATTTTACCCAGAAGATAGAGGTGTTGGTCACGGGGCAGCGGTTTGGTAAACACGTCCGCTACCTGTTCCTTGGTTTCACAATACACAGTCTTAATGAAACCTGTTTTCACCAATTGCCTCACATGTTTGATTTTAATATCAATATGGCGCGATCTCTGGCCTACAGCATCGGCTTCCGATATGTTAATGGCAGCCATGTTATCCTCATAAACTTTTATAGGTTGCATGGGCTGCCTCCATAAACTTACCAGAAGATCATCAAACTAAACTAGGTTATTGGAAGCTTTGGACAAACTCACATACTCAGCTTCCGCTGTGGAGGTTGCAATTAACTTCTGCTTCCCAGAGTACCAATACACGGGGCTACTATTTAGGTATACAATGTACCCCGAGGTACTTTTTCTAGATCTAACATCCCCTGCCCAATCGGCATCCGAAAAACAACTCAATCTTAATTCTCTAGTTGCTTCTGGTTCCAATAACAATGAATAGTTCACAGTACCTTTTAAATATCTCAGGAGTCGTTTGATTCCGCTCCAATGGTACTGTGTGGGATGTTCAGAATGTCTAGATAACACATTTACACTTAGACTGATGTCCGGTCTAGTCCAATTTGCAATGTACAACAACGACCCAATCACGGACTTGTAAAGGGTCTTATCCTCAAACTCCGTGCTCTCAGTGTACATATTCTTAAGGAAGTCTGTTGCCATAGGGGTATCGCATGGCTTCGCCTCTACCATGCTACACTTTTTAAGCAATTCCTGAATCTTATCTTCCTGAGAGAGCTGAAACCCCTTCTTGGTTTTTACGAATTGCACCCCTAAAAATTTGCTAATGTGACCTAATGGTTTTAGGGCGAAACTCTTACTTAGGTCCTCAGAGAACTTCTTAAGCCTGTTCTCTGATCTACAAACATATAGTATGTCATCGACGTACAACAGTACTGTTTCCCTAATGCCCTGATCTTCCTTGACAAAAACACACTCGTCAGCCGACGATGGTAAAAAGCCCATCTCTCTCAGGCTTTTTGTGAGACACTCGTACCATCGTTTACCAGATTGTTTTAAGCCGTATAGGCTCTTGTTCAACAACCACACATCATCTTCCCGATGGCTTACTCCCTGAGGAATCCTCACGTACAGCTCTTTGTCTAACTGGGCGTGCAGGTACGCGGTCTGAATATCGAACTGATATACATGTTTGCCTCGCATGGTAGCGATGGTGAGAGCTGTTCTCACGCTCTCAGGACGCACCGTGGGCGAGAAGGTGTCCTCATAATCGTCAGGGAATCTCTGCGAAAATCCCTGCGCCACTAGTCTCACCTTGTAGATAAAGCCCCCACCTTCAATGGGCTTTTGCTTGAAAAGCCACCTGGTGCCGATCACCCTCTTGTCCTTGGGCAATCTTGTTGGCATGAATACATCGAGCCTTCTCAGGCTGTCTAATTCTGTATCCATGGCGGCCAGCCACTTCTGTCGTTCATGGTCAGGTAAGGCCAACACATCCTCATATCTCTGAGGGGTGGCCAAAACCTGGTCGACTGAGGTAACAAAGTCGTCGTACCTCTTAGGCTTATTGCCCCTGGTAACCCTAACTGGTCTGCCTTTAGGGGAGTCACTTACATCAGAGTCGTCCGATGAGTCATCTACCTCGTGACTATCACTATGCGTCTCAGAAGCTGGGCGCCTATCCTTCCTGGCTACCCCCATCTTGCGCTTCAATACCCCTTTCAAGGGTGCCTGGGATGCACGCTTCCCAGAACCAGATGTATCCCTATCCTCGGGTAGGTTTTCCGATACATCCTCCGATTGCCTATGACGACTACAGGAAGGGTTCCGAATAAGAATCTCATTGGCATGGATCTTACTCCAGTTGGCCCCTTCGTAAAAAGTGGCAGACCTTGATATCATTAATTTCCCGTTAGGGTAGGCAAACCTAAATGCCTTGGAGCCCTGCTCATAACCAACAAATCTCAGTTTAACAGAGATTGGGTCTCCCTTTCTCCTGAGCTCCTTCGGGACATGAACATTGGCCATCACCCCGAAAACGTGGAGGTGTGCCAAGCTAGGCTTATGGCCGTATAGCACCTCGTATGGGGTCTTCTGCACTACACTAGACCACACTCGGTTCAAGGTGTAATTCGCGTATCTAACTGCTTCTACCCAGTACGCGAAGTCTAGTCCAGAATCCTGTAGGGCGCACCGCATCATAGTTTGTAATACATCGCTGCGCTGTTCTGCAACGCCATTTTGAAACTTAGAGTAAGGCGCGGTGCGTAAGTGGACTATACCCTTACTCCTCAACCAGCTGGAGAACTGCCTGGAATTAAATTCAGTCCCCCTGTCAGTTAAGATCTTCTTAACTCTGACCTGGTGCTGGTTCTGGACTAAGTTACAAAATTCCTTAAACTTAGTCAACGTTTCACTCTTGGACATTAGGGGAAAAACGAATCCAAATCTGCTATGGTCGTCTACTATGGTAAGAAAGTACCGTCTCTTACCCACGGAAGGTGCAAATGGACCCACCAAATCCATGTGGATGAGCTGAAATGGGTGTTCAGAGTACCTCTGAGACTTCTCGGGCGCAGATTTCGCCTTCAACTTTGCACTCCTACAAACTGAACAGTCTAGGAATGTGTTACAGTCATTGATCTTGGTTCCCCTTGAGTGTTCGGTTACCTTCTTTACTATAGGAAAACTCACGTGACCTAATCTACGATGCATCAAGTGAGCACATTCATTGTGCAACGGCTCACCTGTAGCAATTGCATTAGCATTTTCAGGTTTCCTACTATCTGACTCTAAGTTAAAATTTAAAAACTTTTTATTAACTTTACATTTGTCTTTACAAGGCTTCCTCTGGTGAAAGTCTTGATCCTCATCACCTAGTTCTAACTGTGATTCATTGTTACTACCAAATGAGATAGCATAATTGCTATCACTGCAGGACTCAGCATTCGTATTGGGGGAATAATAAGGCAAGCCACCTATCTTCAAAACCTCCCCAATCACACATTTGTTGTTTTTGATCACAGCTGTTCCTCCTGAGAACAGAATCTCCACTCTAGGGTTCTCGCATATCCTCATCAGGCTTAGCAGATTATGATCTATCTCTGGTACATACAATGCTCCGTGAATCTCCCCTATCCCAGGGATATAAACATCTCCAATGCCAACAACATTCACCTTTTTACCGTTTGCAACTTTGACCATGGATTGATGCCTTCTCATATTAGCAAACAACCTTCGGTCACTGACAACATGGTTACTGGCTCCACTGTCCATTAACCATAGTTGCTCTCGCTGTTCCCTTGTAAGCTCTGACTCAGTAGTTTCCACTATACCTACAGAGCTATCATTAAACCTGGGATTGTTCCCTTTGTTGCCTCCATTTGGCTTTTTACCCCTTCTGTGGTTAGGAACATCTATACTTGGCTTTCTACCAGGAGGCAATGGCCTCCTTTTACATTTATTATCAGAAGGTGCCTTTGAACATGCCCTAGCATTCACATTTTGTGGGCAATCCCTTCTATAATGTTCTCTTGAACCACAATTGAAGCATTCTCCGATAGTATATGCTCTATCTGAACTATCGGGCCTTCTTAAAGGTTTTTCCTTTTTGTGAAAAGCCACCCTGCATTTTCGCAAGTTATCTTCAGCAATCAGTCTGCCAGATAACACTTCTAAAGATAAGTTATTACAACTAACATTATCCAGTTGCGATATAAAATTATCCCAGCTAGGGTCAAGGGAATTGAGTATAACAGTAATGAGGGTTTGTTCAGACACTGTTTCCCCCCTCAACATCAATTCCTGCCTTAACCTGTTTAACTCACATAAGTGTTCATTAATATCTACTCCCGCCTTCAACTTTGCGGAATAGAACTCCCTATAAACTCTGTTTGTAACATGGGAGCTTTTTGAACAAAATAGCTTATGTAGTTTCACCCAAACTTCTGTTACGGTCAGGTTACTAGGTATACTGGGATATAGTGCAGGGTTAATGGACATCAATAAAATACAAAAGGCCTTATGGTGTAAAATATCAACTTCTAAGGACCATGGTCTAGGTGGGGGTTTTAACAGCAACGATAAAACATTTTCTTTCATTAAAATTACTTGAATACTTTTAACCCATTCCTTAAAATTTCCTCCACCCACACTTAAACTTTTAAAATTAGGAGGAAGGACCTGTACATTATTAAACATGGAAATAGACATTAATTGATGTTCAAAATGTGGTCCGTCCTGGAACGGGCAATAAGGCATTGGAATGGAAGCACACAGCACAGTGTCTTCCATCTGGCATTCTGACGATCGTTCCTCCCCAATGGGAGGGATTAAAACTTCACGTTGTGCGGATGCAAAACTCATCCTGGCTTGATCACAAAAACTCGAGGGTCCTCTCTGGTGCACATCTCTAGGAATTTTTGGACGCGCTCCCAAATTCCTATCTTCAGTTGAGGTAGCCTCCGGAACCATCCTGGATGTCGATGTCATCACGGATGGATATATCCCACTCGTGGCGTGCGCTGAATTAGTCGCAGACATCAGGGGGGCTTTGGGATGCGCAGCTCCTATTTGTTGAGCCGATGGTGCCTGCAAACCATCGCCTAAAATGGTTGCCAAAGTCTCTATCACACTTGCAACCTTACGCTCAACATGAGAGTCTCTTAAATTTTTAGCAGAAGTCACTGATGTCATCAAGGGAGCTAAAGTCTTTATAGCCTGATCTATGATGGCTTCAACAGCAGGTGGCGCAATGTCAACTTGGCCATGCTGGTTTAACAAAGAAGCAGGAACATTTGAATCAGGCAGTCTGTTATTCCCCATTACCCACTTATGGTCTGAGGTGGGGGTTTTAGGAAAAGATTGAAAGTCTCTTACCGATCCGGTGTTTTGTAGGACTTCGATCTTCTTTCCTTTCACGGCTGAATTCTTTAATAATTCACTAGAATCAGCAGTCGGGTTCTGACTTACTGTGGGCAAACCTAAAAACTGAAGGATTGCCTTCCTAAACTCATCATCCACCTCTGTATTTGTTTTCAAGACCTGAAGTGGCGTTCTTCCAGTCTCTACCTCTTTTGGTGATGATGGTTTATTCACTATCTTAGGCCCTTCAGGAGTTGAGGCCTCTGCTCCAAAACTTATAGCTCCACTATTCTCTAAGTCAATTAGAGTTTGGGGTTTTTCAGCCAAAACATTTTTGGCCTGAGCCCCAGACAGTCCAGTTTGTGACTTCATACTTTGTGCTGCTGCTGCTGCCCTAGTCAACATCTATTCAACTGCAGACATTCAGTCTAGCGCGTTACCACATGAGCGTAAGTTCGTTAAACCATCCTCTGCTACCAACTGAGACGAAATGGGGTTGAGGGGTACCCCGGACCGTGAACCAGCTCATGAGTAAACACACTGAGACTGAAATGATTCTGACAGAGGTGTCTTGTGTAAAAATATAATTTACTTTAAAACATTTAAAAGGCACTATGTCTTTAAGAAAACACATTAAAAACAAAGTCTTATCTGGGTATGTGAAACAAGGCTATCTCCCTAGATCCCTCTCCACAATACCAAAACAGTTCACGAAAGAATAAAGCTAGCATGAAGGTAAGCAGCTTCGGCGTCGATACATCATCAAGGCAATCATAATGGGAGCAGCACGAGCTTCACAGCTGAAAGTCACCTGAAGTAAAAACAGTTCAAAAAGCAAACATTGCTTGAAGCTTGTGGGAGGAAGAAGATCCAGCAACAGCAATCCCGATGATAGCTTGCGTGCTACAAAACAGCAAAAGGCAAGCATCCGTGGGAGTCTCTCTGTAGCGGCGTCTGGAGTCCTTATCTGCATTCTTCTCCCATCTGCGGCGTTGCAACAAGCTTCCTGCAGGAGCTGTGCATTTAGGCCTAGATCAGACTAGGCCCAAGTAGCAAGCAAAAGGTCCTTGCTTATATAGGGAGTTAACCTGCAATTAACTAGGGCGGGGAAGGCTTGCAGGTAATTGCCAACAGCAGATGGTTTGATTAAAACCATACTGTTTGTGAGTAGGCAGATAGCCACAGCAATCCTGGAAACACTCGTGACAGAAGACCTTATGAATCTTATGATAGAACTGTTGGCTGATAACTTGCAGATGAACAAATCTGAAATGCAGAATGAATTTCATTGATGAAACATATAGAGTATATACTAATTATGCGTGGCAACACAAATTACCTTGAGAAGTCCATGTATGCTTCACAAAAAGAACGATCAGAGATGAAATTTACAGGAGGACATGAGATACAGTGTTGATCTACAAAGGGAAAGAAGTGTTGACTCTGAAGCAAATACCTAGAAGAGTGAGACAGCAGAGGTGAAATTATCATTTCCTCTCCTCACAACTTGTCAAATACAAGATAATGTTCCGGTGGCTTATTCCAGAGGGTCTGCTAGTAATTTGGCAGGATAAGAAAATAAGACTCGATACATTTGATAAGGCCCAAGAATTTTATGACCAATGTATAGCAACGGATGAGGAACAGGAGAGTGGTGAAGAGGAGCCGAGGTGGCGCAGTGGTTAGAGTGCAGTACTGCAGCTACTTCAGCTGACTGCTAGTTCAGCAGATCAGGGGATCAAATCTCACTGGCTCAAGGTTGACTCAGCCTTCCATCTTTCCAAGGTGGGTAAAATGAGGAGCCAGATTGTTGGGGGCAATATGCTATTTAGTATACTGTCTTTGGTGTAAGCCGCCCAGAGTCCTTGGAGAGTGGGCAGCATAGAAATATTATTATTATTATTATTATTATTATTATTATTATTATTATTAATAATAATAATAATAATAATAATAATAATAATAATAATAATAATAATAATGAGGCAGAAGGTAAAAGTCAGAAAGAACAACATCTGGAAGAAAAGGAGTTGTATACAGAAGAGAGAGCTGAAAGAGAACAACAGGAAGGAGAGGGGGCAAGGACGCAATGGGAAATAAGACCAAGGAAAGGAACAAGAACTATTAGCAAATGATAAAATGGAAGAAGAAATTAAATAAATATCAATTAATATCAATTAATATCAATTTAAATTCTCCAGCTAAAAGGAGGCAAGTTCTCTCCAAACCTTTCTAAAAGCAAAATATGGACATTACATGTCTGCAAGAAGTCCATATCAAAAGGCAGCAAGGACACATTTTAGAAGCCCCCAAATTAGGGAAATTTTATTCAGCTCTTGCATCAAAAAAAAAAAAAGAGGGGTGTAGCAGTATATATAAAAGATTGGCTACAACCGAAACAAATCTACGTAGACGAGGAAGGGAGAATTTTATTAATTGAAGTAATAATAAGGCAAAAATGAATTTTATTGGCAGTTATCTATGCAGTTATCTATAGAATTTTTGTAAATATGATTGTTACGAAAGATATTGATACCGATATGGAAAAGCTGTTATAAGTGTAAATATGTGTTTTGTGTTTTAAATGTTGGAAAATTCAATAAATACTATTTCAAAAACAATAAAAATAAAAAAGCTGGTTTTAACAAGCTCAGAGAGAACTTGGGAAGGATTCCTTGAAATTTAAAGACAAAAAGGACAAGTACAAAAATGGAAAAAAGGACACATAACTAAGGCAGATAGCCAGAATCTGCAAAGATGAAGTCAGGCTCAGAATGAACAAAGGCAACAAAAGTCAAAGATAATAAAAATAGTTTCTTCAACATACAAATAACAAGAAAAGAAAGGAAACAGTCGGTCCACTAAAGAGAAGATGGCAAAGAAATAACAGGTAATATAGAATAATGAAATTGGATATAAAAGTGAAATAATACGGGGTCAGCCTAAATGATCTCTAAGGGTCCTTTAACTAATAAATATAAGAGACAAATACTGGGTTCAAAAAGTTAAACCGCAAGGTTACTCAAACCACAGGTTAGCTCACCATTCTACAGTTGGAGAGTTCAAGAATTCAAACCGCAGAGGCACTTGTGTCAAATTGCAGAACTAACCCACATGGAGTTTTCTGCTTAAGAAACAAAGGCTAGTTAAAGAGTATGGTGTAGCAACAAGGGGAGAGGGCTGTGGGCTGTCAGAACTGTAACCAATCATAAGATGTCAAAAGTATGTATAAGAGTAACTGCATCAGAACCCTTGGGGCTTCAATTTTTGCTTCTTGTGATTGCCACTGAACCTTGCGCAATAAACCTTTTCTGTTTGATCCCGGAATTCCGTGTCAGTTCCTAGAATTCCATAATAAATGGCGACTCTGGTGGGACTGATGGGAAGAGGCCATTGACCTTCCAGACGGACTGCCCTGGTGGGCAAACCCCTGTCTCGGCGCTTGAATCTCCAAGCTGGCTCTGTAGCCCTTGCCTATGGGGAGACTTTGTCGAAGGGATAGGGGACACGCCCACCAGCGAAGCACTCCAGTCAAGGATCCTTAAGGGACAAACAGAATTGGTCCTTTAGTCCGTGGACAGCAGAAGACGCCTGCAGGCAAGTATAAGTAAAGGAATTGTACCTACTCCCATTTGGAGTGGAAGAGGGGACTGATCATCCCCTAGGAGATAAGGCGGCGTCCTAAAGTCTCCAATAAGGAGTTCAAGTCTCCTATTAGGACTGTGTGTGTGGTTAAACCGTTGCAGTTCCCGCATTGTGACCGTCGGAAATTCCGGCACATCGGGTCAATGGTAGTGTGTTAGGACATGGGTGGGAGTAGTAGCAAAAGGGGTGCCTCACGGACACCCCTGCAATGTATGTTAGACAACTTCAAAGTATGTTTCCTAAGAGATTATGGAGACCCCCAATGTGACCCTGATACACTACGGATATTTTGCCGTAATGAGTGGCCTACCTTCAGCATGAGGTGGCCAGAGGAAGGGTCTTTAGACCCAGGGCTCATCTTGAGAGTCCACCAGAGAGTAACAGGGGATGGACATTGGGACCAGTATCCATATATTGATCAGTGGAAAACTAACGTAAAAGAGAGACCCCCTTGGTTAATCAAGTATCAGGCAGAGTTTGCTAGGGTCTGTTTGATGAAATCTAAAAGAGAGGGGAGTAAGAAAACTTTAGTGCCAAAGATTTTAAACCAGGCTGATAGGGAGGAAGGAAGTACAACGACCCCCTCCGTATTCTACACGAGTAAAACCAGCAACTCAACCAGTAACTCCCCCTGCAATAAAAACTGAACCAGTTCCTGTGCCACCAGAAACAGAGAATCTGACAAAACCTAAGTCAAAGAAGAAAATAAAGAGAAGTGCCTCATGGTCTTCAGCGAGCTCTGAAGATTCTGTGTCAAACCATACTAGAAGTAAAACAAAGGCCCGGGGCGAAACTATTGCCCCTCTTAGAGAAGTAATTGTACCAGGAGTAAATGCCAGGGACAGGCTCAAATGTTCCTATGCTTCAATATGTGCCTTTTACAACCACTGATTTGTTGAATTGGCGACAGCACTATGGGCCATTTTCAGAGAAGCCTCAAGAAATCATTGATTTGATGGCTACCATTATAGAAAGTCATAAGCCCACCTGGCCAGACATGCAACAACTTCTTTTCACCTTACTGAACCTTGAGGGCCGGGAAAAGTATAGGATAGCAAATGAAGTGGTCCTCAAGCGAAGGTACCCAGATGGTGGGCAGGGGTCTCAACAAAATAGGGTCAATGCAGCAGTGGAAGAAGACCCCCACTGGGACCCTTCGAACAATCAACACATGACATTGTTGAGCCAGTATCGCCTCTTGTGTTTAGAAACCTTGAGGGAGGCTGCCAAGAAGCCAGTTAACGATAATGCTGTGACTAACATATGGCAGGAAAAGACAGAGTCACCAGCCTCATTTTTAGCTAGATTGATAGAAGCATATAAAGTGAACACTGGAATTGACATAGAAAATGCCCAAAATAGAGCCCTGCTAATTGAAAGATTTATTACCCAAAGTACCCCCGACATCAGAACAAAGTTACCGAAGACCGAAGGGGCATTGGGAAAGAATGTAGCAGACATAATGGAAATAGCCCAGAAAGTGTATCGAAACAGGACCGAGAGGAAGAAAGAAAGTCTGATTTAAAGGAAAGAAAGTGGAAATGTTGGCAGTAGCGTTAGGAGGAATGAAGATTGGACTGAACCAGTGTGCTAACTGCAAGCAAAAAGGACACTGGAAATGGGAATGTCCCAATAGACAAGGACGGGGTATGGGATTCCAACCAAGTTTGCGAGGAAGAGGAAGTGGGAAGATGAGAGGCCGAGGCCATTTCCAACACCCGTCTTATGGAGGAAGAGGAAGATCAAGAAGAGGACAAGGAGTGGGGCAGATGTCCAATCGACCAGACCCCGCTAGTGAAGAAATGATTGGCCTGGCAGAAATGAATTGGGAAGACTGAAGGGGTCCGGGTTCCAAGGACCCACTCCCTGAACCCATAGTAAAATTACAGGTGGGAGGAAAAACAGTCTCAATGTTAGTGGACACGGGTGCTAGCCGATCTGTGTTAAATAAAATGATTGGATCCATCAGAAAAATCAATAACAATACAAGGGGTATCAGGAAATTCGAGTTTAAAATCCATCCTGAAACCCCTTAAATGCCAAATTGGAAGAGGTACGGTCACTCACCAATTTGTATACATACCAGAGTGTCCGGTGCCTCTCCTAGGACGAGATCTATTAAATAAATTAAAAGCTACGATCTCATTTGATCAAGAAGGTCAAAAACTAGTAGTACAACATCCAGTTGAAGAAATATGGGGACTGATGGTAATAGCGGATGTTGAACAAGGGACAAATTGGAAATTATTCAATTTATCAAAACTTTGGGCTGAAGATAATCCCCCAGGGTTTGCTAAAAATGCAATCCCTGTAGATGTCCAGTTAAGACCAAATTCATGCCCAATAAATGTCCCTCAAAGATATTATTCAGTTGAAGCTTTACAAGCTATCCAAGAATTGATAGAAAAATATTTGAAGGCTGGCATCCTAAGAAAGACCAGGTCTCCATGGAACACTGCAATACTGCCAGTCCGAAATCCAAATGGACAGTGGAGTCCAGGATCTTCACCCCCTGAATAGACAAGTAGTGACACTCCACGCTTTAGTGCCAAATCCATATGTTCTATTAAGTACTGTGCCATCTTCCGCATCATGGTTCTCTATGGTGGATTTGAAGGATGCCTTTTTCACCATTCCCCTTCCACACCAAGTCAAGACCTGTTTGCTTTTGAATGGACAAACCTTGTGACTCAAGTCAGAAGTCAGTACACCTGGACTCGTTTACCCCAAGGATTTAAAAATTCCCCAACATGCTTTGGAGAAGCCTTAGCCGCCGATCTGCAAGGACTAGAACTAGCGCAGCTGGCAGATTGCTGTTTGCAATATGTGGATGATATCCTAATTACGGGGGGAAATCAAGAAAGTTGTTTTCAGAACACTAGAAGACTGTTACATTTGTTACAAGACTGTGGTTATAGGGCATCAAGAAAAAAAGCACAACTAGTAAAGCAGGAAGTCACTTATTTAGGCTACAATTTGAGCAAAGGCAAGAGACAATTAGGAACAGCTAGAAAACAAGCAATTGCCCAGATCCCCACACCAACAACAAAACAGGAGGTGTGGGGGTGCCTCGGAGCAGCAGGATTCTGTAGAATTTGGATTCCAAACTTTGCATTAATAGCAAAACCCTTGTACCAAAGTATAAAAGAACCAGAAAAAGAACCTTCCCTTTGGGAAGGAGAGCAAAGGAAGGCATTCCAGATGCTGAAAGATGAACTCATGAAGGCTCCAGCACTAGGCTTGCCAGATATCACTAAGCCATTTAAATTGTATGTAGATGTCAGAAAGGGAGTTGCAGTTGGAGTCCTAACTCAAGACAGTGGAAAATGAAAGAGACCGGTAGCCTATTGGTCTAAACAATTAGATGTGCCAGCCCTGAGTTGGCCACAATGCCTTAAAACACAGGCAGCTATAGTCATGCTTTTAAAGGAAACTAATAAACTAACCTTCAATGCTCCAGTTGAAATTCAAACTTCCCATGCTTTACATACTATTTTGGAACACAAAGGGCATTTATGGATAAGTAACCAGAGAATGTACAAATATCAGGCTCTTTTGACTGATAATCCAAATGTAACTTTACATCAATGTACTACGTTAAATCCGGCAACACTTCTACCACTCCCTGATGTCTCTAAGCCAGTACATGACTGTGTCCAGACAATCGAAATGCAGTATTCATGTAGACCAGATCTGGCAGAGGCACCTTGGCCACATGCAGACTATACGTGGTTTACAGATGGCTCAAGTTTCATGCAGGAGGGTATTAGGAGAACTGGATACGCAGTAGTAGATGAGAAACAAACTATCCTCAGTGGCAGTCTCCCCTCAAATCTCAGTGCTTAAGCTGCAGAGATCTATGCCTTATATAGAGCAATGATGAAGGCAAAAGGAAAGACCTTGAATGTTTACACAGATAGTAAATATGCATTCTTAACTATACATGCCCATGCAGCCATTTATAAAGAAAGGGGCTATATGGATTCATCAGGAAAGATAATACAACACGCCCCTCTTATTAAGAAATTGATTGAGCAGACAGTTACCAGCCCGCTTGGCAGTTATCCATTGCCCTGGACATCAAAAGACTGACTCTCCAATAGCAAAAGGAAATAGGAGGGCAGACATAGCAGCTAAACATGCCGCTATGCAAGAACCAGATTATTCGGAAGAAATGGTTGGAAAACTATGTTATTTGAATGACATCATTGAAAAATCAGATCCTACATACACCCCCATGGAGGAACAAAAACTGAGGTTAGATTTCCACACTACCTCATTGAAAGGCTTGTGGCATCTCCCAGACAGAAGGGTAGCAGTCCCGTTAGCTCTAGCCATACCATTAGTACGACGTGCCCATCGTGAACATCATTTAGGAAAAACTTCCCTTTTACAACAACTGGAGAGGTCTTTCTATATTCCAATGGCAGCTGCAATTTTTGCTAGAGAGTGCAACCAGTGTTCCATATGTGCTCAAGTGAATGCAAGACAAGGGAAACAACTACCCCCAGGAACCCAGCCTATTTCTTATATACCTATGGACTATTTAGTTGTTGATTTTACTGATATGCCAAGACACAACAAGTATTGTGCGTTATTACTCTTCATTGTTACTTACTCTGGGTGGGTTGAGGCATTCCCCACCATCAATAAAAAAGCTATCCAGGTGGCTTGTTCATTACTTAAAGAAATCATTCCAAGATTTGGCTGCCCAACCAGAATATCATTGGACAATGGACCAGAATTTGTACATCAGATAAACAAACATTTGGCTGAAGCATTAGGTGTGAAATGGCACCATCACTGTGCATTTCGGCCCCAGTCGGCTACAAAAGCTGAACGAGCTAATAGGACTATCAAATCCATAATTACTAAATTTTGTCTAGAAACACATTTGAATTGGATAGAAATATTACCTATGGCTTTATATGCTATGTGTACCATGCCTCGAACCTCCCTAAAACTCTCACCATTTGAACTCCTATATGGACGACCCCCTGTGTTATTTACACCTATACAGGGGTATCCAGACTTGGGGCATAAGGGGGGAATAGAGGCACAAAAATTGGTCCAGCAATTACAGCTACACAATGATCAGGTAAATAAATTGAGACATTATGTACTAGAACAGGTCCCACCGCCAGTGGAGACACCAACACATTCGTTCAAACCAGGAGATAGAGTGTGGGTTAAGCATTGGAAAGAGGACCCATTAACACTCAGATGGAAGGGGCCCTATACTGTTGTCATATGTTCTCCATTAGCAGTTGAAACCTTAGAAGGGAAGAGCTGGATCCATAGGACCAGACTCAAGGCAGCAAAAGATTCTGACCCAGTACAATATCAAGTGCAGAAGACAGATAAGCCCCTAGTACTGAAATTCCCCAAAAAGCATCTTACTGAACCTGACCGGAAAAGGGTTCTCAACATACGATGCGAAGATAGACTCTGCTGAATCCTACCGGCAATGGATTCTCTATGCACAGTCTGAGATGACAAGCCTTGCTGAACCACCCTGGAAGCTGGTTCCCTGCGCACGGCAGAAGAAGGGAAAGGAGGGGGCAAGCTAAAGAGGCAGATCTAAGATACTTCCTGTTTTTGTTAGTCCAAGTCACATATAACCCTAACCTTCTTCCTGATGTGGTGATTTTGTAAATTAAGGGAATTGTGATTGGATAAGTTCTGTGTAGAGGACAATTATGAGTTTTCTGTGGCTTTGACTATTATTGGCAAAGGGCCTAATGAGTAATAACACACTGAATAGTAGTTCCCAATGTTGTGAGAATGCCCAAGTGACCCCCCTTACCTTTAAGGAAGGATCTGGGGAAGTTGAAAACCCCAAAGAACAAGACAAGAATGGGTCACAAGGTGTGAACACTTTGGAACAGGTCCACTCCCACCAACGACGTATCATAAATAGGTGGGCTCGGTACCCTAACCTAAGCCAACCCCAAAACCTAAAGACAAGCATCTGACAATCCCAGAACAGAGTAGGATAGAACAAAGGGAAATTGGGCCCCTGCAACAACTGAGAAAAGGGAACTACATGTTAAGAATACTGGAATTGAGTTAAAGCCTAGTTAATCAGTCTGACCCTACCCTAAGCCAAAAATGCTGGTTCTGTTTGTCTGCTGGTCCTTCATCTAATGCTATTCCAAGTGAGCCAGATCTTTAGGTCAGGACCAGGGCCACAATAGTCCTTGAAAAAGATATTAGATGGAGAACCAAAGTAGTAGTAGCCAAATTGCAAGGAGACTTTTATAATGCACACAAAAGGCTGGGGATGAACCATTCCCCATTGTTGGTCTTATAGCTGTTAGTGTGGAAATCCTAGGGTCATCCTTGTGTGTAAAGTGAAATCAGGAACCAGATATTCCTGTAGGATCCCTGAAGGGAGATCAATGTCCATCAGAAATACACTTTGACCCTAGAATGACACTTATGGATGTAAAAACTAACTAGTGGCATTTCTCCTTATGCCCACTATTATTTCAACAGAAGGTCACTTTCTCAATACCACCACTTGTCTCCATTAGATCCAACACAGGCTTATGTGTTCTACTTCCCCTTAGCAATGCAAGCTCCCATCATGTTTTTGAAGGCACTATTCTCAGAGATAAGCAAAAGGATCCTACACTAGAAGTCCCATTGCCTGGCTGGATTAGATAGATGTTATTCCTGTTGTGATAGGCCTGGCTTTTATTCTTTGTTCAGACAACTAGCTATGAGAACAGTAAAGGAGATAAAAGTTGAAAAAAATGGGTTGATTTTGATGGAAAGCCTTATACACTGTAAAATTGACCCTGATTTCTTTGATGAAAAATGAAGTTTCTGATACAGGAACATATGTACAACCCTCAACTGGTAATTAGAGAAAGTGCTTCAAAGAATAAGATTGAAAATCATATGTATTACTTATCTTTCCTTTGCATTAATATATATCCTTATCCTGAACTGATTATGTTATGTCAAATATTATATACTTGCTTGCTTATTAAGTAGTATAAAATGTACCCACTGTAAAGCATGAAACAGATGGGAAACAGTGGAAGTTTCTGCATGGAAAAACTTCCAAAGGGGGGAATAATATAGAATAATGAAATTGGATATAAAAGTGAAATAATACGGGGTCAGCCTAAATGATCTCTAAGGATCCTTTCTAATAAATATAAAAGACAAATACTGGGTTCAAAAAGTTAAACCGCAAGATTACTCAAACCACAGATTAGCTCACCATTCTACAGTTGGAGAGTTCAAGAATTCAAACCGCAGAGGCACTTGTGTCAAATTGCAGAACTAACCACATGGAGTTTTCTGCTTAAGAAACAAAGGAAGGCTAGCTAAAGAGTATGGTGTAGCAACAAGGGGAGGGGGCTGTGGGCTGTCAGAACTGTAACCAATCATAAGATGTCAAAAGTATGTATAAGAGTAACTGCATCAGAACCCTTGGGGCTTCAATTTTTGCTTCTTGTGATTGCCACTGAACCTTGCGCAATAAACCTTTTCTGTTTGATCCCGGAATTCCGTGTCAGTTCCTAGAATTCCATAATACAGGCAGCAGAGAGAAAGCAGAGCTGCTTAACTCATTCTTTACATTGGTCTTCAATTTATGGAAAGAGAACTAGACTTTTTCTTTAAAGAAAACAGAAAAGAAGAAACATCATTACAAAATGTATGGGATATAGCTAAAGCATATATTAGAGGATTAATTATAACATACAGAGGAAAACAGAATTTAAAAAAGAGACAAAATCAGAGGACATTAGGAGAAGAATACAAGAGATTAGAGACAGAATTACAAAAAGACACCCCCACACACAAAAAGAATATAAAGAACCAAATGATCTTAACGAAGCATAAGTTGAAATTAACAGATAAAGAAGAACTAGCATGGAAAATTAAAAATGTCAAACAAAACTTCTTTGAGAATGCAAATAAACCAGGAAGATGACTGGCACATAAATTGAAAAAAGAAAAAGAAAAGAAATTGATACATAAACTAATGGACAATGAAGGTAATATTCACCATCAAAATGATGATAAAAAGAAGGTGATTCAAAACTACTATAAGAATTTATATGATCAAGAGTTAATTTCAGAAGATAAAATAAAACAATACCTAAGCGGAACTACCTAAAATACCAGAAACAGTGAAAGCAATGTTAGACGAATTTATATCAATGATGGAATTAACAGAAGCAATAAAGAGGCAAAAGAATGGGAAGACACCCATTGGGGTGTCCATTAGGATGGACTATCAGTAGGATTATATAAGGTACTTTAAGTATTCCAATATTGGAAGTATTCAACAAACTTTTGTTAGAGGCAATGGTACCAAATTCATGAATGGAAGCATACATTACTCTCTTACCGAAAGAAGATGCAGATCTACAACAGATAAAAAACTATAGACTGATATCTTTGCTGAATGCGGATTATAAAATATTTGCTTCAATAATTGCAGAAAGACTAAAACAAATTTTAAATTAATTTATACATCCAGACCAAAATGGCTTTTTACCCAAGAGACAAATTAAAGATAATATGAGAATAATCTTAAACACATTGGAGTATTACGAAGCACATCCAGAGAAGCAAATGGTGTTGATCTTCCTAGATGCACAGAAAGTGTTTGATAATGTGAACTGGCAATTTATGCTAGCACACTTAAAAGAGATGGATTTTGGGGAGAGATATATTAATATGATTAAGGCAATATATTATAAACAAATTGCAAATGTGATGGTAAATGGAGATATGACTGAGAAGGTTAGCATTAAGAAAGGTACAAGACAAGGATGTCCCTTGTCTCCACTATTATTTATATTGACGTTGGAAGTATTAAATAGAAATATTAGACAAGATATAGACATAAAAGGCATGGAAATTAAAAAGGAACAGTATAAATTATAGGCGTTTGCAGATGACTTAGTTTTTATTTTGGAAGAGCCACAAGAAACAGGACCTAAATTAATTTTAAAAAATAGAAGAATATGGAGAAGTGGCAGGTCTGAAAATAAATAAAGAGAAAACTAAGATCCTAGTTAAAAATCTCACAGATAAGCAGAAAAAAAGAGTTAATGAAGAGAATAGATATTCAGATTGTAAAGAAAGTAAAACACCTAGGGATTCAGTTGACAGCAAGATATATAACAATTAAGGAAGATAATTACCATAAATTGTTGAAACAAATTCAAATGGATCTGGAAAAATGGAAAAATCTGCAACTATCGCTGGTAGGAAGAATAGCTACAATTAAAACAAACATATTGCCAAGATTACTGTACTTATTTCAAACAATCCTGATAAAATTGGGAAAAAAATATTTTGAGGAATTTAATAAAGCAATACATACAGTAAGTATATTTGGCAAGGGAAAAAAGCAAGAATTATCTTAATGTTGCAAGATATAAGAAGCAGGGGAGGTTTTGGGTTACCAAATTGGGAATTGTATTATCAGGCTGCTGTATTAACGTGGATGAAAGAATGGATTGTATTGAGGAATACAAGATTATTGACATTGGAAGGGCACGATTTACAATTGGGCTGGCATGCTTTCTTATGGTATGGGAAAAACAAGATACATGGATACTTTCAAAGACATTACATAAGGAATGCATTAATATTAGTATGGGAGAAAATTAAAGAACATTATTTGAGGATACCAGTTTGGCTTTCAACAATGGAAGCATTGATTCATCCAAATGTTATTAATATGGGAAATATTGTTAGATATAAAGATATCTTGAATGAAAAGGGGGAACTCAAAACTAAACAAGAAATGAGTGAGCAAGGGATTAATATAACATGCTACTCACAAGTACAGATACATTCTAGACAGGAGAAAGATGCTAAATTACTTGGTTTTTATAAAGAACTAACAGAATTAGCTAAAATATTAACAGGAACAGAAGAAAGATTGTTAAAGAAATTGTATAGTTACTTACTGGGTATAAAGTTGGAAGAGGAACAAGTAAAGGAGACAATAATAGCATGGGTGAAAAATTTGGGTTACACGAGAGAATTAGATAAGTGGCAGAAACTGTGGGATAGGAATTATAAATTAACAATGTCGACTGCATATAAAGAGAACTTGTGTAAGATGTTTTATAGATGGCACCTTGCACTGGGGAGGTTGGCAAAAATGTTTAAAGATAAGTCAGCTAAATGTTGGAAGTGCCACCAGATACCTGGATCTTACTATCATATGTGGTGGACATGTGTGGAAGCAAAAAAAATATTGGACAGAAATAAAGACATGGTTGGAAAAGATGATAAAACAACTCATTGAGCTAAAACCAGATATTATTTTGCTCAGGATTTTACCTGAAAGTTATAATAAAGAGAAAATTTATTTAATTATCCATGTTCTAACTGCAGCTAGAATTGTATTTGCACAACATTGGAAAAATGAAGAGATTCCTATTGATGAGAAGGTGATTAGGAAAATATTAGAATGTGCAGAAATGAATAGATTAACACTAGCAATTAAGGAGAAAGAACAAACTGAATATTATATGATATGGGAAGTATTTTCAATGGTTAGAGGATAAAAAGGGAAACTGGAAATAAAAGGAGAAGATTAAAGAAGAATAGAAAATATGTTAAGATAAGAGGTATAAATAAGATGATAATTGTTAGTATTATGATGATGAGGATAACTATGCTTAATGTTATCATTATTGTATTTTTACTAAAAGACATGTTAAGAGGAAAAATGAATAGGCTTATTGTTATGTATGTATCTATTTTGTGCGGGAAATTCAAATGCTAGAATGCTTGGGATTGGTTAACGGTTATTTCTGAACTGTATATAAGAAGGGCTGCTGCCTGTGTTTCTTTGCTGAAGTCTCACCCTGAATTAAAGAGCTGTTGTCACTACTTGCTTGTGCCTCTCATTATTCCCGCGCTACAATATTGGTGACGAAGGTGGGATTGAGGCCACAAGAAGCAAATCAAAAAGAGCTTTGAGTTTCAGCCAGGGTGACAAGCGGACTATGGAGACATACTGCGATGTCTGCCTACATCCCGCCAAAACCCTTCGACCCGACCCGAGAGAAGTGGGGGTCGTATTTGACCAGGTTCAAGTGTTCCCTGGAAGCAAGCGAGATGCAAGGGCTCTCAGCGAACCGAAAAAGAGCTCTCTTCCTGAGCCACTGCGGGCCAGATGTTTTCAAGATGGCCGAATCTCTCTGCAAACCAACTCCGGTTCAGATGGTCCCCTGGGACATCCTGCAAGCAAACCTGAGAGCCCACTACACTCCCGTTCCTTCGAAGTTTGTACAATGCTATGAGCTCCGGCAACGAGTACAAAGAGAAGGAGAACCGGTCAGCGCATATGTGGCTGCCCTTCGAAAAGCCGCAACGCATTGCGACTACCGGGATCTAGACGACGCACTCCTCAAAAAGTTGATTTGTGGCGTGAGAGACACTCGATTACAGAGGCGCCTGCTTGCGAAGCCAGATTTGACATTAGCCGGCGCACTAGATGAAGCTAGAGCGCACGAAGTGTCCACCAAGGCTTCCGAAGCGCTACAACATCCACAGTCAGGCAAAGACAGCCCAAAGTCAATGCCTATGCATAGAGAGGAGGCGTGGACCAGTACAGAAGAAGAATCGGACCAGGATGTCTTCCACACTGACAAAAAGAAGGGTGAGCAAAGTCGTCGCCGAGAAAACTGCTCGAGTTGCGGTGGAGCTCACGAGAGACAGTCTTGTAAATACCGAGATTCCATTTTCAGGCATTGTGGGAAAAAAGGCCATTTGGCTAGAGTCTGTAGAGCTCAATTCCCTCTAAATAACAAGTCACGTGACCATCACGACCAACCAGAACCGACACGTTCAATCAGCCAACCAGAGATGGCGGCACGAGAAAACGGCACGAGAATCAAAAGCGAGACACCTACAGCACGAGAATCAGCCAAGCCAGCACGTCTGTAGAGAAAAAGGTCTACACGAGAGTAGAAATTGAAGGAAGACCATGAGACATGGAAATCGACACCGGGTCTGCCATGTCAATCATGTCCTGGGCAATGTTTAAATCACTACTACTGGAGTTCCAGAGAAACCAACTCTCATGGCAACGAGTTCGGCTCCTCGACTACCAAGGAAACCAAGTTCCTCTAGAAAGCATGGGCACGTTCCGGGTCACCTACGGCGAGTTCCAGAAGGAGCTTCCCCTGACAATTGTCAGCAAGCCACTGCCAAGCCTCCTGGGCCTAGCTTGGTTTCGAGCCCTCGGCATGGGCTTCACGGGTGTCCACAGCCTCGGCGGACCATCTCTAAAGGACAGCCTCCTGCACGAGTTCCAGGACGTTTTTGAAGAGAAGCTAGGCAAGTACGTGGGGACCCCTATTTCTTTTAATCTAGACCTTAATGTAGCCCAGATAAGGTTAAAGGCAAGACGAGTACCATTTGCCTTAAAACCAAAAATAGACGCAGAACTTGACAAACTGATCAAACAAGGGGTGCTAATTCCTGTAGATCACGCTAAGTGGGAAACCCCAATAGTCACGCCAGTCAAGTCAGATGGATCAATCAGAATCTGTGCTGATTATAAATGCACGATCAATAAGGCGCTCCAACAGAGCGCGTACCCAGTCCCGATCATCCACCATTTGCTTCATTCCCTGGGCCCTGGCAAGATATTCGCTAAGTTAGACCTTGCGCAGGCGTACCAACAGCTGCCGGTAGATGATGCTATGGCAGAATCACAAACTATAGTAACGCACAGAGGTGCGTTCAAATGCACTAGACTGCAGTTTGGGGTTAGCATTGCACCAGGGCTCTTCCAAAGCACTATGGAGCATCTCCTACAAGGACTCCCAGGGGTTGTACTGTATTTTGACGATGTCCTCATTAGTGGCCAGAATGAGGCTCAGCTTGGAGAAAGAGTTAGGCTAGTGCTCACGAGATTTAGAGAAGTGGGACTGAAGCTCAAAAAGTCCAAATGTAAAATTGCGTAGAATTTTTAGGCTACCGAATTGACGGCACAGGCATTCACCCCATAGAGAGCAAAGTAAGGGCCATCCAGAATTCACCCACACCAAAGTCGAAGGCCGAATTACAGGCATTTCTGGGACTTCTGAACTTTTATATCATGTTCCTCAGAGACAAGGCCACCATTGCAGAACCATTACACAAATTGCTAGGAAAAAATGTTCTTTGGGTTTGGGGCAAGTCTGAAGCGGCCGCGTTTAAGGCTGTCAAAAAACTTTTGTTGGAGGACAGTTTCCTTATCCAATACAACTCGGAATTGCCGCTTGTGCTTGTCTGTGATGCGTCCCCTTTTGGAGTGGGCGCTGTGTTGAGCCATAGACTACCGAATGGGTTAGAGGCGCCCATTGCATATTACTCTCGCACTCTGTCCAGTGCAGAATGAAATTACAGCCAGCTGGACAGGCAGGCCTTAGCGGCTGTGGTGGGGGTCAAAAAATTTCACAAATATTTGTTTGGCCGGATTTTTGAACTTATAATGGATCATCAGCCATTGTTGGGGCTTTTGGCTGGTGACAAACCAACCCTGGCCACTCTCTCCCCCTGGATGACCAGGTGGTCTATTTTCTTGGCCGCTTATTTGTATAGACTAATCCACTGACTGGGCCGGACTGTAGGCCATGCTGATGTCCTCAGCCGATGCCCCTTGCCTGATCTGTTGGAAAACCCGACTCCGGAAGTCCCTGTATTGTTGATCGATGTTGTATCCCTGGGGCCCTTCTCATCTGGCGAGGTGGCAAGGGCATCTGCCAAAGACACTGTTTTACGAACTGTTATGGGCTGGGTCATGAGGGGTTGGCCAACTAAGGTGGACAGTGGGGATTTTCAAGTGTTCTTTAACAAGAAGAATGAGTTGTCTATGCTGGGGGGCTGTTTATTGTGGGGTGATAGGGTGGTTATCCCCTCGCGGTTAAGGCATCGGGTGTTGGAATTGCTACATGAGGGGCACCCTAGTATAGTCAGAATGAAGAGTCTGGCTCGGAGTTATGTGTGGTGGCCACAACTCGACCAAGACATCACTGAGTGGGTAGAGAAATGCAGGCCTTGCCAGGAGTTCCGCCCGGATCCCCCTGTAGCTCCCGTTAGAGAGTGGAAAAAACCTAAGGGACCATGGGGGAGGATTCATATTGATTTTTCAGGGCCTTTCCACGGCCAGAATTTTCTAATAATTGTCGATGCCTTTTCCAAATGGCTGGAAATAGCCTTAATGCCATCAACCACTTCCGAGGCGGTAATCAAGGTCCTCAGGAAGCTATTCGCTACCCATGGGTTACCAGACACCCTGGTATCAGATAATGGGCCCCAATTCACGGCAACTCAGTTTGAAAGCTACCTGGCCGAGTTAGGAATTAGGCACGCATTATCTGCCCCGTTCCACCCGGCTTCTAATGGCCTTGTAGAGAGATTCATACGAAAGACCAAAGAAGCCCTTTCACAACTCGATGCGGGGGACTGGCAAGCCAGGATTGATCAATTCCTAGCAATACAGCATGCAACCCCATGCACTGCCACAGGGCGCAGTCCAGCAGAACTGTTAATGGGTCGGAAGCTTAGGTGTACTCTCGATCGCTTACATCCGAACTATTCCCAAGAGAACTTCAAGGGGGAAGAGGGAGGATTAAGACAATTCCAAATTGGGACCCCGGTATTCGCTAGGAATTACACTAGCGGTCCACTATGGATAGGGGGAATTATTGTTGGAATCACCGGCCCGAAATCTTACACAGTGGACATAGGGCAGGGTAAAATTTGGAGAGGGCATATAGATCAATTGCGTAGAATTGTGAAGCCTGTGAAAGTCCTGAGATTGTCAAACCTAACTTCCAAAGTTTCCCCGAAACAGCTATCTCAAGCCCGAATAAACCGGATTACTTATCAGGTAAGCCTGGGCTCCAGCGCTGCCCCAATGAGTTGACACTCCCAGCCGGGGATGTCCACACCTCTGGAGAAATCCAGGAGGTTCCATTGGTGGAGCCAGGAGAGACGGAAGGTCCCTCTGACCGGCTCGACGCCTCACCAACAACTGAACTGCACAGGTCAACCAGAGTGAAGTCACGCCCTGGTCACCTGCATGATTTTGTATGTAAATATGTAAATAGATAGGATAAGTGCCTTCTGGGAATGGAGGGGTGTTATGTATGTATCTATTTTGTGCGGGAAATTCAAATGCTAGAATGCTTGGGATTGGTTAACGGTTATTTCTGAACTGTATATAAGAAGGGCTGCTGCCTGTGTTTCTTTGCTGAAGTCTCACCCTGAATTAAAGAGCTGTTGTCATTAGCTTGCTTGTGCCTCTCGTTATTCCCGCGCTACAACACTTATAATGCTCAACTGCTTAATATACTATAATTTTAAGATTAGAGAATTAATATTAATGTGAATGAGGTTGTAAATGCTGAAGGTTATTGCACAGAGATATTTGTACCCAGATGACACACTGTTTAAGGAAAGATGGAATGTTTATATTTTGAAAAATAAAAAATAAAACTTTTTAAAAAGCTATAAATTTATACTTTACAGTCTTTATAGTTTCCAATTTACACCTTCCCCGATGTCCAAATTTTAAAGTCTTATTTTTATTTTCTTCTTTTTCAATCCCCCCCCCACTTTCTATCACTTTTCTTCTTTTGCCTTGTAGGATAATCTATCAAATGATGTTAGTAAATCAAATCCAGCTTGGCCCCCAGTTTCCTCAAATCTTTCAAATACACCTTTCAATGAACAGTTCAATAAAGTTTTAGTATTTATAGTTTGCCTTAAAAATCTTCAAACAGTTCAGTAGATATTTCCAAGCCTCCAAATCGCCTACTAAGATAAAGTCAAGGTCAAATAGCTTTCCAGGTGTTGTTTGTTTTCTCTCTTTTCATCACTTTCACTCAGATTTCCCATGTTGCAGTAATCTTCTTCCTCCAGGAGATGGCTCCCCTGCTCCCAATTCCAGCATTCAACATTGGCAACACTTGAGCAGTTTTGAGCAGTTACAAATACAAATACAGGAAAGGATGGGATCTTGAATTATTTAGACCAAAGCTATTGGTCCGACTGTTACAAGGCTTCATTAACAGATTAATTGGTTACTATGGCCTGTCATTAGCAAATGCTAATTTAATCAGTGATCAGCAGTGAAAATCAATTACTTCAGTAGCAGTTGTGTATGGAATAAAGCAGTGTGAGGCTTTTTTTAAAAAGCAGGAAATTCAGTAAGTCTGGAAATAAATGAAAGAACAATTATATCCCATTATGAGTTTGTTAGTGTGTTACTCTCATGGCTGTCATAGTGAAGGAATGTACTGATTGTGACTGTGACTATCTATGGAAATTTATACTTCGACAAATATGGAGATCACCATTCTTGGCCAGCAAGTCTGCATGTCTTAAATACATTTTTTAAAAACCCCTCTAAACATATATCATATGGTGACAATGATAATTGAGATTGTTGAACAGCTTTGTACATTTTTTTCTTCACTGAATTGTTATCATAAGGACACAGTAGGGAGATGTCTGTGCTGGAGAATGTAGAAGCTGAAATATGTTGCTAAGGAAAGGATGAAAATATCTCTGCACTACGGTGAGAAGAAATTTGTAGTACAACAAATACCAAAAGAGAGCTATGTAAACTATAGCTGGATGACAAGAGAATTAGTGAACATAATTGGATGGTGCGTCCAAAGAATAAGACCTGACCCATTGGTGGCCACCTTGAACATAGTAGCACTATAGCATCAGATTTTCCTCTCATTTGCAAAATTGTAAATGAATCCGATTTGACAGTGCTACGCAATGCATATTTATTTCATCTTATCTCCTGTTATGTTGCTTTGTCATGGCAGGGGTTGTTCCTAGAAGGAATGAATGAAGAATTTTGGCAGTAGTGATATAAGAGGGTGCTAGAGGGGGATGATCATTTTATTATTTCCTATTACTGGTATGAAATAAAAGATAATAGTAAACCACTCCTATATTTTATAAAGAAAAGCATATAAATAGACAACTTTTTTTCTTTGCCTATTTGTAATCCTTTACTTCAGGGTGGAGTCAGGGTGACTGAATGGAGTTGAGTGTTTATAGGTTAGATGCCCTTCCTGTCGCCTAGGCAGAGTTCGCAGCAGATATTTTTTCTTTGCGCCCTGAAAGAGAAATAACTATTACTACCTAGGATTGGAACTCTCAACCTTCTGAGTGAGAGGCAAGTGTCTTCACCTCTAGGCCACTGTGCTGCTTGATATAGATAGATAAAATAATTGATAAATATAGTGCTGGATGAAGGACCTAAATTTCCACCCACTTTTAGGGGGGGAAAGGTGCGTCTTATACTCCGAAAAATATGGAGTTTTATGTTTCCAACCTTTCCAGCTCCATGGATTGGCAGTAGCAGCAGCAGCGACAGTGGTGGGAGGGAAGAGGGATGGTATTGCATGTGCATATGCCATTTGTACAAATGGAACTTTGTGCACTCACCCGCTGCTTGCACAGCCTGGTTTCCAACAGGCCAGAGGCCAGTACTGGGCCACAGACTGGGGTTTGGGGACCCTTACAATACAAGAAGAGCACCTCCCTTAAAAGTCCTTGTTCGGGGTTGCCATTACATTCTTCTCAGGAAATTAAGTCTTCCATCCTAAACCAATGATTTATAAATGGAATCACAGTCAGATTAATCAATTATGGGTAAAATGCAGTAGAATCTGGAATTTCTCTTTTCAGTCCCTTATGTCAATTATTTTAAGGTATGCTGGATTTAGAGCAGGACCAGTACTGGGCTGTGCAAACAAGCAAAGCCCTATCCACGGAATGCAGGCAGCATGTGAAACTTTGCCTCCTCCAGTACATGGAAAAACATCTCTCCTTGGAACCGGTCTCTGGTTCCCAAAAGGTTGTGAGCTACTGGTTTAGAGAACTGGCTGCCCCAAAATCACTCAAAGAGTTTTCATGGTTGAGGGTGAACTTGAATCTCAAATTTCCTGATTCTAAATTATGTCCCATTGGTTTGAAAGGCTATGGGTTTTGGAACAACCTAACTGGGAGTAGCCTCTTTGAATTCAGTAGAACCAATTTCCAAGTATAAAGATAGAGAATTAAACAGATTTCAAGAGTCTCCAACTTTCAAGTAAATTCACAGTATGGTATTCAGAATGTGAGCCAAAAACAAATCTGAAAAAAAAAAAGCATTGAGCAATTACAGCAATGATTAGAGTGCCAGAGATACTGAAATAACACATACTTGATTATATCTAATATTAATACAAAAATGTTAAAATGAAAATATAATTCAGGACAAATTCAAGTCTTCATTGATTTCTTCCTTATCCTGTATGGGATAAGGGGGCGGGGGGGGGGGGACCTGAGAGACAGAAACAATTGAAGTTTCTCAAGCGGCATTTTAATCTGAAAACTTTAATAAGCCTGAGAAATACTTTAATTTCATGTTAGAGGTATAGATCTCATCACATGAGATCAAGGATTGGTAGCATTTCTCTTTATTTGAGAGAGAATAAAAAAAGTCAAGACTGAAGACAGATGATCTGAGCTACATCCCCGATTCCTCCCCAAATTCCCTCTTGATTTCTCCATTGGCCTGTGATGAAATGGTTATAATAGAAGAGCATAGCTTCAACAGCCAGAGCTGTAATGGAAATTAATTTGACATACAAGTATTGTGCAGGAGGTATTTGTAAAGTTGAAAACCAGGTGAGAAATTCTTACTAGGTATGAATCTTTGGAAATGCTATTACAGCATCCACCTAATAGAATATTTCTACCTAATAGAATATTTCTGGTGGGGAATTTTAGATTCATCAGTGGTTTATGGTTCTGAATTAGTATGAAAGGAGTTAAGAGGTTTCAATGAAAAGTGAGAAGACAGCAGACTTCAAAAGGTCATGGATGCCTACATTTGTTGCAAAGCAAAGGAGGAGGAAGATGGTTTTTCTGTTTTTAATTTACTATAGGAGGAACAGAAGTCCCAAAATGGTTTGTCATCATGTGAACAAAACAGCAGCATATTTCATGTAACCATAGTTTAACCTAGTTAACTAAACTATGTAGCTTACTACATAGTAATAACATAGTATTACTATTCAGTCCTGCCTCTAGATCAGGGGTCCTCAAACTTTTTAAACAGGGGGCCAATTCACAGTCCCTTAAATTGTTGGGGGGGGGGCGGACTACAATTTGATCTGCCTAATGACTGGGTGGGTGGGTGTGGCTAGGTGGTCATGTGACTTGGTGGGTGTGGCTAGGTGGGCTTGTGACTGGGTGAGCATGACCAATTTAGCAGTCCATTTTGCCTGTGTCCTTCCTAAGCTGTACTTGTTCAACTGAAGGCATCTATTTATTTAATAAGACTCCCCTTCCTGAAGGGAAAAAGAGCACAAACTTTCTTGCCACTTGCCTAACTTCATTACAACAGCAGCTTCAGGTTCCTTAAAATAGGCCATTAAAAAAAGAATAAAACAAACAGGATTTCCTTCAAAATAACTCCTGATCATGTTTCAGAAGACCACACAATAAACCAGACTGAGAACTGCACCAATTAAGACTGTAACTAAAACTCCCAAGATTTGGTATAGAAAACTACTCTAAAGCCATTAGCATTGCATTTCTCTGAATGCACTCAGTGGTGGGATTCAATTTTTTTAACAACCGGTTCTGTGGGCGTGGTTTAGTTGGGGGTGTAGCTTGGTGGTCATGTGCATAGGGACTACTCAGAGGGCTGAAAAAAGTCATTTCTGACTGGTCCTCGCACTTATGACCGTCCTCACATTTATGCCCGTTGCGGCATTCTTAACAACCGTGTCAGTCGTTTCACCACTACTTCTCTTCACCACGGTGACCAGATAGGGCATAAAACGTAAAATGTGAGGACAGTCGTAAGTTCAAGGACTGGTCAAAGTGCGAGGACCGGTCAAAAATAACTTTTTCAGCCTTCTGACTAGTCCATATGCACATAGGGACTATTCAAAGGGCTGAAAAAAGTCATTTCTGACTGGTCCTCACATTTTTGACCGGTCCTCGCACTTATGACTGGTCATCATTTATGCCCATTGCAGCATTCTTAACACAGTGTCACTCATTTCACAACTGCTTCTCTTCACCATGGTGACAAGATAGGGCAAAAACGTAAAATATGAGGACAGTCGTAAATTCGAGGACTGGTCAAAAGTGCGAGGACCAGTCAAAAATAACTTTTTCAGCCCTCTGAGTAATCCATATGCACAAAAGGATACAGCAATAGAGAGGGATGAAGGAAGGGAAGGGAAATTAGAGTAGGAGTGAGGGTAAGAGAGGAAGGAAGAGAGGAGGAGAAGGAGAAAGGAAGAGGAAGTAGGGAGGAGAAGAAGAGGGGGGGAAGAGAAAGTAAGGAAAGAAAAGAGAGAGGTGGTAGGTTTGAGGAGAAAGATTGCTGTACAATAAAAAAGATGAAAGAGAAGAAAACCAATCCCAAACAAATATAAAGATATTAAGATAAAGAATGAATTGTTAAACTTTAAAGAATAAAAGAGAACAAATATGAATAAATAGCAAAAATTAGAAACACACATACAAACATACAATGTATTTTCTTTGAACAGAGTATTTGGCTAGTTCACAAATTTAAACAGTGTTTAGTCATTTCAATTAAATTTACAATTTCTATATTTCCTTTTTGCCATATTTATTCCTCATCTATTTTTAAAAAAAACCAATATTACCCTTCATCCTCATCTCTAATCTTAATCAAATTCAATTGTTCCCTTCTATTCTATATTATACCCCTTCCCATTGTCATCTATTTTTATATCCATCCTCACATTGGTTAATTATGTATTATTACAGTTGTTTAATATAAATGCAACATTTTAATATAAATCAATTAGTTAGATAACTATCTTTTTTGTATATTAATCAATATGAACATGAATATTCCAATTATTTCCATGCAATCCAATTTCTTACAAATCAATTAATTATATTTACCAATAATAATAAACCAAATAATTTCTCCCATATATTCCTCCAAACCACAACTTAACCATTTCTGCTTTCAACACAATATAAAATTAATAGTATCTCAATTATTACAATTCCCTAGTTAAATAGAGCTTTTTTTCTTTTGTGTTTTAAAATCTTGAACTCTCCTCTTTTCCTCTAAATTTCCCATTATTTGCACCTACCTTTTTTGGTGAGGAAAAAAAAAAAGAAATCTGTTTGCCTACTTTTCCAACGTTGCAGCAAACAGCAAAGCCAACAGCCTGCTTTACTTTCAGTTTCCTTTTTCAGCATAGCTAGGGGGAAAAAAATCTGCTCCAGCACTCTTTGCAAGCAAGCAGCAGAGCCCTGAGCAAAACAGCTGAGAGCAAATCAGCTGAGAGTTGGGAGGCCGATCTAATCAACGGGCTAATTAGCCTATGCTGAAGCTCCGCGAGCCAATAAAATGATAAAAAAACACCAAATTGTTTGTTAAATTGCTGGCTTGCCCACCCCTCGCCCACCAGAGGGGTGGGGGGTGCAGAGGGGTGGGGCAAGGGGCGGGGTGAGACAACAATTTAACAAACGGTTCAGCCGAACTGCCTAGAACCAGCAGAATCCCACCACTGAATGCACTATATACCTTTATGTAAATTGATTTCTGATGCATTTAACTCATGGAACATTACTACTTCCAGCAATATTAATCTGCATTTCTTATTTAAAACAAACAGATTTCAAATTATATAAACCCTATTGAGATTTTCTGTAGGCAGACAAACACAAACCCCACCGATTTGCTTTCTCTCTCACACACAAACACCCAATCTGCTTTGAAAGGTAAATATTATATATAAAGGAAATGTTACAGGAACAGAAGCATCCAGTAATCCCATTAAATTTAAAGTTCTTAAGGACAGGCAATATCTTAAAGCTGATTAAATCTAAAAGAGGCCAAATCAGGAGGACTGACCAGAAAGTGACTCCCTGATAACTAAGGATAGGTCCTCCTCAAATTTCATTTAGAATTGGAGGGGTGACAGAGAAGAAAAGCTTTTAAGTTAAATAGAATTACTCTGGTAATTACACAGCTATACAATTTAGGTCCCTGAACACAGGCAATGAAACAAACAAAGAAAGAAAGAAAAAACCCTCCTCCAGTCTCCACCTCTCCCACCTCTTTTTCTTCCAAAGGAAAAAGCCCCCAGCCCAGAAACGATGCTCCCAGAGCTGGAGAGCTGCACTGTTAAGCAAGGAAAAAGAGGAAGAAAAATTTCGCGACTATTTTTTTTAGTCAAGTTTTTTCATTTTTTTTAAATATACATCAATATTATTATGTGGACAGTGTGGCATCTGGGTGTCCTTCATTTAAATACAAAAATAATATTGATAATTTAATAATGATAATTTCTACATTAATCAATCTTACATAGTTCTGATGTTATTATATATATTTATGTCAGCACATAATTCTTCATTATTCAATTATTCAATATTTGCTACACCCTTCTAATAGTGATAGTTGTTGTTGAGCATACCAAATAACATAAATCTAATCTTAACCTCTATCTTACACTCTGAGTATGTATATATAAGAATATGTATAATAATATTCCCCCTATTCCTAACCTCTTATCTATTCCAATTCTCAATACAGCCAATCTTGATTAATAACAAAAAGAATCCTTCCTAACCATCATCTCTCACCCTCTTAGGAGTAACCTGCTTTCCATATTTCTCCCTTAAATCCTCATCTACATCTTTCATATTCCATCCAACCATTGTTTCCATCTTCACTATTTTTACTGCCAATTCTCTCTACCAGTAACCAGTATCTCTGTGTTTGCCAAACCCGCTATCTTTTCCCCAGAGATATCTTTTGGTTTGTTCGATTCCATTTTTCTACCTCCTAATATAAATTCTCCCAATTTTTTTATCATCCAACTTATCTCCTCCTTCTTTTCTTCTTGTTTAACTTGTTGTGTGGCCTGTTCTATACCTTCTAAACTTCCAATTGTCCCCCTTGATTCCTGGGTTTTATTTTCTTGTTCTATTTGTTGCGTAGACTGTTCTATACCCTCTACGCTTCCCGTTATTCATCTTGGTTCCTGGATTTTATTTTCTTGATTCATTATTCCTTGTTGCGAATCTTCTGTCTCCCCAGTAATGTCATATAATAAATCTTTTATCTCCCTGGAATTTCTCATCATCATGGCATAAATATTTTGGATCATCCACACAGTTTCTTGTTGGAGTGTCTCCAATTCTTCCTGCTGAGCCATCTTGTCTTGTTTTAAATAGTCCAGATATTACTAAATATTCAGTCAATTGCCACTACTCAAAAGTTATCTTCCTTTTTAACTTCCCATAGTCAGCAAATTGATTTTCTGTAGACTAAGACAACAGCTTCCTAGGACACACTATCTACCAGAAGAAAACACACACAAACCGCTATCTGCACGCACTCTCACACCACCACCCTGCCCAGATCAACTCTGTAGCCAAGACACTCATTTCCAGAACAAAACGCTTAGCTGACGAACAACACCTAAAAACCGAACTACATACTCTCACTAACGTACTAACATCCAATGGATTCCAAAGAAATAAGATCACCAACCTAATCCAAAAAGAAACCCCCACTAAAATCCAAGACAGAGAACAAGAAAACGGCAAAGCCCTCCTCTCATACATAAAAGGCACCACAGACAGAATAAGCAAAATCCTCCACAAACATAACATCAAGACAGCATTCTGCACAAACCGAAAAATATCCACCATCCTAAGGAACCCCAAAGACAAAATTGAGTTAGAAAATCAAGGAGTATATGAAATCCCATGCACCGCCTGCCCCACCACATACATCGGACAAACCAATAGACGAATAAGTGCACGCATAGAAGAACACAAGAACTCAGTCAGAAAAGAGGAACCAACTTCTTCCCTGGTCCAACACTTTAAAGCCACAGGACATGATATTGACTTTAAAAAGACCAGAAATATCGCCAAAACTGAACACTTTAACAACAGAATAATCAGAGAAGCCATTGAGATAGAAAAACACCCACACAGCATGAACAAACGAGATGATACCTCCCGCCTACCAGCCATTTGGAAACCCGCCCTTATTGACAAACGAGTCCCTAACACGACGAATGACACCAGACCCGCACTCACGAGAGCCACACAGGATGTCACCACCACACATCCACGCAGAAAGCAGACTCAAACCCACACTGATAATGAGCCACGACCAAGGACCAGAAGCCAGACCGCAGCTGCATCATTAGCCACTTTAAACCCCTCCAATCCATACATGAAGCAGACTGACACCCACCATGAAGAGCTCGCACGGCCACAAACACGAAGCCAAACAACAACAACGCAGCTCACCAGCTCAAATCCCCCTGCAACTCAGACTAAGCTGAGCACAACCAAGCCCCCACCCAAACAGAACACACCCCCAGCCAATCAGAGCACAACCAACCCCCCATCCAATCAGAGCACAGCCAAGCCCCTAACCAATCAGAACACACCTCCACTCAATCAGAACACAGCCAAGTTCCCACCCAATCAGCTCACACCCCCACTAGCAGTTAAAAGGAAGAGACAGCTGCGATCTCACATTGCTCCTGGAAGCACGAAGCCGAGAACACCAGCCTGAAGATGACGAATGAGACTTCGTCGAAACGTCGCCAAGACACTTCCAATTTTACGTGGGAGAAGACCCGAATAACCAAAGACCTACATACAAACACCCGCGAAAACCTGAGAAAACATATATATATATATATATATATATATATATATATATATATATATATATATATATATATGTGTGTGTGTGTGTGTGTGTGTGTGTGTGTGTGTGTGTGTGTGTGTGTGTGTGTGTGTGTAGGTCTTTGGTTATTCGGGTTTTCTCTCGCGTAAAATTGGAGGTGTCTTGGCAACATTTCGACGAAGTCTCAGGCTGGTGTTTTTGGCTTCGTGCTTCTAGGAGCAATGTGTATGATTGCAGCTGTTTCTTCCTTTTAACTGCCAGTGGGGGTGTGAACTGATTGGGTGGGAGCTTGGCTGTGTTCTGATTGGCTGGAGGTGTGTTCTGATTGGTTGGGGGTTTTGCTGTGCTCTGATTGGATGGGGGGTTGGCTGTGCTCTGATTGGATGGGTGTGTGTTCTGTTTAGGTGGGGGCTTGGTTGTGCTCGGGTTAGTCTGAGTAGCAGGGGGATTTGAGCTGGTGAGCTGTGTTGCTGTTGTTTGGCTTCATGTTCGTGGCCGTGCCACCTCTTCATGGTGGGTGTCAGTCTGCTTCATGTATGGATTGGAGGGGTTTAAAGTGGCTAATGATGCAACTGTGGTCTGGCTTCTGGTCCGTGGTCGTGCCTCATCATCAGTATGGGTTTGAGTCTGCTTTCTGCGAGGATGTGTGGTGGTTACATCCTATGAGGCTCTTATGAGTGTGGGTCTGGTGTCATTCTTTGTGTTAGGGACTTGTTTGTCAATAAGGGCGGGTTTCCAAATGGCTGGTAGGCAGGAAGTATCGTCTTGTTTATTCATACTGTGTGGACGTTTTTCTAACTCGATGGCTTCATGTATGGATATCATGTCCTGTGGCATTGACTTTAAAAAAAACAGAACTATCGCCAAAACTGAACACTTTAACAACAGAATAATCAGAGAAGCCATTGAGAGGTCTGAAAGTGGTGATTTGAGATATCACCCAACTAAGGCAATACAAACATCTTGAGTTAGGTAGGAAAAACCCTGACTAGAAAAGTATTATACATATAAACCTACGAATAAAAGAACAAAATAAATATTTGGCCTTTACAGGGAGGAGTCATAAAATAAGGGTGTGGCTGGCTGAAGAGGCCTCATAAGGCCGAAATAGTACTATCCCAGTCTCCCTTAAGTCTCACAGCAGACAACACAAAATGTCTGATAAAGCCTGAAAGTGGTGATTTGAGATATCACCCAACTAAGGCAATACAAACATCTTGAGTTACGTAGGAAAAACCCTGACTAGAAAAGTATTATACATATAAACCTACGAATAAAAGAACAATATATATATTTTAATAAAACAAAAACAGTTGCAAAAATAGAACATCTCAATGGCAGGATAATCAGAGAAGCAATAGAAATGGAAAAAAGACCATATTGCATGAATAAACGGGATGACACTTCACGTCTGCCTACTATTTGGAAACCTGCTCTCATAGATAGACGAATCTTGACACCATATGTGGAACATGGACCAAACATTGCACAAAAAAATCCCAACCAAATCATATTCAAACCAGCCACAAAGATAAAGCCCTGCCACCTAGTGGAGAAAAACCGACCATACACCCGAAGCCAAGCCAATAAACACATACTGGGACTCCCAACCAATCAGAATGAAAAGGTGGAGCCATCCCAGAATACCAGCACCAGATTTGAAATTCCAACGTCAGTTAGTGCAAAATGACTACTGGCATAAGCCTGATGATGGCAGATGGGATTCTGCCGAAACGTCGCTTCTACCCTTTTAGGGATATATCACAATTACACGGGAAGAAACCCGAAATATTAACTACACACACACACACACACACACACACACACACACACACACACACACACACATATATATATATATATATATATTGTTCTTTTATTCGTATATAATTGTATTCGTATATAATTGTATTTATTCGTATATAATCGTATATATATATATATATATATATATATATATATATATATATATATTATAATTATAATTATAATTATAATTATAATTATAATTATTATTATTATTATTATTATTATTATTTAATCTTTAGTGAGATTCACAGCCTTTGAGGCTGGTTAATAGCTCAGCAACTCGAGTCCTAACCAAGGACCTACGAACTGTTAAGGTATCGTCGGAGGATGTAAGCTGTTCCGAGTAAGGTGTTTTTTTGTAGAGTCAAAATGTTCAAGTCTGATAAATTTAGAATTTCTAAATAGCGGGGTAGCCCTTTGGGTATTGCCCCAAGCGCTCCAGTAATAATTGGGACAACACACAATTTCTTTTTCCACAGTTGCTCAACTTTAATTTGCAAGTCCCGGTACTTTGTGATTTTTTCTTGCTGCTTATCTTCAATCCGTGCATCACCAGATATTGCAATGTCAATGAACCATACTTTTTTCTTTTCAACTATTGTTATGTCAGGTGTGTTGTGGACCAAGTGCCTGTCAGTCTGAATCCTGAAGTCTCACAAGATCTTGAGTTTCTCACTCTCTAAAACTTTCTCAACCTGATGTTCCCAGTGGTTTTTGCTATACTCAAATCCAAACTGCAGTCCAGGGTTTTTTCCAAGTAATTCCTTAAACCCACTCTTTAAATTGCTAGTTAATTCCAATGTTCAGAAGTTATTCCTTTAGATATCCTCCAGGCTTCCAAGATAAATCCTCTAATAACCATATATTAGAAAAGTATATAGTAGTAGATAATACAACAGATCTCCAAATGTACATTTTTCTTATCAGAATTTTTCAGGGTTATTTTATTATTCTAGGAGTAAGCATTCACCAGTATATGGTGCCGTCCATTTAAAATTCAATGCTAAGGCTCTTCTTCCAGTTAATTATTTCCAAATTGATTCAAAATAAATATCCAATTGTTCAATAAACAGTCAAATATCCAGCATTTTAAAATGCCTCTTTAAAGTCATGGCAATAAAAATTATATATCCAAGTTTCCTGTTTGGGTATAATTTTACTTTAATACTCTTTGGTCGCCACTTTCTAACATTCCAGAGAGCCCCTTCTTCCAGATTAATTTTCTTTTAGGGTCAAATCCTAGGTAAAATTTAAAAATCACGTCACCCAGTTCCGATCACTGACCATTCTCCCCACTCCTGCACAATCTTTGTTTCTTCGGTTGTCTCAACTCCATGGTAGCCATTTTGGCTGCCTCATCTTCGTCTTCAGTAAAGAGGAAACCCTGCATCAAGCAAGAGAGTCACCACTCTCCGCAGCCTACAGGGAGCTCCTCCTTTGTATGTCACTCCTAAAAAGTGATTTTAGTGCCCTGGGGGACCCTCCGATGAAGAGGATTCGGCGTGGGGATACAGAGTAACACTCCCCTGCACTGACCTCACTGCGAAGTGTAACCGGAAGTCTTAAGGAATTATCTATTTGATTCTTAGTATTTATTGTTACTGTCTTTTCAATGCTTTTTGTTTTCTTGTAACTTATTTTGATTTGTCTCCTCCACCACTCCTTCTAATTTCTCATCTGTCTTCTGAATATTATGTTCCTCTTTTCCCACCATTTGTTGAGGGTCTTCTATATTCTCTTCTTTATCTTTGAACAATCCCATCATCTCCTTATGATTCTTTGTCACATTTTCATAAAAATTTTTTTAACCATCACTAACATTTCTTCATACAACTTTATTATCTCCTGCTGAGTCATTTTGTATCAAATCAATATATTAAAAATTACTCAATATATCTCTAATATTCCAGTATCCCAATATCTAAAAACTCCAAAAAGTCAATTATTAATAAAATTTAATCAATCCCCAAATTATTCCTCCAAGTCCCCTTTCTAGTCCTTAAAAGCTATAAATTTATACTTTACAGTCTTATTTAGTCTTTATAGTTTCCAATTTACATCTTCCCCAAATTTTAGTCTTATTTTTATTTTCTTCTTTTTCTCCCCCCCCCCCCACTTTTCTATAGCTTTTCTTCTTTTGCCTCATAGGATGATCTATCAAATGATGTTAATAAATCAAATCCAGCTTGGCCCACCAGGTTTCCTCAAATCTTTCAAATCCACCTTTAAATGAACAGTTCAATAAAGTTTTAGTATTTATAGTTTGCCTTAAAAATCTTCAAACAGCTCAGTAGCCTCCAGATTGCCTACTAAGATAAAGTCAAGGTCAAACAGCTTTCTCTCTTGTTTGCTTTCTCTCTTTTCATCACTTTTCATCAAATTTCCCACATTGCAATAATCTTCTTCCTCTAGTAGATGGCTCCCTTGCTCCCAATTCCAGCATTCAACAAAGTGTAAGTCAAAACAGCTGACTGTTAACCATTCAGGGGATTACAGATAGAGTTTAGAAAAGCAATTTCTTCCAACAATCATTTTTCACAATGTTGTTTGACTTTTTCCAGGCTTTCTGTGTTTTAAAACATCCTTTAGATATTTCTTTTGCATCTGAGTCTTTAATTTTTAATCTTCCTCTTTAGTTTTTAGTCTTTAATCCTTCTCCATAAATCCAATTGCCACTTTTTTAACATTTAGAGATCATTTTTTTGGAACTTTTAACTTAGGTTAAACCTCTAAGGTAAAAGTTGGAAATTTTCTCACCCAGTTTCACTGCTCTGTCCACACACTGCTCCAGCACAAGATCTTAGTGTCCTGGTTGTCCCAGCTTGTGACTGACCAAAAATGGCCATTGTTCCTACTGCCATTCAGGAGAGCTTTCTTCAGATCAGTGAGGAAATTGCGGTTTCCTCATGATCGACAAATCACCTCTCCTTTCTTCACACCCTTCCAGGGTCGCTTGACCCCGCAGGGTCTCCTGGCAAGCAGTTGCTGGCTGCATTTCATGGAGCCCTGTGGAGGTCTGCTATTTTTCAGCCATTCCCGTCGTGACATCAACCAGAAGTCCCTTACTTGCATATTCTGAAACAACTATTACAGAACATAGGGTCTGTCAGCTTCAGCTTTGCCTGCTTCAGCTGCCATAAGAAACCGGGGGAGGGACCAGTTAAGGGGGTGAGGGGGGGGGAAGATTGCAGGAGGTGTCTTGCCAATGCAGGAGGTGTCTTTCCAATAAACAAAACTGAATCTCCAAAGGGGCCGGCTGACCAACTGCCCTACATTCCTGATGAATGACGTTGCCAGACGTGATTCCACCTGACCTTTGGGAGACCTTTGGATTGGATGATGGTCAATGGACACGGGGGGGGGAGAAGCTTACTAGATGCTATTTCGCGCATTTTGCTCACTTCCAGCTTTACCTGGGTTGCGATCATTTCATATTCAGTAAAAGTACTAATCTCTTTTAAAATATTGAGTTTGGGTTTTTCTTTCCTGGATATTGAAGGAAGCACACCTGACATTAAGCTGGAAGTCACATCCAGTCATCCCGGACAAAAACCGCGGGGACTGTAAATCCAAATTATGTCAGATCGAGAGAGTGACGGAGAACAAATGGGGGCAGCGAGTTCAACTGCAGCCGCCCTCCAAGTGGAGAAAGAGAATGCGGAATGGTTGGAAAAACTCTGATTAGAGCTGGAGGAAGCCAGATGGTCGAAAGGAGTGGGGAGGCTACCGGACTGGGGGGAGAACCCCCGGGGAGTGACTACTTCCAGACCCCATAAGAAAGAGGCAGTATGGATGCAGGAGCAAAAGGAATGTCTCATGATGGAACAAGCCTTGCAGCTTATTCGTGATGTGGAAGAAAGCAGAAAAAACCGTGAGTCTTTTGGGATTCCTGTGGAGAAGGGGGAGAAGGCCCCAGGGGGGAGCCAGAAGAGACAACCTGTGGGGGAGAGGAAGATTTTGAGGAAGAAACATCCCAGGCTTCGGCAGCTCAAGGGAGAGATGCAGCCGGCCAGAGAACCCCAGCCTTGCAGGCCCCCCTCGCAGACGTAAAAAGCCAAAAATTCCCCCCCTACCTGGGAAGTATGATGGAAATCCGAAAACATTGGGATTTTTCCTGACCCAAGTGTGGAACCACATGCAGGATTGGGGGGAGGACTATGTATCAGATGCTGCCAGAGTGAGCAGTGTCACGAACGCCTTAGAGGGAGTAGCCGCTGAGTGGATGGTGGTTCTCCACAATAACAACTCCCTCTTGCTGAGAAATTACAACCAGTTCATGGGGGCCCTTAGGAGGCGTTTTGAAGACCACTTAGCTGAACGAAAGGCGAGACTCGGGATGAAGAGCATCCAGCAGGGCCGGAGACCGTGGCAGAGTATATCCAAGAGTTCCGTGAACTGGCACCCTATATGACAGGCTGGTCAGAAATGGCTCTTTTGGAGAGTTTCAAGGATGGGTTGAATGAAGAGATATATCGAGACTGTAGAAGTATGGGGGTCCCCGAAGATTTGCAGAGATGGTACATAGTAGGTGAGGATGTGGAGATCGAACTGAGATGGAGCCAACTCTGAGGAGGGCGTATGGGGGACCAGTCATCTTCCTTCCACCGTAAGGGGGCACCAAAGATGGCTGGGGGGAAGGCCGAATTCAAACCCAAGTCAAAGCCCTTGACCTGTTTCAAATGTGGGAAGGAAGGACACCAGGCTGCCGAATGCTTCTCCAAGCCACTGCCAAAAGCTGCTGGGGCCGGGCCAAAGAAAGGTGACAAAATACCCGCCAAGACCCGCGGCACCGCCCTGAAAGGAGAAGTCATTGAGTTCACTCCCCGACACCAGGGTGAGTTGGGAACTCCGACCAATGATGATGACAGCGAGACGGACTCCGACTCCGACACCGACGATCGGGTGAGTCACACGGAAGAACCCTTGCTCATCCCCGTAGAAGTAAGGGTGCCATCCACAGGGGCCCATGCGCAAATGTTAGCCCTATTGGACTCGGGGTGCACTAGGTGCATAATTAGCCCCAAGGTGGTGGAGGAAATGGGTCTAAGACTAAAAACCTTAAAAAGACCCATTGCATTCTGTCAATTAGACAGGTCGATTGCAGGAGGGGGCCCAGCTAGTTTTATGACCGAACCCCTTGAATTGCAGTTGGGGAATCATGTAGAGAATCTCAGATTTATTGTGGCCCCTGGCATGGAGAGACCCCTCATTCTAGGACTGCCCTGGCTTCGAAAATGGAACCCATGGGTGAATTGGAAGACGAGGGTCCTGCGCATCTGCACGGCAGAACCAAATCCAGGGAAGGAAGGCCCCCCCTTGAGGGACAACATAAAACCAGAAAGGGCGGCAGTAGCCATTGACTATATTGAGGGAGAAGAGAAGATTCCAAAGGAATATTGGGATCTCAAGGAAGTCTTTAGCGAAAAGGCATCAGATGCTCTGCCTCCCCACAGGGCTACCAACTGCACCATTGAAATACTCCCTGGAGTGAAGCTTCCCAAACCAAAAATTTACCCCATGACACCTCGAGAATTGGGGGAATTGCGAAATTTTATTGACAAGAACCTAGAACTGGGATTCATCAAATGAGCCAAACCCAAGGTGGCGGCGCCAGTAATGTTCCGTGAAAAGAAAGATGGATCCTTTCATTTGGTGGTCGATTATAGAAATATCAATGCGATTTGCGTAGAAAATGTCTACCCCCTCCCACTTATGAAGGACATGTTAGCCCATTTAGGGAAGGGAAAAATTTTCACCAAACTTGATTTAAGAGAGGCATACTACTGAGTGAGAATAAAAGAGGGGGATGAATGGAAAACAGCATTTAATTGCCCACTGGGATGCTTCCAGTTCAGAGTGCTCCCTTTTGGACTACAGGGAGCCCCTGCTGTACTCATGCAGTTGATCAACAAAGTATTGCATGAGCACCTGTATAAGGGGGTGTTGGTCTACTTGGATGACATTCTGATCTATTCTGACAACATGGCCGACCACGTAAAATTGGTGCGGACGGTCTTGAAGAAACTCATAGCGGCTGAACTCTATGCCAAACTTTCTAAATGTGAATTCCACCAAGACAAAATCGACTATCTTGGATATCGTATATCGCATGAGGGAATAGAGATGGACCCTGAAAATGTTCGGGCAGTGTTAGAATGGGCCGCACCATGCACCCGTAAACAGTTACAGAGCTTCTTGGGGTTTGCTAACTTTTATAGACAATTTATCCCCTCGTTCGCGAAAATCGCACTACCAATTACAGACTTGCTAAAAACGAAAGGGGAAGTAAAGCCGAAACCCTCGAAACCACTAGAATGGACTATGGACTGTCAAGCCACTTTCAAAAAATTGAAATGGCTGTTTGTGGCTGAACCAGTGCTCAAACAGCCAGACATGGAACAACCTTTTGTAGTACAAGCTGACGCCAGTGACGTAGCTGTAGGAGCAATACTCTTGCAAAAGAATGAAAAGGGGGTATTACAACCCTGTGCCTACACGTCCCGTAAACTATCAGAAACGGAAAGGAGATGGGCCATATAGGAGAAGGAGGCTTTTGCAGTTAGATGGGCACTGTTAACATGGAGACAATTTTTAGAAGGAGCGAAGCACCCTTTCGAAGTTTGGACTGATCACAAGAATTTAGAGGCATTAAAAACACCACGCAAACTGTCACCAAAACAGGCTCATTGGGCCCAACATTTCAATCATTTCAATTTCACCCTCCGTTACCTTCCTGGTGGAAAGAACTTCATGGCGGACGCACTTTCCAGATTGCCTCAGTACAACAGCATCAAGAAGGAGGTGGTTCAACCTATGATCCCCTCGACACAATTGGCAACACCTGCTACTACCAGAGCGCAGGCAAAAACTGAGCCAGAACTCTCGGGGGATTTACTCAAAAAATTGCGAGAAGCACTAGAAATTGATGAGTGGTTTAAGAACCACTCGAATGAATGCACACTTCGTGACAGACTAGCTTGGATTGGATCGAAATTGTATGTTCCGACCCCATTAAGAATAACCGTATTGAAATATGCCTATGATGCCAAGGCCGCAGGACACTTTGCATTTGTTAAGACTCTACATCTTGTTAAGAGACAATTTTGGTGGCCTGCACTCAAAAAGGACATAGAGGCATATGTGGCTAGCTGTCCAGTATGTGCCTCGGCTAAAAGACCTCCAGGAAAACCCCCTGGATTACTGCAAGGTGTGGCTAGACCGAATGCCCCATGGAAAGAAATATCTATGGATTTTATTGTGGACTTACCAGAGAGTGAAGGCTGTCATTTGGGCAGTAACTGATTTGTTTTCCAAACAAGTACATTTCATCCCTTGCTCAAAGATCCCTTCAGCAAAAACCCTTGCAAAACTATTTATTCGGCAGATTTACCGACTACATGGAGCTCCAAAAAGAATAATTTCTGACAGGGGTGTGCAGTTATTTCCAGTTTCTGGAGGGAGTTTTTGAAGTTGATAGGCTCCGCCCAGGGGCTGAGTTCCAGTCACCACCCTCAAACAAATGGGGCCTGTGAAAGAACCAATGGGGTTCTAGAACAGTACCTGAGGTGTTACGTAAATTACCAGCAAGACAATTGGGTAGACTTGTTGCCATTTGCAGAAGTGGCATATAATAATTCCATACACAGTAGCACCTGTTTCACTCCTTTTAAGGTCGCATCGGGCCAAGATTTCGTACCCATTCCCGAGCTACCACAAGATGATCCCCAGAATCCCTCTTTGATAGATTGGATTGAACAATTAAAGAGCACATGGGCAGTAACTCGGAAGGCATTAGATGAGGCACACTGGGCCCATAAGGCACAAGCCAATAAGAAAAGGTCCCCAGCTCACATTTATAAAGTGGGTGATAAAGTCTATTTGTCTACTAAATACTTACAGACTACCCAGAAGTCAAAAAAGCTGGGCCCTAAGTATGTGGGACCATTTCGTGTGATTAGACTGATTAATCCAGTAACAGTTGAGGTGGATTTACCAAAAACGTTGAGACGTATACATCCTGTATTTCATGTTAATTTATTAAAACCTGAACACTCGTCTCCCCTAAGGACTGACCAAAGCACCCCTCCAGTTCCCATTCTCATAGAGGGGGAGCAACATTTTGAAGTTAAGGAAATCTTGGACTCTAGGAAACACCATGGTAAAGTCCAATATCTGATAGCCTGGAAACATTTCCCTTTGTCTCAGGCTGAATGGGTAAATAAACGGGATGTCCGAGCTCCCAAGAAAGTACAGCAATTCTATACCAAATACCCAGATAAACCATAATTCTTGTATATATTCTGTTTCTCTCTCTCCTTTCCTTCCTCTTATCTAGGAATAACGTCTCTTCTGCAAGAGGGGCCGAATGTCAGCCTCAGCTTTGCCTGCTTCAGCTGCCATAAGAAACGGGGGGAGGGACCAGTTAAGGGGGCGAGGGGGGGGGAAGATTGCAGGAGGTGTCTTGCCAATGCAGGAGGTGTCTTTCCAAGAAACGAAACTGAATCTCCAAAGGGGCCGGCTGACCAACTGCCCTACATTCCTGATGAATGATGTTGCCAGACGTGATTCCACCTGACCTTTGGGAGACCTTTGGATTGGATGATGGTCAATGGACACGGGGAGGGGGGAGAGAAGCTTACTAGATGCTATTTCGCGCGTTTTGCTCACTTCCAGCTTTACCTGGGTTGCGATCATTTCATATTCAGTAAAAGTACTAATCTCTTTTAAAATATTGAGTTTGGGTTTTTCTTTCCTGGATATTGAAGGAAGCACACCTGACAGGGTCCCTAATTCTTAAGGCAAATGTCTTTCCATAGTGACCAATTACATCCATATCTGGAAGAGAAAGCCAGGCACCCTGAGGCATTTGACCTCCATTGGCTCTCAATGCCATCAAGGTATCCAGCACCCACTTGCCCCATTCTACCCTCTAACGATCTAACCCATAAACATAGACAGACAAATTCACACTAACATTCTTAGGAACCTCCTCCCAGATGCTCTTACCACTGGTTGGGGTTTCCCTTCCTATTTATTTCACCCAGCCAACCCCTCCTCATACTCTTAACGCAAGGAGAAAAATATAAACAAAGCATTTAACCAACAGACACAGTCAGGAAAAGTGAAATCATAGCTCTGTCTTGGGAGCTACCAAATAGAAAGGCTGTGCAAGCAGAAAAATCTATAGTAGACAGCTGCTCCACTGTTATTCTTACCTACCCAACCAATTTGTAAAATTTGTAATTTTTAAAGATCAGTTTCCTGTGACAGGAGTTACAACTGCAGGGTCAAAGAGCTGCCTTGCTGCACATCTAGTACAGCATAATTTTTTGTACTTTAACACATCAATCTTTACAATATACCTTCTAGCTAAGAATCAATAAAGTCAAACCAATTTCCTTAATATGCCATCTTGAAGAGATTATGGAAGAGGTGGGGAGGAAGAGCTTCTCTTAGGTTGAACAACTAGCCTAATGGTGTGACTGGAACAATCTGGAACTGAGCATACTCAAAACTGTAGAAATGGTGGTAGACATTAGGAGAAACCCTCCCATATGATCACCTTTTACAATACTAAAGAACACAGTATCAACAGTAGAGATCTTCAAATTTCTAGATTCTATCATATCTCAAGACCTAAAATGGACACCTAACATCAAAAACATCATCAAAAAAGCACAACAAAGAATGTTCTTTCTGTGCCAACTCAGGAAGCTCAAACTGCCTAAGGAGCTGCTGATACAGTTCTACAGAAGAACTATTGAGTCTGTCATCTGCACCTCTATAATTGTCTGGTTTGGTTCTGCAACCCAACAAGACAGACACAGATTACTGCAGCGTGCTCTACATGGGGCTACCCTTGAAAAGTGTTCGGAGACTACAGTTGGTCCAGAATGCAGCCACGCGAACTATCGTGGGTGTACCTAAATACACCCACATTACACCAATTCTCCGCGAGCTGCACTAGCTCCCTATTGGTGTGTGGGCACAATTCAAGGTGTTAGTTATTACCTTTAAAGCCCTACATGGCTCAGGGCCAGGTTATCTTTGAGACCACCTTCTACCACATAGCTCCCAATGACCGGTAAGATCCCACAGAGTTGGTCTCCTCCGGGTCCCGTCAGCTAAACAATGCTGGCTGACGGGCCCGTGGGGGAGGGCCTTTTCTGTGGCTGCCCCAGCTCTCTGGAACCAGTTACCTCCTGAGGTCCGGACCACCCCCACCCTATTGGCCTTCTGAAAAGCGGTAAAGACCTGGCTTTTCCAGCAGACCTGGGGCCGTTGATCTCGCTGTTGCATTCTTGTGAGATCTGGCCATGAATGGTGTGAATGGGTTTTAATATTTTAATTTTTAAAAGGTTTTATAATGGTTTTTTAAAAAATACATTGTAAGCTGTCCTGAGTCTCCGGAGAAAGGCGGCATATAAATTGAACTAATAAATAAAAAATAAATAAATTTCAGAGGATAATTAGAACCACAGAAAAAACAATTACTACCAACCTGCCTTCCATTGAGGACCTGTATACTGCACAAGTCAAAAAGAGGGCTTTGAAAATATTTACAGACCCCTCACATCCTGGACATAAATTGTTTCAACTCCTACCCTCAAAACGACTATCGAGCACTGTATATCAAGACAACTAGATACAAGAACATTTTTGTCAGGGCATTTATTAATCCCATGATTGGCTCTGGGACTAATTACCCTGGTTTAGAGGAGATGAATCCAGGCTTATCCCAAGTTGCAATAATCTGAAAAGATACGCGAGGAAAAGTTTCTAATAAAACTCATTTATTTGTTATAAAGAAAATAAAACACCTCACTAACTAAGAAAAGTTAATTGCTACATTTTTGAAAGTAATTCGGGCCAGTTGCTTTCCAGCAACCGGCACTCCTGGCAAGAGAACAAAGGAAAGACTGTGAAGGAATGTGGGTGGATGGACATGCGTAGTAGCTTTTGATAACAATTCTTGGCAAGGTACGGAAAGTCAGATAGTCCAGAAATAATGAGCTCAGCTGGTAAATAAAATAACGCAGTGACATTCCCCTTCTTTGCCAGTTGAGCGAATATCAGTACATCATCAAATAAGGCACATCTTCTCACGCAGATACTCGTGTTGAGCTGCTGGAAGTGGTTTGTTGAGCATATCAGCAATTTGATCATGTGTAGATACATACTGCATTTTGACAAAACCTTTTTTCACTAAATGTTTTATGTTTTGATAATGGATGTCAATGTGTCTGGACCTAGAACCTGTAAAATGAGATTCAGAAATATAAACCACCGATTCATTGTCTTCCATCACGGTGATCGGTCGGATCGGGTGTGTCCAGATATCTGTGACTAAAGCATCAAACCAAGTTAGGGAATTACATGCATCTGAAACACAAGCATATTCAGCTTCAGTAGATGAACAAGAAACAAAATTCTGTTTACGTACTTGCCAATAAACAGGACATCCATTTAAGAACATCATATAACCTGAAGTACTTTTACGTGATTTCTTATCACTTGCCCAATCAGAATCTGCATAACAACATAATTCTGTATAATCAGTATGTGTTGGTTCTAACAATAACTTCATGTGTTTAGTGTATTTTAGGTATCTCAATAATTTCTTAATACATGTCCAATGAAACTGTTTTGCCTTACCTACGTGTCGTGATAAGAGATTAACACTAAGTGCAATGTCGGGTCTGGTCCAACTACTAATGTACAATAGTGACCCAATGACTGAACGATAAAGTGTTTGATCCTCGAACTCAGGACTTGCTTCTTGTGTCAAGTTGTGAAAATCTGTTTGCATGGGTGTCTTTGTTGTGTTAGGATCTTTCATGTTGCAATGATGCAAAATTTGCTCAATTTTATCTTCTTGTGAAAGACTAAACCCCTTCTGTGTTTTTTCAATCTGAACACCTAAATAAGTGCTAATGTGACCTAATGATTTCAATGTGAAGTATCTCTGCAAAGCTTTGGCAAAAATTTCACTCATTTGCTTATTTGGACCAATATAAACAATATCATCAACATAAACAAGAACTATCTCGTATGCATTGTTAGATCTTTTTGTGAACACGCACTCATCAGTTTCGGACTTAATAAAGCCCATTGTATTTAGTTTGTCAGTAAGACATAAATACCACATTAAACCAGATTGTTTCAGACCATAGAGACTTTTGTTTAGGAACCAGGTATCCCCTTCTTGCTGTCGGAATCCTGGAGGACTTCTCATGTAGATCTCTTTGTCTAGGTCTGCATGTAGATAAGCCGTGTCAACATCAAACTGGAAAACTTCTAAACCAAGGATAGTTGCAGTTGCTAAAGCAATTTTTACACTCTCAGTTCGAACTGTCGGTGAGTAAGTATTTGTCCTCAGGATAACGTTGAGCGAAACCCTGAGCTACAAGTCTGGCTTTGTACAGTGACTCACCATTTGGTTTCTTTTTGATTCTGTAGACCCATCGAGTGCCAATGACCTTTTTGTTTGCTGGAGGTTTTGCAGGTGTAAATACTTTAAATTTCTTTAGACTGTCCATTTCAACCTGCATTGCTTCATACCATTTGTCTTGCTCTGAATCAGGGAGCTGCTTGATTTGTGTGAAATTATCAGGTGGAAGTGTAACATTGCAAAACTTCCTTTTCTTCTTTGAGCTAAGGGAATGTTCACCATAGCATATGAACCAAAAATATGAATGTTTTTAAGATCAGGCTTGTAGCCATACAACATGAAGAAAAGAGTCTGATTTGTTACACTGCTCCAAGTATGGTTGACAATGTAATTTGCATACTTGGTAGCTTCACCCCAGTATATCTTACCAAAGTTGGCGTCTTCTAGGAGACAACGCATCATGGTTTGCAGTACCCCTTGTCTTCGTTCTACGACTCCATTGTGAGCCGGTGTGTAAGGGGCCGACGTCTGATGAATAATTCCATTCTTACGCATCCAGTCCTGGAAACGCTGAGACATGAATTCGGCACCACGATCACTCTGGATTCTGGCGATGCAAACTTGGTGTTGGGTAGAAACAAGGGTTGCAAAGTCTTTAAAGATCTGAAAGGTCTCTGATTTTTCTTTCATAGGATATACATATCCATATCTAGAGTAATTATCAACAATTGTTAGAAAATATTTTCTACCACCAAATGATGGCGGGAATGGACCAACTATGTCAATGTGAACCAAATCAAAAATGCGTGTTGACAGGCGTGTAGTGTGTTTGGGAATGGCTGCTGCTTTGGATTTGGCCTTCTTGCATACAGCACAATCCAAAAACACCTTACACCCCTTTAGATCCAAACCTTTTGCGAACTCCGGCATCTTCCTAAGAACACGGAAACTGGCATGCCCCAATCTTCTATGCCATTTGTGGATACACCTGGAATGCAAAGGTTTACCAGTTAGTGAATTCTCAACATTAACATTTTTATGCGGAACCTCAGGCTTGCTCTGAGCAACCTGTTTACCAATTCTCTTTTTGTTGGCTTTAGGAGCCTTAGGAATAGCAACAGGATCTCTCACTGGAGCATCTCTCTCTGGGCCTGTGCCTTCCCTTTTTGGAGTTTGCATACTTGCCTGTGTTTGTGTTTTAGGCTTTGGCTTTAAGTAATAAACACCACCAATTAATATGGTTTCAGCAACAATATCTCCATCTTTAACTATGTAACTTGCTTTTTCAAGGTGGTGAACCTGAAATTTTAATGCTCTAGACAAGTGACACTGACTAAGCAAATTACTGGTTGCTGTTGGTATGTAATAAACATCAGGAATGAATGCATCGAGCTCTTCAACATAAACAGTTCCTTTTCCTTTGACCTGACACGGATGATTGGAAAAAGAATAAAGTTCACATAGCTCTGGTTCAGGCTCGTGCATCTCTGTGAAAAGTTCCTTTCTGTAGGTAACATGCAATGCTGCACCACTGTCCAAAGTCCACAGGAGTCGTCTGTCGTACTCTGGTTGAGGTTGTGGATCATTGGTTAAAGCCAGTGTGGCGAGTGGAGTTTGTGGATCACGCCGGGGACCACGACGACCTTGTCTACCGCCTCTGCCTCTGCCTCTGGAATCTGTTCCTCTGGGCTGGTATGTGACGGGAGCTGGAACTCGTTGGGGACAATCCTGGGTGGCATGTCCCACACGATCGCAGGTGTTGCACCTTGGCATCCTTGGAGCGTAGGTCCTTCCTCGGAAGGGGCGCCTAGCTGGAGCTCTTGATGCGGGTGGTCCTCTCAAATATGGTGTGGCCAACATGAATGCCTCTTCTTCAATTAAAAGTCTACAAACATTGTCCACTGTGCGTTGAGCAATTGGGACTTGGTTAATTTTTGTAACAGCATCTTTCCATTCATAATTCAAAGAGTTAATAATGATGCTGATCATTTGAATATCTTCAATGTTATGGCCTCTTTCTCTCAATTCTGTTCTCAGACCTTTCAGTTTGGTCAAATGTCCTCCAATTTGTTCACCAGGTTTCAGTCTCGAACCGTGGAGTTCAGACATGAGTAAACATGAAGATTCAATTGAGATAGGCCTGTAGCAATTTTCCAATTCAGCCCAAATTTGTCGGGCTGTTGTGTTTGGTGGAAAAGTGACCTGCAGTTCAGTATCCATAGACATCAATAATGTTGTACGAGCTCTTATCTCTAAATCTCTTATTGCATAAGTCCAAGGTGGAGCAGGTGGGTTAAATACCATACAGTGCGTGCCTTCTCTAAGAAGCAATAGTGTAATCTCACTGACCCAGGCTTTGTAATTGTGTCCTGACATTTATAGTTTTGACTCACCAGTTAGTGGAGACACAGAAAATGCCTGGTAAGGAGCCTGCACTTGGTATGCTGGCTGTGCTGGCAGAAATGCCTGTGGTATTTGCTGTGCCTGTTGTGGACCTAAAAATGGTCTTGGTTGTGCCATTGGAGATGGGCCAGGAGGTGGCCCTATTTGCACTTGTGGTTGTGGCACATATGCAGGCATTTGTAGCTGCTGTGGCTGATGCACTGGAATCTGCTGTATTCCAGTTGCCATTTGTGCTTGATCTGCAATATTGGCATGACCTGCTGGAGATGCAGTCATTTGCCTTTGCTGTGTTCCATCTAAAAGGACACCAACACTGCCAGGGGGTGTTTGAGTTTGGGCCTGTGGAAACACTTGTGGCATTTCAGCTTCCTGTAGTAAATTACTTTTGCCAGCAGATGGTGCTGCACCTTTAGTTTCGGGCAGCTTTGCATACGGGGCATTGTATGCTTTAGAGTAGGAGTGGTTATGTAAGACATGTGTAACTTGATCAGGGAGACTTTCGTGTGACGTATGCAGTGCTCTTTGCCTTAATTGGCCTGACACAAAATCCACCAGGGGGAGTTTCTTTGGCTCTGAGCAAGAAGACAATATGACGCTTTTTGAAAAATTTAAGTTATCTCCCATATCTTGCTCAAGCATAGATATAGCCATTTTTGCCTGGGATAGCTGCTGTTCATAGAGTTTTATACGGTCACGAAAGGCTTTCATAGCCAGCTCATCCAGGGTGAGCTTAGAGCTTCGAGGAGAATAATGAATTGTTTCTCTCTCTGCGTGGGAGGAATTTTGCTCGGCAGTGTGCTTTAGCCTTGCATCGAGCATTACAAATTCAGAAGGTTCTGGGAAGACTTTTTCAGAGCTTGGAAGATCAGAAGAAAATGTTACTGACCTCAGTCGTAAATCATCATCTTCAAAAACAGCTTCTGTCTTATCTCCCTCCATTTCTGTTCCCACGGCTTTTTCTTGTTCCAGGCGTGTGGCTGTAGTAAGGGGCTGGAAATCTGAAAATCTCCTGTCTGCCACCTCTTCGTTGGAAAGATCAATCAAATCATTTACGAAGAGTGGTCTTGGTTTCACTTTGCCTTTTTTCTTCTTCTGTTTCGGCATCTTAGCAAAATAATTAGCGTACCTCAGTAGCTAAAAACTAATTGCCTATGCGCTCTTATCAGAAGTAACAAAAACAAGGAAAAAGCCATAAATCAACCATCCTCTGCTACCAGATGTCAGGGCATTTATTAATCCCATGATTGGCTCTGGGACTAATTACCCTGGTTTAGAGGAGATGAATCCAGCCTTATCCCAAGTTGCAATAATCTGAAAAGAAACGCGAGGAAAAGTTTCTAATAAAACTCATTTATTTGTTATAAAGAAAATAAAACACCTCACTAACTAAGAAAAGTTAATTGCTACATTTTTGAAAGTAATTCGGGCCAGTTGCTTTCCAGCAACCGGCACTCCTGGCAAGAGAACAAAGGAAAGAGTGTGAAGGAATGTGGGTGGATGGACATGCGTAGTAGCTTTTGATAACAATTCTTGGCAAGGTACGGAAAGTCAGATAGTCCAGAAATAATGAGCTCAGCTGGTAAATAAAATAACGCAGTGACAATTTTTTCCTGAATGCCATCATTCTGCTAAATAAATAATTCCCTCAAACTGTCAAACTATTCACTAAGGCTTCATTACTATTGCTATTGGTCTTCTCATTGTTCCTGTCGCCCATCTCCTCCCACTTGTGACGGTATGACTGTAACTTTGTTGCTTGTATCCTTGTGATTTATATTGATGTTGTTTCCTAGTATGATTTTTTTTTTAATTTGATTTATATGCCACCCTTCTCTGGAGACTCAGGGCGGCTTACAATGCGTTAAGCAATAGCCTTCATACTTTTGTATATTTATACAAAGTCAGCTTATTGCCCCCACAAACTGGGTCCTCATTTAACCTACCTTAGAAAGGATGGAAGGCTGAGTCAACCTTGAGCCTGGTAAGATTCGAACCTGCAGTAATTGCAGACAGCTGTGTTAATAACAGGGTGCTTTAAACCACTGTACTACCAAGGCTCCTAATTTGATTTGATTGCTTATTGTACCATATGACTATCACTGGGTGTTGTGCCTTGTGATTCTTGACGAGTGTATCTTGCCTTTTTATGTACACTGAGAGCAAATGCACCAAAGACAAATTCCTTGTGTGTCCAATCACACTTGGCCAATAAAGAATTCTATTCTATTCTATTCTATTCTATTCTATTCTATTCTATTCTATTCTATTCTATTCTATTCTATTGGCTAATGCTTTACAACAGTTAAATTAAGCAATATATAGTAAAATAAATTCCAAACCTATTTTCACTCTTTGCTATTTTAGTACAGCTTAAGTGAAATTGATATTGATTCTATCAGCTCAATGCATCTTCATTTTCTACTAACCAAGGTTATTTATGTCTTTCTGGAAAGAGCCACTACACATATAACCCTGGTCCAGTCTAAAAAATCTAACTAGGAAAATCATGTTTGCAATATTTGGAAAACTAACCTGATGGTGGAGAATATATTATGGACTTATTTCCTGACAGAGCCTATTGTATTTTATAGACAGTGTTCACCCTTGCTGGTTTTACTCTGAGATAAGCCATACTTCAGGTGAATTAGTAAAATTCATAACTTTTAGTGCTAAAAAGGAAGAGAGATACACCTTTTAAAATAGGTAGAAAAACTACCACCATTGATCAGAAATATATAATTTTTGGATGCCTTAAATTTATTGACTCTCAAGCGATTTTATTTCCTAGGCAGATGTTTTGTGTTGGAACTGATATAGGAAGTTTCTCTCCTGAATTCTTCTTACTCTGGTCTGGATAATCCAACTGGGCATCATGGAAATTGACTTCATTATTCCTCATCCCATGCTTTGCTGATTACTTTCTAATTTAATTAGACAAGCTACTCTATCTATTTGAATAATTCATAGATGACAGAAAAAAAATCCAAAGCACTTGCAATGTCAAATTAGGCATATATGCATATATACAATGGTGGGATTCAATTTTTTTAACAACCGGTTCTGTGGGCATGGCTAAGTTGGGGGTGTGGCTTGGTGGTCATGTGACTGGGTGGGCATGGCTAGCTGGTCATGTTTCTGGGTGATGTGGCTATGTGCTTAGGGATTATTCAGAGGGCTGAAAAAAGTCATTTCTGACTGGTCTTTGCACTTTGGACTGGTCCTCACACTTATGATCATCCTCACATTTATGCCCATTGCAGCATTCTTAACAATGGTGTTAGTCATTTCACAACTACTTCTCTTCACCACGATGACAAGATAGGGCGCAAAATGTAAAATGTGAGGACAGTTGTAAGTGCGAGGACCAGTCAAAAGTGCAAGGACCGGTCAAAAATAACTTTTTCAGCCCTCTGAGTAGTCCATATGCACATAGGGACTACTCAGAGGGCTGAAAAAAGTGATTTCTGATAGGTCCTCGCACTTTTGACTGGTCATCATTTATGTCCATTGCAGCATTCTTAATTAAATTAATTAAATAAAAATAACCTGCTGCAGCAGTCAGAGGCAGTCCGAGGCGGGCATTCAGGCCGGCTGCAGGGCAAGGTGATACAATCGGGGTAGGTAGGCCTCTGCTGCCCAGATGGGAGGCGGGCACAGGCCTACAGGGCTGGCTGAAGGGTGAAGAGTTCAGATGGGGTAGGTGTTCTGCCCCAGCTACGTACCCCAAAGAACGCAGCACATACAAAGTCCGTTCAAACCTTGGTTTACTAAATAAATCAGTCTTTTACAACAACAGCTGTTAATTAACTGCATTAACAGCCACCAAGAATTCAAAGGATGATAACTGAAAGCTTACTGTGGTTGGCAGAATGCCCAGAAGCAATTTTCAGGAAGCTGATAAGATAAGCAAGACAAGACACGAAGGTATGTGAACAAAGTTGTTCCCTGAAAATTGCTTCAGTTAGCATTCCTCCTTAAATAGGCTAAGGGAGTGGCCAATTAGCCCCAAGCCTTACTCTTGAGGAGACCTCCTCTTGAGGAGCCACTCCTGCCTTTTGGCAGCTCTGCATGCCCGTGCATCGAGAAGAGGCTGCTCATCTTTGTCCTCTTCACTTAAGGGAGCTTCTGGAGGCCCTGGCTGAATTCCCGCCTCTGGCACCACATCTTCTCCAGCCTCCTCATTGTCTGACTCAAATGCCAGCTGCACAGGCTGCTGGCACAGCACCACACCAGCCTCCTCGCTGTCTGAATCAGCTACTAGCTGCACAGGCTGCATACGGGCCACAACAGTAGGTCAGGGGTCTGCAACTTTAAACACTCAATCTTAAACACATATAAACATTTAAACACAACCTTAAACCTGGGTGGGCAGGGCAGACGATGAAGTGGTGATATTACAGAATAGAGTGATGGAATTTGCCCCGAGAGTAAGAGGTTTGAGAGAACACAATTGAGAGAACTTGAGAGAGATCTTTGCAGAGGCTTTTGCAAAGATAACTGGGGAGCAACAAGCAGATCTCTCATTGCAAATTGACAAAATATATTGTGTTAATTCCTGGTTTGCCAGACAGAATCAATTGCCAAGAGACATTGTGATTTACTTTACAACGAGGAGGACCCAAAATGAAATTTTACAAGCTTTCTATAAAAATAAACTTCAAATTGCAGGACAAGAGGTTTTAGTGCTGAAAGAAATTCCCCCAAAAATGTTGAGAAGCAGAAAGCAGTTTGCTTTCTTGGTGGATGAACTTAGAAATCGACAGATTCAGTTTAGATGGGATGTTCCAGCTGGACTGGTGGTGAATTATATGGGAGAAAGGTATTGCCTTAACACAATTTGGAAGGCAAGAGATTTTTATACTAATGTATTAAAGGCTGGATGCCCACCATCTCAGGAAATGAGGAGAAGAAAAGAAGAGCTGGCAATACAGGGACAGAAGGAAAGTAAACAGTCACAAGCTACAGGAGAGACCTCGCTTATTGAAGAAGATTTATTGCAATTTTTGGGTACTGATCAACCTTTGAAAGTAGCAGAAAAAAGAGAAGAACCACAAGAACAAAGGCAGACCCGTGCAGCAGCAAAGCGAAAAGAACAAGATTTAAAGATACAGCAAACTCAAATGAAAGCTCAAGAAGCTACAAAAAACAGAAGCAGTGGGGGGGTGGGCAAGGCCTAAGAGAAAGGTGCAGGAGAATCTTCAGCTGGCCCTTTTAAAGCTTCAAGGTGCCAAGAATGGCAACTAAATTTTTGACTTGGAATGTCAATGGTTTAAATTCACCACAAAAGAGAAAGAAAATATTTCATTATCTGAAACAGTTTAAAAATGATATAATTTGTCTGCAAGAAACACATATTAGAGTGACAGATCAAAAATATTTGATAAATTCAAGATTGGGAACCCACTTTGTTGCATCTGCCCCAGAGAAGAAAAGTGGTATAGTTATATACCTAAGGACAGATTTAACAGCTAAATTAATTGAGGCAGATGCTCAAGGAAGATATATTGCAATTGAACTTTTAGTAGAGGGGAAGAAAACACTTTTAATTGGAGTATATGCTCCCAATCAACAGCAAGAAAAATTCGGTTTCCGGTTCCGGTCATCGTGACAGCAAGATGGATTTGGAGTTAGCTCCTGTCACGATCTTGCCAATCTCTTAGCCTGGGCGGCTTTGTTTTGCCGGCGGCGGCCCCGGAGAGGCAGCCGCAAGCGGAGAGGAGCTAGGAGCGTGTTAGGAGTGGCAATCCAGCACGTGAAAGCGAATCTCTCCTGTCTCAGGCTGAGAAGGCAGCGCCAGTAATGGCGGCTCCGTAGCGATGACTGCCCATTTAGGAAGGGAAACCTGGTCGCGACGGACAAGACGCCCTACACCTTCAATTAAATAAGAGCTAATGGAGACGATGTTTTGACTCTTCTGAGAGCCCCACTGGATATGCTGAGGTGGTGAGATCTATGAAAAGTGCCCTGTGTGTGGTTGGAGCAAAGACGGGATAGCGGCTACGTGTGTCCCACTCCTTACTTGTGGAGTCGATTTTGAACTGTGCTGGCTGAATGGAACATTTGAAAAGGATCGAGTTGTGAGCTGTATCTGGTGGAGGGTGTGATTGATTTTGGGCTGATCTCCTGCTCCTTTCTTATATTTTCTATAGAGAATTTGGGAGGACCTGTGACTGAACAAACAGCTATACTTTTTGCTAGAAATCTATTACCCTTTCCCCACCCCCTTTTCCTCTCAACGTGCTTACTAAAGAGTGTGTGTGCAGAATAGCGCTATACCCCCATCTAGTGGAGATCTTTATTATAACCTGTGTATAGCAACTCGAGGAAGAGAAGAATTCTGCCAAGTAATATTTTTTGGATTTTTTTCCCCTTACTTTTCTTTCTTCTCTGAACTATGTATTGAATACTACCCCTACTACCGATTAGACTGCTCACCTGATTGATTTAAACCTTGCTTACCTTGACTACCCCTTTTCTTTGGAACTGATCGGATAAAAACTCCTCCAATCAAAATGTCAACGGCAACATCAGTGGTAACCGCAAAAACTGGGAAAAAAGTCTTGACATTCCCTATGGTCGCTGCTACGGCTACACCCACCTCATCGCCTTCGTCTGCCAGGTCACTGGATGATATGGTTGCTGCAGGGAAACCACCATCGCTAGCAAGCTTACAGAACATGCTGCAGGCTATGTACGAAGTGATGACCAAAAATCAAGAAGCTATTTCTAATAACTTAGAGGACCTAACACTAGATATTAAAGGGGAGTTGGGAGCCGTTAGAAATGATATCAAAATGTTGAATGAGAGCTTGGAAGGTGTTCAGGGGGTCTTGACGCAACAGGAGAGTAAAATACAAGACATTGAAAGGAGGATGGGACGATGTGAGGAAAGACAAGATGGAGAGGAAAGGGAACAAATAGCGGTGAGCAGGGTCTTCGAAGAGGAAATTATTTTTTTGGAAATGGAAAGATCATCTTTCTACTTGAGGATTCAAAATGTGGTGGAAGAAAGGGGGGAGCCATTAAGAGATATAGTAGCAGAAATACTGGCTGGGACTTTGGAGATCACAAAGGAAGAGGTTTTGAGGGATATAGACGATGTGTTTCGGGTTCACATGAGTTATGCCAGGAGACAGAAACTTCCAACTGAGGTTCATATCAGACTATCTAAGAAAGCCCTTAGGGAAGAGGTAATTGCAAAGGCTAGAGATAAAACAGTAACCTATAAGGATAAACAATTGATATTTTTGAGGCAACTCCCTAGGCGGGTTCGGGAAATACGGTGCAATTATCACTTTTTAACGGCCCAACTGAGAAAGCATAAAATATTATATAGGTGGCTACTCCCAGAAGGTTTATTATTTACTTGGGCAGAAAAAAGGGTGAGAATCGATAATCTTAGAGACGCTAGAGATTTCTTTATTAGACATTTGAACCCCTCAGAAGCAGACGTGGGAAAGAGTTAGAGAGCAAGAGCGGGGAAGAAGTACTAGAGGAGGAAGAGAGAGGGGAAATAGAACAAGTAGGTGAAAGGAAGAAAGGGAAAGGACAAACTCAGACTCAGGTAGAGAGGGGTGTTGAAACAAGACAATCAAAAAAGAAACCTCAAGCAGAAGGCAAGTAAGGGTAATAAGGAAGACGGGATGGGGGAAGAGATGCGTCTAATGTCTGTGAATATCAATGGATTGAATAGTCCAAATAAAAGGAAAAAGGTTTTTACTAAATTAATGAAAGCACGTTTGAATATAGTATGCCTCCAAGAGGTACATATAAAAAGAGATCACCTCTACCTATTGAATTATAGCAAATTGGGTCAACTATATACATCCCTAGCAGAAACAAAAAAAAGAGGAGTAGCTATTTATGTACAAAAACACATAAAGTCGAGGCTGATTTTTGTAGACGAAGACGGGAGACTGCTGATGGTTGAGGTAGAAATATGTGATAAAAAATGTTTATTGGTTTGTATATACGCGCCTAATGGAAATCAGAAAGTTTTTTTTCAGATCTTACACTCTAAACTTGTTGAATATGATTACCCACATATCTGTGTAGTGGGAGACTTTAATGCTATAGAGGATAAAAGCAAAGATTATATATCTGGAAAGAGGAAGCAGGAAGGAGAAAAGAATACGGTAAAGAAAAGGCTGCCTTTTATCTGGCAGCAAATACAAGAAGAATTTGGACTTAGAGACATCTGGAGGGAAAAGCACCCAGATGATAAACAATATACATACTTCTCCGCCAGGCACTCATCTTGGTCGCGGATAGATGCGGCGTGGCTGTCAGGGGAATTGAGTCAGGGGATACAGAAAGCAGAAATAGGCGTCAATGAGTGGGCAGATCACAACCCTCTTTGGATAACATGGGGAAGCCGGAAAATAAGGCCTAAGTGGAGATTGGACATAGGAGTTTTTAAAGATGAGCCATTCTTAAAACACCTAAAGAAAGAGATGGGGTTCTTTTTTCAGGAAAATAACAGGGAGGATGCATGCCCTTTCAACGGATGGGACACAGCGAAGGCTGTGTTTCGTGGTTTGGTGATTAACTATATGGCAGGGAAACGAAAGAAGGAAAGGGCTGAGCGTAATAAATTATTGGATGACCTGGTAAGAAGTGAGGCTATGTTACAGCGGGACCCAAGCAATATAGGATTTAAAATGAATTTGAAAGTAGCACGACACCAAATTAATTTATTAGATCAACAGGATTTGGAGAAAAAAATAAGATGGATGAAGCAAAGATACTTCGAAAGGGCAAATAAACAAGGGAGGTGGCTCACTTACCGTCTAAATAAAGAAAAGGAAAAGAACAGAATTCATAATTTGAGAGATGGGAAAGGCAATTGGATTACAGGGGAAGAAGGGAAGAAAGTAATTGCACAGGAATTTTATACTAATTTATATTGTAAGGAAGATAAGTCTGAGCAGGAAATAAAGAAATACTTAGAGGAATCAGACATACCCAAAATACCAGACTTATCTAGGGAAGTATTGGATGAAGAAATTACGGATGGGGAAATTGAAAGGGTCATGGGAAAACAAAAGACAGGGAAAACTCCCGGTACAGATGGCCTACCGATTGAATATTACAAAGCACTTTGGGAAACATTAGGTACGCATATGACTGAACTATTTAATGGGGTAATTCGGGAGGGACAGACCCCGAAATCATGGACAGAAGCACTAATAACTCTTTTGCCAAAGGACAATAGTGACCTATCTCAGATTCAGAATTATAGGCCCATTTCGCTTCTTAACACGGATTATAAATTATTTGCAGAGAGACTCAAAGGGTTTCTTAACCAATTTATACATGAAGACCAAAATGGTTTCTTACCAGGCAGACAGATTAGAGATAACGTAAGAATAGTCATGAATGTTTTGGAATATTACGAAACCCATACTGATAAACAATTGGCCCTGGTATTCATGGATGCACATAAGGCCTTTGATCGTGTGAATTGGAGTTTTTTAATAAGTTTACTGCAACATATGCAATTTGGAGAAAGATTTATCCGGGCAATCCGTGCAATTTATTCGAAGCAGACTGCTAAAATTTCAATTAATGGTGATGTATCCAATCAAATTGATATTGAGAAAGGAACTAGACAAGGGTGTCCGCTTTCCCCGTTGCTATTTATTCTGTCATTAGAACCCTTATTGAGGGAAATTAGACGTAATATGGGGATAAAAGGTCTTTATATCCAAAATCAACAATATAAGGTGCAGGCTTACGCTGATGACTTAGTATTTATATTAGAAGATCCGTTGATATCAGGACCGTGTCTGACCCAGGAAATAGAAAAATATGGTAAGGTGGCGGGATTAAAAGTCAATAGGGAAAAAACTAAAATTATTGCCAAAAATTTAACAGTAAAGCAAGGGAAAGAATTAGAAGTGAATTTGGGATTCCAAATTGTAAACAAACTAAAATACCTAGGCATTATTATATCAGCCAAATGCTCCACGATCAAAGAAGACAACTATTTGAATCTTCTCAAGAGAACAGGTCAGGATCTAGAGAAATGGGAGAGCATGCAGATATCACTACTAGGTAGAATAGCAATTATAAAAACTTATATACTTCCGAAATGGATATACCTATTCTACACAGCACCAGTTAGACTGGATAACAATTTTTTTAAAAAATTAAATTCTTATGTCCTTAAATTCATTTGGCAAAATAAAAAACCCAGAATTAAACTTAAAATGCTTCAAGAACTTAAAGAAAGAGGAGGATTTGGTGTTCCAAAATGGGAATACTACTATCAGGCTGCAAATTTAGTCTGGATTAGGGATTGGATATTGCTGAGAAGAAGGAGGTTGTTGATTTTGGAAGGTGAGGGGTTACATCAAGGATGGCATTATTTTCTTTGGCAAAATAAAATCCCAAAGCACAGGTGTCTTGCAGGACATTATGTGAGGAATATTCTAATTGAGTCGTGGAGGAAAATTAAGGGTAAATTCTACTTTTCAGTCCCCTCCTGGCTGGTCCCACTCGAAGCTATAACGTATAGGCCTCTATATAACAAAGAAAATCACCTCTCTTACCGGGAACTTTTGGACCCCCATGGCAGTCTGAAAACAAGAAATGAGTTGGAGTTGCAGGGAAGACAACTGGATTGGTGGGCTTATGCCCAAATTTGCTCGAAATTTAAAAAAGATAGGGAACAAGTTGGTATTAATTTGAATCAGCATGATCTGGACAATATCATTCTAGGAAAAGAGGATAAAATGTTATCAAGGATATATAAACTTCTAATAGACTATTGGATAGGGGATGAAATAGTTAAAGACTCTATGATTGCCTGGGGGAGAAATATTGGTTATCCAATTGATTTGACCAAATGGGAAGAAATCTGGCTCAAACATATGAAACTCCTGTGGGCAACATCATATAAAGAAAATGTGTACAAGATGCTGTATAGATGGCACCTTCCACCTGCCCGTCTTTCTAAAATGTATTCAAATCTCTCATCAAACTGTTAGAAGTGCGGGGAGATCGGCACCTATTTCCACATGTGGTGGACCTGTCCCAGGACGAGGGAATTCTGGAAAACCATACAGGCATGGATTATGGAAATCACAGGTTATAACCTAATTCTGAAACCAGAGTACTATCTACTGAACATTAGGCCAGATAATATAGGCACAAATATATGGTGTCTGTATGTATTTATCACCACCTCAGCAAGAATATGTTTCGCCCAACATTGGAAGGGGAATAACCTGCCGGCTGAAGATTTGATTCTGGAGAAAATTTTGGATTATGTGGAAGCCGACAGACTGACTAAAGCATTGCGAGATCAAAAGGACTCCGTATATTTCCAATGTTGGGACAAATGGTATGTTTGGTTGAACAACAGACACCCAAAAAGTCAAGTATAACCAGGACTATGTTTAATATTTGTTAAATTTGACTGAAGCCTACATACCGTAGAAAGCGTAAATATCATGTAAAGTTTCTGTCGCGATCATTTGTTTGACTATTTCTTTTTTGTTTGATGTACTGTTTTAAATAAATAAAAATTAAAAAAAAAACAGCAAGAAAAATTCTATAAGTTTTTGTTTTTGCATACCAAAATAATACAATGGGATTATAAATTGTGTATATTAATGGGTGATTGGACCCCCATGGCAGTCTGAAAACAAGAAATGAGTTGGAGTTGCAGGGAAGACAACTGGATTGGTGGGCTTATGCCCAAATTTGCTCGAAATTTAAAAAAGATAGGGAACAAGTTGGTATTAATTTGAATCAGCATGATCTGGACAATATAAGTTTTTGTTTTTGCATACCAAAATAATACAATGGGATTATAAATTGTGTATATTAATGGGTGATTGGAATGGAGTACTGGACACTCAAAAGGACAAAAAAGGATTACTTCAAAATATCCAAAAACGTGCAAGACTGCCCAAATCTTTTTTTGACATGATGGATGATATGGAGTTGAGAGATATTTGGCGAGAACGACATCCAGAAGAAAAGGATTTCTGACAGACATCAATCCCTTTCCAGGATTGATTTCATATTGATTACTAATGATTTCTTTTCTAGGGTAAAGAAGACGAAGATATGCTCAAGAATTTTATTTGATCATAGTCCGGTGTGGATGGAATTAGAGCAGGAAAAGGGACCTAGAAGGTCTTGGAGGTTAATGAAAATTTGTTTAGATATGAGGAAAATGTGAAAGAATGTAAAAAACAAATGAAAGAATTTTTTGTTATGAATATGAACAAAGGTACAACTATGGAAATGGTCTGGGATGCAAGTAAAGCATATATGAGAGGAACCTTAATACATTTGAATAATAAATATAGACATAGACAAGAAAAAAATGGGGATCCTAAAAAGTTGGCTTGTATGTATCCGAATTTGCAATCTAAGTGTTGGAGATGTGATTGTGACGATGCTACTTATTATCATATATGGTGGACTTGTAAAAAAGTTAAAGCATTTTGGATTAAAATATGGTGGATTATCCAAAATATTCTTAAAAAGAAGATAAAGTTTACTCCACAATTGTTTTTGTTGGGTATAATCACAGATTGTACGGTTATAGAGACTAAATTGATTTTAAATTTAATAACTGCAGCTAGACTTTTGGTGGTGCAATACTGGAAGAAGGAAGAATTGCCTACTATTGAAGAATGGACATTAAAAGTGGCAAATTTGGCAGAAATGGTGAAAATTTCAGCATACTTGAAAGATCATTCACAAGAAAAATATATATGAGAATGGAGAAGATGGATTGGTTACATTCAAAACAAATATCGAACTAAAAAGTATCGAATAGCTTATGAATGAATAGAAAAGTTAAGAGTATGTATATTTAGTTAAGTAAAAGGCAAGTTAAAGTGTCGAGGGGGGGATAGGAATCTGTAGTTAGTTAGCTTAGCTTAGCATATGATTGTTAATTGTTTTACCCTGTATTTTGTTCTGGGAAGTCTGGGGGGGGTGGGGGGGAAGGAAGAGAGGGGGGAGAAGGGGAAATATTTCAATTTTTTTTCTTTTTTGTAAAATTTTTCAATAAAAAAAACAACAACTGGGTGGGCATTGCCAACTCCATATCACTCCCACCCAGATTTTTGTTTTTTTTAAAAAAAATTGATTTATATCCTGCCCTTCTCTGGAGACTGGAGACTTCTCTGGAGCAATAGCCTTCATACTTTTGTATATTTATACAAAGTCAGCTTATTGCCCCCACAAACTGGGTCCTCAATTTACCTACCTTAGAAAGGATGGAAGGCTGAGTCAACCTTGAGCCTGGCGAGATTCGAACTTACAGTAATTGCAGACAGCTGGTGTTAATCACAATGCTATCAGTCTGCTGAGCCACCAGGCAAGGTTTTGTGGCTCCCAGTATTTTCTTTTAAACAGGTAACTCTGTGTGTCTCTTTCATCTCTCTTTCTCTCCATCTCTTTCTCCCCTCTCTCTTTCTCTCCTTTCTCTTTCTCTCCATCTCTCTTTCTCCCCCCTCTTTCTCTCCTTCATCTCTTTCTCTCCATCTCTTTCTCCTCCCTCTTTTCTCTCCATCTTTCTTTCTCCTCTCCCACCCCAGTAGCAGTGGCAATGGCAGCAGCAGCATACCTACCACACCATTGGGTTGCCCCTCGGCTTGGAAGTGGCACCTTAAGCCTGTGCCCCACTGCGCATGCGCCCACCTGGCTGTGCCTGCAGCCAGCTCTGGTTGCTCTTACTAAGCTTTGCAATGGGGCAGATGGTGCCCCTCCTCTTCCTGGAGTCCATTATGATGCGGAGCATCGGCTGCAGCCTGGGCAGCCAGTGTTCCGGGTGGAGAAAAGTTGCGCGTCTCACCCAGCGACTGGATGGGGTAGGATAGGCTGGTGCCACACAGGTGGAAGGTGGCCGCAGGACAGTCCTGCTGGGTCAGTGGCAGGCCGAGATGCTTGGATGGGGTAGCCAGCAGCTGCCAGCCCCTGGCTACCCGATCCAAGCACCTTGTTAGCCACGCGGCTGCTGACTGCAGCCTATCCCCATCCAAGTGGAGGTGAGGTGATAGAGGGGGATTGATGAATAGCCAGCTGGTCTCCCCCTTGGATTCACTCCCCCCCCCATGTGAAACAGCCTTCCCCTGTTACTACCCGGACTCTCTGTTTGTGGTCGGATCATTTTTCCATCACCTCTGACTCTGGGACTTTACTACCCACCCTCTTTGAACTTAGTGTCGTTTGATCTCTATCTCCTCGTTGCTGCTGTTTGTTTCAGCCCTGCCTCCCGATTACTGCCTTCTGGCCTGGGCGTGGGGGAAGGGAGATTGCAGGTTTGGAAGGAGAAACTGAGAGTCCTGGACAATGGCTGCTGCTCCATCTACAGGAAAAGAGTTGAACTCTGCTGGCCTTATGTCATCCAGCCACTGTGAGAGAATGGCTGTGGCCATTTACTTGCACTGCAGCTATTTGACCTGGACACCCCATCGCTGTGAGAGAGTGAGAGGCTCCAGTTTTGCCCAGATCCAACCGTATTGCTATCTCGTACCTCTAGGACCATCGCTGACACCCAGAGTTACTCTCCCTTACCTCGTCATACTTATATGGCTTACACCTCGGTGGATCTGCTCACGCTGCGAGATGCTCCCCTCTCGCAGAGATGGCCTTCCACTTTATCAAAGGCCTTGTCACTGCGTTATTTTATTTACCAGCTGAGCTCATTATTTCTGGACTGTCAGACTCTCCGTAGCTTTGCCAACTTCTTATCAGTAAGCTACGTGTTTCCGTATCCACCCACATTCCTTCACTTGCTCTCACACTTTTTTCCTTTGTTCTCTTGCCAAGGTCCGGCTGACATAGCCGGCAAGAATTACTTTCAAAAATGTAACAATTAACTTTTCTTAGTTAGTGAGGTGTTTTATTTTCTTTATAACAAATAAATGAGTTTTATTAGAAACCTTTCCTCGCGTTTCTTTTCGGAATATTGCAAACAAGGATAAGCCTCGATTCATCTACTCTAAACCAGGGTAATTAGTCCCAGAGCCAAACATGGGATTAATAAATGCCCTGACATTCTGGTAGCACGAGGATGGTCTGATTTATGGCTTTTTCCTTGTTTTTGTTACTTCTGATAAGAGCGCATAGGCAATTAATTTTTAGCTACTGAGGTACGCTAATTATATTGCTGAGATGCTGAAACAGAAGTAAAACAAATACAAAATGTATTTTGCTGAGAAGGTGGCAGAAAGGAGATTTCCAGATTTCCAGCCCCTTACTACAGCCACACGCCTGGAACAAGAAAAAGCCGTGGGAACAGAAATGGAGACAGATAAGACAGAAGCTGTTTTTGAAGATGATGATTTACGACTGAGGTCAGTAACATTTTCTTCTGGTCTTCCAAGCTCTAAAAAAGTCTCCCCAGAACCTTCTGAATTTGTAACGCTCGATGCAAGGCCAAAGCACACTGCTGTGCAAAATTCCTCCCACACAGAGAGAGAAACAATTCATTACTCTTCTCAAAGCCCTGAGCTCACCCAGCGTGAGATGGCTATGAAAGCCTATCGTGACCGTATAAAACTTTATGAACAGCAGCTATCCCAGGCAAAAATGGCTATATCTATGCTTGAGCAAGATATGGGAGATAACTTAAATTTTTCAAAAAGCGCCATATTTTCTTCTTGCTCAGAGCCAAAGACACTCCCCCTGCTGGATTCTGTGTCAGGCCAATTAAGACAGAGGGCACTGCATACGTCACATGAAAGTCTCCCTGATCAAGTTACACATGTCTTACATAACCACTCCTACTCTAAAGCATACAATGCCCCGTATGCAAAGCTGCCCGAAGCTAAAGGTGCAGCACCATCTGCTGGCAAAAGTAATTTACTACAGGAAGCTGAAATGCCACAAGTGTTTCCACAGGCTCAAACTCCAACACCCCCTGGTGGTGATGGTGTCCTTTTAGATGGAACACAGCAAAGGCAAATGACTGCATCTCCAGCAGGTCATGCCAATATTGCAGCTCAAGCACAAATGGCAACTGGAATACAGCAGATTCCAGTGCATCAGCCACAGCAGCTACAAATGCCTGCATATGTGCCCCAGCCACAAGTGCGAAGAGGGCCACCTCCTGGCCCACCTCCAATGGCACAACCAAGACCATTTTTAGGTCCACAACAGGCACAGCAAATACCACAGGCATTTCTGCCAGCACAGCCAGCGTACCAAGTGCAGGCTCCTTACCAGGCATTTTCTGTGTCTCCACTAACTGGTGAGTCAAAACTATAAATGTCAGGACACAATTACAAAGCCTGGGTCAGTGAGATTACACTATTGCTTCTTAGAGAAGGCACGCACTGTATGGTATTTAACCCACCTGCTCCACCTTGGACTTATGCAATAAGAGATTTAGAGATAAGGGCTCGCACAACATTATTGATGTCCATGGATACTGAACTGCAGGTCACTTTTCCACCAAATACAACAGCCGGACAAATTTGGGCTGAATTGGAAAATTGCTACAGGCCTATCTCAATTGAATCTTCATGTTTACTCATGTCTGAACTCCATGGTTCGAGATTGAAACCTGGTGAACAAATTGGAGGACATTTGACCAAACTGAAAGGTCTGAGAACAGAATTGAGAGAAAGAGGCCATAACATTGAAGATATTCAAATGATCAGCATCATTATTAACTCTTTGAATTATGAATGGAAAGATGCTGTTACAAAAATTAACCAAGTCCCAATTGCTCAACGCACAGTGGACAATGTCTGTAGACTTTTAATTGAAGAAGAGGCATTCATGTTGGCCACGCCACACTTGAGAGGACCACCCGCATCAAGAGCTCCAGCTAGGCGCCCCTTCCGAGGAAGGACCTACGCTCCAAGGATGCCAAGATGCTACACCTGCAATCGTGTGGGACATGCCACCCGGGATTGTCCCCAACGAGTTCCAGCTCCCGTCACGTACCAGCCCAGAGGAACAGATTCCAGAGGCAGAGGCAGAGGCAGAAGACAAGGTCGTCGTGGTCCCCGGCGTGATCCACAAACTCCACTCGCCACACTGGCTTTAACCAATGATCCACAACCTCAACCAGAGTACGACAGACGACTCCTGTGGACTTTGGACAGTGGTGCAGCATTGCATGTCACCTACAGAAAGGAACTTTTCACAGAGATGCACGAGCCTGAACCTGAATTACGTGAACTTTATTCTTTCTCCAATCATCCTTGTCAGGTCAAAGGAAAAGGAACTGTTTATGTTGAAGAGCTCGATGCATTCATTCCTGATGTTTATTACATACCAACAGCAACCAGTAATTTGCTTAGTCAGTGTCACTTGTCTAGAATGTTAAAGTTCCAAGTTCACCACCTTGAAAAAGCAAGTTACATAGTTAAAGATGGAGATATTGTTGCTGAAACCATATTAATTGGTGGTGTTTATTACTTAAAGCCAAAGCCTAAAACACAAACACAGGCAAGTATGCAAACTCCAAAAAGGCAGAGCACAGGCCCAGAGAGAGATGCTCCAGTGAGAGATCCTGTTGCTACCCCTAAGGCTCCTAAAGCCAACAAAAATAGAATTGGTAAACAGGTTGCTCAGAGCAAGCCTGAGGTTCCGCATAAAAATGTTAATGTTGAGAATTCACTAACTGGTAAACCTTTGCATTCCAGGTGTATCCATAAATGGCATAGAAGATTGGGGCATGCCAGTTTCCGTGTTCTTAGGAAGATGCCGGAGTTCGCAAAAGGTTTGGATCTAAAGGGGTGTAAGGTGTTTTTGGATTGTGCTGTATGCAAGAAGGCCAGATCCAAAGCAGCAGCCATTCCCAAACGTGCTACACGCCTCTCAACACGCATTTTTGATCTGGTTCACATTGACATAGTTGGTCCATTTCCGCCATCATTTGGTGGTAGAAAATATTTTCTAACAATTGTTGATAATTACTCTAGATATGGATATGTATATCCTATGAAAGAAAAATCAGAGACCTTTCAGATCTTTAAAGACTTTGCAACCCTTGTTTCTACCCAACACCAAGTTCGCATCGCCAGAATCCAGAGTGATCGTGGTGCCGAGTTCATGTCTCTGTGTTTCCAGGACTGGATGCGTAAGAATGGAATTCTTCATCAGACTTCGCCCCCTGACACATCGACTCACAACGGAGAGGTACTGCAAACCATGATGCGTTGTCTCCTAGAAGACGCCAACCTTGATATGATATACTGGGGTGAAGCTATCAAGTATGCAAATTACATTGTCAATCGTACTTGGAGCAGTGTAACAAATCAGATTCCTTTCTTCATGTTGTATGGCTACAAGCCTGATCTTAAAAACATTCATATTTTGGGTTCATATGCTATGGTGAACATTCCCTTAGCTCAAAGAAGAAAAGGAGGTCCAACAGCAAAGAGACTGAGATTTATGGGTATTGATGATAACTCAAAATGGAGCAAATTTATTGACTCTAAACATGCAATTGTGATTTCTCAATCTGCTAATTTTGAAGAAGATATTGACTGGTCCAGGATTCATTCCAATGATCCTGGAGTTTATTTTCCCAGAGATGATACTGCTGATGCTACGCAGATTGATGATCAAGATTCCACTGATTCTTCTCAACCCGATGTTCCGTCTTCGCAAGCCGCAGATGCTGACGCTAGCGACGAAAGTGAGGACGAGGATGAAGCAGAAGAAGACTGGACAGTTGTTCCGAGACGTTCCAAGAGGGCCACAAAAGGAATCCCTCCACAATGATATTCTTGGCAACTGACAAAAGCACCCTTGCCTTTGATTTGCAATGTTACACTTCCACCTGATAATTTCAGACAAATCAAGCAGCTCCCTGATTCAGAGCAAGACAAATGGTATGATGCAATGCAGGTTGAAATGGACAGTCTAAAGAAACTTAAAGTATTTACACCTGCAAAACCTCCAGCAAACAAAAAGGTCATTGGCACTCGATGGGTCTACAGAATCAAAAAGAAACCAAATGGTGAGTCACTGTACAAGGCCAGACTTGTAGCTCAGGGTTTCGCTCAATGTTATCCTGAGGACTACACAAATACTTACTCACCGACAGTCAGAACTGAGAGTGTAAAAATTGCTTTAGCAACTGCAACTATCCTTGGTTTAGAAGTTTTCCAGTTTGATGTTGACACGGCTTATCTACATGCAGACCTAGATGAAGAGATCTATGTGAGAAGTCCTCCAGGATTCCGACAGCAAGAAGGGGATACCTGGTTCCTAAACAAAAGTCTCTATGGTCTGAAACAATCTGGTTTAATGTGGTATTTATGTCTTACTGACAAACTAAATACAATGGGCTTTATTAAGTCCGAAACTGATGAGTGCGTGTTCACAAAAAGATCTAACAATGCATACGAGATAGTTCTTGTTTATGTTGATGATATTGTTTATATTGGTCCAAATAAGCAAATGAGTGAAATTTTTGCCAAAGCTTTGCAGAGATACTTCACATTGAAATCATTAGGTCATATTAGCACTTATTTAGGTGTTCAGATTGAAAAGACACAGAAGGGGTTTAGTCTTTCACAAGAAGATAAAATTGAACAAATTTTGCATCATTGCAACATGAAAGATGCTAACACAACAAAGACACCCATGCAAACAGATTTTCATAACTTGACACAAGAAGAAAGTCCTGAATTCGAGGATCAAACACTTTATCGTTCAGTCATTGGGTCACTATTGTACATTAGTAGTTGGACCAGACCCGACATTGCACTTAGTGTTAATCTCTTATCACGACACGTAGGTAAGGCAAAACAGTTTCACTGGACATGTATTAAGAAATTATTGAGATACCTAAAATACACTAAACACATGAAGTTATTGTTAGAACCAACACACACACATGCAGAATTATGTTGTTATGCAGATTCTGATTGGGCAAGTGATAAGAAATCACGTAAAAGTACTTCAGGTTATATGATGTTCTTAAATGGATGTCCTGTTTATTGGCAAGTACATACCAGTACCAAGTACCAGCTGAGCTCATTATTTCTGGACTGTCAGACTCTCCGTAGCTTTGCCAACTTCTTATCAGTAAGCTACGTGTTTCCGTATCCACCCACATTCCTTCACTTGCTCTCACACTTTTTTCCTTTGTTCTCTTGCCAAGGTCCGGCTGACATAGCCGGCAAGAATTACTTTCAAAAATGTAACAATTAACTTTTCTTAGTTAGTGAGGTGTTTTATTTTCTTTATAACAAATAAATGAGTTTTATTAGAAACCTTTCCTCGCGTTTCTTTTCGGAATATTGCAAACAAGGATAAGCCTCGATTCATCTACTCTAAACCAGGGTAATTAGTCCCAGAGCCAAACATGGGATTAATAAATGCCCTGATAGGCCTACCTTAAGAACAGATTTTGGAGCCCCGAGAGGTGGCATGTTTTAAAGCGGGGATTGAGGGGTTTTTTTAATTAGGGCTTTTAATAATTTTTTAAGGGGAATTGGGAGGGCGACCAAGGAGGATGAGGGGGTAATCCACCAAGGTCGGGGATGAGCCTGGCACGGGGTAATGGTTTGGAGGGTGCAGGATGAGGGATTGGGGAGGGGAAGGTGGGCTATCTTAATGAGGGATGTACCATCAGCACGGTGGATGGGAGGGGCAGATATGGCGGGAGCAGTGGACCATATCATGTCGGGGGTGCGCACTCACTACTTGAGAGCAATTGCATGCCCCGGTCCCCATGGCTCCTCTCGGATACTAGGTGGCACAGTTACTCAGGAGCTGGGCCTCCGGCTGATGCTGTGCAATGCCAGGTCCGTGGTAAATAAGCCCCCCCCCATTTACGATTTTATTCAAGAGGGGGGAGCGGACCTGGCGGGTATTATGGAGACCTGGTTGGGCCCGGAGGGAGGGGTCCCTCTGGTTGAGATGTGCCCACCAGGCTTCAGAGCATTCCATCAGCCGAGGGCCCTGGGGAGGGGTGGGGGATGGTGGCGGTTATTATTAAAGAAGGTCTTGATCCGAGGGAGACCACTGTATCACAGATTGCCGGATGTGAGTCCCTCTTTGTGAGATGGGGTCATGGGGTTCAGATGGGCTTGCTGCTTACGTACCTGGCTCCCTGCCATGTGGCAACGGCCCTGCCCAAGCTACTCGATGTGATAGCCACGGTGGCAGTTGATACACCCAGGCTTATGGTCATGGGTGATTTCAACTTGCCGTCCGTCGGTGAAACGTTGGAGATGGCTTGGGAGTTCATGGCTTCCGTGACGGCCATGGACCTGACCCAGTTAGTTCATGGCCCCACTCACAGGGGGGGACACACTCTGGACTTGATTCTTGTCTCTGGCCAGTGGTTGAGTGGTCTTATTATAGGGGATATAGACATGGAACCCTTGTCATGGTCAGATCACTCACTCCTTCGTCTGGACCTTTGAACCGCTACACCCCACCACAGGGAGGCGGAACCAATTAGGTGGGTCCGCCTCAGGCACCTGATGGATCCTGATAGGTTCCAGATGGAGCTTGGGCCATTTCCTGAAGATCTGGCACACATTTCGGCCAAGGACCTGGTGGCTGCCTGGGATCTGGCGGCTGGTGGAGCCTTGGATCGAGTCGTGCCTTTGCGGCCTCTGACCCGGTGTCGATCCCTCGCAGCTCCTTGGTTCACCGAGGAGCTGAGGGAGATGAAACACTGGAAAAGATGCCTAGAGAGCGGTTGGAGGGCCAGTCTCACTGAATCTGACCGAACACTGGTAAGGGCGCATATTAAGACCTACTTAGTGGTGATAAAAGCGGCAAAGTTTAATTACTTTTCTGCTCTTATTGCATTATCAGAGAATCATCTGGCCGCCCTGTTCAGGGTGAAGGCAGGGCCAAGGATTTCGGACAATATCTGTATGACAAAATCGCTCAGATCTGGGGGGATTTGGACTCTGACTGGGCAGATTCGGGCAGGGTGGCGAAGAATAGTCTTGAGAACGTTATCTGGGAAGAGTTTGACTCTGTGACCCCTGATGACGTGGACAGGATTCTGGGAAGACTTAGTGCGGCCACATGTTTACTGGATCCATGTCCCTCCTGGTTAGTACTGGCTTCCCGGGAGGTTACACGAGGCTGGCTCCAGGAAATTATTAACGCTTCATTGAGTGAGGGTTACTTCCCCACAGCCTTGAAAGAGGCGGTGGTGAGGCCTCTCCTCAAGAAGCCTTCCCTGGACCCGGCAGTATTAGCCAACTATCGTCCTGTCTCCAACCTTCGCTTTGTGGCGAAGGTTGTCGAGAGTGTGGTCGCACAACAGTTTCCGCAGTACCTGGAGGAAACGTTTTATCTAGATCCGTTCCAGTTGGGTTTCAGGCCCGGGCACAGCACGGAAATGGCATTGGTCACGTTGGTAGATGATCTCTGGAAGGCTTGGGACAGGGGTTGCTCCTCTGTTCTGGCCCTGTTAGACCTCTCAGCAGCTTTTGATACCATCAACCATGGTATCATGCTGCACTGGTTGGAAGAGTTGGGGATGGGGGGCACCGTGTTACAGTGGTTCTCCTCCTTTCTCTCAGACCGGTCGCAGTTTGTGTTGGCAGGGGGGCAGAGGTCGACCTCGAGGCCTCTTATATATGGAGTGCCTCAGGGGTCGGTCCTCTTGCCCCTTCTGTTCAACATTTATGTGAAGCTGCTGGGCGAGATCATCCGTGGCTTTGGGGTGAAGTACCATCAGTACGCTGATGACACCCAACTGTACATCTCCATCCCAGGCCACCCCAATTTATTTATTTATTTATTTATTTGTTTAAATTTCTATACCGCCCTTCTCCAAATAGGACTCAGGGCGGTGCACAGCCTAAGTAAAAACAAAACATACAAAATTTAAAAAACAGTATTAAAATAATTAGATATTCTGGCCGTAAATTAAAACAACCCAATTTAAAACCAATTTAAAATTTAGCTCAAGCCAGCCCAGCTAGTTGAAATAAATAAGTTTTCAGGGCCCGACGAAAAATCCGGAGGTCTGTTATTATACGTAACTCCGGGGGAAGGTTATTCCAGAGGGTGGGCGCCGTCACAGAGAAGGCTCTCCCCCTGGGGGTCGCCAGCCGACATTGTCTGGCGGACGGCACCCTGAGGAGGCCCACTCTGTGCGAGCGTACTGGCCGGTGGGAGGCTATTGGTGGCAGTAGGCGGTCTCGTAAGTACCCCGGCCCTAAGCCATGGAGCGCTTTAAAGGTGGTCACCAACACCTTGAAGCGCACCCGGAAGACTACCGGGAGCCAGTGCAGCTCGCGCAGGAGAGGTGTCACATGGGAGCGCCTCGTCGCCCCCATAATCCCCCGCGCGGCTGCATTCTGGACCAGCTGGAGCCTCCGGGTGCACCCCAGGGGGAGCCCCATGTAGAGAGCGTTGCAGTAGTCCAGGCGGGAAATGACTAGTGCCTGAGTGACTGTGCGTAGAGAGTCCCGATCTAGAAAGGGGCGCAACTGGCGTATCAGGCGAACCTGATAAAAAGCCCCCCTGGCCACGGCCGTCAAATGGTCTTCTAAAGACAGCCGTGCGTCCAGGAGATGATGCCCTTGAAGTGATGTCCTGGTGTCTGGAGGCTGTGCGGATCTGGATGGGGAGACACAGGCTCAAGCTCAACCCTTCCAAGACTGAGTGGCTGTGGTTCCCGGCATCCCAATATAGTCAGTTGACTCCATCACTGACTATTGGGGGCGAGTCTTTGGCCCCCTTGGAGAGGGCTCGCAATCTGGGAGTCCTCCTGGATACGCAGCTGTCCTTGGAGGAACATCTGACAGCTGTTGCCAGGGGAACTTTTGGTCAAGTTTGCTTGATCTGCCAGTTGCGGCCCTTTCTTGATCGGGATTCCCTGTGCACAGTCACTCATGCCCTTGTCACCTCTCGCCTGGACTACTGCAACACTCTCTACATGGGGCTCCCTTTGAAGAGCACCCGGAGGCTCCAACTGGTCCAGAATGCGGCCGCGCGAGTAGTCACAGGAGCCGTATGGCGCTCCCATATAACACCTCTCCTGCATGAGCTGCACTGGCTCCCAGTGGTCTTCTGGGTGCGCTTCAAGGTGTTGGTTATCACCTTTAAAACGCTCTATGGCATAGGACCTAGTTATCTTCGAGACCACCTGCTGCTACCGACAGCCTCCCATTGACCTGTGTGCTCCCACAGAGAGGGCCTCCTTGGGGTGCCATCAGCCAAACAATGTAGACTGGTGACCCCCAATGGGAGGGCCTTCTCTGTGGGAGCACCTACCCTCTGGAATCAGCTGCCCCCAGAGATAAGGAGAATCCAAGACCTCGGTGCCTTCCGCTGTGCCCTTAAAACCTTCTTTTTCCAGCAAGCCAGGCTGGCCTAACACTTTTAAAAATGTTTTTAATTGTTTGTTATTGTTTTTAATCATGGGGCCAAATTTATATATATCTTTTTAATTGTATTTTAATGTTTGTAGTTTATGCTTTTACTTGGCTGTTCACCGCCCTGAGTCCTCAGGGAGAAGGGTGGTATACAAATTTAAAAATAAATAAGTGCCTCACTGGCTACCCGATCCAAGCGCCTTGCTAGCCACGTGGCTGCTCACCACAGCCTACCCCCATCCAAGCACCTCGCTAGTGGTGGTGGCCACATGGTCACTAGCCTCATGGCCACCACCCACTAGTGAGGTGCTCAGATGGGGGTAGGCATGGCTGGCAGCTGGATGGATGCAGGTTGACCACCTTTCCCAGCTCCGCTTCCCCGAGGGCAGCACTCGGCTGTACTTGCCTGGACAACCGCTGGAGCGGTTGGGGATGGTCTGAGGTAGGCGTTCGGGAACAGAGTGGGAGGCCACCGCGGGCAAAGTTAGGAAAGCAGGCTGGGCCATGTGGTCGAGGAGCCAAAGAATAACTGCAGGCAAGCTATGCAACACTGTGAGTGAGGCCAATAAATAGTGGGGGGCGGGGCGGGGCAACGGGTGGGCGAGCCAGCAACTTAACAAATGGTTTGGTGTACTGCGAGGCCAATAAATTACAAAAAGACACCGAACCGTTTGTTAAATTGCTGGCTCGCCTGCCCCTCGCCCCGCCCCGCCAACCGCTATGGGATTATAAATCTTTTATATTAATGGGTGACTGGAATGGAGTAATAGACACACAGAAAGATAAAAAAAGTTTATCAAAGATCTCAACACGTGCAAAATTACCTAATTTTTTTTTTTGATATGATGGAAGATATAGAACTGAGAGATATTTGGAGAGAACGTAATGTGGAGGAAAGAGACTTTACTTTTTTTCTGATAGACATCAATCCTTCTCCAGGATTGATTTTATACTAACCACAAATGATTTTATTTCCAGGGTGAAGAAGACAAAGATATGTCCAAGAACTTTAACTGATCACAGTCGGTTTGGGTGGAATTTGAACAGGAGAGGGGAGAAAGGAGGTCTTGGAGGTTAAATGAAAATTTATTTAGATATGAAGAAAATGTGAAAGAGCTTAAAAAACAAATGAAAGAATTTTTTGTAATTAATATGAACAAGGGTACCTCTATGGAAATGGTTTGGGATGCTAGTAAGGCTGGATGGGGAGGAACAGGCTCAAGCTCAACCCTTCCAAGACTGAGTGGCTGTGGCTCCCGGCATCCCGATATAGTCAGTTGACTCCATCACTGACTATTGGGGGCGAGTCATTGGCCCCCACAGAGAGGGCTCGCAATCTGGGAGTCCTCCTGGATATGCAGCTGTCCTTGGAGGAACATCTGACGGCTGTAACCAGGGGGACCTTTTGTCAGGTTCGCCTGATTCGCCAGTTGCGGCCCTTTCTTGATCGGGATTCCCTGTGCACAGTCACTCACGCCCTCGTCACCTCTCGCCTTGACTATTGCAACGCTCTCTACATGGGGCTCCCCTTGAGGAGCACCCGGAGGCTCCAGCTGGTCCAGAACGCAGCAGCGCGGGTAGTGACGGGAGCAGCATGGCGCTCCCATGTAACACCGCTCCTGCGCGAGCTGCACTGGCTCCCAGTTGTCTTCCGGGTGCGCTTCAAGGTGTTGGTTATCACCTTTAAAGCGCTCCATGGCATAGGGCCTAGCTATCTTCGAGACCGCCTGCTGCTACCAACGACCTCCCATCGACCCGTGCGCTCCCACAGAGAGGGCCTCCTCGGGGTGCCATCAGCCAGACAATGTAGGCTGGTGACCCCCAGGGGGAGAGCCTTCTCTGTGGGGGCACCTACCCTCTGGAATCAGCTCCCCCCAGAGATAAGGAGAATCCAAGACCTCAGTGCCTTCCGTCGCGCCCTTAAAACCCATTTATTTAAACAAGCCGGGCTGGCTTAAGATGAAATTTTTAACTGTTTTTAAATGTTTTAAACGTTTTTAATTGGTAAATGAGTTTTAATTGGGCCAAATTTATATATCTTTTAATTGTTTTTAATATTTGTTCTGCATGTTTTTTAATCTGGCTGTACACCGCCCTGAGTCCTTAGGGAAAAGGGCGGTATAGAAATCCAATATAAAATAAAAAATAAATAAAAATATGAGGGGTACGTTAATATACATGAATAATAAACATAGACTAAAACAACAAAAGAAGCGGAAAGAGATAGAGGAAGAAATAAAAAAGAACAGTCACTCATACTTAATCCAGGAGACAAGAAAGTAAAAGAAACAATAAATATATTACGAGGGCAATTTAGTATGTTAATGGCTGATCAGGGAGCAACTAGCTTACAATATGCTAAACATAATACATTTTGTAATGCCAATAAACCAGGTAGATGGTTGGCCTACATGTTGAGGAAAAAACAGAAATCACGAGTCATTGGTAAGATAGAATTTAGAGGTAAGCAAGTTTACCAACAGAATATGATCAAAAAGGCTTTTTTAGAATTTTATACAAAGTTATATGCTAGTGACTCAGTACAAGGTATAGATATAGATAGATACTTAAAGGAAGGGAATATTCCTGAATTAACGTTGGAACAGAGGGAAGGATTGAATCAACCAATAACTTCTGATGAGATTACTGATGCAATTAAGCAATTAAAAGTAGGGAAAGCTCCAGGAACAGATGGATTAACAGCTGTTTATTATAAGAATTTACAGCTTGAAATGGTAGAACCGCTTAGAGTCCTATTTTGTAAAATTCAATTAGGGGGAGGAGTCCCACCCTCTTGGCGAACAGCATTTGTTTCACTGATCCCGAAGGAAGATCAAAATTGTACTAAACCTGAAAATTTTAGGCCAATTTCACTTTTGAACACGGGTTATAAAATTTTTGCTAAGATATTAGCGAATAGACTAATGCCAGTTATGCAACAAACAATTCATAATGATCAATCAGGCTTTATAAAAGGGAGGCAAATGAAATATAATGTTAGACAAATTATAAACCTATTGGAATATTTGGAAAAAAACAACCAGGTCCCTGCAGCGTTCATATTTTTGGATGCAGAGAAAGTATTTGATCGATTGAACTGGCAATTCCTGTTTAAGATAATAGAAAAAATGCATTTTGGGGAGTATTTTATACATTCAATTAGAGCAATATATCAGGAACAAACAGCACAAATAATAGTTAATGGAGGCTTAACAGATGCGTTTAAAATTGAGAAAGGTACTAGGCAGGGTTGTCCCTTGTCGCCATTGTTGTTTATTTTAACTTTAGAAGTTTTGTTGAATAAGTTACGTGACTCTGATAAAATAAAAGGAATTGTAATTAGACAGTAGGATTATAGATTGCCTGCTATTGAAGAGTAGATATTGAAAGTAACGAACCTAGCAGAAATGGCGAAAATCTCAGTGTACTTGAAGGACTATACACAAGAAAGATATGTATCGGAATGGAAAAGATGGATTGACTATATTCAAAATAAGTATCAGACAAGAAAATATCAAATAGCTTATGAATGAACGTTAAGTATTAGAAGTATTATGTTATCTATAGTGGAGTTAAGGTTTCAGGGGGGGAGTTAGTACTCTGAGGATAAGTAGGTTAATCTAGTTTATGATTGTTAAATGAAACACCTTGTATTTTGCTCTGGGGGGGTGGGATGAGGGGAGGGATATGGGGGAAGAAAATTTTTATTTTTTTTGTAAAACTTTTCAATAAAAAAAAGATAAAGAATGAATTGTTAAACTTTAAAGAATAAAAGAGAACAAATATGAATAAATAACAATAATTAGAAACACACATACAAACATACAATGTATTTTCTTTGAACAGAGTATTTGGCCGGTTCACAAATTTAAACAGTGTTTAGTCATTTCAATTAAATTTACAATTTCTATATTTCCTTTTTGCCATATTTATTCCTCATCTATTTTTTTAAAAAACCAATATTACCCTTCATCCTCATCTCTAATCTTAATCAAATTCAATTTTTCCCTTCTATTCTATATTATACCCCTTCCCATTATCATCTATTTTTATATCCATCCTCACATTGGTTAATTATGTAATATTACAGTTGTTTAATATAAATTCAACATTTTAATATAAATCAATTAGTTATATAACTATCTTTTTTGTATATTGATCAATATGAACATGAATATTCCAATTATTTCCATGCAATCCAATTTCTTACAAATCAATTAATTATATTTACCAATAATAATAAACCAAATAATTTCCCCCATATATTCCTCCAAACCACAACTTAACTATTTTTGCTTTCAACACAATATACAATTAATAGTATCTCAATTATTACAATTCCCTAGTTAAATAGAGATTTTTTTCTTTTGTGTTTTAAAATCTTGAACTCTCCTCTTTTTCCCTAAATTTCCCATTGTTTGCACCTACCTTTTTTGGTGAGGAAAAAGAAATCTGCCTGCCTAATTTTCCAACGTTGCAGCAACAGCAAAGCCAACAGCCTGCTTTACTTTCAGTTTTGTTTTTCAGCATAGCTAGGGGAAAAAAAATCTGCTCCAGCAAGCAGCAGAGCCCTGAGCAAAACAGCTAAGAGCAAATCAGTCGGGAGCCGATCTAATCAAGGGCTAATTAGCCTATGCTGAAGCTCTGCAGGCCAATAAAATTACAAAAAAACACCGAACCATTTGTTAAATTGCTGGCTCGCCCGCCCCTCACCCAACACTACTTATTGGCAATAAATAGTGGTGTGGAGGGGCGGGGCAAGCCAGCAATTTAAGAAACGGTTCGGCCGAACCCCCTAGAACCAGCAGAATCCTACCACTCGCTATAGGGCAGTCCTTTGAAGCCCCACGGCAAGAATTTAAACAGTTTTTTTTCCTCCAGCCATCAGCTGGGACTCCGGAGGCAGCAATAGATTGGGAGTGGGCAGGGTAAGCGAACGGCCAGCAATCCAGCAGAGCAGAGAGTGAGGGTGAGTGAAGGCATGGGAGGGTGAGAGAGGGCTTTGGCGACCCCTGTGAAATGGCCGTTCGACCTCCAAAGGGGTCGCGACCCCCAGGTTGAGAACCGCTGCCCTAGAACATTAACTGTTGATAAGAAAGCCAAAAAAGTCTGAATGCTGGATGTTGCAGTATTTAAAGACAGAGAAGAGAAGAGAAAGAACTAGAGAAAAATCACAAAATACAAAGACCTGCAAATAGAACAATCATTGGCTACTATCAATAGTAACAGACACCTTGGTTGCAATCCCAAAACATTTGAAACAGCGCTTGGACATCATTGACACTGACAAAATTACCACCAGTCAATTGCAAATGGTAATTTTACTTGGAACATCTTACAGTATATTCTGCAATGATACATTTAATTTTATTAAACAACTACATCTGCCTCTCCCAGGTCCTTTGGAAGGAGCCAATAGGTGGATAAAATATCAATCAAGTCTAAACATCTGACTAATATTATTATGCTACCAACCATAATAATTTATTAAACTTGTACTCTTAATCCAACCCTCAATACTCTAGGTGGCTCATAACAATCAAAGAAATTACAATAAAACAAAGATAAGTGATAAGGGTAAAAGAGGGAAAGTGCATTGAAGCAGGAGATCTCACTTTCCTCTGTTAAAAAGTTTGGAACTTTTTCTAAACAACAGCACAATGGAGGCCATCTGGAGTGGCAGGGGGACTTCATTCCAAGAGCAGGCACTGCTTCAGAGAAGTGCTTCCGGGGTCCCGGGAGACAACATTGATTGAATCAATGATTGAATCATTGATTGAATCAATGTTGTCAATTCTAGAATCCTAGAATGCACCAACTCTGCAGGATCAATTAGCGAAACAGATGGTACTGGAGACATGAAATCCCTCAAGCATCAGGCTCTATGCCATGTAAGACTATAGGTAAAAAATAGCACCTCGAATCATAGTTGAAAGCAAATTGACAAACTTTGCAGCTTGCAAAGCAAAGGTGCAAAGCATGCCCGTTACTGCTAATGCCACCACATTATGGACAAGTTTCAGTGTAGTCTTCAAGGACAGCCCCACCTACAGCATATTGTGGTAATCAAGCAAAATGAGTAGGGCATGAGTGACTGAAGTCTTCGATCTAAGAAAGTGTCAACTGCCACCTCACGGAAATGAGGTGGAAATGAGGGGAAATATTACACCAGATGGACTTGTGCAAATGCCTTCCTGGCCATAATTGACAGTTACTTAAATCCAGGAAGACCCTCCCAGATTGAGTACTAAACTTGAAAGAAGTGCTATCAATGTGAGGTCAAATATGGAATATCCCCAGATATAGATGGCTCAAATACCCATGGGTCATTGTAAAATTGAATTGCAACAGTTATGCTCCATCCAAACCCACACAGAATCCACTTGGACAGAATCATGAAAAAAACTTCACTTGACTGGCCTGAGGTTGGAAGACATAATTGGGTGTCATCAACATATTGATGAAACTAAACCACAAACTGGTGGTCCTACTGGTTTCCTGCAGAGTTGGGATTCAGCCGGTACGGCTGAACCATTTGTTAAATTTTTGCCTAGTTCGGCAAACTGGCTGATTGCACCACTGGCTGGCCCCACCCCACCCCATCTGGCCCCTCCCAGCCACTGCTTATCTTGCCTTGGCCTCTTGCCTAGAGTCATGCCTGTGGCCCAGATGCTCTCTGGCTCCTTGCCCAGGCCCAGCCTTAAATCTGCAGTGCCACCTCGGCCCCACCCCCTGGGTGTGCACAAAGGAGGGGGCGAGTATGCAGGACCTGGATGCGAACTGCATGCTGAGCAGTGCCCTTCACCTAGGAGTCCAGAAGCTAGCCCTTGTGTGCTTGAAGCCTCCTGTGTACATGCCCAGAGGCCGGGGCTGAGGCAGCACCATTGATGTGAATAGCAAATAAGAAATAATAGGAATAAAATAGGAATCATACAGAGTCAGATATATGGGCTCTGGGGGACCCTCTCTATTCACCTTATTATAAGGGAAGACGTGCTTAGATACATGAACTCTGAGAGACCCTCTCTATTCACATTATTATAAGAGAGGAAAGTGCTTGTTGGAAATTACATTAACAAACAGTTAAACCCCATTAAGTGATAATATATCTTCTGAGACCTAGATGTCACGGAAAGGACAGTCATATGGAATACCTCTGAGTGACCTCACTGTGAATGACACAAAGACCTATATGTTACAAAGAGTTACTTAATCCAATAAACTTACCCAAAGACAGTAGTAACTCTCCCATTAGCAACTCCGAGCAGTTAAGAAAAGTTGTGTGGCTAAGATAATTTTGTAAACTAAGATTAATGCTTTAAGTAATTAGATGAACTTATTATCCAGTGTATGTAACCATATAGGGAAAATCGGATGTATGATCTCATGATTAACCATATATGGAAAATGTATGATCTCACTGAATCCTTTGTCTTAGAAGTGTATAAAACCGTTGTATCAGAGTTCTCTCCTTGTTCAAAGCTTCATGTAAAAAACTGGCTCTGAACCTTGCGCAATAAAGCTGTCTTTGACTGACCTAGGAATGTTGTTTAGTCCTTCCATTCCACAACACCATGGATCTAAGGCTGCCTGCGGGTGGCACTGGTGCCTCCATACTCTGCTTGCTGGCCTTTCCCCCGGGATGTGGAATGCAAACTGTGGTGGTGTGCAGCTTCTGGCATTGCGGGCAGGGGAGGGGGAGGGGCAGAAGCAGAACTGCCCTTTCAGCATCAGGCATGGAGGCAAGAGAGTGGAGGGTGGTCAAAAAGGAAAGCTGCACAGGTTTTTTTTAAATGGGCAGACACTTCCCATTTTGATTCCCTTCCCCTATCGTTGCCTCTGTGCCTGATGGACCTCTGTGTGACTCTCAGCTCACCTCTCCAACTGTGCATGTGTGTGTGCATGTGCACACATGTGTGCCTCCCCACTTGCAGCCCGCACTGTGACAATGGAGAGGAAAACATCGGGAGAGGATGGGGGTTGAGAAAGACAAGCATTGCAAAAAAAGAGCTTTTGTTAATTTATACTTTGCAGCCTACCATCACAGAAGTTTGGGGAGGGCTGCGGCCAGTGTTGCGGTGAGACAACATGTGCCTCGGAAGTTCCCGGAGGACCATTGATATCGCAGCCATTTGGGAGTCTTTATTGACTGAAACCATCCTGTAGGGATGGTGAACAAGAGACGCACAGACTGGCTAACACAGGGAAGTTGCAAATTCCCTGGCTAGTCGGAAGAAGCCTTTCATACCAGACAACTGAAAAACTGGGCATACTGTGCTGCTAAGAAGCTGGGGTGGCCACAACTGAAGTGGAAAAGCAAAAGACAGAGAGGATCATCTGGGTGAGAAATTGGCTTTTTATATATACGTTTCCTTTCATATCCATCTGGAATTAGCACAAAATGAAAAAAGCAGCGTAAAGAGAGGAGGGGAGAGCAGACTTGTGGCAGCTCTCCACTTCCAATATCATAGTGGCGAAGAAAGTGAGGAGGTCCAAGGAAAGGGGAAAATTGAATGAATTGAAAGTGTTAGGTTCAGCTTGTAGCTTACTCCTAACTTGTTGGTCAGGCAACATATCTGTTTCTTTAAGAAACAACTGAGCCACGTAATCAGGGTTTGCTGAACCCTGTAATTAGGCTACAGTGCATAAATAAGCAGCACAGAGAAGCGTTCCTTCTTCCTGATTGCTCCTGTTGCTTCCTGCGTCTTTCTGCTGATTGGTGTTAGACTGGATTGTTATATGGTACTGTATACCGAGAGTTACTAAAGTCTGTTTGCTTTGGTAAGGGAAGATACTTACTGGACTGATATTACTGTTTATGACCTTGGACTGTTTTACCACACCGAGACTGCTTATTATCTTGTATATAAAGTATTTTTCTCACACGAGCTGCACGTTTATCTCCTTCCCTGTGTGTTTCTGCTCTGCTCGTTGCACAAGCAACAAATACTTTTTTACACACACCCTAACATTGGTTATGGGCCCAGAACGTTCCAGGGCTCTTTAATTTGTTTTTGCGGAAGTGAGAAGTGCAGGCAGTGGGTGTAGTAGTCAAGATGATGGCTTTTGAGCAAGGTACAAGTTATTCTACCATAACCGGTTGGATGGTACAAACTATGTTACCTGGTCCACAAAATGCTGTCTACTTTTGCGAAAAGAAGGACTGTGGGACATGGTTAATAATCCACCGGACATAACTGCATTGAATGCTGCTGATGAAGAAGATGCCAAAAAGTTAGCGAAGTTTCACAGGGACAACGAGCGTGCTTTATGCATCATTGGCCTGACACTGGGAGACCAGCAACTTGTCCATTTCCGGGGCAAAGAGTCTGCTGCGAGGTGCTGGACAAAGCTAAAGAAGCTCTACGTTCGTGACTCTGTGGGTGTCCATATCTACCTGACATGGAAATTATTTCGCTTACATCTTCAGAAAGGAGGAGACATGATGGCTCACCTGGACTCCATGACAGGGCTTTTCCAGGAGCTACATGAGAAAGACCTTGTGTTTACTGAACTGCAGCAAGTTTATATTATTCTTTCATCGTTGGATGACAGTTATGACTCTTTTGTTTCATCATTAGAAGTATTGTCTAGAGATGAACTAACATTGGCCAGTATAACTGGTAGGTTACTGGATGAGGCCAAACATAGGCAAGAACGAGACCAGTTAAGGATGCAACAGCAACCAAAAGTGGAAGCTGTATATGAGAATGTCAATATTGTTAAACGCTGTTATGCATGTGGGGCTAAGGGGCACATTGCAAAATATTGTAATAATAAGAAAGTATCTGCTAGAAACTCTGCTAAACCCAGGAAAGGGTGTAATTTAGCAACCAGTTCATCTATTAATATAAGAGATGATTGGTGGGTGATTGATAGCGGTGCCTCTCAATCAATAACAAAAAAACAGAAAACTGTTTCTAAACATGAAGAAAAGTACTAAAAAGGTCAAATTAGCTAATGGCTGGAATGTGACTGTAGCTGGGGAGGGACTTGTTCAATGTTCTATTAGTAAGCACCCTTTACCCATGCTTTATATCCCTAGTTTGAAATATAACCTTTTATCTGTAAAGTCATTATTACATTCTGGGTTTACAGTAACTTTTAAAAACAACAAATGTTTGCTGGAATGTGAAGGCACTGTAGTTACTGCAGAATTAGAAAACGACTTATTTGTCATTAGGGATAAGTCATTACTGTTAGTTCAGTCAAAAGCTAAATTTGGAAATGTAAGGCCGCATGATGAATGCGTACATTTACTACATAGAAGGCTTGGTCATCTGAATTTCAGGTTGTTGCATTCGACTGTTAAGCAGACTAAAGACATTAAGTTAAGGGCTTGCAGCAAATACCTGAACTGTAATACTTGTAACCAGCATAAAAGTAAAGTTACACCTGCAAACCGCTGCAATGGGTTTAAAACAACTAAACCTTTGGAGGTAGTCTTTTCAGACTTAATAGGGCCAAAGAAACCCAGTTTAGGGGGAGCATGCTATATTTTGAGTATAGTTGATCACTTTACCAGATATGGTTTTTGCTACCTTATGAAGTCCAAAAGTGATACGTTCCAATGTATCACAAACTGGCTTCGTTTTGTAGAAAGGAAGCAGAGGTTTAAGGTGAAATGCATTGTTACTGACAATGGAACTGAGTTTACTAACCATCAGTTGGCTAAGTTTTTGAAGGATGCTGGGATACAGCATAAACGTTCTGCCCCTTTTCGGCTGGAACATAATGCATATATAGAACAAAGAGGCCAGACCCTACAAGCTATGACTAGGACTATGCTGGCTGATGCTTGTTTACCTGATAAATTGTGGGGAGAAGCAATACTATGTGCCAATCATATTTTAAATAATGTGGTGCACTCCTCTACAGGAAAAATTCCTTTTACTTTATGGCACGGGAGGAAGCCTGATTTAAGTTATATACATACTTTTGGTACACCAGCCTGGGTGCATATACCGGTTAGTCAGAGAAGGAAGGACCAACAGAGAGCAAAGAAAATGATTTTTGTTGGCTATGAGGCTAACCATAGGTCCTATAGGTTCTGGGAAAAAGGAACAACAAAAGTTTTGTGTAGCGCTAGTGCTAAATTCCTAGAACATGAAGGCTGGGACAGGTTAGAAAAAGCAGACTATGGTTTTACAGATGTGGATGTTAAGGTAGACCATATTCCTGATGATAGTTCATCTGAGATGGATGATAAACCATCTATTAAGGTTGAAGAACAACCCTGATTCCTGAAGAACAGGAATCAGGGTTAGGGGAGGATGAACCCAACATACCTGATGTTAGTCCTGTTATGCCTAGACGATCTTCCAGGGACCGGCATCCACCAGATCGCTATAAAGCCACAGTGGTTTGCCAAGTAGATATCGAACCATCCAGTTATCATGATATAAAATTATATCCAGAAAAGGAGCAAAAAGCCTGGCAAGAAGCAATGGATAGAGAAATTGAGTCATTGAAGAGGCTTGGTGTCTATGAAGTTGTAAGAATACCACCAAATGAGAAACCTATAGGCTGTAGGTGGGTCTACAAGGTAAAGAAAAGTGTAGATGGGGTAGTAACCCATAAAGCTCGGCTTGTTGCACAAGGGTTCTCACAGACAGATAGAGACTATGATGAGGTTTTTGCTCCGAGTTTATGAGCGAGCACTTTGAGAACGATGCTGGTTTGGGCAGCTAGAAATAAATGCTCTATTACTCATATAGATGTCGAGACAGCTTACTTGAACGCTCCGTTGAGGCATACAATATATATGAAGAAACCTCCTGGTTATGATACACAGGATAGCACTGAGTGTTGGAGGCTACAAAAAAGCCTATATGGTTTAAGGCAATCAGGTTACGAGTGGAACCAATGTATAGTGCAGGAATTACATAACATTGGGTTCTATGAGGGCGTAGCAGATAAATGTCTGTTTAAAAAAGAACAGGATGGATGTGTTTCATTCTTGTTACTCTTTACAGACGACATTGCCATAATTACCAGAACTGACGCTGAGGCCAGAGAGATTATCGGTCAGTTGCAAACAAAATTTAAATTTAGAAATCTAGGACGTATACGGCATTATCTAGGGCTGGATATCCTGAAAACATCTAGAGGATTTAAAATTTCACAATCTAATAAAATCTGCAAATTGTTGACAAAATATGGGATGGAATTATGTAAACCTGCCAAGACTCCTATGACACAAGAATTCCAACAGGATAGTTTGCAGAGTCCACAGTTCAGTAAAGAACTGTATCAATCATTAATAGGCAGTTTGTCGTATTTGAGCAACTGGACACGGCCTGATATAGCTTTTAGTGTTAATCAACTAGCACAATATAGTTCAGAGCCTACTGATAGGCATTGGCAAGCTGCAAAACGTATTCTTAGATATCTTAAAAGAATGTTACATTTTGCTATGTATTTAGAACCAAATGCCAATATGGTGTTAAAGGCATATGCTGATGCCAGTTTTGCCAGAAAATCTACGTCTGGAATAGCAATCATGTTGGATAACTGCCTGATTGGATGGAGATCAATTCGCCAGAAACACATCAGTTTGTCTATCATGGAAGTGGAGTTTTCTTGTCTATCACTTACATGTACTGAACTGATTTATTATAAACAGTTGATGGAAGATATTGGATTCAAAATGGACTATCCTATTACAGTTTATGAAGATAACCAGGCAGCCATTACAATGGCAACGAATCTTGCTGTAAAGACAAGGACTAAATACACTGATATACGTTATCTGAATGTTCGGCAATGTGTTACGGATAACATGATTACATTGGAATATTGCGCATCAGAGGACAATATTGCCGATAATTTTACCAAAGCACAAGGTGCCATTAAACACACCAATTGTTGTGAAAGATTTGGATTAAGAATCTGAAATGTAACTGATACCACTGTACAATGTATGATTTGGATGTGTATGTTTGTTTCTGTATCTATTGTATATATTGTCCTGCCCGATGGGGAGAATGTTAGGTTCAGCTTGTAGCTTACTCCTAACTTGTTGGTCAGGCAACATATATGTTTCTTTAAGAAACAACTGAGTCATGTAATCAGGGTTTGCTGAACCCTGTAATTAGGCTACAGTGCATAAATAAGCAGCACAGAGAAGCGTTCCTTCTTCCTAATTGCTCCTGTTGCTTCCTGCGTCTTTCTGCTGATTGGTGTTAGACTGGATTGTTATATGGTACTGTATACCGAGAGTTACTAAAGTCTGTTTGCTTTGGTAAGGGAAGATACTTACTGGACTGATATTACTGTTTATGACCTTGGACTGTTTTACCACACCGAGACTGCTTATTATCTTGTATATAAAGTATTTTTCTCACACGAGCTGCACGTTTATCTCCTTCCCTGTGTGTTTCTGCTCTGCTCGTTGCACAAGCAACAAATACTTTTTTACACACACCCTAACAGAAAGAACTGTTAGAAATAAGAGAAGATAGAAAACCTGATTGAGTATTTTTATTATCATTAAATGAATTTAAAATGAATTTGAATTAAATTAAATAGAAATGATGGAAAGAAATTAGTTTTAAAAAACTTTTCTATTTTTGCCTTTTTCTCAGATTTTTCCTCCCCCCCCCCATCTTTTTGCTTTATTTTGCTCGGGTTTTTTTTCTTTTCCTTTTTGGGGTGATTGTTTGGATTTTACCTTTTGTTTTGTTTTTTTTCTAATCCATCCAATGGGGTGGATTAGATATTTGGATTACAAATCGAAATTACATTTGGATTACAAATTGGGTGGATAGCAGTATTAAAGAGATGAAGAAAATAATGGCACATCTGTATTAAACAGCAAGCCCTTCTACTGCAGAGACACAGAAAAAGTCAGAGACTATGGAATTTAAAAAAATATGATACAGATGCTTCATGAAGATTTGAAAGAAAGGATAGCTAAATTAGATGAGAAAATGGAAAAAGTAGACAGGGAACTAAAAGATGTCAAGGGGATGATTGAGAAAAATAAAGAAAGAATACAAAAAGTAGAAGAAAAGGCGATATATGCACCAAATGATAACCAAGAAAATTTTTTAGGGAAATTGCATAGAAAAATAATAGAACTTGAAAATGAAAATATTTGCATAATGGGTGACTTTAATGCAGTAATAGATGCTGATCTGAATTACAAAATGACAAAGAAAAACAAGAAATCTAGGAAAACTCTTCCAAAAACCTTTTTTACAATGGTAGAGAAACTAAGCATACAAGATACTTGGAGGAAAGAACACTCGAAGGAAAAGCAATATACTTTTTACTCAAATAGGCAAATGTCATGGTCTAGAATAGATATGATATGGATGTCAACAGACTTATTAATCAATATACAAGAAGTAAGTATTGAAGCAAGTATATGGGCAGATCACAATCCGATCACAATTATATGGAAAGGACAAAGAAAAAGAGCGAGATGGACTTTGAATCAAACAGTATTAAACAAAAAAAAATTTCAACAATTCATGGAGAAGGAATTGGTCTTCTTTTTAAAGGAAAATAAAAAAGATGACACTTCACTTCAAAATGTATGGGACACAGTGAAAGCATATATTAGAGGGCTGACAATGACATATCTGGGTAAAAAGAATAAAAAGAAAAGGCAAACGCAAAACAAGCTGGAAGAGGAGTATAAGAAGTTAGAGAAGAAACTACAAAAAGATACACAAAATAAAAGGATTAAAAAACAAATGGAACTGAAAAAACCTGAAATGAATTTAATTGAAAAAGAGGACCTGGCAGGTAAAATAAAGGCTTCTAAATAGAATTTCTTTGAAAATGCAAACAAGCCAGGCAGATGGTTGGCATATAAAATGAAAAAAGAGAGGGAAAGAAATTAACTAATCAATTAATAGATGAGAAAGAAACTATATGTTATAGAAATGAAGAAAAGAAACATAATAATTCAAAATTGCTATGAGAGACTCTATAAACAAGAGACAATATCTGGAGAGAGGATAAAAGAATATTTAGAAAAGTCTGAATTACCTAAAATATCCAAAAATATAAGGAGGCATTGGAGGAAAGAATAATGATGATGGAACTAATAGAGGGGATTAAAAAACAAAAGAATGGGAAAATACCGGGCCCAGATGGATTACCAGCAGAGTTATATAAAACACTACAAGATGCAATAAGTAATGTAATGTTGGAGGTATTTAATGATCTTTTAGTAAAAGCAAAGATACCAAATTCATGGATGGAAGCATATATCACTCTCATACCTAAAGAGGATACAGATTTGCAACAAGTTAAAAATTACAGACCAATTTCTTTGTTGAACCTGGATTACAAGATATTTACATCAATAATGGCGAATAAAAAGGTTGTTAAATGAATTTATATTGTACATACAGATCAAAATTGTTTCTTACCTAAGAGACAGATTAGAGATAATATGAGGACAATCCTGAACACTTTGGAATATTATGAAGTACACCCAGAAAAACAAATGGCAATGATGTTCCTGGATGTTCAGAAGGTGTTTGATAATGTAAATTGGCAATTTATGATAAAGCAATTACATATTATGGACTTTGGGGGGAGATTTATAAATATGATAAAAACAATTTATAATAAGCAATCAGCAAAGGTGATGATAAATGGAGATATGACAGAAAAGGTTAATATAATGAAAGGAACAAGGCAGGGATGTCCCTTATCCCCATTACTGTTTGTGTTGACACTAGAGGTAGAAATATAAGACAAAATGAAGAAATAAAAGGAATGAAAATTTAAAAAGAAGAATACAAATTGCAAGCATTTGCAGATGACTTAGTGTTCATTTTAGAGGAGCCACAACTATCAGGATCTAAACTAATAGAACAAATAGAAGAATATGGAGAGGTGGCAGGGTTGAAAATAAATAAAGAAAAAACAGAAATATTGGTGAAAATCATTACAGAGGAACAGAAAAGAATGGAAAAAATAGATATTCAGATTACTAAGAAGGTAAAATATTTAGGAATTCAACTAACTGCAAGATGTGTAACGATTAAAGAGGATAATTACTATAAATTGAAAAAACAAATTGAGATTGACTTGGAGAGATGGAAAAATTTACAATTATCATTAATGGGAAGGATAGTGATAATTAAAATGAATATATTACCGAGATTATTGTTTTTATTTCAAACAATACCGATAAAACAATACCGACAAGAAATACTTTGAATATCTTAATAAAATAGTAATGAAATTTATATGGCAAGGGAAAAAAGCAAGAATCAATATAAAAATGCTACAAGAAGCAAGACTTCAAGGAGGATTTGGACTATCAAATTGGGAACTATATTATCAGGCAGCAGCATTATCATGGATGAGAGAATGGATTGAATTAAGAAATACAAGATTATTAACTTTGGAGAGACATGATCTACAATTGGGATGGCACGCCTTTTTATGATATGGCAAAAATAAGATGTACAGCTATTTTCAAAGACATTGTGTAAGAAATGTTTTATTATTAGTGTGGGAGAAAGTGAGAGATAAATATTATTTGAAAATACCAACATGGTTATCAATAATGGAAGTGTTAATACATCCAAATATTATTAATATGGGAAATATTGTTATATATAAAGATATATTATCAGAAAAGGGGGAATTAAAACAAAACAAGAAATAGAAGAACAAGGGATTGAAATGGACTGGTATACACAATTGGAAATACAAACAAGATATGAAAAAGATGCTAAACTATATGGTTTTTATTTGGAGATGACAGAACTGGATGAGATACTCACAGGAACAGATGAGAGAATGATTAAAAAACTGTATAACTATTTACTTAGTATTAAGGTAGAAGAAGAACAGGTAAAAGAAATAATGATAGCCTGGGCTAAAAATCTGGATATACAGCAGCAATTAGATAAATGGCAGCAATTATGAGAAAGAAACTATAAATTAACGATGTCCACAGCATATAAGGAGAATCAGTATAAAATGTTTTATAGATGGCACATGGCAGCGGAAAAATTGGCAAAAATGTTTAAAGATAAATTAGCTAAATGTTGGAAATTCCATCAGATACCAGGATCATATTATCATATGTGGTGGACGTGTCCAGAAGTGAGAAACTATTGGGTAAAAATTTGAACATGGTTAGAGGAAATGATACAACAACATATTGATTTAAAAACTGAACTGTTCCTATTGGGTATCTTACCAGAGAAATATAGTAAAGAAAATATATATCTGATTATACATGTAATAACTGCAGTGAGGATTGTATTTGCACAGAATTGGAAAGCAGAAAAAGTCCTTATAGAGGGAGAAGTAATTAAGAAAATATTGGAATGTACAGAAATGAATAGATTAACATTGGCAATTAAAGGAAAGGAAGAATTGGAGTATTACAGGATATGGGGGCAATTCTATCAATGGATAGAGATGTGATATAATAAAAATTAATATAAATGCAAGAAATTTGGAAAAAATCTTGTAATAAATTAAATTAAAATGTAAAAGTACGATAGAAATGTAGTAAGAAAATGATGGTAAAGGAGGAATATGATGACACAAAAATATGTACTCAGGTGACACACTGAATAATTAATAATGTATTGTTTGTTTAAACATAAAAATAAAAAACTTTTTATATATAAAAAGGAGTTTGTGTGCGTGTGCACATGCGTGCACTTATGTGTGTATAAGGTCTCCCCCCTTGTAGCCTGGTGCTGTGACAATGGAGAGGAAAACATCGGGAGAGGATGGGGGCTGAGAAAAACAAGCACTTCAAAAAAAGAGCTTTTGTTAGTTTGCACTTTTCAGCCTACCATTACAGAAGTTTGTCTGTGTGTGTGTGTGTGTGTGTGTGTGCGCGCGCGTGCACGCATGCATGGGGGGGCAGAGGGAGGTGTCTCATTCATTGCAGCCTGCAAACTCATTATAGGCTGCAAGCTAACGAAAGCTTTTTTTTTTGCAATGCTTGTTTTTCGCAACCCCACCAGCCCAGCCTCTCCCAATCTTTTCCTCTCCAATGTCACAGTGCTGAACTACAAGGGGCACACACACACACAAACATCCACATGTACGAGTCTGGGAGATGTGAGCTAAAAACCACACTGAAGCAATGGTTCAGCAATGGGATAATTTGTTAAAAGAATTTAAAAAATGGGAGCTAGATTTACAGAAGGAATCCCAGAACAAAAGAACTAAGGAAAAAATAGTTTTGATAAAACATCATTAATTTTGATTAATTTGACTACACAAGCAGAGACAGCATGGAAAATTAAATCAGCAAAGCAAAATTACTTTGAACATGGCAATAAAATGGGACGATGGCTTGCATACAAATTGAAAAAAGATAAAGAGAAAAAAATGATACACCAGTTACAGGATGAGAAAGGGGAGATACATTTCAAGAAAGAAGAAAAAAATATTTTCAAAAACTATTTTCAAAACCTATATACACAAGATAATATATCCGAAGAAGATATTAAACGATATTTAGAAAAGATGAATTTAGTCAAACTGGAGGAGACACAGAGGAGATATTAAACGAGACAATTAGTATGACAGAATTAGTTTAGTTTAGTTTAGTTTATTCATACTTATATGCTGCCCTTCTCCTGAAGGACTCAGGGTGGCTCACAAAGATAAAACAATAAAACAATAAAATTACAACTAAAATACTCAATTAAAATCCCCAAGAATAAAAATTAAAAGCTCCCATCAGATCAGCAAATTTGTTGGAAAAGCCATGTCTTCAGGTCACTGCGGAAAGAGCGGAGATCGGGGGCCATCCGGAGACCCGTGGGTAAACCATTCCAGAGGATCGGTGTGCCCACAGAGAATACCCTCATCCTGGGCGCCATCAGCCAACATTGTTTGGTCGATGGCACCCGGAGAAGGGCAGTCCTATGTGAGCGCACTGGGCGGTTGGAGGCAGGCAGAAGGTGATCCTGCAAGTACCCCGGGCCCATGACATGAAGGGCTTTATAGGTAAGTACCAGCACCTTGAAGCAGATCCAAAGGACCACCGATAACCAGTGCAGCTCGCGCAGGAGAGGTGTAACATGGGAGTAACGGGAAGCCCCCGTAACAACCCGTGCGGCCGCATTCTGGACCAGTTGAAGCCTCTGGGTGCACCACAAGGGCAGTCCCATGTAGAGGGCATTGTAGTAATCCAAATGAGAGATGACGAGAGCAGGGGTGACTGTACGGAGGGCATCCCTGTCTAGGAAAGGGAGCAACTGGTGCACCAGGCGAACCTGTGCAAAAGCCCCCCTTGTCACAGCTGTCAGATGGTCAACTAAGGATAGCCACGAATCCAGGAGGATGCCTGATTGCGAGCCTTTTCAGAGGGAGTGAGTAACTCCCCTCCCATCCGAAGTGATGGGGGTGTTAGACCATGAGATGCCTGTATCCACAGCCACTCTGTCTTGGAGGGGTTGCGTCTGAGCCTGTTCCTACCCATCCGGACCTGCACCGCCTCCAGGCACTTAGACATCATGGAAAGGGCATCCCTAGGTTGGTCTGGGGTGGAGATGTAAAGCTGAGTATCATCGGCATACTGATGAAACCTCACCCTGAAACTACGAATGATCTCACCCAGCGGCTTCATATAGATGTTAAAGAGCAAGGGAGAGAGAACCGACCCCTGTGGCACCCCACAAGTGAGGGGCCTCGGGGAGGATCTCTGTCCCCCCACTCAGACAAACTGTGTGCGACCCAAGAGATAGGAGGAGAACCACTGTAAAACAGTGCCCCCTACCTCCAGTCCCCCGAGTCCCCGCAGAAGAATACCATGGTCGATGGTATCAAAAGCCGCTGAGAGGTCAAGTAGGACCAGGATGGAGGAATAACCCCCATCCCGGGCCCACCAAAGATCATTCACCAGGGCAACCAATGCCGTTTCTGTGCTGTGTCCGCGCCTGAAACCCGATTGGTACGGGTCTAGATAATCCATTTCCTCCAGGAATTGTGGGAGTTGGTGTGCCACCACAGACTCAACAACCTTCACTATAAAGCGAAGGTTGGAGATGGGACGGAAGTTGTTCAAAAATGGCCAGATCCAGGGCTGGCTTCTTGAGAAGGGGTCGGACCACCACCTCCTTAAGGATGGCAGGGAAGACTCCATTCCTCAATGAAGTGTTGACAATCGCCCGGACCCAGTCACCGGTCACCTCTCTGGTTGCTGCAACAAGCCAGGATGGACACAGGTCCAACAAACATGTGGAGGCCCCCAATGTACCCATAATCCTGTCCACTTCATCTATGGATACAGGGTCAAAGTCAATCCAGATGTTACCTTCAAGACCAGCTCCCATTTCCTCATCAGGTTCTGCCCAGTCAGAGTCTAAACCTGTCCGGATCTGAGCAATTTTGTCTTGCAGAAATTGAGCAAAATCCTCAGCACTGCCCTGCAGGGGGTCCTCCCTCGCTCCTTAAAAAGAGAACGGGTCACTTGAAACAAGGCTGCTGGGTGATTTTCTGCAGACGCAATGAGAGCGGTGAAATAATCACGTTTCACTGCTTCCATCGCCACAAGATAAGACCTAATATAGATTCTTAACTGTGTTTGATCAGATTCGGAACGGGAAGATCCCCAACAGCCCTCTAGGGGTCTCTTCTGATGTTTCATCTCCCTGAGCTCTGTGGAAAACCATGGAGCCACCCAGGATCCCTGTCGGAGGAGAGGCCGCAAAGGGGTGATTCGATCCAGTGCCCCAGTGGCGGCCCATTCCCAGGCATTCCATTTCCACCCGTTCACCAGGGCCTCTGGCAAATTGTGAGATAGTACGTGGGAAATGTCCCAAGCTCCATCAGGAACCTATCATGATCCATCAGGCGCCTAGGGCAGAACCAACGAATTGGTTCCGCCTCCCAGCAGTGGGGGTTAGTGGATAGGAAGTCTATCTTAAAGAGGGAATGGTCGGTCCATGACAGGGGTTGAATCGAAAGTTCCCCCCTACCCTGAGCATTTATCCACTGCCCAGAGATAAAAATCAAGTCAAGTGTGTGTCCACCGTTGTGAGTTGGACCCTATACAACTTGAGTCAGGTCCATGGCCATCATGGAGGCCATGAACTCCCGAACCAGCTCAGATGTCTCACCGGCTGATGGGAGATTAAAATCCCTCACAACCATCAGGTTGGGGAGCTCAACCGTCAGTTCGGCTAAGACCTCGAGCAGTGTGGGTAGGGCTAAGGATACGCAGCTGGGAGACAAGTATGTAAGCAACAGACCCGACTGTACTCCAGAGTTCCATTTCAACAATAGGGATTCACACCTGCCTATCTGAGGGACAGTGACCTCCCTAGGACTAAGACTTTCCCTAATAACAACCACCACCCTCCCCCACCCCTTCCATGGAGTTGCAGCTGGTGTAGTGCACGGAAACCTGGTGGGCATAGATCGGAGAGAGGAACCCCTCCCTCCAGGCCCAACCAGGTCTCCATAATAGAAACCAGGTCTATGCCTCCCTCATCAATGAGATCACGCACAAGGGGGGCCTTATTCACAATGGACCTGGCATTAACATACACCAGCCGGAGTCCAGGGTTCCACACTCCCAACCCCCCAGGGGAGCAGGAAGAGCTAAAAAGGCTGGAAGGCACCACCATCTACAAACAATGAGGACGCACCCCACTGATGTGACACCCTCTCCTTTCACTACCTCTGCCCATCCCAACCACCACGGTAACAAAATGACTCTCACTCCACCATATCTTGTCTGCCCCCTCCCGCCCCCCCCCGCACCGACCATCTGACAGGCTGAATTGCTGATCTGCACAGACCCCCCAGGTCCATTATTCACAAAATAACCCACCCCCTTAATTTTTAGTTAAAAATTTAGACAGAAACCCCCTCAACCTCCTCTTCACAGCATGCCACTTCTCAGGGTTCCAAAACCCATCATCAAGGTAGGCCCTTGATAGTGTGGAGGGCCAGGCCTGTGAGAGGGGGGAGTCTTGCAGCACAAGGAGCTCGGCTGCTGAATACATCCGGTAACCAGGGGTGGTGATGGCATATGGCCAGGGAGTCAACAATGATAGTCAAAAAAGGTCCCGAAGAGAAAAATGCAAACACTTCAAGCGCAGATTAACTGGGCTCCACTGTCCTCTCACGACAATGGGAGGAGTCTCACGCCGTTTTGAAGTAACCGGAAGGTGAAATAACCAAAGCGACCCTCTCACGGTGGCTGGCCAAGAATGGAAGTGGCAATGGAAACAGATGGACCATCACATCCAGTGATAAAACAACAGCAGAGAACCGGCTCCCTCAGTACCTGCATCCATGAGCTAGCAACTCTCCTACGACAAAGAGGCACAGGGTGGAATACAGAGCCGGGCATGGGATCAGAAAAGTGGCAATACTAAGGAGAGGATAAAATGGATCCAAGAGAGAGACATTTCAAAGTGGGAAGAATCAATCTGGATGGTGAATGACCATGATAAGGCCTGAAACCAGTCCGGTGGGGGGGGGGGAAAGAAACAGCACGAGGGTGGCAAAAATGGCCACTCCTCAGGGGTCCTCCACTCCTCTAACCCCACTCAGATCTTCCAACAGTCACACAGTTCATGCTCCCAGTCTCCCCCAGATCTCCATGGGGATCTCTGGTCGATGCAGGGGCTGGCCCCCCAAGGTTGAGCCAGACACCCTGTAGCGACCCAGGCAATTTCAAGATGATAAGCTGCCAGCGAATATCTCTCGCCACCAACAACTGATGGTCGCTAGGCTGCTGCCGCTCTTCTCGGCAGCGTCCCAGCAGTAGGCATTGCATCCGCCGCAGCCGCCGCGAACGTCCACGTCATTCCCCGGGTCCTCCAAGAGCTCCCAGGGCCCCAATGAAGACCGTCATGTCACCGCTGCTGCCGCATCACTGCCACCGTTCTGGCCGCCACTACCAATGTATGCCGAGAAGGCCGCCGCAGCCCCGATCACTGCCGTCCCAACAGCACCTGCCGTCCTCTCAACGGCACCATAAACATCGGCTCTATTTGCTGGACAAGACATTCTGGAGAGCGGAAAAGCTCTCAACAGATCAGAGAAAAGCTCAATTAGCCAGGCTGGGCCAAAGATGACCAATTTGGCCCTTTGAAGACCCCAAAAGACCAAGAAATCACCCCCTTCGGCATCAGCATCTCAGGTAAAAGTTGCCATCTTGGAGCATACGCAGTAACATGCGCAGTAACAGTTGTCAGTAACAATTCTTGCCTGAATTAATGGAGGCAAGAAAAAAACAGAAGAACAACAGAAGAACAACAAAATACCAGGTCCAGAAGGACTTCCGACAGAATTATATAAGACATGTCAACAACCATTAGATGAAATACTGCTAGAAATTTTTAATGAAGCGCTCCTGAAGGTCAGAATACCTAACTCATGGATGGAAGCCACCATAACACTTATCCCAAAAGAAGATATAGACAAACAACAAATCACTATAAACCCATTTCATTGTTAAATGCAGACTGCAAACTATTTACATTGATAATTTCGGAAAGATTTTAAAAAGTAATAAATGAATACATCCACCCTGATCAAAACGGCTTTATGCCAAAAAGGCAAATAAAAAACAATATGAGAATTATAATTGATGTATTAGAATATTATGAAACAAACCCAGATAAACAATTGGCATGAATATTTTTGGACGCATAAAAAGCCTTTGATAACTTAAATTGGAGATTCCTTATTTTACAATTAGAAAATATGAAATTTGGAGATAAATTTGTAAAGATGGTAGAAAAAATATATTCAACTCAAATGGCAAGGATAGCAATAAATGGAGACACTACTGAACAAATCACAATAGCAAAAGGAGGGAAACAGGGTTGTCCTTTATCCCCCTTACTATTTATCTTAACATTAGAGATACTGTTAAACAAAATTAGAAGTGAAAACAAAATAAAAGGATTGAAAATTAAAAAAGAGGATTATAAAGTCCAAGCCTTTGCTGATGACCTGGTCTTCATCTTAGAACAACCAATACTGTCAGGACCCAAATTAATAATGCAAATAGAGGAATATGGAAAAGTAGCGGGACTTAAAATGAATAAACTGAGAACAAAGGTACTAACAAAAAACCTTACCAAGCAGCAGGAGAAAGAATTAGAAGACAAAATGGGTATCCAAACAACAACAACAACAAAAATATTTAGGAATATGGTTAACAAATAAAGGTTCATCAATCAAAGAAGACAATTATAATAAATTAATACTACAGATAAGGAAAGACTTGGAAATTTGGAGCAAATTACAATTATCCTTTTTAGGTAAAATTGCATCGATTAAAATGAATGTGCTACCATGATTACTATTCTTATTCCAAGTAATTCACATAAAATTAGGAAAAAAAACTTTTTTAAAGCTCTAAATAAATTAATAGCAAACTATATTTGGCAGAGGAAAAAAATCAAGAATAAAAATACAATCACTGCAAGACAGTAGAGAAAGAGAAGGATTTGGATTCCCAGATTGGGAAACCTACTATAAAGCAACATCACTTATATGGATCAAAGACTGGATGGAATTACGAAATAAAAGAATTTTAATATTAGAGGGATATGATTTGCAGAGAGGGTGGCATGCCTTTTTATGGGAAGGGAAAAATAGGCAGCATAACTATTTTCAACGACACTTAATTAGAGATGCATTACTATAAACATGGCAAGGGATAAAAAAAGAATCATTATGATAAAATTCCAGAATGGTTATCCACAATGGAGGCACAAATGCATTAGACATTGACAAAATGAAAAGATGTAAAGATTTATTAAATAGTTAAGAGGAATTGAAAACAAGGCAGGAATTAAAAGAACAGGGTACAGACATCAATTGGTAGCCTTACATGCAAATAAAATCTAGATATAAGACAGATTTGACACAATATGGATTCCAAAGAGAAGTACCTGAATTAGACAAAATCCTCCAAGGCACAGAAAATAAATTGATCAAAAAAATTTACAATTATTTATTAAGATACAAATTGGAAGAGGAGGTAGTAAAGGAAAATATGATAATTTGGGCAACAAATTTCAGGTATAACGTTGAATTGGATAAATGGGAGAAATTATGGAACAAAAATTATAAACTGACAATGTCTATATCCTATAAAGAAAATCTGTATAAAATGTTTTACAGGTGGCACTTGCCACCAGTCAGATTGGCAAAGATGTTTCCCAATACCTCACCAACATGTTGGAAATGCAAACAGCAAACAGCAAAAGGGAACATATTACCATATGTGGTGGTCCTGCCATAAAGCGAAATGATATTGGAATGGAATCAGATCACAATTAGAAGAAATAGTCAAACAACAGATAGAGATGCGGCCAGAAACTTTTTTACTAGGAATATTCCCAGGGTCATATGAAAAAGAAATACAATATTTAATTATCCATATTGTCACAGCAGCAAGAATAATCTATGCACAGAATTGGAAAAATAATAATATACCATCTGAAGATAATTTGATCAGAAAAGTTTTGGAATATGCAGAGATGGATAAATTAACAAAGGAGATACAAGAAAAAGAGGAAACAGAATATTACTTAGTGTGGGAGAAATGGTATGAATGGCTGGAGGAGAGAGATAAAAGTCAAGGAAAAATTAAATAATGGTTGAAATAGGAGTAGAAGTATAATTGCAAATATGAGGAAACAAAAACTGTAGAAATGAAAGCATGTACACGGGTATATATATATATAATATAAACAAATAAATTAATATTAGAAGTATATGTATAAAAGATATAGTAGAATAAGGAAGGGGGAAAATGTATATGAAATTCTTGACTGATGCAAAACTGTTGAAACAGAAAAAGTGTTAAAGCTTTCTTTTTGTTTTTAAAAAATGTTTAATAAAAAAATAAAATAAAATGGGAAGTCTCTGTTGGGAGTGTCTGGCAGCTTTAAAAAAAGAAAGAAAGGAAAGGGGGAGGGAAAGGAAGGAAGGAAGGAAGCAAGAAGGAGGGAAGGAAGGAAGGAGGGAAGGAAGGAAGGAGAGGCAACTTGGTTGGACATGCCCCAATTCAAAGGAGAAAGCAATGTTGTGTTCTGTTTTGTCACAGACAGAACATTGTCGGCAATCTAAGCTAACTTCAGCAAGGCATTCGACAAAATAGACCACAACCTACTTCTTGGTAAACTAGAAAAAGGTGGGATAGATAGCATCACCATCAGATGGATTCATAACTGGCTCACAAACTGTACTTAATGAGTAGTCCTTAATGGTACTACATCTACATGGAGGGAAGTAAGCAGTGGGGTATCACAACGTTCTGTCCTAGGTCCAGTAATCTGGCCCATGGGGCCATCCTGGAAAATGTAGGGGGCTGTCCTGGTCTACCCACATCACTTTGGCCCAGTCTACCCAATGCAAAGAGGAAGCATTGGGCCAACGTGGCTTTGGCCCGGTATACCCAGTGCAAAGAAGAAACATGCCAGCAGTTTGGGGAGTGGTGTCAAGCTGGCCACACCCACGAGTCAGCCATGTGGCCCTCAATGAAATTGAGTTTGACATTTCTGCCCTAGATGATAGCCTTAAGATCCAGATGAATCTTGACAGACTTCAACACTGGGCCATATCTAACAAAATGAAATTCAATGTAGAGAAAAGTAAAGTCTTACACTTAGGCAAGAAAAACCAAAAGTACACATATAGATCAGAGGTGGTATTCAGCAGGTTCTCATCAGTTCTGGAGAACCGGTACAGGAAATTTTGAGTAGTTCAGATAACTGGTAAATACCACCTCTGATTGTCCCCGCCCCCATCTATTTTCTGCCTCCCAAGTCCCAGCTGATCAGGAGGAAATGGGGATTTTGCAGTAACCTTCCCCTGGAGTGGGGAGGGAATGGAGATTTTACAGTATCCTTCCCCTGTAGTGGGGTGGGAATGGAGATTTAACAGTATCCTTCCCCTGCCATGCCCACCAAGCCATGCCCGCCAAGCCATGCCACGGCCACCAAGCCACGCCCACAGAACCGGTGGTAAAAAGTTTTGAATCCCACCACTGATATAGACTGGATGAAACCAGGCTTAATAGCAGTAATTGTGAGAGGGATCTTGAAGTGTTAGTGGACAACCAATTAAATATGAGCCAACAGTGTGTGGCAGCAGCCAAAAAAGCCAATGCAATCCTAAATTGCATTAACAGAGGGATATAATCAAGATCAAGTGAGGTACTAATACCACTCTATGAAGCCTTAGTAAGACCACACCTAGAGTACTGCATCCAGTTTTGGTCACCACACTATAAAAAAGATGTTGAGACTCTAGAAAGAATGCACAGAAGAGCAACCAAGTTGATTAGGGGACTGGCTAAAACATACGATATTGGTTGCAGGAACTGGGCATGGCTAGTCTAGTGAAGAAAAGAACAGGGGAGACATGATAGCAATCTTCCAATACTTGAGAGGCTGCCACAGAAAGGAGGGGGTCAAGCTATTTTCCAAAGCACCTGAATGCCAGACAAGGAATAATGAATGGAAACTGTACAAGGAGAGATTGAACCTGGAAATAAGAACTTTTCTCCTTATTGGTTGATTGGTTCCATTGTTTGATTGTGAGAACAATCAACCAATGGAACAGCTTGCCTTCAGAAGTTGTGGGGGTTTCATTATTGGAAGCTTTCAAGAAGAGACTGGACTACCATCTGTCAAAAATGATGTAGGGTCTGCTAGGTGGGGAGTTGGACCAGATGACCTACAAGGTCCCTTCCAATTCTGTTAATCTGTACCTGTAACACTGGCTAGAGCAGACCATCCTTCAGTCTTGCTCAATGGGGAATTTACATTTTTGTTTAGTGAGACACTGATTTATCAATATGATTAAATTGAACTGAACCATTTCATGTACCTAAGTATGCCCACCATAGGGAATTGTAAATTAGCGAACCCTACTTTTACCAAATGTTTGCATAACCATCATCTCCTTTAACCTCATAGGAATGGAGCAAGTGTAAGTTTCTGGAGAAAAGGATATGATAAAATGTAAATAAATATATTCATGAACAAGCAGCTCCATTCAGAAACCTTAAAAATATTCTAGAAGGCAATCTTCTTAACCTTTCTTTAAAATGGCAGAAGAGTTAAACATAAAAGATGTATGGAGAGAGAAGAACCAGGGGAAAAACCAATACACATTTTACTGTAACAGACACCAATCCTGGTCCAGAATTGATATGGTATGGATGTCGACAGAATTAAATACTAATGTATACAAAGTAGAAATAGATACAAATCTATTGGATCACAATCCAATGAGAATCAGCTGGAAAGGATGAAAGAAAAGTACAAGATGGACTCTAAATCGATCAATATTAAATGATAGAGAATTTAGACAGACATTGAAAAAACAAATGGGATTCTTTTTTAAAAAGAAAATAGGAAAGAAGACACGTCACTACAAAACCTGTGGGACATAGGGAAAGCATATATGAGAAGAGTTGCTATATGATATACAGCAAAAAAAAATAAAAGAAAGAAGCAATAACAAAAAACTTTAGAAGAAGAATATAGAAGACTCGAGGTAGAGTTACAAAAGGAACCACAAAAAACAAATTTAAAATAGCAAATGGATTTAACTAAACACAAATTGAACATCCTTGAAAAAGAAGACCTGGCACAACATATAAAGAGAATGAACCAAAATCCTTTTTAGAATGCAAATAAACCAGGGAGATGGCTAGCCTATAAACTGAAGAAAGAGAAAGAGAAAAAAGGGATAAGTAAATTGCAAGACAAAGATGGAATCTTATGTTATCAAATTGAGGAAAAAAAGAATATAATTCAGGATTTCTATAGGAAACTATATGACGACAACGAACAACACACAGAAGAAAAAATATTACAATACCTGGAAAAAGCTAACTTGCCCAAGGTTCCAGAAGAAATGAAAATTATGTTGAATGAGAAGATAACAATGACAGAACTAGCAGAGGCAATTAAAAAACAAAAAAATAACAAAACACCTGGCCCAGATGAGCTGCCGGCAGAGATATATAAAGAACTACAAGACACTCTGGGCCAACCATTATTAGAGGTATATAATGCAGTCTTAGTCAAAGCGAAGATATCACCATCATGGGTGGAAGCCAATATTACATTGATACCAAAAGAAGACTCAGACTTAATGCAAATTAAAAATTACAGACCCATATCTCTTCTAAACACTGACTATAAAATATTCACCTCAATAGCAGCTGAACGATTGAAAAGGTTCTTGAAGGAGTTCATACATGCTGACCAAAATGGCTTTTTGCCCAAAAGGCAGATAAGAAACAATATGAGCGGTTTGCTGCTGGCCGCCGCCAGATGCTCCTTCGGGATCGTCAGCTTCCACTGCCTGTCAGAGCCGCCTTCACAACGGAACGGCGGCTCAAAAAAACTCCGTTTCCATGAGGAAACGGAGATAGAGCCGGCAGGGGTGGGTAGAACTCTCTGCAGAGTCCCAAAAGTTTTTCTTTTACTTTTGGGACGGAGCGGATGAGATGCCCCATATCCCCAGCCACGGCTCCGGGCTTTGGGAGACCTCTGCTAATGCAGAGCCAGGCGTCAAGAGCAAGCCTGTGAATTTAACAGATTATTCAAAGAAAATGTGAGCTGGACCTGTAATACTGAATCGCAAGTATTCTACTTATCTTTTAAAAAGTACTTAAGAGAAAGAGGAAAAGAAAGGGAAAAAAAAAACCTTTTAAAATGGCGTCTGCCGTGGCTGGAGAAGAGGCTGAAAGGGAAAGTCCTTCCGTTTCCTATTATTACAATGTAGCAGAATAAATACCACTGGCTACATTTGTAGACAAAACTTCGCTCCTGTGTTTTTTTCTCTCTTTTTCCCCTGGAGACTTGACATTGTTGTTGATTGGAAAGAAGTCTTTTTTCCTGTTTTTTTTTTTCTTTTAACAAAGCCTGCCTGGGCGGAAACATGGCATTGAGACTTATAAAGTCAGATAAACAAGTGGGGGGGGGATTCCCCCATTAACAACTTTAAAGGAACAAGTTTTAACTCTTCAGTCTCAGAAACCTGATTTTAATATAATAGAATTTCTCTTAGAGGAGATTGAAAGAAGGGATGAGATTGTGAATCAGCATCTTGAAAAATTTAAGCAGGAAATTAAAGAATTGGTGAAATCTAAGTTTGATTTTTTGGAGTGAAAAATTTTAAAAGTGGCTAATGGTTTTTCAGAATTTATGACACAGCTGGATACAAATACTAATTTACTAGAGTCTAAAATGGAAGAAATTCAAGATAAATTGGACAATAGAATTCAAAAGATTGAAAATGATTTGATAAACATTCAGGATAATAGCTCAGAAGAAAAACCTAAAATGGATGCTGTTCAAAAGTCTGGTAATGTAGAAAATCTGCAACAGAGGATTGAAAAAGAGGTTCTAATGGTACAATATAATTTTACAGAATATGTGATAAGACTAAGAGGCCTGCAGGAAAATAACAGAGATGATTTAAGGAGAATATCTTCTGAAATTCTAGCTGGGATTTTAAAGGTTCAACCTGAGGAAGTGGTTTGTAGGATTGACAGAATTTACAGAATAAATTCCTGGATTGCCAAGCAAAGGCAACTGCCTAGAGATGTGGTGATTTATTTCACAGATAAAGAAATTAGGAATAATATTGTGCAAAATTCCTTTAATTCTAATTTGCAATTGTATGGAAGAAAGATTTGGATTTACAAGGAACTCCCACCTAAGATATTAATGGAAAGGAAGAAATTTGGTTTTCTGGTGACTGAGTTAAAAAAGAGAAATATCCCATTTAGGTGGGACGCCCCAGTTGGTATTATATTGAGATATCAAGGAGAAAGATACCAGCTAAATACTGTTGAAAGAGCGGAAGAATTTTATCGAAATAGGTTGAAAATGAATTTAACATCTTCAGGTATAATACAGGATAAGCAGAAGGAGCTGGAAATAAAGGGAGAATATTGAATTACAGAGACTGTACCAGATAAATTGCCTTTGGATTTATCGGATACCCCAGCTGGATTATCTACAAATTTGAGAAAAGTGGCATCTGACTTTAATGTGATGACTTATCAAGGCAAAGACAAGCATGGAAACCAATTAGGGGACATACAAGGGATAAAAAAGAGACATGAGACACAAAAACAAAATCAACAAGACCAATCTACAAAGCAGAATGAAAACCGACTAGTTGATACACAATCTGTAGAAAGGAAACCAGGATGAAAATCAAACCCACAAAAAGAAAAGAAAAAAAGAAATAGGTTGTATAAAAATAGAAATTTCTAAATCAAGCAACAGTGAAGCCAGTGACTTTAAAATATGAATGATTACGTGAAAACAGAGGAGGCGACGTATTGGTCAATATCATCCTGAGGATAGTGGCAGATCTCTGCATTGCCGTAATCTTGGGACGTGAAAAGAGCCTTAATCTGAATGGATTTGAATTATCCACTTTGGAATTTCTTTTTGTGTTGATAAATATATTATAATTATCTTGAATCAGGCAAGAGAATTATGCTGGGGCATGCAGAAGATCGGGTTGTTACCCACTACGATGATGGGAATCAATAATCCTGATGAAACCCACAATTATTACTATATGGAATATAATTAAAATGTCACTCGGGTGGTTGTTTTTACTTTTATACATATAAGAAGATATTTACTACTGATGGGGGCAGATATGATTGAAGATTTTGAATAAACTGTTGCATCAGCAAGCTATGTTACCCTATTATGGATGTTGGTTCTAATAATCCAGTGGAAAGACTTCAAAGAAGATATTATATGGACGATAAATTTAAAGTCATTGTCTTTTCTTTTTTTATTTAGATATAATGGAATATATATACATATATTTTTAAGTAGTGTGGGCAGTGAATCAAAGATATTAAGAATTGTTGTGTATGGTAATTTTGCAGGACAGTGGGTGAATAAGCTAGTTAGCAGACTGATTAGTTTAGGAAAAGGGATTTTTAAGTGATATACTTAGGGGAGTGGAGGAAATGGATAGAGTGGAATAAATGTTAAATGTTAAATGTTAAACTAGATTTTATGGGGAAGGCCGCTTTGAAATGTTATAGTAATATATATAGAAGATTAAATGTTAAAGTAGGACTTATCGTATAGTCTTAAAGTGGAAGGTGGTTTTGAATTGTTGTAATAATATATAGATATAAGTTTGGGAGAGGAGAAAAAGGGAAGATTATTGCCAAATTGGGAGTTATAATACTATTATGTTAAATTAGAAGTTACTCTACAATGTTATAGAATAATGTTTTTTTTTTCTTTTCTGAAATGTATGGATAAAGGGGGATGTTATAATATTAATAATATTTTTAGTAAGTAAAGGTCAGTATTTAGAGGAGGGAGTAAGTAATCTGTTATGAATTAGGTTTTTTGTTACGAAGAAGTCACAGGGGGGATGGGTGGGGAGGGGGGGTTAGGGAGGGGGAGGGGGAGGAAAAAAAGGGGGGGAAATTTTGTATTTGAAAACTTTTTCAATAAAAAAAAGAAACAATCTGAGAACAATACTAGATACACTGGAATATTATGAAACTCATAGGGAAAAGCAATTGGCACTATTGTTTTTAGATGCTCAAAAGGCGTTGGACAACATTAATTGGCAATTTATGCTACAACTATGTCACATATAAATGCCTAACCCATATGCCCACACCATGAGGCAAAGACCTGTGAGGGTTAACTCCCACAGCCCCCTTCACCTCTTGACCCCTCCTCACCTTAACTCCGCCTCCAAGGTATATAAGCTCTATCCATGCAGTCCGGAGGGCAGTTCCAGCTGACCACCTGTGATAGATAGACATGTTGTAAATAAATACTTGCTGATTCAACATCTATTTTGTGTGCTGGAGTTATTGGGCCAGATCCTTGAAAATAAGCAACAAAATAGTAGCAGAGGATGGTTAACTAGCCCAATTATTCTAAGATATGCAGAGAATCCCCAAGCTGCCTGAAGCAAAGGAAAGAGCAAACACCCGAGCCTTTGCGAAGAAAATGGCAGCATAGCTATCGCCTGCGGGAGCCATACCAAGAGAGACGCCGGACAAGAACAAATAGATCTCCAGCCCAGGCACCTCAGCCAAAATCGAGGGAGAACAAACTGAAATCAGTTTGTTCTCCCTCGATTTGATCTTCATCTCCCTTCATTTGATCTTCATCTCAAATGAAGATGACTCCGAGGCCACCGCAAGCAAGGAAGGCGACCTCAGGAGAAAACTGCTGAAACTGATAGAGTCAGCTCCAACCGACCAGGATCTCATCGCGAACCTCCGAGGCCTGATCGAGGACTGTGGAGCAGCGACCAGAGAAGATGAAGCTGGACCGAACCACACGACCACCGACATGGTAGGAAATATGCATCCTTACCATACCCCTGTCAAAAGAGCCGAGGCCGAATTCACGCCTTTTTCACGGTGGCCATCTTGGATAGTGATGTCACCAAAGATGGCCAACCAACCACCAATGGGCTCCCAAGGTTTAAAATACAAGGCGGGAGCCGAGGCCTACTTGCGAGTAATTAGGGAAAACAACCACAACGATGGGGATGAACGAGAATCTAACCCAATAAGCTCACTTACCGAGCTTGACATCGATAAGGCCATACGGGTGTTAACTGAGGCCTTCGGCCCAAAAATAAAGCTACCGGGCCCACACCCAGACACCCTGGAGGGGCCTGAAGAGGCAGCCAATGCACAAGGGGCCATCGCCAAAAACTACCCAGGGGACACGACCCCAGAACATGGGTGCCGCTCCAAACGTAGGGACCTCCCTATGCCGCGACCGAGACCCACAGTGGAACCCAGGGGACAAATCGGTCACTCACCAATCCAGCGACCCCAACCAAGGCACCTGGAACATCCAGCTCCAATGCCAGACCAGGCCACCCGGACCTTCACCCGGCTACCGCGGGCCATCCGAATCTCCAGAACGATCCAAGGAGCACCCCGGTGATCCAGACGGCATCCCGAGTGTCCATCGACCACCTGAGACCATTCAAGACCGAGCCCGGGATCCATCTAATTGAATGGGGCCCCCATCCAGGAGCTACAGCCATGAGCTCCTTCCACGGTGATTCCTGGACGAAAATGAATCCAGAGCATGCGCAGAATCTGCCCACAAAAAGAGAAGAAAAAAACATAGAAGCAAGTCAGTACAAACTAACAGCAAGCATCCCCGTGCCATATTGCGAGTTCCCTTACATCCAAAACCATGGACAGTGACAGCCTGTAAGTAGCCTCACACACACCACAGGGACATTGCCAATTGACTTCCCTAAGTTAAGATTAGACGGGACAAATCTCCTAGAATGAAACCAACAACTCCAGGTCATCTTCTTAAGGGAGAACTTGCTATTCCTGATCACTGACCCTCCTGAAAGGCCATGGACATTTGAATTAGACTGCCTGCACCATAAAGCATATTACATGTTGATGGCTAGCATTTCACCCAGCATATATCCCAGCATCAATCATCACCTAACTGTTCCAGAACTGATACAAAAAATGTTTAGTCTGTTCTACAGCAAGAGCATGGCCACCACCACCAGAATTTCTAGAGACTTCCACTCAGCCAGACACAAGGCAGGGACCTCCATGAGCGAGCACCTATTAACCTTAAACGCCACTAGGGCCAAACTAATACAGAGGGGGGAAGTCATAACTGAGGGGAGCATGAAAAGCATGCCATCGAAATATCTAAGGCAGACGCAGTAGGCCAGAGATTGAGACACATTGACATTAAACACAAGCACGTCAGGCAGCTTTCAAGTATTGGGTTCATCGAAACCACACATTGCGAAACCGAGGAGCAAACAGCAGACATACTCACCAAGCCACTACAAAACAAACAACACGCTTACTTAACATCAAAGTTGGGTGTCAACATGTAGTGCTTTCCTCGCACAACTAACTCACCCAAAAATCTCAGTCAGGCATTTAGAGGGGGTTTTGTCACGTATAAATGCCTAACCCATATGCCCACACCATGAGGCAAAGACAGTTCCCCCAGCACCTGGATGAAACGACGTATCTGGATCCATTCCAGTCAGGCTTCAGGCCTGGGTACAGCATGGAAATGGCATTGGTAGCATTGGTTGATGATCTCTGGAGGGCTCGGGACAGGGGTTGCTCCTCTGTCCTGGTCCTATTAGACCTCTCAGCGGCTTTTGATACCATCGACCATGGTATCATGCTGCACTGATTGGAAGAGTTAGGGCTGGAGGGCACTATGCTGCGATGGTTCTCCTCCTTTCTCTCCGACCGGTGGCAGTCTGTGTTGGCAGGGGGGCAGAGGTCGACCCCGAGGCCCCTCATATGTGGGGTGCCACAAGGGTCAGTCCTCTTGCCCCTTTTGTTCAACATTTATGTAAAGCCGCTGGGCGAGATAATCCGTGGTTTCGGGGTGAAGTACCACCAGTACGCTGATGACACCCAGTATACATCTCCACCCCGGACCACCCCAATAATGCCCTTGAAGTGATGTCCTGGTGTCTGGAGGCAGTGCAGATCTGGATGGGGAGAAACAGGCTCAGGCTCAACCCTTCCAAAATTGAGTGGCTGTGGTTTCTGACGTCCCGATATAGTCCGTTGATGCCATTGCTGACTATTGGGGGCAAATCGCTGGCCCCCACGAAGAGGGCTTGCAACTTGGGCGTCCTCCTGGATTCACAGCTGTCTTTAGAAGAGCATTTGACGGCCGTGACCGGGAGGGTTTTACATCAGGTTCGCTTGATTCGCCAGTTGTGTCCCTTTCTGGATCGGGACTCCTTACACACAGTCACTCATGCCCTCATCATTTCCCGCCTGGACTATTGCAATGCTCTCTACATGGGGCTCCCCTTGAGGAGCACCCAGAGGCTCCAACTGGCGCAGAGTGCAGCCGCGCGGGTAGTTATGGGAGCGACATGGCGCTCCCATGTAACACCTCTCCTGCGTGAGCTGCACTGCTCCCAGTGGTCTTCCGGATGCGCTTCAAGGTTTTGGTTACCACCTTTAGAGCGCTCCATGGCTTAGGACCTGGATACTTACGGGACCACCTACTACCACAAATAGCCTCCCACCGCCCGGTACGCTCTCATAGAGAGGGGCTCCTCCGGGTGCCGTCGGCCAAACAGTGTCGACTGGCAGGCCCCAGGGGGAGGGCCTTCTTGTGGGGGCACCCACTATCTGGAATGAGCTCCCCCCGGAGATACGGAGGATCCCGGATCTGCGTACTTTCCGCCGCGCTCTTAAGACCTTCCTATTCCAGCAAGCTGGCCTAGCCTAACCTTTCCCCCCCTTTTCTTTTAAATTGAAAATTTTAAATCTGTTTTTAAATTATTGGGATGTTTTAAGTTTGTCTCGGGCTAAATTGTTTAATCTGGTTTTATTTTTGCTTTTAAATTTTTGTATTTTATTTTTGTGCCTGTTCACCGCCCTGAGTCCTTCGGGAGTAGGGCGGTATATAAATCTAATAAAAGAAAGAAAGAAAGAAAGAAAGAAAGAAAGAAAGAAAGAAAGAAAGAAAGAAAGAAAGAAAGAAAGAAAGAAAGAAAGACCTGTGAGGGTTAACTCCCACAGCCCCCTTCACCTCTTGACCCCTCCTCACCTTAACTCCGCCTCCAAGGTATATAAGCTCTATCCATGCGGTCCGGAGGGCAGTTCCAGCTGACCACCTGTGATAGATAGACATGTTGTAAATAAATACTTGCTGATTCAACATCTATTTTGTGTGCTGGAGTTATTGGGCCAGATCCTTGAAAATAAGCAACAAACCATTAAGGCATATGGACTTTGGCGATAAATTTACAAATATGTTCAAGGCAATATACATAAAGCAGAAAGCCAAAGTGATTGTGAATGGCGAGGTGACTAAAAATTTTACAATTCCAAAAGGTACAAGGGAAGGCTGCCCATTATCTCCATTATTGTTTATCTTAACATTGGAAGTACTAACCAGAAATATTAGGCAAGATGAGCAAATCAAAGGACTGGAAATTAAAAGAGAAAAGTACAAATTACAAGCATTTGCAGGTAATCTAATCTTTATTTTAGAGGATCCATTAAAATTAGGCCTGAGACTTATAGAGAAATTGAAGGAGTATGGAGAGGTTGCTGGACTAAAAATAAATAAGGAAAAAACAAAAATGATAGTTAAAAACCTTACAAATAAACAGAAGGATGAATTAATAAAAGAAATGAATATTCAGATAGTGAAAAAAGTGAAATATTACGACACATGGAACACATTCTATCAATGGCTAGAAGTGCGAGGTGGAAGTCGGAATACAAAAAAATTAGGCTAGGCAGACCTGGAATGAGATACTACATATGTATCATTGTATTAGAATGAATATGATGGTCAAAAATAATTGTACAACACTAGCACTGTTTAAGTAGTATATATGTTATTTGTCTTCACTTTGGTTTTTATGGCAAGTGAAATGCCAGGACGGTCACATTGTATTCAATATATTTATATGTAAGTAATAAAAATATATTTTACAAAAGATGTAGATTACAATCTATCCTCCATGGGGATAGCATTAATAATATGAACAAAAGAATCTATTACTTCAGAGCTGAAAAACTCTGTACGCTTAGCAAGAAAAGACCCAGCTTGCTGAAGACATATTGAAGATAACACTTTGACAATTGGGAAGAATGCCTAGAACCAGGAAAATGATTATTCCCTCATCTCTTACTGTGTGATTGAGGATGCAATGTGGAAGTCTTTCAGTCAAGAATTGTCTGCAGTAGCTTGTTGATCATCCAGTCATGTATGTGTTTGAAAAACAGTTTTCATTTAGATCCAGGAAGGGAGTTACTGGCTGCAAATTCCAGGGGAAGAAAGAAGGGTGTGGGAACCAAATACATACCACACACACATTCAGCTAACGTTGCCAAATCGTTTGCATTTGTGGTTTTTTATCATTACAGCTTAAATAGGCTAGTACAGTGTTGGCAAACCTATGGCACATGTGCCGGAAGTGGCACACAGAGCCATGTTGTCTGGCACGCGTGGCATCACCCATTCCTCTTCTGGGTTTAGTCTGCTGGTTACTGGTTACTGGTATGCATGCACTCGCGATGATCAGCTAGCCTTAATGTCTTAGTGTACATCCACACTGGCCAAGCTGTCATTGCCCACATGCAGCCCCGGGACTCCACCCTTGCCAGCCAGGAGCGCTGCCGCCAGTCACTCCCCAGTGCCCGGCTGCCTGCCTGCCTGCCTCGTCACTGCCACCACGAGGAAAGGCCCCGAAGTTGCGCTGCTTGGGATCCATGTGGGCTGCCGTAGGGGGAGGCCAGGTATAGCTTGCTGGACACTGCCCAGAGTGCAAGGCTGGCAGGAGGAGGAAGCTTCTGGCATAGCCCCAGGCCTCCAGGGGAAGGGATTGAAGTCCCAATCCACTGCTTCTGGCATTGTTGGGGAAGTGGCTGTGCAAGAACTGCTGCTGCCAGGGGCAGTGAGGGGAAGGATAGGCGGTCCGGAGCTTCCCTGTCTCCCCACCTGAGCGGACTTCTGGCATAGCCCCAGGCCTCTGAGGGGAAGGAGGGAAGCCCTGGACTCCTACTCCTGCCACCGCCACCCACTTGCCCCCAGCAAGAGTGGTTCTCGTGCTGCCACTTCTCCGGCAGCACTAGGAGCAGCTGGTGGGGCAGAGAGGGTGGTGGCAGGCTGTGGTGGCATGCCATTCTCGCCGGGTAAGAGACAGGCTGTTCCTGGAGCACCCAGGAGAAGGAGAAGCCACCAGCAGGGAGACAAACTGCCCTAGAAGGACTGGAGGAGAGCGCAGTTCCTCACTCATGAAGATCCACTGGCAGGGAAGCGGTTGCAGAAAGAGGTAAGAGGTGCACCAGCCTGGAAGTAGTCATGCTTCCTCATGAGAGAGGGTTGCACATTCATGCCAGCAAAGGTTTGTGCAACCCACTCCCGCCAGGGAACATGACCACTTCCTGGCTGGTGCACCTCTTACCGCAACCACTTCCCCAACAGGAAATCTCCATGAGTGAGGAGCTTCACTCTCCTCCGGTCCTCCTGGGGCAGCTTGTTTCCCTGCTGGCAGCTTCTCCTTCTCCTGGCTGCAATGCCACCTCTGCCGTGAGGAACTTTGGAGAGAGAGGGCAGGTGCAGGCTGTAGGAGCAGCCTGTCTCTTAGCTGGCAAGAACGGCCTGGTGAGTACGGCCACAGCCTGCCCTCACTCTCTCTCTCCAAAGTTCCTCGTGGCAGAGGCAGCATTGTGAGTGGGAACTCTGCTTACCAAAATGACCAAAGCTGAGGAGGGACATGATAGTAGCTACGTGGATTCCCCAGCGCCATGTGAAATGTGCCCACCAGGTTTCCACGCATTCCATCAGCCAAGGTCACAGGGGAGGGGCGGGGGGTAGCGGTTATCATTAAAGATGGCCTGAGACCGAGGGAGGCCACTGTTCCTCAGGCGGCCGGCTGTGAATCCCTCCTTGTGAAATGGGGTCACAGGGTTCAGAGGGGTTTGCTGATCACGTACCTGGCTCCCTGCCACGTGGCAGCAGCCCTGCCTGAGCTACTCAACGTCATCGCTGCGGTGGCGGTTGATACCCCTAGGCTTATGGTTATGGGGGATTTCAACCTGCTGTCCGTGGGTGAGGCGTCAGAGGTGGCTCAGGAGTTCATGGCTTCCATGACAGCTGTGGACCTGACCCAGTTAATTCATGGCCCTACCCACACGGGGGGAAACACGCTGGATCTGGTTTTTGTCTCTGGACAGTGGTTGAGTGATCTCGAGATAGGGGATATAGTCACCAAGCCCTTGTCATGGTCTGATCACTCTCTCCTTTGTCTCGACATTCGAACCGCTACACCCCGCCACAGGGAGGCGGAGCCGGTAAGATGGTTCCGCCCCAGGTGCCTGATGGAACCTGATAGGTTCCAGATGGAGCTTGGGCCATTCCCTGAGGCTCTGGCACACGCCTCGACTGGAGACCTAGTGGCCGCGTGGGATAGGGCGGCCGCTGGAGCTCTGGACCGGGTCGTGCCTTTGCGGCCTCTGACCTGGCGCTGATCTCATTTAGCTCCTTGGTTCACTGAGGAGCTGAGGGAGTTGAAGCGCTGGAAAAGACGCCTAGAGAGCAGTTGGAGGGCCAGTCTTTCTGAATCTGACCGGACACTGGTAAGATCTCATATTAGGAATTACCTAGTGGCGATAAAAGCAGCGAAATGTAGCTATTTTGCTGCTCTTATTGCATCATCAGATAATCGCCCGGCCGCCCTGTTTAGGGTGACCCGCTCCCTGCTCCACCAGGAAGCGCGGGAGGACCCCTTGGAGGGTAGAGCCGAGGATTTTGTTCAGTATCTGTATGACAAAATCACTCAGATTCGGGAAGATCTGGACTCCGACTGGGTAGTCTCAGGGGGAGGGACGGGGGCAGGTCTTGAGAATGTTATCTGGGATGAGTTTGATCCTGTGACCCCTGAGGATGTGGACAGGATTCTGGGTAGACTGAACGCGACCACTTGTTTATTGGACCCGTGTCCCTCCTGGTTAGTGCTGGCTTCTCGGGAGGTGACACGAGGCTGGTTCCAGGGGATTATAAATGCTTCGTTGGGTGAGGGTGTCTTTCCTGCTGCCTTGAAAGAGGCGGTGGTGAGGCCTCTCCTCAAGAAGCCTTCCCTGGACCCAGCAATGTTGGTAAATTATCGTCCGGTCTCCAACCTTTGTTTTGTGGCGAAGGTTGTTGAGAGTGTGGTTGCGCAACAGCTCCCCCAGCACCTGGATGAAACGACGTACCTGGATCCGTTCCAGTCGGGCTTCAGGCCCGGGTACAGCACGGAAACGGCATTGGTCGCGTTGGTTGATGATCTCTGGAGGGCTCGGGACAGGGGGTGCTCCTCTGTCCTGGTCCTGTTAGATCTCTCAGCGGCTTTTGATACCATCGACCATGGTATCATGCTGTACCGGTTGGAAGAGTTAGGGGTGGGAGGCACTGTGTTGCGGTGGTTCTCCTCCTTTCTCTCTGACCGGTCGCAGTCTGTGTTGACAGGGGGACAGAGGTCAACCCCGAGGCCCCTCATATGTGGGGTGCCGCAAGGGTTGGTCCTCTCGCCTCTCCTGTTCAACATTTATGTGAAGCCGCTGGGCGAGATCATCCGTGGTTTCGGGGTGGAGTACCATCAGTACGCTGACGACACCCAGCTGTACATCTCCACCCCGGATCACCCCAACGATGCCCTTGAAGTGATGTCCCGGTGCCTGGAGGCCGTACGGATCTGGATGGGGAAGAACAGGCTCAGGCTCAACCCATCCAAGACCGAGTGGCTGTGGTTTCCGACATCCCGATATAGTCAGTTGATGCCATCACTGACTATTGGGGGCGAATCATTGGCCCCCACGGAGAGGGCTCGCAACTTGGGCGTCCTCCTGGATTCACGGCTGTCTTTAGAAGAGCACTTGACGGCCGTGACCGGGAGGATTTTTCATCAGGTTCGCCTGATTCGCCAGTTGCGTCCCTTTCTGGATCAGGACTCGTTACGCACGGTCATCATGCCCTCGTTACCTCCCGCCTGGACTATTGTAATGCTCTCTACATGGGGCTCCCCTTGAGGAGCACCCGGAGGCTCCAACTGGCGCAGAGTGCGGCCGCGCGGGTGGTAATGGGAGCGACATGGCGCTCCCATGTGACACCTCTCCTGCGTGAGCTGCACTGGCTCCCGGTGGTCTTCCGGGTGCGCTTCAAGGTTTTGGTTACCACCTTTAAAGCGCTCCATGGCTTAGGACCTGGTTATCTACGGGACCGCCTACTACCACCAATAGCCTCCCACCGGCCAGTACGCTCTCATAGAGAGGGACTCCTCCGGGTGCCGTCAGCCAAACAATGTCGGCTGGCGACCCCTAGGGGGAGAGCCTTCTCTGTGGGGGCACCTACCATCTGGAATGAGCTCCCCCCAGAGATACGGAGGATCCCGGATCTGCGCACCTTCCGCCGCGCTGTGAAGACCTTTTTATTCCATCAGGCGGGCTTGGCCTAATCTCTTCCCTTTTTAAACATGTAAATTTTAATCTGTTTTTAAATTATTGGGGTGTTTTAAATTTGTCTGGGCCAAAATGATTTAATCTGATTTAATCTGGTTTTTTAAATTTTTTGTATCTATGTTATTTTATTGTTTGGCTGTTCACCGCCCTGAGTCCTTTGGGAGTAGGGCGGTATACAAATCAAATAAAACATAAAACATAAAACATCCCCTGTGCTGCAGTGATGAAGCACTTTGCCAAGGAAAGCAGAGTCTCGGCCAGGTGGAAAGCGAGATCTCGCATTGCCTCCCCGTTGGTGGCTTCTCCTTCTCCTGGATGCTCCAGGAACAGCCTGTCTCTTACCTGGCAAGAATGGACTGCCACCACAGCCTGCCCCCACCCTACCAGCTGCTCCTGGTGCTGCCGGAGAAGTGGCAGCATGAGAACCACTCTTGCTAGGGGCAAGGGGGTGGCGGCGGCAGGAGCAGTAGGCTGGGGCTTTCCTTCCTCCCTCCCCCCAGAGGCGTGGGGCTATGTGTCAGGTGTGCTTCCTTCAAAGTCCAGGAAAGAATGACCCAAACTCCATTGTTTATAGAGAAAGGTACTTTTACTAGAAGATGAAGTGAACACAACCAAAGGAAAGCAGAATCTAAGGCAATACGTGCGAAAATTGCATATAGAAAGCATCCCCTCCCACTGTACACCGTAAATCATCCAATCCAAAGGTCTCCCAGGGGTCAGGTGGAAGCACACGTCTGGCAGCGTCATCAATCAGGAATGCCACGACTGTTGGCCCGACGGCAGCTTCAAAGATACAGTCCGGTGGCTTAACTATTGATTTCGTTTTCCTCCAGCACGCTTCCCCCTCCCATGCTACCTAGCTCTCCCCCCTCCCGTTACTATAGCAGCCAAAGCAGTAAAGGCGGAAGCTGACATTCGGCCCCTCTGCAGAAGAGATGTTAGTCCTAAATAGGGAAAGAGAAAACAACAGAACACAGAAATTAGGGTTTATCAGGATATTTAGTGTGAAACAACTGAACTTTCTTTGGCGCCCGGACATCACGTTTATTCACCCATTCAGTTTGAGATAATGGGAAATGCTTCCAAGCCACCAAATACTGCACTTTACCGTGATGTTTCCTAGAATCCAAGATTTCCTTAACTGTTGTTCCCCTTCTATCAGTATGGGGACCGGAGGAGAGTCCTGGTTCAGATGCAAAGGGGACGAATGTTCCGGTTTCAGTAAGCTAATATGAAACACGGTGGATTCATCTCAAATTTTTTGGCAATTCCAATTCAATTGTGACTGTGTTGATGAGTCTAGTGATTGGGAAAGGCCCGACATACTTTGGTCCAAGCTTTTTTGATTTCTGGGAGGTCTGTAAATATTTGGTGGAAAGATAAACCATATCACCCACTTTGTAAATGTGTGCTGGGCACCTCTTTTTGTCAGCTTGGGCTTTATGTGCTTGGTGTGCGTCATCTAAAGCTTTTTGAGTTACTGCCCAAGTACCCCGTAGTTGTTCGATCCACTCAATTAAAGAGGGGTTCTGTGGGTTATCCTGTGGTAGCTCTGGGATTGGCACAAACTCTTGGACAGAGGCCACCTTAAATGGAGTGAAACCGGTGCTGCTATGTATGGAGTTATTATACGCCACCTCTGCAAATGGCAATAAGTCCACCCAGTTATCTTGCTGGTAATTTATGTAACATCTTAGGTACTGTTCTAACATGGCATTGGTTCTCTCACAAGCCCCATTTGTCTGGGGGTGGTGGGAGGAGCTTAACCCCTGGGTGGAGCCTATTAATCCTAAAAACTGTTTCCAAAAGTTGGAGGTAAATTGCACACCCCTATCCGAGATTATACATTTTGGAGCCCCATGTAATCGATAAACATGTTGAATAAATAATTTTGCAAGGGTTTTAGCTGAAGGGATTTTAGAACAAGGGATGAAATGCATTTGTTTGGAAAACAAATCCATTACTGCCTAAATGACTGTGCACCCCCCACTCTCCGGCAGGTCTACAATAAAATCCATGGATATCTCTTTCCAAGGAGCATTTGGCTTTGCCACACTCGGAAGTAAACCAGGTGGCTTCCCCGGAGGTCTGTTAGCTGAGGCACACACCGGACAGCTAGCTACATATGCCTCTATGTCCTTTTTGAGTGCAGGCCACCAGAATTGTCTTTTAATGAAATGTAGAATTTTAACAAATCCAAAGTGTCCCGCCGTCTTGGCGTCATGAGCATGCTGCAACACCGCTACTTTTAAACTGGCTGGAACATACAATTTGGCCCCAATCCAAGCTAGTCCATCGTGGAGTGTACATTCATTCGAGTGAGTTTGAAACCACTCGTCAGTCTTTAGAGCTTCTTGTAGTTTCTGAAGCAAATTGCCCGAGAGGGCTGGATCAGCCCTCATCTGTGCTCTGGTAGTTACTGGCGCTGCTAGTTGTGTCACAGGTATGATAGGCCAAACCACTTCCTCCTTGGTACTGTTGTATTGAGGCAATCTGGAAAGTGCATCCGCCATGAAGTTCTTTCCACCCAGAAGGTAGCGTAAAGTGAAATTAAAATGGTTGAAGTGTTGAGCCCAGTGAGCTTGCTTTGGTGACAGTTTACGAGGTGTTTTCAAAGCCTCCAAGTTTTTATGGTCAGTCCAAACTTCAAAAGGATGCTTAGCTCCTTCAAGAAATTGTCTCCATGTTAACAATGCCCATTGCACTGCAAAAGCTTCCTTCTCCCATATGGCCCATCTCCTTTCGGTCTCTGACAATTTGCCGGACGTATAGGCACAGGGTTGTAATTTCCCTTCTGCATTCTTCTGCAGAAGTACTGCTCCTACTGCCACGTCGCTCGTGTCAGCCTGTACTACAAAAGGCTCTTCCATGTCCAATGTTTGAGGACTGGTTCATCAGCAAACAACTGTTTCAACTTTTTGAATGCCGCCTGACAGTCCATAGTCCATTCAAGGGCTCGTGAGGGCTTTGGTCTTACTTCACCTTTTGTTTTCAGAAGATTTGTTATTGGCAGTGTGATTTTGGTGAACAAGGGGATAAACTGTCTATAGAAGTTAGCAAATCCAAGGAAAGTTTGTAGTTGTTTGCAGGTGCGTGGCGCGGCCCATTCCAATACTGCCTGAACTTTTCCAGGGTCCATCTCTATTCCCTCATGCGATATGAGATATCCAAGATAGTCAATTTTGCTTTGGTGGAACTCGCATTTAGAGAGTTTGGCATATAGTTCAGCAACCCTGAGTTTTTTCAGGACAGTTCGCACCAATTTCACATGGTCGTCCATGCTCTCAGAGTAGATAAGAAGGTCATCCAAGTAAACCAGCACCCCCTTATACAGGTGCTCATGCAGTACTTCATTAATCAATTGCATGAACACAGCAGGGGCTCCTTGTAGTCCAAAAGGGAGCACTCGAAACTGGAAACATCCCAGTGGGCCGTTTTCCATTCATCCCCCTCCTTAATTCTCACTCTGTAGTATGCCTCTCGTAAGTCCAATTTGGTGAAAATTTTCCCCTTTCCTAGATGTGCTAGCATGTCCTTCATGAGCGGCAGGGGGTAAACGTTTTCCACGCAAATAGCATTGATATTCCTATAATCAACTACCAAATGAAAGGAGCCATCTTTCTTTTCTCGGAACATTACAGGCGCCGCCACCCTTGGTCTGGCTGGTTGGATAAAACCCCGTTCTAGGTTTTTATCAATGAAGTTTTGCAATTCCCCTAGTTCTCGAGGGGTCATGGGGTAGATCTTTGGCTTAGGGAGCTTCACCCTGGGGAGTATTTCAATGGTACAGTCCGTAGCTCTGTGGGGGGCGGGTAGCACATCTGAGGCCTTTTCATTAAAAACTTCTCGGAGATCCCAATACTCCTTTGGAATCTTTTCCTCCCCTTCGATGTGGCCTATTGCCACTTCCGCCCTTTCGTGTTCTACTCCGTCCTCCAGGGGGGTTTTCTTCCCTCTCTAGTCTTGGTTTTCCAGTGCAAATGCGCAAAACCCCCGTTTTCCAGTTATCACATGGGTTCCATCTACAGAGCCAGGGCAATCCAAGTATGAGGGGTCGTTCCATGCCAGGGGCCACAATAAACCTGAGGGTCTCTACCTGATCCCTCAATTGCATTTCAATGGGTTCGGTCACAAAGCTGGCTGGGCCCCCTCCTGCCATCGATCCATCCAACTGACAGAATGCAATGGGCCTTTTTAACATTTTTAGCCTCAGGCCCATTTTCTCCACCACTTTCGGGCTGATTATGCATCTGGTGCACCCAGAGTCTAATAGGGCTAACATCTGCGCATGTGCCCCTGTGGACGGCACCCTTATTTCTATGGGGATGAGCATGGGGCCCTCAGTGTGACTCACCAGATCATCGGAGTCGGAGTCGGAGTCCGTCCCGCTGTCGTCCACGGTGGTCGGAGTTCCCAACTCATCCTGGTTTCGGGAAGCGAACTCAACGACTTCTCCTTTCAGGGCGGTTTCACGAGCTTTTGCGGGTGCTTTGTCAGCCTTCTTTGGTCCCGAGCCGGTAGATTTTGGCACTGGCTTTGAGAAACATTTGGCAGCCCAATGGCCTTCCTTTCCACATTTGAAACATGTGAAAGGCTTTGATTTTGGTTTGAATTCCGCTCTCCCCGCGCCTGCCTTTGACACTCCTTTGCAGTAGAAGGGGGATGACGGGTCCCCTGCATGGTCCCCTCGGAGTTGGCTTCAGGCCAGCTCGATTTCCACATCCTCAGCTACTACGTATCAACTCTGCAAGTCTTCAGGGACCCCCTGTGCTCTACAGTCTTTGTATATGTCTTCATTCAGTCCGTCTTTGAAACTCTCCAGTAGGGCCGCTTCTGACCACCCTGTCATGTAGGGTGCCAGTTCGCGAAATTCTTGGGTGTATTCTGTCACCGATCTCCGGCCCTGCTGGATACCCTTCATTCTTAGTCTCGCTTTCCGCTCAGCTAGGTGGTCTTCAAACCACCTCCTAAGAGCCCCCATGAACAGGTTGTAATTCCTCAGCAAGGGAGAGTTATTATTGTGGAGGACCACCATCCATTCAGCTGCTACTCCCTCTAAGACATTCGTGATGCATCTCACTCGTGTCGCATCTGATAAGTAGTCCTCCCCCCAGTCCTGCATGTGATTCCACACTTGGGTCAAGAAAAGCCCCAAGGTCTTCGAGTTCCCATCATATTTTCCAGTTAGGGTGGGAATTTTTGGCTTTTTGCATCTGCAGGGTGAGGCCTGCAAGGTTGGGGGTCCCTGGGCTGCTGTATCCCTCGCTTGTGCTCCAGAAGCCTGAGATGTTTCTTTCCCAGCTTCCTCTTCCTCTCCCCCACAGGCTGTCTCTTCTGGATCCAGTCTGGGGTAGTCTCCTCCCTTCCCCACAGGGAATACATAAGACTCACGGTTTTTCCGGCTTTCCTCGGCATCACGGAGGAGTTGCATCGCCTGAGCAATCATGAAGCTCTCCTTTTGCTCTTGCAGCCACACCACCTCTCCCTTACGAGGTCTGGAGCTGGTTACTCCTTGGGGGGTCCTCTCCAGGTCCTGCAACCTTCCTACTCCCCTCGACCATCTAGCTTCCTCTGGCCCCTCTCTCAGCCGAATTTTTTCCATCCATTCTGCAGCTTCCTTCTCCACTTGAAGTGAAGTTATAGTAGAGCCCGTAGCTCCCATCTGGTCTCCTTCACTCTCTTGGTCAGACATGTTTTGGGTTCAGCCCCCTCGGTGTTTATCCGGGATGGCTGGAGATGAGATTCTGCTTAATGTCAGGTGTGTTTCCTTCAAAGTCCAGGAAAGAATGACCCAAACTCCATTGTTTATAGAGAAAGGTACTTTTACTAGAAGATGAAGTGAATGCAACCAAAGGAAAGCAGAATCTAAGGCAATACGCGTGAAAATTGCATATAGAAAGCATCCCTTCCCACTGTCCACCATAAACCATCCAATCCAAAGGTCTCCCAGGGGTCAGGTGGAAGCACATGTCTGGCAGTGTCATCAATCAGGAATGCCACGACCGTTGGCCCAAAGGCAGCTTCAATGATACAGTCCGGTGGCTTAACTATCGGTTTCGTTTTCCTCCAGCATGCTTCCCCCCCCATGCTACCTAGCTCTCCCCCCTCCCGTTACTATGGCAGCCAAACCAGTAAAGGCAGAAGCCCTCTCGGGTGGGGAGACAGGGAAGCCCCCGACCACCCTCAGAATAACAAGTTTCCAGGACAAAATGAGGCACGCCGGGGGGGGGGCTAAGTGCATGTGCTGGGCGCACATGCGCAATGTGGGGTGCATGCACAGGGTGAGCACAGGGGGAGTCGTGTGCATATACGCATATGGGAGGGTTTGCATTGCATTTTGGGTGCTGGCACGCGCGCGAGCTTTTGCACGCATACATACACACTTCTTGCACGCCACGAGAAAAATATTCACCATTACTTGGCTAGTAGATAGATAGACATTTTGCATCAATATTTCTGTGGATTTTAATTACAAGGAAAAGTGTCATATCCCTATCGTGATAGTGCCATTCAAGTGGGGAGGGGACCCCAGATCCTTTTACTCACTTATTGCTCTCATCCTGTTTTCCTATATATCCTGTATTTCCCTAGTTTATAACTTTTACCCTGTCACCTATTCTGCCCTGTGGTTTGATTTACCTTGTGGGATGTACAAGGTGGGAGGGCCATCTGTTTTCTTTCAGTTTGGAAGCCTCACGGAAGAAACACATGGGAACAAATCCTTATCTCTTTCTCAGGACAACCATTTCCACAACATCTTTGCACATGTGGATTGGCTAATTCAACATCAAACTGTGAGGAGGGGTTTCTAACCACTTTATCCTAATGGAATTGCCTGGGGGAAACTCAGACCCTGCTTTGCTTTTGTCTTGCAATCACTCCCTTTCAATAAAAGGTTCCTTTTGAAATGCTGCTGTCTCAAGAGTCCATACTTTCTTGATTGGGGAGTAGAGGCAAGACCTTACAAAAACTGTGTATCTGTCAGTGTGTATCTGTCAGTGAGAGAGAGCAGGATGTGGCAAACATCTGTTTTAGGTGTAAGACAAAATTATGTTGGCTTCCCTCCTGCATATGGCAAGCTACTTAAATGGGTTTGATTGCAATGTAATTTCAGCAGCTTAACCACTAGAGATGATGGAATGCAACTTTGTTAAATAGAACAGGACAGAACACAGAGCTGACAATTTGTCTGGAGGTTAATCTAACTTCAGCAAAGGTTTGTGGATCTGAACTATCTATTAATAGTTCATATAATATTAATACTATATTAATAGTATTAATAGGAAAGGAAATGTTTGATTTACATTTTTAAAAAACATACCACTAGAAATCATAGAGATAAAAATACTTTTGGAGAAGATCAAAGATGATGATGATGATGGCTGTTTCTAGTCCGTGTAGGTTGGGGGGGGGGAATTACTCCCAAGGCATGGGTTCTTCATGAAACCAGTGGTGGGATTCAAATAATTTAATAACTGGTTCCCTGCCCTAATGATTGGCTGGGTGCGGTGTGGTTGGGTGGTCATGTGACTGGGTGGGTGTGGCCAAAATGGGTGTGGATGGGGTGGCATCATGTAGCCAGTTCAACATCGCTCATGTCGCCTCTGGTGGTCCAGGCAGGTCTGGGGTGATCTATTATCTCCAGCAGAGGAAGGCGAGACCAGGGTGAGAGCCAAACCTTTGTCCTCTAGAGGAGGCTCACTGTCTCTCTCAGGCCACGCAAAGGACCGCCGGACAGCAGTGCAGGCTGCCCAAACCCCTGGGCAGTGGAGATCAAGAGCCCAGCCTGGCCCTCAAGCTTCCAGGGCATTGGGACCCCACAGCTCAGCCCCGCTTCCCTGAGGGGTGCCCAACCCTGCTTACCTCCTGCTCAAGGCTGCTGCTGTTGTGCTCGCTCTCCTTGGGCACATTGCTCAAGGTATATGCAGGATGGCAAAATGTGTGGGTCAGAAGGAGGCCCACTCCCTCTCCATGCAAGGAGATCCGGCTTTGTAACCAAAGCATCCTCAGCAGTAGGATGGGAGACCACCAGGAAAGGTTAGGAGGAGGGGACAAGGGGACAGCAAAAGGGCAGTAGGGCTGCTAATGGCCAAGTGCTGAGGCAGGATTTCCCTCAGAATCTGACTTCCTCTCATTATAATGTCCTTCTCTCCCTCCCTCCCTCCCTCCCTCCTTCCTCCCTCTCTTCCTTCCCTCCCTCCCTCACTTCTTTTTGCTTCCCTCTTCATTTTCCTTTCTTTCTTCTTTCTTTTCCTCTGTCCTTGTTTTCCCTTCCTTGCTCTCTTTCCTTCTTTTTCTTTCTTTCCTGTCCCTTCTTGGATGCTGAAATGCAAAAGGGGAAAAATTTCTTGATGCCTCTTTGCCTTATGATCAAATGCCACTTTTGCTAATAGTTTGTGGTCAAAGACTGAGAACAAACAAGGCTCAGTTTATCCTATGCTTGCATTTAGTGGGAGAGTCCACAGACAACAGCAAAAGTGCCAAAATGTTGGCTGTGATAGTTGATCAGAGCTCCCCTGTTTTTTATGTACAAGAGCTTTAGCATTTTGGAACAGAGGTAAATTAGTTGCTTTTCTATTAATATATAATCCTTAAAAGGGCTCTCCTGTAGGCAGTGGTGGGATTCTGCCAGTTCTAGGTGGTTCGGCTGAATCATTTGTTAAATTGCTGGCTTGTCCTGCCCCTTGCCCCTCCCCTCCACACCACTATTTATTGGCCTCGGCCCTAACAGCACACAAACTGTTTGTTAAACTGCTGGCTCTCCCACCCCTCCCCACCACTATTTATTGCCAATAAATAGTGGTGGGTGGGGTGGGGTGGGGCGGGATGAGGGGCGGGTGAGCCAGCAATTTAACAAACGGTTCGGTGTCTTTTTGTAATTTATTGGCCTCGCAGTACACCAAACCGTTTGTTAAATTGCTGGCTCGCCTGCTCCTTGCCCAGCCCCCCACTATTTATTGGCCTCGCTCGCAGTGTTGCACAGCCTGCAGTAATCCATATGCATAAAAGGATACAGCAATAGAGAGGGATGAAGGAAGGGAAGGGAAATTAGAGTAGGAGTGAGGGTAAGAGAGAGAGGAAGAGAGGAGGAGAAGGAAAAAGGAAGAAGAGGGTGGGGGGAAGAGAAAGTAAGAAGGAAAGAAAAGAGAGAGGTGGTAGGTTTGAGGAGAAAGATTGCTGTACAATAAAAAAGATGAAAGAGAAGAAAGCCAACCCCAAACAAATATAAAGATATTAAGATAAAGAATGAATTGTTAAACTTTAAAGAATAAAAGAGAACAAATATGAATAAATAACAATAATTAGAAACACACATACAAACATACTGTTGGAAGAAACATCCTTCTAGGTTCTGCTCCAAGCGGGGAAACAGACACTGGAAACATGGAGACTGCTTGGAAAGATGGTTTAATGGTGGACAGGATCACATGGCTTGAGTTCCTGAACAGAAAAGGGCAGATACAGAAAATCCTCGGGTTTTTATGCTCTCCCTGGCTCTGCATTTCTTGGGGCCCCGAAAGAGCATCCTGATTGGTTGTCAGACTCGCAGGGGGTGGGGGCCTTGCTGGCTGATGGTCACATGTGCTTCCCAGGTCACATGTGGTGAGTTTCTGCTGCTATTGTGTAGAGGGCTAATCCTATCTTTGGCAATTCCTACTATGGCTCTGCCTGAAGGAGGTAGATCTTTGTTAGGTAGAATAGACTGGCCCAGGCCTTAATGGCCCATTGACAAAGGGTGGGGGGCAGGAAGGTGGGAACTGCTTTGTCTGTAAAATATGCTTCTCATATTTCTCATCCTGGGAAATATAATATTCTGCCTTTTTCATATTTCCTAAAATATTTCACTCTTCCAGGAAAGGGGTGGGTGCTAACTTCCTACAATACAATGTATTTTCTTTGAACAGAGTATTTGGCCGGTTCACAAATTTAAACAGTGTTTAGTCATTTCAATTAAATTTACAATTTCTATATTTCCTTTTTGCCATATTTATTCCTCATCTATTTTTTTAAAAAAACAATATTACCCTTCATCCTCATCTCTAATCTTAATCAAATTCAATTTTTCCCTTCTATTCTATATTATACCCCTTCCCATTGTCATCTATTTTTATATCCATCCTCACATTGGTTAATTTTGTAATTATGTAATACAGTTGTTTAATACAAATTCAAAATTTTAATATAAATCAATTAAATAAATAAATAAATAAATAAATAAATAAATAATTTTATTTCTATACCGCCCTTCTCCCGAAGGACTCAGGGCGGTGTACAGCCAATTTAAAAACACAACACACAACAATAATTAAAAATTAAAATAATTACATAGATTTGGCCGATTTAAAACCCCAAACATCTAAAATACCCCAATTAAAATTATTAAGTTGATAGCCCTGCCTGGCGGAACAACAGGGTCTTCAGTGCGCAACGAAACACTCGGAGATCGGAGATCTTGCGTATTTCCGGGGGCAGTTCATTCCACAGGGCTGGAGCTCCCACAGAAAAGGCCCTCCCCCTGGGTGTCGCCAGCCGACATAACTTGGCTGATGGCACCCTGAGGAGACCCTCTCTGTGGGAGCGGACTGGTCGGTGGGAGGCTATTGGTGGCAGAAGACGGTCTCGAAGGTACCCGGGTCCTATGCCATGGAGCGCTTTAAAGGTGGTAACCAACACCTTGAATCGCACCCGGAAGACCACTGGGAGCCAGTGCAGCTCGCGCAGGAGGGGTGTCACGCGGGCACAACGAGTTGCGCCCATAACCACCCGCGCGGCCGCATTCTGGACCAGTTGGAGCCTCCGAGTGCTCTTCAAGGGGAGCCCCATGTAGAGAGCATTACAATAGTCCAGCCGGGAGGTGACAAGGGCATGAGTGACCGTGCGCAAGGCGTCCCGGTCCAGAAAGGGCTGCAACTGGCGGATCAGGCGAACCTGATAAAAGGCCCCCCTGGCCACGGCCGTCATATGCTCCCCATGTGAGATGCCTCGAGGTCGACCTCTGCCCCCCTGCCAACACGAACTGCGAGCGGTCGGAGAGGAAGGAGGAGAACCACCGCAGAACGGTGCCCCCTATTCCTAACCCTCTTAACCGCCGCAGCATGATACCATGGTCGATGGTATCAAAAGCCGCTGAGAGATCTAATAGGACTAGGACAGAGGAGCAACCCCTGTCCCGAGCCCTCCAGAGATCATCCACCAACGCGACCAATGCCGTTTCTGTGCTGTGCCCCCACCTGAAGCCCGACTGGCACGGGTCTAGATAGATAGCTTCATCCAGGTGCCCGGGCAGTTGTCGTGCCACCACACTATCAACAACCTTCGCCACAAAACGAAGGTTGGAGACCGGACGGTAGTTAACTAATTCAGCCGGGTCCAGGGAAGGCTTCTTGAGGAGGGGCCTCACCACCGCCTCTTTCAAGGCGGCGGGAAAGGCACCCTCACTCAGAGAAGCAGTTATAATCCCCTGGAGCCAGCCTCGTGTAACCTCCCGGGAGGCCAGTACCAACCAGGAGGGACACGGGTCCAATAAACATGTGGCGGCACTAATCCTACCCAGAACCCTGTCCACATCTTCGGGAGCCACAGGATCAAACTCCTCCCAGATAATATTCTCAAGGCCTGCCCCTGTCTCCTCCCCTGGACTCATCCAATCGGAGTCCAAGCCATCCCGAATCCGAGCGACTTTATCATGCAGGAATTGCACAAAATCCTCAGCGCGGCCTTGCAAGGGATCTTCCCGCACTCCCCCCCGAAGAAGGGAGTGGGTCACCCTAAACAGGGCGGCTGGGCGGTTCTCTGCAGATGCGATAAGAGCGGAAAAATGGTTAGATTTCGCCGCTTTTATCGCCACTAGGTAGGTCTTGATATAAGACCTCACCTGTGTCCGGTCGGAATCAGATTGACTAGTCCTCCAAATGCTCTCTAGGCGTCTTTTCCGACGCTTCATCTCTCTCAGCTCCTCAGAGAACCAAGGAGCCAATTGAGATCGGCATCGGGTCAGAGGCCACAAAGGCACGACGCGGTCCAAAGCTCCGGTGGCCGCACTCTCCCAGGCGGCCACCAGCTCTTCAGTCGAGTCGTGTGCCAGAGTCTCAGGAAACGGCCCAAGCTCCGTCAGGAACCTTTCGGGGTCCATCAGGCGCCTGGGACGGAACCATTTGGTCGGTTCCGTCTCCCTGCGGCGGGGGAAAGCGGTAGGAAAGTCCAAGTGAAGGAGCGAATGATCTGTCCATGACAAGGGTTTGATGTCTAGGTCCCCTCTACCAAGATCATTCAACCACTGACCAGAGACAAAAATCAGGTCCAGAGTGTGTCCCCCTATGTGAGTCGGGCGTTGAACTAACTGGGTCAGGTCCATGGCCGTCATGGAAGCCATGAACTCCCGAGCCGCCTCTGACGCCTCACCCGCAGACGGAAGGTTGAAATCCCCCATGACAATAAGTCTGGGGGTGTCAACCGCCACCCCGGCAATGACGTCGAGTAGCTCGGGCAGGGTCGCTGCCACGTGGCAGGGAGCCAGGTACGCAGTCAGCAAACCCATCTGCACCCCACGGCCCCACTTCACAAAGAGGGACTCACATCCGGCTATCTGAGGAACAGTGGTCTCCCTCGGACAAAGACTCTCCCTAATAATCACCGCCACTCCCCCACCCCTCCCCTGGGCCCTTGGCTGATGAAATGCACAGAAACCTGGTGGGCACATTTCAACGAGGGGGACCCCCCCTCTTGGCCCAACCAGGTCTCCGTAATACCTGCCAGGTCCGCACCCCCCTCTAAAATAAGATCACAAATGAGGGGGGCTTTATTAACAACCGACCTGGCATTACACAACATCAGCCGCGGACCCTGGGCCTGAGACTCTGCACAACCCAGGACACGAGTCGCGCATTGGGGGCCGGGGTGCGTAATTACTTGTAAACAGCGTGTGCGCACCCCCAGCACATGATATGGCCCCCTGCGCCCGTCATACCTGCCCCTCCCACTCATTGTTTCAATTACACAGCCCTTCCTATCGTCCCCCTGCTCCCCGGTTAAATTTCCTTTCACGACCCCTCTGTTGCAGCCAATCGACCCATCACCCCGCTCAGTTGCTATCTGAACCCCCCCGGGTCCACTTTTACAACCCCCTCCCTTCCTCCCGGGTCCCCTTAAAATTTTGGTTAAAAATTTAGCTAAAAAACCCCTCAACCCCCTTCTCGCACCATGCCACCTCTCGGGGTTCCAAAGCCCGTCATTAAGGTAGGCCCTCGATAGAGTGGAGGGCCAAACCTGCGAGAGGGGGGAGTCTCGCAGTGCACATAGCTCCGCCGCCGAGTACATCAAGTAAAATCAGAATGGGAAGACAGTTTGGTAGGGTCCACAGAGTCCTAGGACAGAAGGTCTTTTTATAAGCAGCAACCCGGAATCCCTTGCTCTCTCACAGCAGCGGAAGGAGTTGGTTTATACAGTCAGCGGGAGAAAAGTTTTTCCCAGCCACCCTCTCACAGTGGTTGGCCAGATGTCCAAAGGCAAGGAATTTGATGGTATCATCCCTTCTGATAAAAGATGGTTCAAACAGCCAACTTCCCTCAGGGTCCACAAAATACTGTCCAAGTCCCCATCTGCCGGGAGTTTCGATGGAAGTAATTAATATGATTTGATTTGAAGCGGGGTACAAATAAAGCTGCCCAGTAGTTGCCCAGTAATTCCGTAGGAGGATAGATGTATACACAAGGGAGAGGAGAGGGTGAGGGGGGGGAGGAAGGCTGACTCCCAGGCCGATAACAGAGCCAGAAAGGGGGGGAGGAGGGGGAGGAGAGGCCACCCATGGAGGCCCCATCCCAGAGCCATCCACCGGACTCTCCAACCCCAGATCTTTCCATCCCCTCGTCATTTGAGCCATATCATGCCTCCGTTGGCGACCTCCGCTTCGCCTCTCCGCCAGCATCGAATGTCCAACAACCTCCACCTCACCCTTTTTCGCAGCCATCTTTATCCAGCTAAACATCCCCTCCCAATCGCTGCGCAGCGGCTGCCATTGCCGCTGCAACTCTGCAACTCCACCGCCAGTGCCAGAACGCCCTCAGTCCACCATCGGCACCATTGGTCCTGCCACGTCGTCGCCGCTGTTCTGACAGCCGCCGACCAGCGAGTGGGGAAGAAGCCGGCATCGCTGCAGCCAATTTCCCTAATCCTCCTCACGGGGCGCCTCGCGGCGCGCCTCGCGGCGTCCTGCAGCCTCCCGCGGCGTTCTTCTTTGCCTTCCCCTCACCCAAGCATTCCGGAGGGCGAAAAAGCCCGGAAACTCTCCCGGGCGGGGGTGGGGCTGCCGATGGTACTGACAGCCCCAGGAGACCCCGAAACCCCCAAAATGCTGCCCGTCCTGACAGCAACTCAGGCCGGCATCGCCATGTTAGAGCATGATATAACTATCTTTTTTGTATATTAATCAATATGAACATGAATATTCCAATTATTTCCATGCAATCCAATTTCTTACAAATCAATTAATTATATTTACCAACAATAATAAACCAAATAATTTCTCCCATGTATTCCTCCAAACCACAACTTAATCATTTCTGCTTTCAACACAATATACAATTAATAGTATCTCAATTATTACAATTCCCTAGTTAAATAGAGCTTTTTTTTCTTTTGTGTTTTAAAAACTTGAACTCTCCTCTTTTGCCCTAAATTTCCCATTGTTTGCACCTACCTTTTTTGGTGAGGAAAAAGAAAAGAAATCTGCCTAATTTTCCAACGTTGGAGAAAACAGCAAAGCCAACAGCCTGTTTTACTTTCAGTTTCCTTTTGAGCTTGGTTTGCACAAGGAGAAAAAAAAATCTGCTCGAGCAATTTAGCAAGCAGCAAGAGCCCTGTGCAAAACAGCTGAGAGCAAATCAGCTGAGAGTGGGGAAGCCGAGCTAATCAACGTGCTAATTAACCTATGCGGAAGCTGTAGGGGGCTGTTTTGTCTATTTTTGCAGGCATCGGTCTACTCTTTTTGTTTTCTTTTAACACAGAACAGCTGTAGGGTGGCCCTTTGAAGCCCCGCAGCAAGAGTTTAAACAGTTTTTTTCCCTCTAGCCATCAGCTGGGACTCAGGAGGCAGAATGAAAAATCGGGACTTTTTTAAAATGCTGCGGGACACAGGACAAATTGCTAAAAATCGGGACTGTCCCGCCAAAAGTGGGACGTCTGGTCACCTTACCCTGTAGGCCTGTGCCTGCCTCCCACCTAGGCAGCAGCAGCCTACCTACCCCGGTTGTATCACCTTGCCCTGCAGCCGGCCTGAACGCCCGCCTCAGACTGCTTCTGACTGCTGCAGCAGGTTATTTTTATTTAATTAATTTAATTAAGAATGCTGCAATGGGCATAAATGATGACCGGTCAAAAGTGCGAGGACCTGTCAGAAATCACTTTTTTCAGCCCTCTAAGTAATCCCTATGTGCATATGGACTACTCAGAGGGCTGAAAAAGTTATTTTTGACCGGTCCTCGCACTTTTGACCGGTCCACGCACTTAGGACTGTCCTCACATTTTACGTTTTGTGCCCTATCTTGTCACCATGGTGAAGAGAAGCAGTTGTGAAATGAGTGACATGGTTGTTAAGAATGCTGCACGGGCATAAATGTGAGGACCGGTCATAAGTGTGAGGACCAGTCAGAAATGACTTTTTTCAGCCCTCTGAGTAGTCCCTATGCACGCCCACCCAGGCACATGACCAGCTAGCTACGTTCAGCTGGTCAGATGACCACAAGCCACACCCCCAACTAAGCCAGCCCCACAGAACCGGTTGTTTAAAAAATTGAATCCCACCATTGCCTGTAGGGAACCTGCCATGGTCTAATTCAGACTGGAAATATAGCAAAGGAAAATATTTTCCCCACTCTGCTTTGTCCTGTTTTCCCCACTGGAAATGGTTATTTGTAACACACAAGGAGGGGATACTTTCCTAAGAGCTCACAATGTATATCATGTCCACAGGACATTGAATAAATCATGTCCACAGTATTTCGCTGGTCTATTAATTTAGTCAGTATGTTAAAAAATGAAATAAGATTGGTTTGGCATGATCTGTTTTTAACAAACGCATGCTGATTTATAGTTATTACTTTGCTTGTTTCTAGATGTTGGCAGATCTGTTTTTTTATTATCTTTTCCAATATCTTCCCAAGTATTGATGTTAGGCTGATTGGTCTGTAGTTTCCTGGGTCTGTTCCCCCCCCCCTCTTTTTTTTTTTTGAAGATGGGAATCACATCAGCTCTTTTCCAGTCCTCTGGTAGTTCCCTGGTGCTCCAGGATTTTTGAAAGATGTGGTACAATGGTTCTGAGATGACATCGGCCAGCTCCTTTAGAACTCTGGGTTGTAATCCATCAGATCCTGGTGATTTGTATTCATCAAGATCAGACAGGTGTTTTCTTACCATTCTTTTTCCTTATTTCCTTATTATTATTGTTGTTTTGTGAACAGCTATTTCATTCTGAAGAATCAGGGCTTCTTTGTTGTTATTTCTTATACCAAATTACCCACACATGTCCCATATAAACCTTAATTTATCTATACATAAAAATTAATTGAAGGTGTGGCAATTTCAAAACCTCTTTCCCCTAATTATATAAATAGTTCTCATGAGAGTTTGATTAGAAAGTGATTTTTATTCCCAAAATATTAAAATGTGTCTTGCAGCTTGTAATGCTGACAAAACAACTGAATTATGACTAATACCAGACTAATACCAAAATCTGTGCAACATTTAGAGGCCAAGGTAACAACTTTCTAATTGGGTTCATAATGTTTTTTTTAAATAAATCACTTGAAATCCAAGAAGGAATAGAAATTAAAATAGAAGCCTGGTAATATAATTGAAACTTCAGAAAATTGAAGACTTATCACAATAAAAGAGTCATAAACTGATAAGAAAAACAGAGTGGTCTAACTAACCCATAAAAAAGTTCTCAATATCTTATTACTCTATTTCAAATACTTTAAAAGTATTCATAAAAAAAATCTCTCTAAGAATAAGGAGTTTCAAAAGTCATGCCCCATGGATAATTTATTACATGAATTACATTTTCAAATTGGTGCCATTTTCTTTTAAATATTGCTTTACGTTTGATGCATGGCATTGGAACATTTCTAGGAAAATTTTCTTTGGAACATTTTCTTTGGAAAAAACCAAAACATTGAGATTGGCCTACTGGGCATGAGTTTTGTACAACCTGCATATCAGTCTTGGAATAGTTCATTTTGATAATAATTATTGAGATAAATTATAAAATAAAAAAATTCTAATGTGCTATCACAATATTTAAATGAATCTATGGAAAATAAAACTTTTTTTTTCAAATATCCTTATAGAAAATATACTATACACTCCCTATTGGCGATGAAAATGGACAATTGACTTCAAGTCAAACTCAAATCCTTGTGACTTGCATTGGGACATCTGTGCATGGTAGTCTAGCTCTAAAGGCATATATTAATGGCTGGGTTCAGACATTACATTAACTAGAATTTAATATAATTCAGGTTTATGGAACAGGTTAGTATGACATGATTCAAAGAAACAAAATAAGATTCACCACTGTATTTCCTGAATTTAAACAAACTTGTGTGATACAGTGTGTTTTATCATTTATTATACTTTAATATTTGAACCCAAGCCACTGTTTACAAGCAGCTATAGGCCAAGTAGAAGGGTGTTCAGACAGAGTCAAAAAAGTCAAGATGGAAAACCCAACTTTGTGAGTGAAATCCTGCCCTTTTTTCATTTGTGTACATGCATGGCTTATGTTGCAAAGAAACAAGTTTTTGACAAATGGTATATGTATGGAAGCTGCCATCTTGACTTTTCGACACATGCATAGATACATAGTGCCACACAATTTTGACACCATGATGACTGACATGTTTACTCTTGTGGATTTGTTCTCTGTAAGGTGAAAATGACGAGCTTTCTAAAAGTAGCCTAAAGTGGTCTGATGATGTATTTTTCCTACATGACTGTGCTAATAAACCCTAAAATAAGTTGGTTACATCTGAATTGTACTCAAGATCATAAAAGGCTGGCCTAAAACACTTAAAACACTGCTGACAGATATATGTTTAGAAATGCTCTGTACTTACACCTTCTTATTTGGATACTTATTTTTTTAGTATGTTACAACCTTCTATCCACCTTCTTCTTTCAGAGATGCTGTAGCTTGAATTAATCCATCTTTGTCCATTTAATTATTATACATATTTGCATGAATATAAATCAAGATTGTTGAGGAAAAACATATGCAATGTTACTACTAAATCTTCTAGGGGTGGGTTCTACTTACCTTTACTACCGGTTTGCATTGCGCCCACACACGCTCTTCTGCGCCCACGCAGATTACATATGATGACATCCAAGTCAGTGGGCGGTGAGCCTCCCACCGGTTTTACTACCAGTTCTTGTGAACCTTCACAAGAGTATCTTCATATTATGATTGTCTGCCTTTAATATGGGCAGGGAAGGAATGGAGTGGAATTATCATCATACCCAGTTATTTCATTCTAACATCTGATGATCCATAGCAACACTGATTTTACATAGAGATAGATAAATATGAGGGAAAGAGATTTGCTGCTGTTTACCAGTGAAATATAGATTTTTTAAATAAACATATCACAAGTCTGCATTTATATGAGACATAAATAATCAAAATGTCAGGTGTTGAAAAGGTGAACATTCTGAAAAAATGATTTATAGTCCTATATCTTATCCAAGAAAATGCCCAAATTATGTTATAGAATAGATAAGTACTATCAAAATAACAGAGGGCAGAAAAAGTGTCAGGATATATTTAGGTCTGCCTCCTATCTCTTTATCTTGGTGCCCTGTTATTGACCTTCATTTTTCAATTAACATCCATCCCGAAGAGAGGCTGCTTAGAAAAGCTAGCTTTTCTATTTAACTCTTGCAAGTTGTGACATAAGAAATTGTTTGGTTTAGCCCCAATCAGATCATTAATTTCTTCTTTTATCATAGCAAGACTCATTGCTTGCTAGACACATAATCCTTTTTAATATGCAATCTTCCTTTGCTGATGCTTAATTTAAGCAATACTTGGCATGGGGTTGGGGGGTTTGCAGGTTTGTAAAAATCTTCCTAATAAAAGGAACCCTTTGTGAGTCCAATTCTATTTGCCATTTGGCCATGCCTGGCAGATTGAATATACAGCCACCCACTGAGGGTGTATTTGGGGACACTGTCTTCATAAACTTTCTTCAAAGTTTGTTTCTATCCTAGTGAGTCTCTTGGTATTCCTGTTTTTGGGTATCTGTCCTGCAAATACTAAATGAAACAATGATGTACAAATTAGCAGCAACATTTGGTTTCATGATTTTATTTTCCTATGTTATATATGCCAGAAAATTTATTCCATAATTTATTATATTGTTTGGAAAACAAATTGACCAATCTGTAAAATTAATCAAATGGCCATATGGCCATAAGACAGTGTTCAAGAAACAGTGGAGGAACAGGGCACACTGTTGCTGAACTTCCAATGGCTATTTTTGGATAAAGAAACTATTATGTCAAATTGCATCATGGGCAAGTGTAACATACTTGTTAAGATGTGGGACAGGAGGCAGGGAAACACAAGTTCCAATTCACCCTCAGCTGCAGTTGAGTTTGTGTCATTCAGATCTTCTCAGCGAAGCCTACTCTACAAATTTACTTTTCTGGGGGAAAATAGAGCTTTGCTGCCTTTTGCTCCTCAATAGAAGGCAAGTGGAAGTACATACATTCAAACATATATAATAGCAGTTCAATTCTTATCCTCTGAGACTTGAAAGGATAAAGGTTTGTTTTTCTTTCTTTTTAACTTTGTGAATGGCTACTACTACCAAGCCATCTTCACCACTTCTTCTATATTTAATGGTTATTTGAACATTATTTTTCTATACATCGCTATGCACTGCTTATTTCTCTCTTCCTTCCTTTGTACCGCTGCTTTTGTACATATGTGTCTCTGGGCAGCTCTCACGAATTAAAAACAGCAAAAATAAAAATTTAGTAAAAACATACAACCATATTAAAATCATAATTAAAAACTATTAACTGCAGCCCCTTCTGAATTCCTTGAGACCTACATCTGAGAATAATTTGAAGGCTCAGCAACAAAAAGGAGTCTTTGAGGAGATTCACAACATCACAGAGATGTTGCTCCTTAACCATTTATGAATCTGATCTACGGTGTGTGTGCTGTGCATCAGTTGCAAATAAGTGCATCCTGCTGTCCTCCAAAATCAAAACAAAAGAAAAATACATTAGCAAAAGAACAGTATTTAGAGTATTCCCTGAACCCCAATATTTGGTTAGATGTGGTTCTTAGAGCTTTTGAATTCTCTATCACCAGCAAAGGTCCACAACAAAAAAGCCAATTTACTCTCTATATTGGACTGAAGGATTTTTTTCGTGTTTATTTCCTTTTACATTTTAACAAATTTGAGACACACATACTCTCTCACACACACACACAATATGCCCAAATATGCATTAGATGATAATGCAGTACCTGTGCACTGCAGTATGGTCCAAGGTTGCCTTGGCAACCAGTGGAAAAGGGTTTTGAAGAGTGTGCAAGAGCAGAACTAATGAAAATGAGCATCCAGAGAGTTTCTTCTCCAGGTGGGTAAAAGAGACTCCCTGCTGGGTCTCTTGCCCAGCCTGCTTTGAAATAGCTAGTTGTAATTTTCAGAAAAACAAGCCAAGCCCACTACCTCTCTTTCTCTCAAAAGAAGGCAGCTGCTGATTAAAAGTTCTGAGATGATGCTTTGATGCTTCTGATTTGCAAGTTTCTTTATGAATCCAAATTAAACCACCAAGATACATATTTTTTTACACCCCAAAACTACTATTATGGAAACGTTTGTTGTTGCTACCTCCACCAACTTTTTATAATATCTAATCTCCCTCATGTGCATCTGGGCCAGATGGCAATTTGGTAGCCAAAAAGACAATCCCTCCCTTTTGCCAAAGAAGTTAGGCACTCTCACCATCAATATGTAGATGTACATGGCTCTCAATATAAAATTCATATGATATTGAAGCATACAAAAGAATATTGCCAATCATGAATAAGCCAATATTCTTAAGATTCTTGCACATAGTCAGGGCAATAGGTGTCCATGCAGATATTTTCCCATTTTGATATTACGAAAATGTATCTTGTATTGTATACAAGAAGAAAAAAAATTATTGTATGAGGGTAACTTGGAGAGAGTGATCTAAATTTAATGAGTTAGTTGGAATTTTATTGGTCTGAAAGTGAACTTTAAAGTATGTATGTTAACAAAGATGTATTAGACTGTTTTTATTTTAGAAATATTTTTTAAAGAAAAGCTTAGTGTTTTAAAATGGATGAAAAAAAGTATTTTTCCCTTTAAGGTTAAAGAATCTGAAAGAATACTGTGAATTTTGTTAATATAGCTAGAAATACACATTATTTCAACAGCAAGGAAGGTAAAGCAGAAATTGTTAAATTGATTGTTCTATTCAAAGACGAAAATATATTTATGTTTCTTATTTGAATATCATTTCTGGATTTTGTGCTTGTGATGAAAAAAATGAAACTTTGACTTTGGTTTTGCTGATTAGATATATTTGTTGTTATAGAAATTGCTAGTTATATACTAATGTGTAAAAGTAAAAAGTTGAGGCTGTAATGTTATCTTGTACTGTGCTAAAAAGAGTCATGTCAACCCTTCTACTTTCTTCCCTTGTACCTCATATTTTCTTTCACCCTTTCTCCCCCCTCTTAATTTCCTATTTTTATTTTTCTTTGTATTTTATAAATTGATAAAACAATAAAAGTCAAAGGGAAAAAGGATATTATGGAAATGTATAGAGGGACAAGGAGGCAAAAATCTTTGCATGTGTCATAGTATCATTGCACATGTGTGTAAATTTTATAATTCACATCATATGTGTGATGATGCCATGAAAAATCAGATATCATAAATCACTGGACATGTATTGGAAACTTATGTACATTGTGGGATAATAGATGTGCATCCACTCATTGATCCAATATTGGAGGGATATTGGGTTACAATCGGATTAAGTGTGAGCATGGTGCTTGGTAGGAAATCGTTTCAGAAAAAGGAAAAGATAGAATACTTCAAATCATCTTTTCACTCAATGGTTGGGCAACTCATAGATCATGGACTGCATGCAATTTCCCCTCCCCAGATTTTGGGAGGCTAATAAAGTACCAGAGAGTCATAAAAAGCTTGCAGGCAGGCAAGGGCAACCCAAGAGGGATCAAAAGACCTGCTGCTTTTGTGTGTACAAAGGAGTGGGGCTTTGATCATGCAGCTATAGCTGCCATCTTGTGTCCTTTGGATCCTCTCCTTGCCCCTGCATGCATGCTTAGATAGATACTTGCATACTTTGCCTCCCAAGGCTCTGGAGAGAAACAAGCCTTTTAAAATAAAATATTGTAGAATCCATTTGTTTTCTCTGTTTGATCTTCATGATTACTGGCAGATTTTCAAAACCATTTTAGTGACTTTCATGTATTCTCTACTAAGTGGCAATGCTGAGTCTAAAAATCAACTGCATTTTACACAAGAGAAAGAGAGAGGGGAGGGAGGGAGGGAGAGAGGGGGAGAGAGAAAATTATTGTATATGTGCTGTACCAGGTTTTCTGGTTTGTCATTATTTATTATTTAGAAAATGAATATAATTGCTATATTATGTCCAGAGAAGAAATTAAAAATAGAAGTAGCCCAGCCTGTGGACATACAATCTAAGATTATTACTAAGATTATTAAGTCCAGTAAAATAGAAGGAAGATTAAGCTGGAAAAGCAAAGGTAAATTGAGGTGTCTTAAAGAGGCAAGACAGAAGATAAATCAGAGAAGGATATTATGTAGGTGTACAATTCAAAAATAGTGAGCTACAAGGGAGAAGGGGCATAAGTGGAAGTAGAAGCCCAAGAGTAATTGATTTACAAGTTGTTTATTGAAAGACTGTACTGCAGAAAGTTACAACGGCAAGCAAGCAGCCAGCTGTGCACATTACATTTTGGAAAATACAGCCAGGGGAGACCTTGCCAAAATAATGGGGATTTAGAATACCATTGTTATTTTGAGGACTTTAGTGACTTATTTTGATTCTTCCTTCATAAGAAAAGTCTAGAAGTTTAGAACTCATTCTGATCTAATAGTGCTCTGTAGGGCAACCCGGGTTCCATTGACTGAGGTGAGACAAGGCTTGGTTCAAACAGGAACAATTTATTTGGCTAACAGCAGCTAGAACAACTTGAGAAACAGAACAGCAACTTAAGCGTTTGACAGCTATTTATACTGTAGCTGTCAAACTATGTAACTGATGGCGAGTCAGGATTCTCCCACCGGCAAGTCTGCGCATCTTAACCAATCAGGGTCGCGCATTGTAAGTGCGAGGAGCGCATCGCAAGTGTGAGGACTTAACACCTCTTCCCCCTTGGATGGAGCAGGCGTAGTTGGCTAAGTATGCAGGGCACCTGCGCGTCCGGGCTGACCTACACAGTTTGGAGGCGGTCGCTGGAGGAGTAGATGGTGCCTGTGTCGCCTGCAGAACTCCCAGCAACTCTTCTGGAACTTCAGGATCGGTCTCGTCATCGGGAAGCAGGCTTGGTTCATCAGGTAAGTTGGGCTCCCGTAGCGTGTTTGAGTTAGGGACTTCTGGTGTGTAGTCAGGGACTGGAACTGCTGCGTTGTCTTCCCGGCAGGTTGCTTCTTCAGGCCTTGGTGTTATTCAGGCTCTGATCTGGTTGAGATGACGGTGCCATAGTCTGCCATTGGGCAGTCTGATTTGGTAGGAATAGGGCCCAGTGTTTTGTATTACAGTCCCAGGAAGCCACTTTGGTTTACCTCCGAAGTTTTGAGCATAAAGGAGGTTGCCCACGTTGAAGCTGCAGTGGTGGCTTGTGGAGTCTGAGGTTTTTTCAGGGGAGTAGCTGGGGTGCAGGCGGTCAAGATCTGTGCATAGCCGCCGGCCCATTAGAAGTTCTGCTGGGCTCCTGTTGGTAGAAGGGCAGGGGGTTACATGCTGTGCCAACAGGTAGCGAGCCACTTTCTCTGGCTAGTCCCCATAGTTAAATCATGACAGAGTCTTTTTGGCCAACCTTGTCACTGCGTTTTTGTATTTACCAGCTGAGGTCATTATTTCTGGACTGTAGCTTTCTGTAGCTTGCCAACTTTTGTTATCAGTAAGCTAATTACGTCTATCCGCATTCCTTTCTTTCTACTTCTCACACTTTTCTTTCTTCTCTTGCCAAGAGACGTCTGGCTGTTGAGAAGTAGCCGATAAGAACTTTTATAAAAATGTAACTATTAGATTAGTAAGATGTTTTATTTTCTTTATAACAAATAAATGAGTTTTCTTAGAAGATATATCTTCGGGTTTGTTTTCTTAAAGTATGCTGGCAAGGAAAGGTCTCGATCCGCCCCTCTTAATCAAGGTGCAATTATCCCAAAGGCAGAATGGGATTAATCAGCGCCCTGACACCTGGTAGCAGAGGGCAGTTAAAATTATGGCTTTTTCCTTGCTTGTTACTTTGATAAGACCTCTAGGCTAATTAGACAGATGATTATTTTTTTTTGCAACTGAGGAACCCTAATTAATTGTCTGCTAAGATGCCAAAAAAGAAGTAAAACAAGACTTCCGGCGGTGACGTCATCACGAATGGGTGAGGAAACGGCGGCTCCGTCTCTGAAACCCAAATTTCCTCATTAATTGCTCTTTAGGGGCATTCCCGAACTTGGAGGGATCGGGAAATTAAAGAGGAATTCGCGAAGCCCCCTGGTGTTGCGCTGTCATCAGGGAGGTCGAGTGATCAACCTCTTAAATTGGTGGAGAAGAAGTCGGCCTTATCGGCGGACAGGAGGGATGGCGCCCGCCTAGATCGAAGCAAAAAGTGGAAGCAAATCCAAGTGACTGTCAGATAGATCACCTACAACAGAGACGGCAAATGGGACACGCGAGCGAATCAGAGAAAGACAAGTGAGTTACAACAGCAGCGATACAAGAGCAGAAGGAAAAAAGGGGGAATAATTATAGCGCGGAAGAGAGAATCCCATAGAATGACTAAGCAAATATAAGAAAAGGAGAAATAGCGCTCGAAGCGGTCTGACTGCGGACCTTTACAGCTGATCAAAGGGAGCAGCCTGTGGACTTTGTGGATATAGAGACAAGCTGTTTGATCTTGGGAATTATAACTGATTCAAACCCCAAACATTGGAAACCGAATACAGAGACTGAAATACCGGACTAAGTGGTGAATTTCACGGATACAGAAGATCTGTCGGGATTTCGAACTCTGGATTTACAAATAACTTTGGATAATAAGAACTCAAGTTTAAAAAAAAAAGATTTGAAAATTGAATGCAGAGATCCGATGACTGGGAGAAGAAATTAAAAAAAAAAAAAAGACTGAGACGACACAGATTGCGTTTTTCATGATTGTGAAAGAACAGACTGAGAGAGGTAAAGCAAGAAGACAATAAGGACTAAAGAAAATAAAAATTAAGTGAATTATTAATTTTGAACTGTTTAATTAGTTAATAAGTTTAATATTTGAAAGAAATATATAAGTTGACAATATTTTTATAGCTATAAATTGTACTGTGGAATTGTAGTTAGATAAGGAATTATTGTTAAAGCGAAAGACTGATTTTTATATATCTCTGAGATAGACTGATTGAAAAAAGGGGGTAACTGAAAAGATTGCTAATTAGAAAATTAAGAAAATTAAATTAAAATCCTGATTGATAAGTAAATAGATTTATACTGTGAACAAGAATTAATTGCTTAATTGGGATAACTGGCAATATAATATAATATAACTATATATAAGTTGTGTGGTGTATAAGTAGTATTTGGAGGGGAAAAGAGATATTAAGGAATAACTTAATAATTGATGCTAAGGTTGGAAAGCTTTACACGAATATTAAAAATGTCTACAACATCCACCATAACAAAGACAGGGAAAAAACCTACAACTAGTACGTTAGTAATGACTCCTTCCCCCTCACAACAAAAAACAATAGATAGCATGATGGGGAAAGAAAAAGAAAAAGAAAAACTGGAAATGGCACCTAATGTAATACAAGATATGTTTCAAAAGATCCAGGAAACACTGCTTCAAACACAAGAAAAAATAGCTGAAAATCAGGAAGAAATGAGAACGTTCCATGCAGAGATCAGAAATGAATTAGGAGAAGTTAAGGAAGATATTAAGACCATGAAAGATAAAATTGGGGGCATTCAAAATTCTATAGCAGAAAATGAACAGAGAATTAGGAAAACGGAAACAAAAATAGATCACGTGGAATTAAAAGTAGAAGCAATGAAACAAAAAACCCTACAACTAAACAAAGAAATGTCAGATTCCTTGGCCATGCTCGAAATGGAAAAGGCCTCATACTTCTTGCGTTTTCAAAATGTCCCAGAAGAAAAAAATGAGGACTTAGAAGGAAAGATGGTGGAGATTATTGCAGGAATGATACAAAAAGAGCCAGAAGAAATAAAAGGACAATTGGAAGAAACTTATCGTGTACAAACAAATTATATAAGAAGACACAGATTGGCGAGAGAAGTCCATGTTAAATTTTTAAAAAAATCAATCCGAGATGAAGCCTATAAGAAATCTAGAGAAGAAACGGTGATCTATAATGGAAAAGAAATTATAATCTTAAAACAGATACCCCGAAGAGTAAGAAATCTACGACAACAATATCAGTTTTTAACACAACTACTGATCAAATACAAGATAATGTATAGATGGTTGCCAATAGAGGGGATCTTAATTACGTGGGAAGACAAAAGATATAAAATAGATACTCTAGAAAAGGCAAGAGAATTTCATAACACACATTTTAGACTAGAAGTAGAACAGGAAAGTAAGGAGGAAACAGATAGTAAAAGTCAAGAAGAAGAACCAATAGAAACAAAGGAAGAAAAAGAAATAAGACAGAGGCAAGAAAAAGAGAGAGAACAGAGAGAAGGTGCAAAACCTAGAGAACGGATGGAAACAAGAAACACCAAAAAACAGATATAATAGGCAATGGATGAACAGATCAAACTCTTTTCGGTAAACATTAATGGCTTAAATGCCCCAAAGAAAAGGAATCAAATTTTCACAAAATTATGAAAATTAGAAGCAGATGTAATATGTCTGCAAGAAGTACACATTCAAAAAGATTATCAAAAAATCCTAGAAAACCCCAAATTAGGAAAATTATATTTATCTCTGGCCCCAAAAAAGAAAAAAGGAGTAGTGATTTACGTAAAAGAAAAAATACAATCTAAACTAGTTTATACCGATGAGCAAGGTAGAGTGGTGATGGTTGAATTAGAAATAGGAAAAAGGAAAATGTTAATTGTAGGGATTTATGCACCTAACCAAAAACTACAGGTTTTTTTTAAAGACCTACATATAAAATTAGCAGAATTAGAATATGATGATATTTGTGTAATAGGGGATTATAATGCAATAGTAAATGCAAAGAAAGACTACAAAACTGGGGGAAAAAAACAAAAGAAAAAAGAAATACTTCCAAAAGAATTCTTTACTATGGCTGAAGAACTAAACTTGGCAGACGTATGGAGGGAAACACATGAAGAAGAGGCCCAATACACCTTTTACTCCCATCCGCATAACTCCTGGTCAAGATTGGACATGGCATGGATGACCCCAAGTATCAAAACAGAAGTAGAAAAATTGAGATAGGCACAAACCAATGGGCAGACCACAATCCACTATTCATAAACTGGAAAGGGGAAAGAAGACGTAAGAGATGGACAATGAACCAAAGATTATGTAAAGAAAAAGAATTTAATTTGATGTTAGAAAAGGAAGTAAAAATATTCTTTCAGATAAATAAAATAGAGGAAACCTCTTTACAAAACACATGGGATACTTTAAAAGCATATATAAGGGGCCTAGTAATAGCATATACGAGGAAAAAGAATAAAGAGAAGAAAAAACAATTAGAGAAATTAGAGAAAGACCTAAAACAAATAGAACAAAAACTCCAGGAAAAGCCCCAGAACAAAACAATAAGAGAAGAATGGGAAATGATTAAGCATAAATTGAATTTGATAAACCAAATAGAACTAGCCCAAAAAATAAAAATGGCGAAACAAAACTATTTTGAGCACGCAAATAAAACGGGCAGATGGCTAGCCTATAAACTGAAAAAAGAACAGAAAAAAAGAATGATATACCAATTGAAAGATGATAAAGGAGAAATTCAACATAGTAAAGAGGCCAAAAAAGATATTATTAAGAAATTTTATGCGAATCTATATAATCAGGGGAAAATAGAGGAAGATAAAATAAAACAGTACATAGAGAAATCAGGAATGCCAAAAATCACAGAAGAACAAAGAATTACTCTCAATAGGCCAATAACCAAATTAGAACTAGACGAAGTACTGAAAAAGCAAAAAAACAATAAAACACCGGGTCCTGACGGGCTACCGGTAGAAATATATAAAACAATGCAAGAAGTATTGGGAGAGAATATGTTGCGATTATATAATGAAGCTATGGAGAAAGCCAAGATACCAAATTCATGGACAGAAGCCATAATAACAATCATTCCAAAAGAAGACACAGATCTCCAGTTAATACAAAACTATAGACCTATTTCATTATTGAATGCCGATTACAAAATATTTGCAGCAATCTTGGCAGAAAGAATTAAATTAGTATTAAATACATATATACACCCAGACCAAAATGGATTTCTGCCGGGACGCCAAATAAAGAACAACATGAGAATAATACTTAATGCTTTAGAATACTATGAATCACACCCGGAGAAGCAGGCAGTGTTGGTTTTTCTTGACGCCCAAAAGGCCTTCGATAACCAAAATTGGAAATTTATGATTGAACAACTACAAAATATGCAAATTGGGGAAAAATTTGGGAAAATTATAGCAGAAATCTATACCAAGCAATCAGCAAGGATAATTATGAATGATGATATAACAGACAAATTTAATATAACAAAAGGAGTTAGACAAGGCTGTCCACTTTCCCCCTTACTATATATTCTATCATTGGAAACCCTGTTGAAAAAAATTAGAGAAGATCAAGGAATTGAAGGTTTAAGGATTAATAGAGAAGAATACAAAGTTCAAGCCTTTGCTGATGACTTAGTGTTTTTGACAGAAAATCCTATGGAATCTATACCTAATTTGTTTCAAAAAATAGAAGAATTTGGAGAAGTGGCTGGACTAAAAATTAATAAAAATAAATCGAAGCTAATTGTTAAAAACCTTACGGAAATCCAAACAAAAGATTTGATAGATAATATACAAATTCAAACAACAAAAAAAATAAAATATCTAGGAATCTGCTTATCCACAAGAACATCAGCAATTAAAGAAAATAATTATGATAAATTACTAGAACAAACAAAGAAAGATTTAGAAAAATGGGAAAATTTACACATTTCATTCCTAGGAAGAATTTCGGCTATCAAAATGATTATATTACCTAAATTTCTATATTTGTTTCAGGTCACCCCAATTAAAATAGATAAATCGTTTTTTGAAAAGCTGAATAAAATAACATCTAAATTTATTTGGCAAGGGAAAAGGCCATGAATAAAATTTAAACTGCTTCAGGATACAAAAGATAGAGGAGGAGCTGCACTCCCTGACTGGGAGATATACTACCAAGCAGCAGTACTATCGTGAGTCAAAGATTGGATAGAATTAAAGGACTCTAGAACTTTAACAATTGAGGGACACGAACTTCAAACTGGCTGGCACTCCTTTATGTGGGATGAGAAATACAAAACACATTCATATTTTAAAACACATACAATAAGGAACTCACTATTACAAATTTGGCTTAAAATTAAAAAACAACATTATATGAAGATACCAAATTGGCTAGCACCGGCGGAATCAATTAGACACCCAAATTTAACAGATAAGACAAAAATAATTAGATATAAAGATATAATTGACTATCAAGGCAAACTAAAGACAAAACAACAATTGGAGACAGATTTACACAGAGGAATAGACTGGTGGACTTACACTCAAATACAATCTAAATATAGAGAGCATATAAAAACATATGAAATTTACAATCAAAAACAAGAAATAGATAAAATTATATTAGATTCAGAAAATAAATTAATTAGTAGAATTTATAAATTTCTCCTACGCTATAAATTGGAAGAAGAGACAGTCAAAGAAACGATGATTAAGTGGGCTCAAAATATCAAACACACAATACCTTTGGAAAAATGGGAAAAGTTCTGGCAGGAAAACCTAAAGTTAACGAAAGCAACGGCGTACAAGGAAAACCAACTGAAAATGTTTTATCGGTGGCATATGTCTCCAACCAGATTGGCAAAAATACAACCTAAAAATAGCCCAATTTGTTGGAAGTGCAAAAAGGCACAAGGGACTTTCTATCATTTATGGTGGACATGCCCGGCAGCAAAGAAATTTTGGTCTAACATCAAAAAATGGTTGGAACAAATAACAAAAACACAGATTGAAAAAGAACCAGAAACATTTTTATTAGGAATATTTAACAAATCATACCCTAAGGATATTAAATATCTTACAATTCACATATTAACTGCTGCAAGAATAATCTACGCAAGAAATTGGAAACAAGAAAAAATACCAAGTGAAACAGAAGTAATAGGGAAAATTTTAGAATGCGCTGAAATGGATAGGTTAACCAAAGAATTACAAGAAAAAGAAGAATCAGACTATTATAAAATATGGAATAGTTGGTATAATTGGTTAAAAATTAGAAATACACAAAAAATATAGGGGATATATTACCGATTGATACATATATATGTAATAAAAATATTATTAGATTACAGAAAGGTGAAGGAATATATTATAAGTAGAATTGTAGAACGTCACTCTGAAAAAATGCTTAAGAAGAAATTATATTCTTTTTGTGTATATGTTGTATAAATGTTCGTTGTGTATATGTTACGTATGTCTTTTTTAATATTTATATTCAATAAAAATTATTTAAAAAAAAAAAAAGAAGTAAAACAAATACAGAATGCATTTTGCCGAAGATATAGATATTTCTGCTCTCTCTAATGAAGAAGCAAAAAGAATTCTACAAAGGCTTCAGGAGGAAAATAACAGAAGAGCTGCTTTTGAAGGCGAAGCACTACGACTGAGGTCAGTAACACCCCCTTCCAATTATGCAGTTGCCCCAGAACCTTCTAAATTTGTAACGCTTGGTGCAGAGCCAGATTTTCCACAAACGGCAAAGCTTTTTTCCTCCCACGCACGAAGAGAAACAATTTATTATCCCTCTCAAACCTTCAGGGTCACTCCTAAAGAGCAAGCTATAAAAAACTATCGTGACCAGATAGAAATTTTTGAACAGAAGCTATCCCAGGCAAAAATGGATAGCAAAAATTATTTATGCTTGAGCAAGATAAGAGAGAGTCTAGTGCTTTCAAAATCTCTAAAAGCGCCATTTTGGCTTCTTCTTCGGAGCCAAAGACACACCCCCTAGTGGATTTTGTGTCAGGCCAATCAGAACAGACAGCTGTGCACATGTCACAGGTCTTACATAATCACTCCTATTCTAAAATTAAAAGTGCCACATATGCAGAGAGATTATCTGAGCTGCCCAAAACTAAAGTTGCAGCACCATCTGCTGGCGAAAGTAATTTACTAGAGAAAGCTGAAAGGCATCGCAGCCTACATGAACATTTTGAACTATTACAGCAGACTTTAGCAAACATGTCCTTAACTCATTCAGAGATTCAGGCTTCAATGCCACAAGTGTCTCCACAGGCTCAATCTCCAGCACCCCCTGGTGGTGCTGGTGTCCTTTTAGATGGAACACAACAAATCTTAACGCAGCAAAGGCAAATGACTGCGTCTCCAGCAGGTCATGCTAATATTGCAGCTCAAGCACAAATGGCAGCTGGAACACAGCAGATTCCAGTGCAACAGCCTCAACCACAAATGCATGCACACGTGCCTCCAGCTGTACAACCAGAGCCAGCTCCTGGTCCACCTCCAGTGCAACAAGTGCCTTTACTTCCACAGCCAGCACCTCAAATGCACATTCCTCAACAGGCATCTTCTGTTGCTCCACTGGCTGGTGAGTCCAAATTAAAGATGTCAGGACAGAATTATAAGGCCTGGGTCAGTGAGATTGGATTGTTACTTCGCAGAGAAGGCACTCACTGTATGATTTTTAATCCTCCTGCTCAGCCATGGTCTCCTGCAATAAGAGACTTAGAAACTAAAGCTTGCACAACATTATTGATGTCCATGGATACTGAACTGCAGGTTACATTTTCACCTGATGCAATAGCCCAACAAATTTGGGCCCAACTGAAAAATTGCTACAGGCCTGTTTCAATTGAATCTTCATGTTTGCTCATGTCTGAATTCCATGGTTCGAGATTGAAACCTGGTGAACGAATTGGAGGACATTTGACCAAACTGAAAGGACTGAGAAAAGAATTTTCTTATAAGAAAATTATAAGAACATCTTATCTAGATCCGTTCCAGTCGGGTTTCAGGTCTGGGCACAGCACGGAAACGGCATTGGTTGCGTTGGTTGATGATCTCTGGAGGGCTCGGGACAGGGGTTGCTCCTCTGTTCTGGTCCTGTTAGACCTCTCAGCGGCTTTTGATACCATCGACCATGGTATCATGCTGCACCGGCTGGAAGAGTTGGGGGTGGGAGGCACCGTATTGTGGTGGTTCTCCTCCTTTCTCTCTGACCGGTCGCAGTTTGTGTTGGCAGGGGGGCAGAGGTCGACCTCGAGGCCTCTCATCTGTGGAGTGCCGCAGGGATCGGTCCTCTCGCCCCTTCTGTTCAACATTTATGTCAAGCCGCTGGGCGAGATCATCCGTGGCTTCGGGGTGAGATACATCAGTACGCTGATGACACCCAGCTGTACATCTCCACCCCAGGCCACCCCAATGATGCCCTTGAAGTGATGTCTCAGTGCCTGGAGGCTGTACGGATCTGGATGGGGAGGAACAGGCTCAAGCTCAACCCTTCCAAGACTGAGTGGCTGTGGCTCCCGGCATCCCAATATAGTCAGTTGACTCCATCACTGACTATTGGGGGCGAGTCCTTGGCCCCCACAGAAAGGGCTCGCAATCTGGGAGTCCTCCTGAATATGCAGCTGTCCTTGGAGGAACATCTGACGGCTGTAACCTTTTATCAGGTTCGCCTGATTCGCCAGTTGCGGCCCTTTCTTGATCGGGATTCCCTGTGCACAGTCACTCACGCCCTCGTCACCTCTCGCCTTGACTACTGCAATGCTCTCTACATGGGGCTCCCCTTGAGGGGCACCCGGAGGCTCCAGCTGGTCCAGAACGCAGCAGCGTGGGTAGTGATGGGAGCAGCATGGCGCTCCCATGTAACACCGCTCCTGCGTGAGCTTCACTGGCTCCCGGTGGTCTTCCGGGTGCGCTTCAAGGTGTTGGTTATCACCTTTAAAGCGCTCCATGGCATAGGGCCTAGCTATCTTCGAGACCGCCTGCTGCTACCGACGACCTCCCAGCGAGGAGGTCTATATTCTATATTCTATATTCTTAACAATCAACAAGTCTAGTTAATAGTAGTTATAAAAATAATTTTAAAAATTAAAGTTCAAGTGTTGAAATCACAGATGCTCCAAAAGAGGAGAAGGGAGAATAAATATAAGTGTATATATGTTGTTATATAGTGTTTACGAAGTTGTAGGTTTTCACCTCGCCGCTCTACTGGGCTCCAGCACTTCTCGATGATAAATCTCCCTGCTAGAGCGTCTTCTTGTTCATCCTCTGCTGTTTCACTCTTTCCGTTCAATGGGCGCACTTCCTGTTTCGCTGAAGCTCTCAAAAAACAAATCACAAATTTCTTCTGCTTCCTTTCCACCTCGTTCGCGAAACACAATGCCAGCCACACCGATAGTCTTTTCTTTTCTTTTCCCTCTCACCGCCCCGTCCGGAGCTCTTTGTAAAGGCGATCTACTCCCTCTGTATCTCTCGTCAGCTCGCCGGCTTGTCGGGTCTCCGTAGTTGCGATCTGCTCTACCCTCTCCGTCGCCGCCTCACACCGAGCCAAGCACTCCTCTCCCGACTCCACCGACCTCCTCTTTCAACGCTCAATCACTCCAGGATATGGGGAAAAGGCTTTAAATCTGACACGGCACCTCCAATCTCCTTCTTAGCTTCCCGTCTTTTGCTGGCTGTTGCAGCTTCAGGCCCGCCATCAATGGCCGGCTCACTGCGTTGGATCGACAGAGCCGCCCGATCTAGCGGGAAGTGGTCGCACTCCACTTTCCCACTTGCCTGGCTTCCTCTTTTGTCCCCAGGACTCTCCGGGTCCCACGCCCCCAAAGGGATCCCCAAAACGCGGTGATAAGAGGTGTTGAGGAGCAGCGAGCACTCACTCAACACCCTATCGCTGCAAATCACCAACCGAAAGACCAGTATTTTCATGTAATGTTTCTCTTTGATTCTTTCCCATACTAAAAGCAGAGCATTTCTAATATAATGTCTTTGAAAATATCTATATTTTTTATTTTTCCCATATCACATAAATGCACCCAATTGTAAATCATGTCCTTCTAAAGTCAATATTCTTTTGTTCCTCAAATTAACCCATTCTTTCACCCATGTAAGCACTGAGGCCTGATAGTACAACTCCCAATCAGGTAACCCAAATCCCACCTAATTTTAAGTTTCTTGTAGCATTTTCAGTTTTATTCTTGCTTTTTTCCCTTGCCAAATAAACTTTAAAATCAATTTATTTAAATCCTCAAAAAACTTTTTTTCTAGTTTTATCAGAATTGTTTGAAACAGAAATAATAACTTCGGCAAAATGTTCATTTTTATTGTAGATATTCTTCCAACCATCGACAGCTGTAAGTTGTTCCATTTTTCCAGGTCTATTTTTATTTGTTGTATTAATTTAAAACAATTATCTTCTTTAATGGTTGCACATCTAGCCATTAACCAAATTCCTAAATATTTTACTCTTTTAGTTATCTGAATGCCCATCTTTTCCATCAATTCATTTTTCTGTTTATTTGTAAGATTCTTTACCAGCATTTTAGGCTTTTCTTTGTTTATTTTTAATCCTTCTACTTCACCAAAATCTTCAATTTTTTTTATTAATTTAGATCCCATTTCTAGTGGTTCTTCTAGTATAAATACTAGATCATCTGCAAATGCCTGTAATCTGTAATTTTCTTTTTTATTTCCATATCTTTTATTTCTGGGTCTTGTCTGATCTTTCTAATCAAGGCTTCTAAAGTTAGTATAAATAATAGAGGGGACAGAGGACATCCTTCTCTTGCACCCTTAGGTATGTTGAAATTATCTATAATATCCCCATTTACTATCACTTTCGCCATTTGTTTAGAATATATTGCCTTCATCATATTTATAATTTTTTCACCAAAGTCCATACATTTTAGTTGTAGTATCATGAATTGCATCATTCCCTGAGGCCCCGGAGCTGCCACCCACTCACCACCTGTCTCACCTGACTCTGGCCTTGCCCCAGAGCTGCTGCCCACTCTCCCTTCGCCATGCGGCATGTCCTTACCTTCCTCCTGTGGCTGGCTGCCAGGGAAAACAAGTGTCAAAAGATGCAGAGGCTGCAGGCTTCTTGCAAGCAAAAGTTACCAGAGCTGCTCCCCTTCTTGAATGTGTTGCTGCCATTGCTGTCCTGTTCCATGCACCGGCCACGCAAGTGCATACTATTTATTTCATTTGTCATTCATCAGTGGCATGTTGGGTGTGTGCTTGCATAACCACCACATGGAACAGAGTGGCGATGGCAGCGGCACATTCAAGAAGGGGAGTGGCTCCGATAACTTTTGCTTGCAAGAAGCCTTCAGCTGCTGCATCTTTTGGCGCTTGCCTTCCCTGGCAGCCAGCAACAGGAGGAAGGTAAGGATGCACTGTGTGGCGAAGGGAGAGTGGGCAGCAAGTGGGCGGCAGCTCCAAGGCAAGGCCACATTCAAGAAGGGGAGTGGCTCCGGTAATTTTTGCTTGCGAAAAGCCTGCAGCCGCTGCCTCTTTCAGCGCAGGAAGTGCCTCCAGGCGCACAGAAAAAAAGAGACTGCAGCTGCAGGCATCTTGCGAAAAGGGAAAAGGCAGAACAGAAATTTTAAAAAATTTCCTACTGGGTTCTGTGGGCATGGCTTGCTCATGTGACTGAGTGGGCATGGCTGTGAGTGACATTGAGTTCGCCATGCCCACTCAGTCACAGGACACCCCCCCCAAGCCATGCCCACAGAACCAGTAGGGGAAATTTTTAGATTTCACCACTGATGCCGCCCCTCTTTTCTTTTGTTGTGCTAATGCAGAATATAGTTTCCCCATTTTGGGATATTCCAATAGGTTGCCATGTTGTTTTTTAATATGCACTTCTTGAAGACAAATTAGGTCCAATTTTGTAGATTTGTAAACATTTTTTTCCTTTTCATAGGGGAGTTCAATCCATTTATGTTAATTGATAACATCTTTATTTCTTCTTCCATTACTTCATTTATATATAAACTTTACACTCCTAGTTGTTCTTATCTCTCTCTGTTCTTTTGCTCTTGCACCTTCTCATTCTGCTTGTTCTCTTTTTTCATTTTTGCTCTCTTCTTGTTGCAAAGTCTTTTCTTCTGCTTGTATTTCTTCTTGTCTTTTACTTCCTATCTCTTCTCTACTTTCCTGTTCTTCACTTGCAGTAAAATGATCCTCAAAAAATTCATATGCTTTATCTAGTGAATCCATTCTAAATCCTTTGTCTTGCCAAAAAACCGGGATTCCCTCTGCTATCAGCCATCTGAAGATCACATTATATTTAATCAATTGTATTGTCAGAAATTGATTGCCTTCTTTGATCTCTTACTCTCCTAGGGATCTATTTCAATGTCACAATTTCTTTACCTTTATATTTCAAAGGCTTGTCTCTTGATCTTTTAAGTATTTCATCTCTCAATGTCTGGGAGTAAATCTGGGAGTTTATGTCTTCTTGCGTAGTTTGTATGTATTGTATTCTAAATATTTCATCTATTTTCCTTTGAACCTCTTATTTAATTTTCTGTAGAGTTCCAGCCAACAACTCTGTCATCAAGTCCATCAGGTCTTCCCCTTTCTCTTCTTCAATATTCTGGAATCTCAGGAAGTAGGCCACCTTTTCCATCTCTAGGGCAATTACTGTCTCCTTCAGGCCTTTGTTAACTTGTGCTACTTCCTCCACGTTTTTCTCTGTTTGTTCTGCTTTTTCTTCCATTTTCTGTATCCTCTGTTCATTTTTTGCTATAATTTGCTGAAAATTCCCTATTTTTTCATCCATCTTGCATATCTCCCCCTTTATCTCCCCCATTTCATTTTTTTTAAAAAAATAATTTTTATTAAACAGTTTGTCTTTAAAAACAACACAAAAAACAATCACACATATATAAAAACAAGACGTGTCAAAACGTAATATATTGAACATTACATAACATTGATGGTAATTTTACAACATTTTGTATCAACTTATGTACTTTGCTTTTGTAGTTCTCTATTCTATCATTTCTATTTACTACTCAATAGTAGAATAATCACATTACTCCAACATATATATACACACATTATAATATTCATTTGTTCTTATCTACACATTTATATTCGCTTATAGTTACCTCTCTTTATTTAATGTTGTTCAGTTACTTTGTTTCATCAATATTAAGTTAAACATTTCTTGCTCTGATTTCTATTTTTGAGCCAACTGTACATTTTATTCCATATTTCATAATAGTCTGAATCCTCTCTCTCTTTCAACTCCATAGTCATTTTATCCATCTCTGCGCATTCTAGAATTTTCCTTATTACAGTTTCATCTGACGGTTGTTCTTGATTTTTTTTTGTCTTGTTTTGATTTGTAGGTAGGGCCAACATTCTATATTTATTCTTTGTGTTTTCAATGTTTGCACTGATTTTAATTCTCCTTTCTCGTCTAAAATATCTGAGTATCTTACTATTTTACTGAGGTCTTTTGTATTTGGGTGTGTCATTGCCTCCATTGTTGATAGCCAATTTGGGATTTTCATATAGTGGTGTTTTTTAATCTTTACCCAGACATTGTATAGAGAATTCCTTATTATCTGCCTCTGAAAATATGAATGTGTTTTATTTTTATCTTCCCATAGAAACCCGTGCCAACCTAATTGGAGATCGTGCCCTTCTAATGCTAATATTCTTTTGTTTTTAAGTTGAATCCAATCTTTTAACCATGTCAGCACTGCTGCCTGGTAGTAGAGCTCCCAGTCTGGGAGACCGAAACCCCCATGGTTCCTACTATTTTGTAAGCTTAAATTTAATGTGAGGTTTTTTACCTGTCCATATAAATTTAGATATTATTTTGTTTATTTGTTCAAAAAAAATATTTTCTAATCTTACCAGTATCGTTTGAAAAAGGTATAGCAGTTTGGGTAATATGTTCATTTTAATTGTTGAAATTCTGCCAATTAGTGATACCTGTAATTTGTTCCAATTTTCCAAATCTTTTTGCATTTGTTTTATCAATGTATTATAATTATCCTCTTTTATCGTACTACATTTTGCTGACAGCCATATTCCCAGGTATTTAATTTTTTTAACTCTTAAAATTCCCATTTTCTCCTCTAGTTCTTCATTTTGTCTTTTGGTTAAATTTTTGGTTATTATTTTAGTTTTCTCTTTATTTATTTTGAGCCCTGCCACTTTGCCGAATTGGTTTATATCCTGTAATAGTATTAATCCCATCTCTAAGGGTTCTCCTATAATAAATGCCAAGTTGTCAGCGAAGGCTTGTACTTTATATTCTTGTCCTCTAATTTTTAATCTTTTGATTTCCTGATTCTGTCTAATTTGTTGCAACAGTGTTTCTATTGAAAAAATAAATAACAGAGGAGATGGGGGCATCGCTGTTTAACTCCTTTTGTTATACCGAAACCTTCTGTTATTTCTCCATTCAATAGTATTTTTGCTTTCTGGTTTGAGTATATTGCTTTAATTGTTCTAATAAATTTCTCGCCAAAATTCATTACTCCTAGTTGGTTAATTTAAAAATCCCAATTTAAATTGTCAAATGCATTTTGTGCATCTAGAAATATCAAAGCTGCCTGTTTCCCTGGATGTATTTTGTAATATTCTAGTGCATTTGATAAGGATATTGTTGAGTTACACCCGAAGTTGTGGTTTATAAATCAGAGTACTGTTAGAGCACAGAAACTTTTTGAGAGTAATTGTGAATAACATACAGACAAACTGGGTTTTATAGTATTTTACTTTTAGGGAAAATCAAAATCATAGTCCTTTAACAATCCAAGTCTTAGCCATATAAAGTGCAATATAAGATCAATCCAGGGATATAAAATCTTCTTACCAGTTTGTAGAAAAATACAAGGAACAATCAGGAACAATATAAAAACAGTTCAATAAATATCAGAAAGCAGTAAATAAATAATCATGATCAATCAATTGACCATATAGAGAGATCAAAAAGAGTTACAGCGTAGCAGCAGGTAAAAATGGTGTAGTGTCCACACTAACCATAATTTAGCTCTCCTTAAATACATTGGCTACAGAGCTCAGCCAATCAGGATGCAGAATGACTCAGCACAGTTCTTAAAGCTACATAATACATTCACATAATAAAAAACATACAATGTTGTCTTATATATTTCCTGGCCAACCAATTAGGCAATAACCATTTCCTAACAGTATTCATTATCGTTCTTATATTATTCTTTATGTGTCTGGTGGGTAGGAATCCATTCTGGTCTGGTTGTATAATTTCGTTTAGTATATGTTTCATCCTTTCTGTCATTATTGTCATGAATATCTTATAATCAGCATTCAGCAGCAAGATTGGCCTATAATTTTGGATTTTTTTCTTTTCCACATTGTCTTTGGGAATTAAGGTTATCAGTGCCTCCATCCAAGATTTTGGTATCATTGCTCGCTCTAATACTTTGTTATATGTTTGTAATATTAAATTCTCCAGTGGTCTTTGTAATTCTTTGTAAAATTCCGCTGGGATTCCATCTGGGCCCGGTGTTTTATTGCTTCTTTGTTTTTGGATTGCTGTTTTTAGTTCTAACATCGTTATTTTTCTGTCTAATGTTTCTTTTATGTTTTCTGGTAGTGTTGGGAAGTTTCTCTGCTGTAAATATCTTTTAATGTCATCTTCCTCTATATTCTCCCAATTATATAGGTTTTGATAATACCTTACTGCTATATTTTCCTTTTCTTCCTTCTGATGGTGTGCTATCCCTTTTTCATCTTCTAGTTGTTGTATTAATTTCTTTTCTTTTTCTTTTTTTAATTTATAAGCCAACCATCTTCCTGGTTTATTAGCATTTTCAAAGTAGTTTTGTTTGGTTGCTCTAATTTTTTGCACTATTTCTTCTTGTATAATTAGATGAAGTCTATGTTTAATTATATCTTTTTCATTTCTAATTTCCTGGTTGAGGGGTTTTTTCTACATTTTATCTTCTAATTTTCCCAATTTCTCTTGCAATTCTATATATTGTTTTCTTTTATTTTTATTTCTTCGTATAGTATATGCTATTGTAAGACCTCGGATGTAAGCTTTAGTTGTGTCCCACAGGTTTTCTATAGTTGTTTGTTCATTCCAATTTTCCTGTAGGAAAAACCCTAATTCTTTTTCTATTTGTTGAATGTAATTTTTTTCTTTCATTATCCTTTGATTCATGGTCAATCTCTTTTTTCTTTTTTCCTCCCCCTTCCATTTGACTATTATCGGGTTATGATCTGCCCAGCTATTCGGTTTTATCTCTATTTCCTCTACGGTTTTTCCTGTTTCTGAATCCATCCAGACCATATCTATCCGGGACCATGAGTTATGTGAGTTGGAAAAATATGTATATTGATTTTTTTGTGGGTTAATTTCCCTCCAAATATCTTTCAGATTTAACTCTTGGGTCATTTCAAAGAACGTCTTTGGTAATGTTCTCCTTTCATAATTTTTTTTACTTCCTGATTTGTAGTCTTTTTTGGGATCATCCACCGCATTGAAATCTCCTAATACGCATAGGAGATTCCAATTCTACAATTTGTTTATGTAATTTGCAGTAATATTCTTTCTGTTGTGTGTTTGGTGCATATATGACTGCAATTATTTATTTATTTATTTATTTATTTATTTATTTATTTATTTATTTATTTATTTATTTATTTATTAAATTTGTATACCGCCCTACTCCCGAAGGACTCAGGGCGGTGAACAGCCATAAAATAAAACATGTAGATACAAAATTTAAAATAGAGATAAAACTAATTAAATAAATTTGGCTGAGACATTTTAAAACCCCAATAAATTAAAACCAAATTTAAAATTCCATTTAAAAGAGGAAAAGTTTAGGTCAGGCCAGCTTGATGGAATAAAAACGTCTTAAGCGCGCGACGGAAGGTACGCAGATCCGGAATCCTCCGTATCTCCGGGGAGAGCTCGTTCCAGATCTTAGGTGCCCCCACAGAGAAGGCTTTCCCCCTGGGGGCCGCCAGTCGACATTGTTTGGCCGACGGCACCCGGAGGAGCCCCTCTCTATGGGAGCGTACTGGTCGGTGGGAGGCTATTGGTGGCAGCAGGCAGTCCCGTAAATAGCCCGGTCCTAAGCCATGGAGCGCTTTGAAGGTGATAACCAAGACCTTGAAGCGCACTCGGAAGACCACCGGGAGCCAGTGCAGCTCGCGCAGGAGAGGCCACGTTGCTCCCATCACCACCCGCGCGGCCGCACTCTGCGCCAGTTGGAGCCTCCGAGTGCTCCTCAAGGGGAGCCCCATGTAGAGAGCGTTACAATAGTCCAGACGGGAGGTGACGAGGGCATGAGTGACCGTGCGTAACGAGTCCCGATCCAGAAAGGGACGCAACTGGCGAATCAGGCGGACCTGATGAAAAATCCTCCCGGTCACGGCCGTCAAGTGCTCTTCTAAAGACAGCCATGAATCCAGGAGGACACCCAAGTTGCGAACCCTCTCCGTGGGGGCTAATGCTTCGCCCCCAATAGTCAGCGATGGCACCAGCTGACTATATCGGGACGTCGGAAACCACAGCCACTCGGTCTTGGATGGGTTGAGCCTGAGCCTGTTCCTCCCCATCCAGATCCGTACGGCCTCCAGGCACCGGGACATCACTTCAAGGGCATCATTGGGGTGGTCTGGGGTGGAGATGTACAGCTGGGTGTCATCAGCGTACTGATGGTACTCCACCCCAAAACCACGGATGATCTCACCCAGCGGCTTCACATAAATGTTGAACAGAAGGGGTGAGAGGACCGATCCTTGTGGCACCCCACATATAAGGGGCCTCGGGGTCGACCTCTGCCCCCCTGTCAACACAGACTGCGACCGGTCGGAGAGAAAGGAGGAGAACCACCGTAATACGGTGCCTCCCACCCCCAACTCTTCCAACCGGTGCAGCATGATACCATGGTCGATGGTATCAAAAGCCGCTGAGAGATCTAATAGGACCAGGACAGAGGAGCACCCCCTGTCCCGAGCCCTCCAGAGATCATCCACCAACGCGACCAATGCCGTTTCTGTGCTGTACCCAGGCCTGAAACCCGACTGGAACGGATCTAGATACGTCGTTTCATCCAGGTACTGGGGAAGCTGTCGTGCAACCACACTCTCAACAACCTTCGCCACAAAGCGAAGGTTGGAGACTGGACGATAGTTAGCCAATGTTGCCGGGTCCAGGGAAGGCTTCTTGAGGAGAGGTCTCACCACCGCCTCTTTCAAGGTGGCAGGAAAGACACCCTCACCCAATGAAGCATTTATAATCCCCTGGAGCCAGCCTCGCGTCACCTCCCGGGAAGCCAGCACTAACCAGGAGGGGCACGGGTCCAACAAACATGTGGTCGCATTCAGTCTACCCAGAATCCTGTCCACGTCCTCAGGGGTCACAGAATCAAACTCATCCCAGATAACATTCTCAGGACCTGCCCCCGTCATCCCCGCTGGATCTACCCAGTCAGAGTCCAGATCTTCCCGAATCTGAGTGATTTTGTCATACAGATACTGAACAAAATCCTCGGCTCTTCCCTCCAAGGGGTCCTCCCTCGCTTCCTGGTGGAGCAGGGAGCGGGTCACCCTAAACAGGGCAGCCGGGCGGTTATCTGATGACGCAATAAGAGCAGCAAGATAAGTGCATTTTGCTGCTTTTATTGCCACTAGGTAATTCTTAATATGAGATCTTACCAGTGTCCGGTCAGATTCAGTACGACTGGCCCTCCAACTACTCTCTAGGCGTCTTTTCCGGCGCTTCATCTCCCTCAGCTCCTCAGTAAACCAAGGAGCCAGGTGAGATCGACGCCGGGTCAGAGGCCGCAAAGGCACGACTCGGTCCAGAGCTCCAGCGGCCGCCCTATCCCAGGCGGCCACTAGGTCTCCAGTCGAGGCGTGAGCCAGAACCTCAGGAATTGGCCCAAGCTCCGTCTGGAACCTATCAGGTTCCATCAGGCGCCTGGGGCAGTACCATCTCATCGGTTCCGCCTCCCTGCGGCGGGGTGCAGCGGTTCGAAGGTCAAGGCGAAGGAGAGAGTGATCTGACCATGACAAGGGCTCGATGACTATGTCCCCTATCTCGAGATCACTCAGCCACTGTCCAGAGACAAAAATCAGGTCCAGTGTGTTTCCCCCCATGTGCGTAGGGCCATGAATTAGTTGGGTCAGATCCATAGCCGTCATGGAAGCCATGAACTCCCGAGCCACCTCAGACATCTCACCCACGGACGGCAGGTTGAAATCCCCCATGACCATTAGTCTGGGGGTATCAACCGCCACCGCGGCGATAACTTTGAGTAGCTCGGGCAGGGCCGCTGCCACGTGGCAGGGAGCCAGGTACGTGATCAGCAAACCCCTCTGAACCCCATGACCCCACTTCACAAGGAGGGTCTCACAACCGGCCGTCTGAGGAACAGTGGCCTCCCTCGGCCTAAGGCCTTCTCTAATAATAACCACTACTCCCCCGCCCCTCCCCTGTGACCTCGGCTGATGGAATGCCAGGAAGCCTGGTGGGCACATTTCTACCAGAGGGACCCCTCCCTCCGGGCCCAACCAGGTCTCCGTAATACCCGCCAGGTCCGCTCCCCCCTCCTGAACCAGATCACAAATGAGGGGGGCTTTATGTATTACGGACCTGGCGTTGCACAACATCAGTCGAAGGCCCGGGCTCTGAGGGTCTGTACAACCTGGAGAACGAGTAGAGCCAATTAATGTTCTTTTTTGTTTTATTAGTACCTCAATCAATAACGTTCTTCCCTCTTTATCCGCATATATTTGTTTGGGTTTTAACCAATCTTTTATATAGACTGTGATTCCTCTTTTTTTTACTTCTGTTAGGACCAAAAATATTTTACCTAATGTAGGGGCTTCTAAAAGATTACCTTCTTCTTTTTTCATATGGACCTCCTGTAAACATATAATGTCTGTGTTTTGTTTTTGGAGTTTAGCAACTACTTGTCTTCTCTTTATTGGTGAATTTAATCCGTTTATGTTAACCTAAAATAATGTCACTTCTTCCTCCATTCCACTACTTATTTGTCGCCCTTACTTCCTGTTATGTATGTAGCTATTTTGTGCGGGAAATTCAAATGCCCTGTGAATTGTGATTGGTTAATGGTTGCCCCTGAAAAGTATATAAAGAGGGCTGTTGCCTGTGTTCATTTGCTGAAGTCTCACCCTGAACTAAAGAGCTGTTGTCACTAGCCTGCTTGTGCCTCTCGTTATTCCCGTGCTACAAGATTGGCGACGAGGATGGGATTGAGGCCAGAAGAGGCAAATCAAAAAGAGCTCTAAGTTTCAACCAGGGTGACGAACGAACACGGAGACACGGCAATGTCTGCCTACGTTCCACCAAAACCCTTCGATCCGACCCGAGAGAAGTGGGGATCGTATCTGACCAGGTTCGAGTGTTCCCTGGAAGCAAGCGAGATGCAAGGGCTCTCCACGAACCGGAAAAGAGCCCTATTCTTAAGCCACTGCAGCCCAGACATATTCGAGATGGCCGAGTCCCTCTGCGCGCCAACCCCAGTCCAGACGGTTTCCTGGGACATCCTCTAAGCAAAGCTGAAAGCCCACTATGCTCCAGTTCCTTCGAAATTTGTACAGTGCTACGAACTCTGACAACGTGTACAAAGGGAAGGAGAACCGGTCAGCGCATATGTGACGGCCCTTCGAAAAGCCGCAATGCATTGTGACTACAGAGATTAGACGACGTGCTACTCGAGCAATTGATTTGTGGCGTTAGAGACACTCATTTACAGAGACACCTTCTGGCGAAGCCAGATTTAATGTTAGCCAGTGCGCTCGACGAAGCCAGAGCACACGAAGCATCCACGAAGGCTTCTGAAGCACTACAATGGCCACTGCCAAGCAAAGACAGCCCTAAAACAGCCCCCATCCACAGAGAGGAGGCGCGAACCAGCACGGAGGAAGAGTCAGACGAAGACGTCTTCCACACGGAAAAGAAAAAAAGCAAGCAAAGCCACCGCCATGAGAACTGTCCTAGCTGTGGCAGGGATCATGAGAGACAATCCTGCAAATACCGAGACGCCATTTGCAGGCGTTGTGAAAAGAAAGGCCACCTAGCACGAGTTTGTAGAGCTCAATTTCCATTTGTAGAGCAAGCCACATGACTACCACGACCAACCAGAACTGGCTCATTCAAAACAGCCAATCAGAGATGATGGCGCGAGAAAACGGTGCGAGAGTCAAAAGCGGGAGACCTACAGCATGAGAATCGGCCAAGCTAACACGACCGACGATGAGAAAGTCTACACAAAAGTAGAAATCGAAGGCAGACCGTGCGAAATGGAAATCGACACCAGGTCTACCCTGTCTATCATGTCCTGGACTACTCTCAAAGCACTCCTGCCTAAGATCCAGAAAACCCAGCTGTTACGACAAAGAGTTCACCTCCTCGACTACCAAGGAAACCAAGTTCCTGTGGAAGGCGTGGGCACGTTCCGGGTCACCTACGGTGAGTTCCAGAAAGAATTGCCCCTGACCATCGTCAGCAAGCCACTACCAAGTCTCCTGGGCATGGCGGGGTTCCGAGCCCTCGGCATGGGCTTCACGGGAGTCCACAGCATCAGCAGGCAATCACTCAAAGAAAACCTCCTTCACGAGTTTTGGGATGTTTTTGAGGAGACTCTAGGCAAGTATGTGGGGACCCCTATCTCTTTAATTTAGACCCCCAACGTGGCCCAAATCAGACTAAAAGCGAGACGGGTTCCATTCGCTTTAAAGCCCAAAATTGAAGCGGAGCTCAACAAACTAATCAGACAAGGGGTATTGGTTCCCGTAGATCACGCCAAGTGGGAAACCCCAATAGTCACGCCAGTTAAATCGGATGGATCAATCAGAACCTGCGCTGACTATAAATGTACGATCAATAAGGCATTACAGCGGAGCGCCTATCCCGTTCCGATCGTCCACCATCTACTACACTCCCTGGGGCCTGGCAAGCTATTCGCAAAATTAGACCTTGTGCAGGCGTACCAGCAGCTGCCAGTAGATGACGCTACGGCAGAAGCGCAGACCATAGTAACTCACAGAGGTGCCTTTAAATGCACCAGACTACAGTTTGGGGTTAGCATCTCCCCATGGCTCTTTCAGAGTACCATGGAGCGCCTTCTACAAGGCCTCCCTGGAGTCGTCCCGTATTTCGACGACGGTCTTAATTAGTGGCCAGGATGAAACACAGTTTGGGAATAGGGTTAGACAAGTCCTAACCAGATTCAGAGAAGCGGGGCTGAAACTTAAGAAGTCCAAATGCAAAATAGCGGTCCCCTCCATGGAATTTTTGGGTTACAGAATCGACAGCACAGGCATTCACCCAACAGAAAGCAAAGTCAGGGCCATTCAGAATGTGCCCACCCCCAAATCGAAGCCCAAATTGCAGGCTTTCTTGGGCCTACTTAACTTCTATACGATGTTTCTAAAAGACAAGGCCACCATTGCGGAGCCACTGCACAGGCTTCTTGGAAAAAACGTGCCCTGGGTGTGGGGCAAATCAGAAGCGGCTGCATTTAGAGCAGTTAAAAAACTTCTGTCCGAAGACAGTTTCCTCATCCAATACAACTCAGAACTACCTCTAGTACTTGTTTGTGACGCTTCCCCTTTTGGCATGGGCGCTGTGCTGAGCCATAGACTGCCGAATGGGTTAGAGGTGCCCATTGCCTATTACTCTCGCACTTTATCTAGTGCTGAAAGAAATTACAGCCAGCTGGACAGGGAGGCGTTAGCGGCTGTAGCTGGGGTCAAAAAATTTCATGAGTATTTGTTTGGTCAGACCTTTGAACTTGTTACGGACCATCAGCCTCTTTTGGGACTTTTGGCTGGCGACAAACCGACCCCGGCTGCCCTCTCCCCCCGGATGACCAGATGGTCCATCTTCCTGGCTGCCTATTCCTACAGACTGCTCCACCGACCGGGCCAAACCCTGGGCCATGCTGACGCCCTCAGCTGATGCCCCTTGCCCGAATTGTTAGAAAACCCGACTCCGGAGGCCCCTGTTTTGCTCATTGACGCTGTATCCCTGGGCCCCATTTCTTCGAGCAAAATGACGAAGGCCTCTGCCAGGGACTGTGTTGCACACTGTAATGGGTTGGGTGATGCCGGGTTGGCCTACTAAGGTGGACAGTGGGGACTTTCAATTGTATTTCAACAAAAAAAAATGAACTGTCAATGTTGGGGGGTTGTTTGTTGTGGGGAAACAGGGTGGTCATTCCTTCTCGGTTAAGGCATAGAGTTTTGGAACTACTGCACAAGGGACACCCTTGGATTGTTCGTATGAATGGTTTAGCTCGAAGCTATGTGTGGTGGCCGCATCTCGACCAAGATGTCACTGAGTGGGTGGGGAAGTGCAGGCCCTGCCAGGAGTCCCGCCCAAATCCCCCTATAGCTCCCGTTAGGGAATGGGAAAAACCGAAGGGACCATGGGGGAGAATTCACATCGATTTCGCAGGACCATTCCATGGCCAGAATTTCCTTATTATTGTAGACGCTTTTTCTAAATGGCTAGAGATTGCTTTGATGCCCTCAACAACTTCTGAGGCCATAATTAAAGTCCTCAGAAAACTCTTTGTAACTCACGGCCTGCCAGACACCCTGGTATCAGATAATGGGCCCCAATTCACCGCGACCCGATTCAAGGGCTACCTGGCCGAGTTAGGCATATGACATGCATTATCTGCCCCTTTTCATCCGGCTTTGAATGGCCTTGCAGAGAGATTTGTAAGAACGGCCAAGGAAGCACTATCCCAGCTAGATGCAGGTGATTGGCAAGCTAGGATAGACCAATTCTTAGCAATTCAACATGCAACCCCATGCCCAACCTCAGGGCGCAGCCCAGCAGAGCTCTTAATGGGCCGTAAGCTAAGGTGCATTCTCGATCGCCTACACCCCAGTTACTCCTCCGAAACTTACAAGGGGGAAGGGGGAGGGTTAAGACAATTCCAAATTGTAACCCCGGTCTTCACCAGAAATTACGCAAATGGGCCACTATGGGTTGAGGGAAAGTTCGTAGGAATCACCGGTCCAAAATCGCATACCGTAGATATAGGGTATGGTAAAATTTGGAGAAGACACATAGACCAATTACGTAGACGCTTGCAACAAGAGAACTCCAACACAGAAAAGCCTAACTTCCAAAGTTTTCCTGACATAGCTACCTCAAGCCAGAGTAAGCCGGAATACTTATCTGGCAAGCCAGAGTTCCAGCGCCGCCCCAGCGAGTCAACACTCCCAGCTGGGGATAACCACACCTCCGGAGAAATCCAGGAGGTTCCATTGGCGGAGCCAGGAGAGACGGGAGGTCCCTCCGACCGGCTCGACGCCTCTCCAGCAACTGAACTGCGCAGGTCAACCAGAGTAAAGATACGCCCTGGTCATCTGCGTGATTTTGTATGTAAATATGTAAATAGATAGGATAAGTGCGTTCTGGGAGTGGAGCGGTGTTATGTATGTAGCTATTTTGTGCGGGAAATTCAAATGCCCTGTGAATTGTGATTGGTTAACGGTTGCCCCTGAAAAGTATATAAAGAGGGCTGTTGCCTGTGTTCCTTTGCTGAAGTCTCACCCTGAATTAAAGAGCTGTTGTCACTAGCCTGCTTGTGCCTCTCGTTATTCCCGCGCTACAACACTTCCCTCCTTTGTCTCATTTTGTTTTGCTTTCTTGTTCTCATTCCTTCTCTTTCCTGGGTCTCAGTATCACTTCTCTCTCTCGTATCTTGTTCCAGTCCCTTTTCCTCTAGCTGTTGTTCTTCTTGACTTTGGGTTTCCAGTTCTTCTCTGCTGTCTGATTCTTCCTCTATATATCGTGCATAAAATTCCTGAGCCTTATCCATTGTGCCTATCCTTATTTTTTTTATCCTGCCATGTTACTAACAATCCTTCTGGCATCAACCAGCGAAACATTATTTTATTTTTTATTAATTGTGTTGTAAGGAACTGGTATTCTCTTCGTTTCTCTCTTATTCTCTTTGGTATCTGTTTGAGAGTTATGACCTCTCTTCCTTTGTAGGTCAATTGATCATCCCTCATTCTTCTATAAACTTCATCCCTGACTGCTCTTTTTGCAAACCTTATATGCATCTCCCGTGATAGTCTGTGTCTCCTAGCGTAATTCGTTTGCACCCTATATATTTCATCAATGTTGTTCTTTAATTCAGTTTTATCTATTTGTAGAATGTCTTTCATCAATTTGTGTAGGTCTTCATCTCTTGTTTCTGTGATATTTTGGAACCTCAGATAGAAGGAAGATCTCTCTAATTCCAGATGAGTAATTGCCTCCACTGCTGTCAATCCTTCTTCGGTTTCTTCTAGTTTCTTTTCAGTTTGATCCATTCTTACTTCTATCACTTTTATTTTCTGTTTATTTTTAATTATTGAATCTTGAATTTTTCCCATTCTATTATCTAGTTTCTTTATGTCTTCTTTTACTTCTCCTAATTCACTCTTCATATCCTCATGATTGTTTGTTATTGATTCCTGCGTTTTTATCATAAACTCCTGAATCATATTTAATGAAGATTGTAGTTTGCAGGGTTGGTGTTGGTCCTGGTTTTTCACTGCACACTGTATCTGTAATTAACTTTTGCCCTGCTGGAGAAGCTGTCATTAACATTGTGGGGTTTTTTTGCCACTTTAGTTACTGTGGATGTATTTGACATTTTTAAATTTTTGAAAAAATTATTCCACAATACCATCAATTGTCACCTTTTTCACTCTAAACCTTCCTTACAATAATAATAATACAGTATTTACATCCAATTTCTTAAAATTTCTTATAACTATTATGCCTATGAGTAAATATAAGGATCTCTATGTATACAATTATTAATCAACAATAGGTATTTAAAACTAGTTAATTCATTTAAATATACATAAATCAATCAAAAGTTTGAAATCAGAAAAAGCAATATGTTTCTATAAACTATTAAAGTTTAGAGCTAATAATTCAATATAAATTTCTCAGTGGTAAGTCTCTTTCAGACTTATCTAAGTATTTAGAATATATAGTAAAAGTCTGAAATATCCAGGATATTCACAATATACTATTCTTTAAGAAGAGGTCTCCTTCAAAGTCATTTAAGTTACCACAGTTCTTTGTCTTCAGTCTCTCTGTTCACTCTTGTGAAAACTCTTCCTTGTTTTCAGCTTCCAGAATGGTAGCTGCCTTCAAATTATACTGTCACTGTCACTGTCTTTCTCTTCACTTTTTTTTTTTTTTACTTTCCTCCACTTCAATCACCACTGTCCCTGAAAGTTAGCCTTTTCTTTCTTCCTGCTGGGTTTCACTACAGGTTTTTGTGTCTCAAAACCTAGGTATCAACTGTTCAATCCACACTCACAATCGCTTTCCCTCCTCACCAATCCACAACAATTCTGTCTTCTTCCATCTCTGCTACCACCGCTAAGGCACCGCCACTTCCACCTCGGAGACTCACTTCTATTCAGTAGTTTTTGTAAATCCCATCCACCAGAGAGATAGTTCGGTGTCCCATATTTTTTCTTTTTCCTATCCGCTGATACTTCTGCTGCTTCTCACTTTCTGCTTCCTCTCATATCTTTGTTGGGCTGCCACATCTCTGGACCTTGCCTTGACAGCTGGTCTCTTCTACGCTGGTTTTCAGGCTCTAACCCTTCATAATGGGGGATCACTCCTCTCCCAGTCACCCCTGGATGTGCCCCTCACTATAGCTGTCCCCTCCAAGGACCTGCTTTGCCATTACTGGCTTCCAAAATGCAGAAAATCAGGCAGGGAGAACGGAGTCTAATTCCCCTGCACCACACCAGCGTGGCGCTGGAAGCTCCCCCATTTCATTTTTTATCTCATCATGTTTTTGCCATAGCTTCTTGGTTTTTGGCCATCCCTTTGCTTGACACTCGGTAGCCCAGGTAGTCCTGCATAGTCTTGTGGAATTCATATTTTGACAGCTTCGCATACAGCTTAGCTGCAAGGAGTTTTTTCAGTACTTGGCACATCAATTTTATGTGCTCCTCTAGGGTTTCACTGAAAATGAGGATGTTGTCCAAGTAGATGAGGACACCTTTATAGAGATGCTAATGAAGCACCTAATTCATCAGTTTCATAAAGACTGCAGGGGCTCCTTGTAGTCTGAAAGGCATCACTTTGAATTGAAAGCTGCCTAATGGGCAGTTGGAGGCAGTTTTCTACTTGTCTCCCTCCTTTATTCACACTCAGCAGTATACCTCCCACAGGTCCAGCTTGGTAAACACCTTTCCCTTAGCTAAGTGGGCCAGTATGTCCTTCATGAGAGGCAGTAGGTAGGTGTTTTCTATGCATACTACATTAATTCCCCTAAAAATAACACATAATCTCATTGTCCCTTCTTTTTTTTTCTTTAAAGAGGACTGGACTGGCTACTTTGGACTTAGCTGGTTGTATGAATCCTTGCACTAGGTTAGTGTTGATGTAGTCTCTTAATTCAGTCATCTTTCTTGGGGTCATGGGGTCATGGAGCACGGCTTGGGCAGTTTGGCTCCTGGCATGAATTCTATGGCACAATCTGTGGGGCAGTGAGAGGGTAGGGTGTTGCATTCCTCCTCACTGAATGCTTTGGCCAAGTCTCGGTATTCTCTAGGGAGCCATGACTCCCCAGCCATGGCTCTGAGGTGGCAGCTGCTTTTTTGCTTCACTTGGAGCCCTCTAGCTCAAAGTTCACCAACCTTTTGGACATCAGGGACCACTAAATTCATAATTTTAAATCCTGAGGACCACTAATACGAATCCAGCGTGCCACTCACTGAAGCGCCTGGACTCCCAGTGACAGGATGGGGTACTTAGTTTGGCCGCCTGTTTCTGCAATCATAAACACTCAAAGAGCCATTTGGACCTGTTTCCCACAGAAAACAAAACACTGGGATTTCTCATCTCTCTCTCTCCCCTAGGATGATCACTTCTGTCATTTTTTGTGCCACTATGAACCAGATGAGCTCCCAGTGATGACCCATTTCTAACTACATGGGCTCAGTGACCAGGGTGGCAGGGGTTCTCCCTATTAATGACCCATCAATTTATTCAAAGTGTAGGGGATTAGTTAGGGTTCTTGTCCAGATGCCTAGCTTCTGACAGAGGGGGAGGCTGATCAGGCACTGGGTATACCCCAAGTCTATGATGGCCTCTACCTCACCCTGTACTCCCATCTTGGGCACTGCTAGTTTTGACTTAATAGCGAATGGATGGATGGCTTCACTGATCATTGGGTCATCCTCACTATTATCTTTGCTATTGCCTACTAGCAGTGGTGGAGCTTCCTGAGCTGGAGTTCCCTATTCTCCCTCAAGGGGAGAGAAACCTCAATGACTTGATGGACAAATTTCCCCTTTTCTGTAGGCTTCCACGGCAGTTTCTTGGGTTTGGTCATCATAGGGGTCTTTGCTTGGGGGACAGGGGTCAGTGCCAGGCATTCCAACATTTGGTGACCCTGCTGGCCAAACCAAAAACATTTGATTGATGTCATGGGCTGCTCTTCCACTTTGTGGGAGCCAGATTGCCAACCAAGCTGTCTCTTGGGCTTCTTTTCTGGTGCCTCTTTCTGGTACTGGTGAAGCTTGAGATCTATGGCCACTGCCATCCGGTACCAGTTGTGAATGTGGTCTGGAATGTCCCGGCAGACTCAGGCATGGCATAGCTCCTTGTCCAGACTCTCTTTGAAGACGTGCACTAGGCGGTGTTTGGGCCAGTACCTCAGTTTCCTGGCAAGTCTCTGAAATTCTCTGATATACTCTTTGGTCAGGCAGCTCCTCTGCTTGAGAGTCTTGAGTGCCTGGCCCTGGGCCATGTCCTCAAATCAGTTCCTTAGCTCCTGCAGGAAGTTGTTAACATTTCCCAGATCTGGGGCACCTTCATCATGCACTTGAGTCACCCACTCTGCAGCTTTTCCCTCCAAGTTCTCCACTGAATGGCAGTGATAATTTCCTGGTCATTAGGGTAGTTGCCCCCATAGTGATTGATGTGAGCCCACACCCAGTTCAGCTAGAAAGCCAGCCTGTCTGGGCTCCCATCAAAGGTGGCTCCGAAGTGTGCTGGGGTGGAGGCTAGGCTGGAGGAGAAGGAAGTGGCACTGGCGCCAGGGCGGGCATCCATTGGGCTTGGATCCAGCCTTGCCCCAGGTAGTAAGCCCAACCAGAGGCCCCCCCCACCCATGCTGGTGGCAGTTGGGGTTGCTTCAGTGGGTGGCTGGTCTCCGACATCTAGGCAGTCTCTGCTGCAGGGGGCTGGCAGCACTGGTCACCATGGTGGTTGACCGGTCCTGCCTGGGAAGACTCAGCCATGGGCTGGACTGAGCTGACAGGAATTGCAGAGGAGTCACAGCCTGGGTAGATCAGTCTCCCTGGGGGGAAATGTCAAAGTTGGTTGGCTCAGGACCACTCTTGCTTACTCGGGTTGATGTGAGTGCCCACTGACTTATTAAACTCATGTCATGTTAATTATACTTTCCCTTTTGTTACTTTTCCTTTTGTTAAAATTAAGAACTTCTATACTAAAAATGTTTTTTTAAAAAAAAACACTATCTAGTATACAGTATATCCCTTTGATTTTCATTCAAGAGAACATTAGTTGTGATCAGTGAGATTTTGCTTCATTGTAGTTAACTTGTTTATTTCCACCATATTTAAACCCAATAAAGTGAATTATATTCACACACACACAAAAAAAAAATCTGTCTCTGTATCTCTCACTCTGTCTCACTCTCCCTCCCTCCTCTCTTTCTCTCCCTCCCTCCTTCTCTCACATGCATCCTCTCACACTGAGACAGATTTAATCTCTTTTGCACATTTTTATATTTATGACAAAATAGCATCCTGAGTATATTTCTGGTTTCTGGACATTTAAAAAAAAAGTGAATTCTGAAGAACTGGCACCCTGATGGTGAAACTATCCTATGGGTCTGTGCAATATAGAAGTCCTTGACTGATTATCACAATAGAGCCTAGAATTTCGATTATAAGTTATTGTGGTTGTAAGTCAAGGCTCCATGTGACGGGGCTCAATTTTACAACTATTTTTTTATTACATTGATAAAGCAAGTAACCATAGTCTTGAAGTTAATCACATCTTTGTTAAGCAAATCCATTCTTTTGAAAGGATAAGGGGGTTTTGCCAGAAAAAAATATGGCAAATCACAGACATGTGACTACAGGATGCTGCAACCAATTATAAATGTGAGCCACTTGCCAAGTATCTGAAATGCAATTGCATGCAATCATAGGGTAGGCAGTAGTCGTAACTTGAGGATGGGTCATAAGAAGCTTCTTTGAAATCCATGGTAACATTGAATACTTGTTAAGTGTCTCTCAGCTCTCCAATCCACGTCTATGCAAACGCCGAAATACTCAGAGCCAGTTCACTGTGTTTGGATGATCAGTGCTTGGTTTTAATTCGCTATACATGGGAATTAGGAAAAGATGAGTACGATCCATGCAAAGTCAGTGCTGAGAGCAACCATAGCTCAGCGCAATTTAAACAAGGTGTGTCGCCCACGCCCCACAGCACATCTCAGCTGTTCAGAGTTTTCAGCAGCCACTTCCTGCTCACTCTAGCCAGGATATGGGATCACGATGCTCCCGAAGCCATGATGCTGTTGATTCGTCAGCCACACCTCTCCTCATCTCGCACCTGTTCCACCACCACCAGTAATCCATTAGTGTACCACCACCAGCACCACCACCACCACCGAAACCTAGCCATCCAGTGCCCATCCCCTCCTGGAATCGTTGCAGGAGTGTTGTGTGTGTGAACGTTCTTGTGGCAAGCCATGATTGGGCTCGACAGGTGGGCCCTCTACCAGGAGTCCACCTGCAAGGAACAAACAACAAAATGTTAAGATCAGTTATCTGGGGGGTGTTCTCAGTTTCTGTGGGTATGTCCTATGAAATTGTTGTATTAACCATGGGGCTTGAACATCATCTCTGTCAACCCATGATGCTTCTTCGCACGGGTACCCTTTCCATTTTACTAGGTATTTCAACCGCCCCCTTGTCACTTTAGAATCTAGTATCTCCTCTAGTTCATACTCATTTTCATTAACAGGTCCAGGAGGACTTGTTGACGTTACTTGTCCTACGGGTTTTAGTAAACTGCTATGAAAAGTATTTGCCACAGCAATGGAGGTAGTTTTAGCATTGCGGTAACCAGATTAATGGCTTTGGTAATTGTGAACAGTCCCAGATACTTAGGTCCTAGTTTTTTACATGGGATCCTGAGCTTAATATATTTGATGGACAAGAATACTCGATCACCCATGTGAAACGGTTTAGTTTCTGTTCTCCTTTTATCAGCTTGCACCTTGTATTCATCCGCAGCCTTCACCAACACTTGTTTTACATGTAGCCATACCTTTCAGATTTTATCAGGCCAGTCAGCAGGAGACAGTTGGTCTAGGGTGTTTGTCTCTAACTCGGGGATTGCAGGGAAGTCCTTTCCTGTCACTACGTGAAATGGAGTAAAGCTGGTACTCATATGTACAGCATTGTTGTATGTCACTTCAGTAAACGTTAGGAGGCTCGACTAGTCCGTTTGCTGATATGACACATAGCTTCTTAAGTAATGTTCCACCATAGCATTGGCACGTTCCACTGCACTGTTAGTGCTAGGGTGGAATGCTGAGCTTAACCCTTGAGATGATCCTATCAAGTGGACAAAGTCTCTCCAAAATCGGGCAGTAAACTGCACCCTCCTATCTGATATGATTCTACGGGGCACACCATATAAACGATAAATGTGTTATATAACCTCTTCACTAACCTTCTTGCTGACAGAAGCTGTTTACATGGTATGAAATACACTTGTTTTGAGAAAAGGTCTAGCACAGTCCATACCACCATATTGCCATTGCTTTCTGGGAGGTCTACAATACAAATCCATTGTGATTTCATCCCACAGTCTCCCAGGATTGGCTACTGGCTACTGACTGTAAGAGGCCAAGAGGTTTTCCAGGGTGTGGTTTCGTTGTAGCACAAACCCTACACTTTCGTGTGTACTCCTCTATGTCTTTACACATCCATGGCCACCAAAATTGATGTCTGGCCAGATGCAAAGTTTTGAGAAACCCAAAGTGACCAGCAGGTTTAACGTCATGGCATTTATTGAGCACTGCTAGTCGAAGGGTTGTTGGAATATACAATCTATCACCTTTCCATGCAAGACCATCTCTTATTGTCACTAGGTATCTGTTTCTAGCTAACCAGGGGTTTATCGCTAAAGCCTTCTTCACTTCGTCATGCCAGGGGTTTCTCGTCCTGGGGTTATCAATCTGCCCAGCCGATTGGTGAAAAGGTATCATTGGCTGCACCACTTCTTCCCTTTTGCTGTTATATTGAGGCATGTGCGATAACACGTCTGCTAAGAAGTTCTTGCCAGCGGGCACATATTTCAGGGTGAAATTGAACCTCTGAAAGTATAATACCCATCTGACCTGCTTAGGAGACAGAGTCTTAGGAGATTGTAAAGCCTCTAGGTTTTTGTGGTCCGTCCACACCTCAAACGGAATCCCCACCCCCTCAAGCAGATGCCTCCAGGTGAGTAGGGCCCATCTCACCGTGAAAGCTTCCTTCTCCCATATGGCCCACCTCCTCTCTGTGGTCATGAGTTTTCTCAAAGTATATGCACAGCGTTGCAAGTTTCCCTGGTTATTCCTTTGGAGCAGAACAGCTCCCACAGCCACATCACTTGCGTCTGCTTGTATGACAAATGCATTTGTTGGATCAGGATGTTTCAAGACTGGCTCACACAGAAACAGTCTTTTTAGCATCTCAAATGCCTGTTGGCACTCAGATGTCCATACAATCACTTATCCTGGTCATGATTTGGTTGTACCAGGTTTTGTGCATAATAGATCTGTCAAAGGCAGGGCTAACTGTGCAAATGAGGGAATAAATTGCCGATAAAAATTGGCAAAGCCAAGGAAACTTTGTAACTGTTTCCTCATTTTCGGAGCCTGCCATTCTAACATGGCTTGTACTTTCTTAGGATTCATTTCTAACCCTTTTTCTGATATACGATAACCCAGATAATCTATCGCTGTTTGATGGAACTCATATTTTGACAATTTGATGTATAATTTGGCTGCCAACAATTTCTCCAAAACCTGACGGACCAACTGGGTATGCTCCTCCATTATTTTTGTATAGATTAGTATATTGGCCAAATATACAAGGACTCCCCAGTAGAGATGTTCATGCAATACGTTATTTATCACCTGCATAACACAGCCGGGGTGCCCTGTAAACCAAATGGCATTATCTGGAATTGGTAGCTTCCCAGGGGACAGTTGAAGGTTGTTTTCCACTCATCCCCTGGTCTAATATGCACCCAGTAGTATGCCTCTCGCAGGTCTAGTTTTGTAAAGATTCTGCCAGTTGCTAAAGTGGACAGCAGATCTTTCATCAGCAGTAAACAGTATAAATGCTCTACGCACACTGTGTTAAGTCCACGGAAGTCAACACACAAATGGAGACCACCATCTTTCTTCTCTCGAAAGAGAACTGGCACCGCCATGTGAGATCTACTGGGTTTAATGAACCCTCTGGCTAAATTTTTATCGATATAACATCTAAGCTCTTCAATTTCCTTTGGGGTCATGGAATACATGCGTGGTTTTGGTAATCTGGCCCCTGGTATCAATTCTATAGCACAGTCAGTAGGTCGGTGTGGAAGTAACACCTCATACTCCTTTTCACTAAACACCTCTGATAAATCCCCATATACCTCTGGAAAATTCCGTTCCATACCAGTCTTAGGTTCTTTCTGTGATGTCTCCACCTTTGCCTGGTCCGTCGGTGGTTCTGGACCAAGGGTCAGCCTCAGCTTCCAAAACCCATCTTCCCACCAAATAGTCGGCTGCCATTTGTCCAACCATGTGAGACCCAGGATAAGGGGTTCCACCATTTTTTCCACTACTATGAACCATATATGCTCCCAGTGGTCTCCTATCTCTAATCTTACGAGGTCGGTGACGTGGATAGCCAGTAGACCCCCAGTATGGAACCATCCATCTGCTCAAATTTGATTGGGGTGTGTAGTTTTCTGACTTGTAACGCTAACCCATCCACCAGGACCCACAGATTAAACACCAGGTATATCCTGAATCAATTAATGCCCCTTGTTCACATCCCACTGCTGTGAGGGTATTCCGTATCATCACCGGGATCACAAACGGTCAAACAGGTCTGCTCACCATTGGATCGTTCGATGCTTCCTCATCACTCTCTCAGCAACCAAAGGTAACTGTCCAACCCTCTCCTCAGATACACCGCCAACATCCTTCCCCAGCGTCATGTTCTTCATGGGTAGGGTCTGCATTGTGAGGCGTATCCATTCAGATGCTGGTCGGTTCCGGACCCTAGTAGTATCCCTGGTGACAGGGGATTGTAGTCCCGGCGACCTCGGTGGTGGTAGAGGGCAGTCAGCCATACAATGGCCTTCCTGATTACAGCAGAAACACCTAAACCCTGGCCGGCGAGCTGAATCCTCTCCCCTCGGTTTAGGCACTGTTGATGGTGTCTCTCTTTTTGGTGGTATTCTGTCCACTGTCCTTCGTGGATACATCATTCTGGCTTCACCCTGGCTTCTAAATTCCTGCAGACCCCTGTCCAGATCTATGGCAGCCTTGAACCACTTGGCGAGGCATGGGGGTAATCCTTGATAGACACATGCCTGCCTCAAGTCCCTATCCAGCCCCATATGGAATTGGTGAATCAATTAGCATTCAGGCCAGGCTCTCAGTCTCCTGGTGATTTTCCTAAATTCTCTGACATAGTCCTTAGTGGACTGGCCACGTTGTTTAATCACTACTATTTCTCCCTCAGTGATTTGAGCCCTAGTTTCATCCTCAAAGCAGGCCCTAAGACCTTCCAGAAACATGCCCACATTTGTTAGTTCCCAAGCATGCACGCTGTGGAGATCAGCTACCCAATCTGCTGCCTCTCCCCACAATGCAGATACCACCATCGGCCATTGCGAGGGGTAGAACTGACTGTAGAGGTTGAAATGGCTAATGACTTGACTGAGAAACAATGCTACCCTATCAGGATTCCCATCGAAAGAGGCTTAGATGGGTGGTGGGGCCCAAAAGGGTGGTTGTTGAGACCATGAGCCAATAGGCCAAACTGGCACCTGCTCACGTCCTCTGATGTTATCCCTACCTCCAGCAGCTACTTGATGGGATTCCAACTGTGTCCTCACAGGTGGGGGTCTGGTGTCAATCATCTCATAACTACCACTAGATCCCTGACCAGGACCATACATTGCCTCCCTGGTGATTGGACCCAAAAGGCCAGTAGGTTGCTCTACACCACTGAACCGGTGAGGATCCTGGTCTCTTCACAATTTTGGGCTGGTGAGTCATAAACATGAATCAGAACCAGACCCAGTGCCAGTCCCTCTCCAGGTGTTTGAGGGGTCCAGTCCTGGCACCCAGGGCTGCCATGAAGGCGCATCCCGAAAGCTGCCTCCCCAAAACATTCTCTTAGTGCCTCCATAGTGGCTCCAGAACCCACAGAATAACTCCAGTCCTGGTCTTCCTCTTCTGTCCAGTGTCTCTCCCTCCATCCTTGAAACGCTGCTGGTCCAATAGGTGGTGGGGTTCTATCCCAAGTCTCCCCAGGGCCAGTTATTGCAGAGCTATGCCACCAATTACCCAAAGTAGATTGTGTTATCCCCTTCTCTGTATCCCCTTGGTGGTCCACCAGAAGGTCTACACTCAGGATTTTCCTCTCCTTAGGTCAAACTACCAAAACTTCACTTTCCTTGGGTGTCACAGCCACAACTGCCACATCTTCCTCCTTAGCCTCTACGGCCTCAGGCATGCCCGGATCCGTCCCCTCAGCCATACTGTACTCACGGCTGCAAACAGCAGGTTGAATTTAAGGGAGAGTGCCAACTTTCTCTCAGCTCTCCAATCCACATCTATGTGAATGCCGAAATACTCAGAGCCAGTTCACTGTGTTTGGATGATCAGTGCTTGGTTTTAATTCTCTATATACGGGAATTAGGAAAAGATGAGTACAAACCATGCAAAGTCGGCGCTGAGAGCAACCGTAGCTCAGCGCAATTTAAACAAAGCAGAAAGTCGGAGGCTGACATTATATTTATATTAGTTGGCTAGCATTGATGATACTACCTAGTTTGATAATGAAAACATCTGCAAGAAAATAATCAAGCTCAGAAAGCACCAAGGATCCCTTGGTTCTATCAATCCCTTGGATTGATATTTGTCAATTATATATTTAGGAGATTTTCCTAAATCTCTAGCAAATAGAATTACTTTGAAATTGTTTTTAGCTTTCCCTTTATTTTATGCCTTAATTTTCAAAAATCTCCAGCTAACTAAAATTTTGTATTCCCACATTGTTTTTACAATCGACCAAATGTTTCTAGAAAGATACTATGTGAATTGAAGTGTTTAACCTTATGCTTTCTCCTTTATGCTAATATCTACAAGAAGAGTTTACTAGAATAGAAATCTTAATCAGGTAATTCCATGCCTATAAAATGATTGAGTGGGGCCATATAGTAGGTATTTTCTGAACTTTCACTTAGTACCTCTAGAAATATCATTGGAACTGGAATAGTTTATGACAGATATTGGCAACCCGTGGCTCCAAAGCCGCATGCAGTTCTTTTGTCCCCCAGCTGTGGCACCCTGTTGGCTGAACCCACATTAGTTGGCCCCACCCCTTGCCCCCCCAGTCACTCCTTGCTTGGCCTGAGAAGGTAAGAGCAATGTCGGGGGATGGAGACTTGCTCCATATTCCAGAGCAGAAGCAAAGCACCCCTGCATTTGCCTCATCTCACAGGCACTTTTTCCAGCCCTTGTTGGTGCTGTGCACACCTTGGTTGCTCAGGGAGATGCACAACTCGGTGGTTGCAGCGGACTAAAGTGCTATTAAGTGCTAGCACTTAGCTGCCAGCTGCCTACAATTAGTGCAAGTTCGAATCTCATCAGGCTCAAGGTTGACTCAGCCTTCCATCCTTTTGAGGTAGGTAAATTGAGGACCCAGATTGTGGGGGCAATAAGCCAACTTTGTATAGAACAACACTGCTGGGGGCGGGGGGGGGGCAAAATCCCTAATAAGCAGGTATATACAAAAAAGTATGCAGGCTATTGCTATAATGCATTGTAAGCTGTCCTGAGTCTACGGAGAAGGGCGGCATATAAATTGGATTAATAAATAATAAATAAATAAATAAACTTGCTCTCTGCCCTGAGACACTGGCTCAGCCAGCTGCGGCCAATGCTCTGCCTCTTAATGGCCTCCAGGAGGAGGAAGGGACACCATCTCCCCCATTGTGAAGTGTGCTAAATGTGTCCCCTCCTCCTCCTGGAGCCCATTATGATGCAGAGCATTGGCCGCAGCCAGACCAGGCCAGGCCAGTGTCTCAGTGCAGAGAGCAAGTTGCTTGTCTCACCGAGCGACCAAGGTGCATGCAGCACCAACAAGGGCCGGAAGAAGGAGTGACTGGGAGGGGAGGGTGAGGGGCAGGGCCAGCCAACAGGGAGCTAAAGCAGGGGGACAAAGAGCTTCATTTATCTGGGAACCTGAAATGACTCTTTTTAAATCATGGTAAAAACCACCCAAAGAAGAAGAAAGAATATCAGCCAAAAAAAGAACAACCCTCACCTGTTTTTGGAATGTTCAAGAGAGAACAAACACACACATGAGAGAGAGAGAGAGAGAGAGAGAGAGAGAGGCAGACAGACAGAGAGATATGAGAGAGAGAGAGAGAGAGAGAGAGAGATGAGAGAGAGAAAGACAGACAGAGACAGACAGAGACAAAGAGATATGAGAGAGAGAGAGAGAGAGAGAGAGAGAGAGAGGCAGACAGACAGAGAGATATGAGAGATATGAGAGAGAGAGAGAGAGAGAGAGAGATGAGAGAGAGACAGACAGACAGAGACAGACAGAGACAAAGAGATATGAGAGAGAGAGAGAGAGAGAGAGAGAGAGAGAGATGAGAGAAAGACAGACAGAGGGAGAAAGAGAGAGAGAGATGAGAGAGGGAGGGAGAAACAGAGTGAAATGAGAGAGATATGAGAGAGAGAGGCAGGGAGAAAGAGAGAGAGATGAGACAGAGACAGAGACAGAGAGGAAGAAAGAGAGAGAGATGAGCGAGCGAGAGACAGAGAGAGACAGAGAGGGAGAAAAAGAGATGAGAGAGAGAGAGAACAAGAGAGAGAGGGAGAAAGAGAGAGAGAGGGAGGGAGGGAGAAAGAGAGAGATGAGACAGAAATGAGAGAGAGTGGGGAGAGAGAGACAGACAGATGAGAAAGAGAGAGAGAGAGAGAATGATAGAGAGAAAGAGATGCAGAGAGAAAGAGAGAGACACACAGAGATACTTGTTTCCCACAGAAAAGAAAACACCGGAAGCCACAAAACCTGGGTAGGCATGGCTGGGGGGGGGGGTGTCATGTGACTGGATGGAAGTGAGTGACGTCGAGTTGGCCACACCCACCTAGGTTTTATGACTCCCGGTATTTTCTTTTCTGTGGGAAACAGGTCCAAATGGCTCTTTGAGTGTTTAAGGTTGCTGACCCCTGATCTAAGACAATAAATGTGAATCAAATCATTGTGATAGAACAAGAGTGAGATCCAAGGATTAGGTCAATTCCCAAACAGATACCCAGCGATGGACATTCCACCTTCTGAATTTGTGGAAGGTAGAATTAGACTATCACTCAAGGCACAAATGACCAGATTTAAGATATCCTACTTTGCACATATTGGACTTAACTCTCTAGAAAAGACACTAATGCTGGGAAAGGTGGGAGGCAAGAAAAGAAGAGGATGACCAGCAGCAAGTTGAATAGACTGAATTATAGTGGCGATGAGTGCAATGATGAAAAACCTGAAACACATATTAGGATATCATCATGGAAAGATCTGTCTATGTAATAATAAGAGTTGAAGGAAGATAATCAATCAATGGATCTTGAAAAAACTTAAATAGCCCTAACACATAATCCATAAAAAGGTAAAGGTAAAGATTCCCCTTGCACATATGTGCTAATCATTCCTGAATCTAGGGGGCGGTGCTCATCTCCATTTCAAAGCCGAAGAGCCAGCGTTGTCCAAAGACAGCGTGGTCATGTGGCTGGCATAACTAAAAGCCAAAAGTGCACGAAACCCTGTTACCTTCCCACCAAAGGTGGTCCCTATTTTTCTACTTGCATTTTTTACGTGCTTTTAAACTGCTAGGTTGGCAGAAGCTGGGACAAGTAACGGGAACTCATCCTGTTATGTGGCACTAGGGATTCGAACCGCTAAAATGCCAACCGTTCAATCGACAAGCTCAGCGTTTTAGCCACTGAGCCACTGTGTCCCCACACATAATCCATAATGCCACCTTAATTCAGACATACCCAAGCCACCCAACATTTCTCAAAGGAAGGAATATAACAAATCATCCTCAACCATCTTCAGCCATTATCCAACACAATCATTGCTGGAAGTTTTGGTTCATCTTCAAAAGAAATGTTTTATCACTTATACTGTCTGAAGCTATGCTGTCCAATTGGTGTCAATTGGACAGCATGTTCCTTAAAACCAAAGCCCTGCACTCCTATCCTATCCACTCCTATCCAATCCCATTTGGGATTCATGAAAACCAACATTTGAAACTAAAGCTTGCTATAGATTTTAACCCCAAGTAGTTTTTTTCCAGCAGAAGATCACAAATGGCAATCGTGATATTGCACTTAATAATTATCCAAGATTCATGTAACAATGGCAGCTAGAACTTTCACAGCAGCTGTCATTAAATTGGCATTATCACTTGATACTGCACTTTAGGATTGCCTTTCTTAGCAGTAGAGGTGCCAATTCAATTTCCATCCTTAACCAAGGAGTACTTGTATAGTTTAGACATGTAAATCCAGCATATATTCAGCAGACAGAATCATAAAAATCAGAGGCCTTATTTACTATTAAATCAAGTGCTCCAGAGCATTGTCTTTGGACCACAGTCCTACTTTTCTTCCACCTTCTCCATTTTGTGTTGTTTCTTTTGGTCTGCTAAGTTATGGAAATGGGAAGCAGGTGGCAGGATATTTGGCTGCAGTTCTTTAGTCTGGCTGATAGGGGTGTGATAGAGGTGTTAGAGATCTGTGCTGGACTGTATCAATATCACTGGAAAGTTGCATGTGGCCTATTGGCACTTTAGTCATCCTCCACTGCAGTGGACTGGTGCACATGTACATGAGTGCCTGCTGGCCCGCTGCTCACACTAGGGCTGCATGTGCACATGCACACAGCAGCCCACAACTCATGTGGTCCGGTTCCCCCCTTCCCTCCCACTGTTGGGTCACCAAACCAAAAAGGTTGGGGGCTGCTGCACTAGGACACCTAGATCTCTCTTATAGTTACTACTGTTGAGCCAGATATCACCCATTCTATACCTATGCATTTCGTTTTTCCTGTCTAAATGGAGGACTTATTTTCTCACCGTTGAACTTCATGTCACTGGATTGGGTCCAATGCTCAAGTCTGTCAAGATCCTTCTGAATCTTGAATCTTCCAAAGTGTTAGCAATTCCGTCTCTCCCCTGCTTGATGTCATCTGTAAATTTGATGAGTTCCTCTTATTTCTCATTTAGATCATTTGTGAAGATGTTGAAAAGTTTTGAGCCTAAGAGAGAATCTTTTTTTTTAAAGTTTTTTATTTTTTTAAGACAAACAAACATTTCATACATCAATCATCCCTCCCCTGTGACATCTCGGTGTTGACTTCTTCAGTTCTTTTTATTCTTCTTGTTCCAACAGTTTCTTCTATCTTAATCATCATCCAAACCACTATAAAAGTTCATTCCTATAACCATATTCTTGCCATCAAATTTTTACACACAGTTATAAAATTAATCATTTATATCTCTTTTCCAACCAACAATAGAAATAATTCCATATTCTATAATAATTCCATATAAAGTATTCTGATTCTTCCCTATCTTTAAGCAACAAAGTTAATCAGATCATTTCTGCACAATCTAAAATCTTTTTTATTACTTCATCTTCCAAAGGCATTTTCTCTAATTTCCAATTTTGAGCATAAACAATTCTTGCAGCTGTTATTATGTGTATAATCAAATAAATATATTCCTTTTTAATTTTGTCAGGTAGGATACCCAATAGGAACAACTCTGGTTTGAATTCAATACATAATTGTGTCATTTCTTGCAGCCAGGTTTTAATTTTATTCCAATAGTTTTTTTGCTTCAGGGCATGTTTATCACATATGATAATAGGATCCTGGTAGTTGGTGACATTTCCAACATTTCACTGATTTATCTTTAAACATTTTTGCTAACTTTTCCGGTGGCATATGCCATCTATAAAACATTTTATATTGGTTTTCCTTATATGTGTTGGACATCGTTAATTTATAGTTCCTTTCCCATAGTTATTGCCATTTTTCAAGATCAATTGAATGTCCAAAATTTCTTCCCCAAGCTATCATTGTTTCTTTTACCTGTTCCTCCTCCAATTCAATATATAGCAAAAAATTATTTAAAAAGTTAATTACATTTTCTTCTGTTCCTGTGAGTATCCTATCCTGTGAGTATCCTATCTTTTCCAAATAAAAACCATGTAACTTAGCATCTTTTTCATATCTTGTTCTTATCTGCATATACATATACCAATCTGTCTCAATCCCCCGTTCTTCCAGTTCTCGTTACTCTTTCAATTCCCCCTTATCTGTTAACAAATCCTTATATCTAACAATATTTCCAAAATTAAAAACATTTGGGTGTATTAAAGCTTCCATCATTGATAACCATATTGGTATTTTCACATAGTATTTATCTCTAACCTTCTCCCAAACCAATAGCAATGCATTTCTTATATAATGTCTATAAAAGTATGTATCTATCTTATTTCTACCATACCACAAAAAGGCATGCCAACCCAGTTGCAAATCATGCCCTTCCAATGTTAACAACCTTATATTTCTTAGTTCAATCCATTCTTTCAGCCATGTCAATGTTGCTGCTTGTTAATATAATTCCCAATTTGGTAAACCAAATCCCCCTCACAACCTCGTGTCTTGTAGCATTTTCAAACTTATTCTTGCTTTTTTCCCTTGCCATATAAATTTCCTCATTATCTTATTCAGATGATGAAAGTATGTCTTTTCAATATTTATTGGCACCGTCTGGAATATAAATAAGTCTTGGTAGTATGTTCATCTTTATTAATGCAATCCGTTCCATAAGTGATAGTTGGAGATTCTTCCATTTTTCCAAATCTTTTTCAATTTGTTGTTTTAATTTATAATAGTTTTCTTCCTTTATTGTTGCACATTTTGAAGTTAAATGTACTTCCAAATATTTGACTTTCTTCACAATTTGTATATCTAACTTTTCTTTTGTCTCTCTGTTTTGTTTTTCTGTTGTATTTTTCACCAAGATTTTTGTTTTATCTTTGTTTATTTTCAAACCAGAGACTTTTCCATATCTTTCTATCTGTTCTAATAATTTAGGGCCTGTTATTTGCGGTTGTTCTATAATGAATACCAAATCATCTGCAAATGCTTGTAATTTATACTTCTCTTTTTTAATTTTCATTCCAGTGCTGGAAGAAGAAATAGCAAAAGAAAAACATTTTTTACTTTGAAGAAAAACTAATAGATAACTGACCTTGACATTTTGGCTAGAAGATAAATAGGCCAGCTGTGGAGAAGGGAGTGGAGAAACCCGTTCCCTTTTTTTCCCCCCTCTGGATTTGTGGACTGTGATTTTTATTTTTATTTTCTTTACTTTTTGGCGAGTCAGCTTTGTTTTGAGAACAAAAAAAAAAAAGACTTCAGGTTGTCCTTTTATTTTTCCTATTTTCTGGTTTGAAACTTTGCAAGAACTGAATGAAATGATTTTTTTTCCTCTTTCTTTTTTCTGAAATATTGTTTTTTCTATGGATTAAGACTTGAAGAGTCAAAATAATTTATTTTTTATTTATTTTTCTTTTTTTACTCTGGGACCTTTTTATCTCTTTCTTCTGGTGCTAAACTGACTTTTTTATGGATTCTGATTTTTGATTTTGAATGTAAAACTTTGTTTTTTAACCTTCCCTTTCTCTCTCTCTCTCTCTCTCTCTCTCTCTTTGAGACAGTTGGGTCATTAAAAAAAATTTCCCTCTTTTTCTCTTTTCTTTTCCTTTCTCTCCCCGCTTCTAGTTTGAATTTTTTTTTATCATTATTAAATTTTGGAAGGGGAGGGAGGTTCTGAGACTTCCTATTTTACTATATCCTGCTTTATTTTATTATTACCAATTCAATCATTGGTTGAATTAGGTATTTGAATTACAACCAAATTACAAGTGGATTATAAATATCTGGAGAAGTGAAAATGAAGAAATTTACACAACCAGCACCAAGTCCCTCAGCAGCAGAAATGCACAAAACTTCAGAGATAACAGAATTGTGACATTTGATGCAGTCACTCCTGGCTGACATAAAATAGAAATTAAAAGAAATGAAAGAAATAATAGAGAAGAATGAGGAGAGAATCCAGAAAGTAGAGGAAAAAGCAGAAAAGAGAAAAAAAAGTTGAGGAGTTGGAAGAAAAATTGGTTTTAACAGACAAATCATAAAAGAGAACAATTATTCTGCTGGAAATGGAAAGATTTGAATTCTACCTAAGATTTCAGAATATAGAAGAAGAAAAAGGAGAAAATCTATCAGGTAATTGCAGAGATTCTGGCTGAAGTTATGGAACAACCCCAGGAAAAGATTTTAAATGAGATTGATGAAGCATTGAGAATATATACTAGATATGCAATAAGGAATAAATTGCCAAGAGAAGTACATGTAAGATTTACGAAGAGGGCAATGAAAACAGAGATATTACAGGCAGCAAGGATCTCAACACTGAAACACAAAGACAAAGAACTTGTTGTTCTACAACAAATACTTAGAAGGGTCAGAGATTTGAGGAGAGAATATCAATTTTTAACAAAATTCCGAATAGTCAAAGGAGTGAACTTTAGATGGCTGATACCTGAAGGTATTATGGTGACATGGCAAGAACAAAGATACAGACTTGACTCAATTGAGAAAGCAAAAATATTTTATCAACAATTTTGTGGACCATTAGATGGAGATTTAGGAGCGGTAGATGCTGCAAAAGAGAAAGATGAAGATAAGGACAAAGAAGAAAAAGTCAAAGAGGAAAGGCCCCTCAGAGTAGGTGCGAGAGCGAAAGATCCACTGGAACAAAGAGAGACTAGGGCGATGAAATTAAAAACTAGCAACAAGTAAATATGGAGGAGGAAGTAAAAGCAATATCTTTAAATGTAAATGGACTAAATGCAGCAATAAAAAGAAATAGAATATTGACTAAATTAAAAAGCTTGAAGATGGATATTATATATTTACAGGAAGTGCATATTAGAAAACAGCATTCAAAATTATTACAATACCCTAAGCTAGGAGTACTATTTACATCATTGATACAACTGAGTAAAAGAGGAGTGGTACTGTATGGTGGGTTTTTTTTTTAAAAAAATTAATTTTTAAAACAAAACATAAAACAAATCCATCATCCATTACAAATACAGACAGTGTGTCAGTCGGTTACATATCTTTTGTGCTTCATCTCCTACTCAAAATTTACTAATTATCTAGTTTCTCATATTGTCAAGGAGTGGTAAGGTATGTTAAAGAAAGACTAGAACCCAAACAAATTTTTGAAGATGAGGAAGGCAGGTTCTTTTTTCTTTTTATTTTCTTTTTTTCCCTTTTATATACAAACATACATAAAAACATAAAACCATCTTCAAATACACACAGTGTGTTGGTTGGTTACAAGTCTTTTGTGCGTCTTCACCATATTCATAGTTTATAGTTTATCTAAATTCTTATATTGTCAAACTAATATATATCTATGTATTATTATCCTCATTAATCATTTATTTGACTATAGCTATTCTTCCCTCCTTTTATACAAAATATTCTAAGATTTGAGTTAATTTATATTTATAACATTCATTTCATCATCCTAAATTGATTCAATAATAATAAATCTTTGTTATATTTATATAATTCTACAATTCTTATATTATAAAAATCTCTATCATATTTCATTTCCATATTTTTTTATCTAGCCATTGATAAAATAAATCCCATATCTTATAATATTGTTTATCTTCTTGTTCTCTAATTTCAAATGTCAATTTACTCATTTCAGCATATTCCATTATTTTGTTATTAACTTCATCTTGCGTTGGTATTTTCTCATTTTTCCAATTTTTAGCAAACACAATTCTAGCCGCTGTTAATACATTCACAATCAGATATCTCAATTCTCTATTACATATTTCAGGGACAATCCCCAATAAAAAAATCTCTGGTTTAAAATCAATGTGTTTTTTTATCATTTTTTCCAACCATGTGTGGATTTTAGTCCAGTATCTTTTGGCTTCTGCACACATCCACCACATATGGTAATATGAACCCAGTATCTGATGACATTTCCAACATTTTTCAGATTTATTCTTGAACATTCTGGCTATTCTCGTCGGGGGTAGATGCCATCTATAAAATATCTTATACAAATTTTCTTTATATGCAGTTGACATTGTCATTTTATAATTTTGCGACCACAATTTTTGCCATTTCTCTAAGTCAATCTCATGTCCAAAATTTTTCCCCCAAGCAATCATCGTTTCTTTAACTTGTTCTTCTTCCAATTTAATCTCCAATAAATATCCATATAGTTTTTTAATTAAGCTTTCATCAGTACCTGTTAAAATTTTATCTAAATTAGTCAACTTATCATAAAAACCTTCTGTCTTAAAATCTTTATTGTATCTAGAATGTATTTGCAAATAGGAAAACCAATTCATCTTTATACCTTGTTCCTCTAATTCTTGCATAGATTTAAGTTCACCCTTTTCATTCAATAATTCACAATAATTCATATCTAACAATTTGTTTCTTTCTAAATGTTATTAAATATGAGTTGATAACCAGACTGGAATTTTTAAATAATGTTGTCTTTTAATCTTCTCCCAATTTAATAGCAAAGCCTCTCATATAAAATGTCTTCTATAATACCCCTGTGTTCCCTTGTACCATAAAAAAGTGTGCCACCCCAACAACAAATCATGTCCTTCTAAAGTCAGTAATCTAGTATTTTTTAACATTATCCATTCCTTGGTCCACATCAAATTTGTTGCTTGATAATATAATTCCAAATTGGGAAAGCCAAATCCTCCTCTTATTCTAGCATCTTGTAACAATTTTAATTTTATCCTTGCTTTTTTTCCCCTGCCAAATGTATTTCAACACTATTTTATTTAAATCTTCAAAATAATCTTTCCCCCACCTAATTGGAATTGTCTGGAACAAGTATAGAATTCTAGGTAGTATATTCATTTTAATCGTTGATATTCTCCCTATTAATGATAATTGTAAATTTTTCCATTTTGCCAGATCTGTCACTATCTGTTGTTTGAGTTTATTATAATTGTTCTCTTTGAGTGTACTATATCTTGCTGTCAAGTATATCCCCAAGTATTTAACCTTGTTTGTGACCTGTATCTTTAATACTTCTGCCGGTTCTTTCTGTTTTGTTAACATATTTTTTGTCAAAATCTTTGTTTTGTCTTTATTTATTTTCAAACCTGCTACTTTTCCATATTCTCCTATCTTGTCTATCAATTTAATTGCTGTTTCTAGTGGATCTTCAAGAATAAAAACCAGGTCATCTGCTAACGCTTGCAATTTGTATTATTCCTTTTGAATTTTCATTCCTTTTATATCTTTTTCTTCTCTAATATTTCTGTTTAATACTTCTAATGTTAACACAAATAACAGAGGTGACAGTGGACAACCTTGTCTCGTTCCTTTTTTTATTTCAATAGACACTGTCAATTCTCCATTTATCATTACTTTTGCTGTTTGTGATATATGACTTCTATGGCTTGAATAAATTTTCTACCAAAGCCTATCTGCTCCAGCTGTAATAACATAAATCATCAATTCACATTATCAATTCACATTATAAAATTTCTGTACATCCAGAAATATCAAAGCCATTTGTTTTTCAGGATGTGCCTCATAATATTCCAAAGTGTCCAGAATTATCCTCATATTATCTTTAATCTGTCTTTTATGGCAGAAACCCATTTTGATCAGAATGTATGAAATTGTTTAAATATCTTTTAAGTCTTTTTGCCAGTATTGAAGCAAAGATTTTATAGTCTGAATTTAGCAGGAATATAGGCCTATAATTCTTGATTTGTTGTGGATCGGTATCCTCCTTTGGAACAAGTGCAATATATGCTTCTGACCATGACTTGGGTAGTTTCATCTTTGGCATGACTTCATTCATAACTTTTAACAATGGGAGGCTCAATAATTCCTGTAGTGTCTTGTAATATTCCGCTGGCAGTCCATCCGGGCCTGGTGCCTTCCCATTCTTTTGTTTTTTAAGTGCTTCAGTTAATTCCATCATCTTTATATTTCCTTCTAACATCATTTTAGTGTCTTTATGAATCTGGGGTAAATTCACTTTCTGCAGATATTGTTTAACACTTTCCTCCTCAATATTCTCTTGCTCATACAGTTTTCTATAATAATCTTGTATAATTTTTTTCTTTTCTTTATTCCCATATCTAATTTGCCCTTGATCACCTACTAGTTGTGTTATTTTTTTTTATTCTCTCTTTTTTCAGTTTATATGCTAACCATCTACCTGGTTTATTTGTGTTTTCAAAATAGTTCTGTTTGGTGCTTCTAATTTTTTGTGCTAAATCCTCTTTTTCTATTAATCCCATTTTATGTTTAATTGTGCCCATTTTTATTTTGGTGTCCTTTTTTTTTTTTTGAGGAAATTTCTGTAATTCTTTTTCGAGTTTCTTGTAGTCATCCTCTAATGTTTTATAGGCTTGTCTTTTCTTAATGTTTTTTTTCCTTGCATAGGAAGGCAGGTTCTTGAAGGTCGAAATTAAAATGAACTTCAAACAAGTACTTTTGATAGCACTATATGCACCAAATGGAACACAGGAAGAATTTTATCGGCGATTACACAGGAAAATTGTAGAACTGGACTATGAAAATGTACATATAATGGGTGATTTCAATGCTGAAACAGGTACAGATTTAGATTACAAAACAGTAAAGACAAATAAAAAAACCTAGGAAAACACTGCCAAAGGCCTTCTTTACAATGACAGAAGAACTGCATATTCAAGAAACACTTGAATGAGAATCAATATACTTTTTACTCAAATAGACTGTTATCATGGTCAAGAATAGATATGATATGGATGTCAATTGGACTTATAGAAGCAGTGCAAGAAGTAATATTGCTCAAACATATTGGCAGACCACAGCCCAATAACAATAACATGGAAAGGGCAAAAGAAAAAGATAAGATGGACCCTGAGTGCAACAATATTAAATGAAAAAGTATTTCAGAAATTTGTGAAAAAGGAATTGAAAATTTTCTTTAAAATAAATAAAAAAGAGGACACATCACTCCAGAATGTTTGGGATACATGGAAGCATATATTAGAGGCCTGGCAATAACATATTTGGGAAAAAAGAATAAAAAGAAATGCCAGAAACAAGTAAGCTACCTAACCTGGTTTCCACCTCCTGTAGTCTTCCCTCCTGCTTCATCATGTGGCAAAAGTTGTTGAGAGTGTGGTCGCGCGACAGCTTCCCCAGCACCTGGATGAAACAGTTTATCTGGATCCGTTCCAGTTGGGCTTCAGGCCTGGGTACAGTACGGAAACAGCATTGGTCGCGTTGGTTGATGATCTCTGGAGGGCTCGGGACAGGGGTTGCTCCTCTGTCCTGGTCCTATTAGACCTCTCAGTGGCTTTTGATACCATCGACCATGGTATCATGCTGTACCGTTTGGAAGAGTTGGGGGTGGGGGGCACTGCGTTGCGGTAGTTCGCCTCCTTTCTCTCCGACCAGTCGCAGTCTGTGTTGGCAGGGGGGCAGAGGTCGACCCCGAGGCGCCTTATATGTGGGGTGCCACAGGGGTTGGTCCTCTCGCCCCTTCTGTTCAACATTTATGTGAAGCCACGGGGTGAGATCATCCATGGTTTCGGGGTGAAGTACCATCAGTATGCTGACAACATTCAGCTGTACATCTCCACCCCAGACCACCCCAATGATGCCCTTGAAGTCATGTCCTGGTGCCTCGAGGCCGTGCGGATCTGGATGGGGAGAAACAGTCTCAGGCTCAACCCATCCAAGATCGAGTGGCTGTGGTTTCCGGCATCCCAATATAGTCAGTTGGTGCCATCACTGACTATTGGGAGTGAGTCGTTGGCTCCCACGGAGAGGGTTCACAACTTGGGTGTCCTCCTGGATTCACAGCTGTCTTTAGAAGAGCATTTGACGGCTGTGGCTGGGAGGACTTTTTATCAGGTTCGCCTGATTCGCCAGTTGCGTCCCTTTCTAGATCGGGACTCCTTACGCACGGTCACTCATGCCCTCATCACTTCCCGCCTGGACTACTGTAATGCTCTCTACATGGGTCTCCCCTTGAGGAGCACCCGGAGGCTCCAACTGGTGCAGAGTGCGGCACGTGGGTGGTTATGGGAGCGTCATGACGTTCCCATGTAACTTCTCTCCTGCGCAAGCTGCACTGGCTCCCGGTGGTCTTCCGGGTGCACTTCAAGGTTTTGGTTACCACCTTTGGAGCACTCCATGGCTTAGGACCTAGATACTTATGGGACCGCCTGCTGCCACCAGTAGCCTCTCACTGGCCAGTACACTCTCATAGAGAGGGGCTCCTCAGGGTTCCGTCGGCCAAACAATGTCAGCTGGTGGCCCCCAGGGGGAGAGCCTTCTCTGTGGGGGCACCTGCTATCTGGAATGAGCTCCCCCCGGAGATACGGAGGATCCCAGATCTACGCACCTTCCGCCACACCCTCAAGACCTTTCTATTTCAACAGGCTGGCCTGGCCTAACTTTTTCCCTTTTTAAATTGTAAATTTTAAATTTGTCTTAACCATCGGAGGTGTTTTTAATTTGTCCCGGGCCAAATTATTTAATGTGGTTTTATACTGTCTTTTAAATTTTGTAATCTATGTGTTTTATTTTTTGGCTGTTCACCACCCTGAATCCTTCGGGTGTAGGGCAGTATATAAATCTATTAAAATCAAAATGAAATGTCACCTCGTATTTCTTCTAACTTCTCATTAAACTCCTTAATATCCCCCCTTACCACTCCTATTTCATCTTTCTTATCTGAAGTAAGATCCTCAAGTTTTTCAAGTTTTTTGGAGATAGACTCCTGGTTCTTTATCATAACCTCCTGCATAGTTTGGAGCATCCCCTGAAGACTTTACAAAATGGGAGCCTTTCCCGCAGAGGTCTGATCATCCGTATTTTTCACCATCGCTGAGGTTGATGAAATCGGAGATGACACAACTGGAAGCATAACAACCTTTCCCCCTGTTTTAGTCGTTGTAGTTGTCGCTGTAGTTGACATGGTTGCTATTAAATCTATGTAATACCGGAATTTAAGAGTTCACTCCTCCAGCACCAAGTCCAAGTCACCCTTAGGATTTAAACAAGCCGTCAATAATAAATTTCCTAAACGCGTAAATTACAATACTCAGTTCTCTCCTCCACAGGGGTTCACCATCAAACAGAGGGGGGAGGACAGAGATCGAATGTTCAGTCTGTATTCATCTTCTCAACACTGGTGGACTAATTACAAATACAAAAAGAACTACAAAGAGGAACTTCAGTGCTCTGATTTCTTTTAAATTACCAGCTTTCAGTCTGTTTAATCCCTCTAATCAGCACCAGAAAGAAAGTTTGCCTCTCTCACTGCAGCCACTCTACATGTGGTTAGTTTAGTTTAGTTTAGTTTAGTTTAGTTTAGTTTAGTTTACTCATACTTATATGCCACCCTTCTCCCGAAGGACTTGGGGCGGCTCACAAAGATAAAACAATGGAACAATAAAATGAATACTAAAATAATCCAATTAAAATCCCCAAGAAGTTAAAACTAAGACTCCCAGCAGATCAGGCAATTTGTTGGAAAAGCCATGTCTTCAGGTCACTGCAGAAAGAGCGGAGGTCGGGGGCCGTCCAGAGCTCAGTGGGTAACCCATTCCAGAGGGTCAGTGCACCCACAGAGAACGCCCTCATTCTCGGCACCATCAGCCGACATTGTCTGGCTGAAGGCACTCGGAGGAGGGCAGCCCTATGTGAATGGACTGGGCGGTGGAAGGCCGATAGGAGGTGATCCTGCAAGTACCCCGACCCTGTGCCATGGAGGGCTTTATAGGTAAGTACCAGCACCTTGAAGCGGATCCGAAGGACCATCGGTAACCAGTGCAGCTTGCGCAGGAGTGGTATAACACGGGAGTAGCGGGAAGCTCCCGTAACAACCTGCACGGCCGCATTCTGGACTACCTGGACCCTCTGGGTGCACCACAAAGGCAGCCCCATGTAGAGGGCATTGCAGTAATCCAAACGCGAGATAACGAGAGTGTGAGTGACTGTATGGAGGACATCCCTGTCTAGGAAAGGGTGCAACTGGTGCACCAGGCAAACCTGTGCAAAAGCCCCCCTTGTCACAGTCGTCAGATGGTCCACCAAGGACAGCTGCGAATCTAGGAGAACGCCAAGATTGTGAACCTTTTCAGAGGGAGTAAGCAACTTCCCCCACCATCTGGAGTGATGGGGGTACTAGACTATGAGATGCCGGTATCCACAGCCACTCAGTCTTGGAGGGGTTGAGTCTGAGCCTGTTCCTACCCATCCAGACCCACACTGCCTCCAGGCACTTAGACATCACAGAAAGGGCATCCCTGGATTGATCCAGGGTGGAGATGTAGAGCTGGGTATCATCAGCATACTGATGATATCTCACCCCGAAACTGCGAATGATCTCACCCAGTGGCTTCATGTAGATGTTAAAGAGCAAGGGGGAGAGAACTGACCCCTGAGGCACCCCACAGGTGAGGGGCCTCGGGAAGGATCTCTGATCCCCCACCCAAACAAACTGCATATGGCCCGAGAGGTAGGAGGAGAACCACTGTAGAACAGTGCCCCCCAGCCCCAGCCCCCCTAGTCATCACAGTAGGATACCATGGTCGATGGTATCAAAAGCCTCATCCTGGGCCCGTCAGAGATCATTCACCAGGGTGACCAATGCCATTTCCGTGCTGTGTCCATGCCTGAAACCCGATTGGTACGGGTCTAGATAATCCGTTTCTTCCAGGAATTGTGGAAGTTGGTGTGTCACCACAGACTCAACAACCATTGCTATAAAGCGAAGATTGGAGACGGGACAAAAGTTATTCAGGGTGGCTGGATCCAGGGCAGGCTTCTTGAGAAGGGGTCAAACCACCGCCTCCTTAAGTGCGGTGGGGAAGACCCCATCCCTCAATGAAGTGTTGACAATCACCTGGATCCAGTCTCTGGTCACCTCTCTGGTTGCCGCAACAAGCCAGGAGGGACATGGGTCCAACAAACATGTGGAGGCCCCCAATCTACCCACAATCCTGTCCACTTCATCTATGGATACAGGGTCAAAGTCAACCCAGATGTTGCCTTCAAAACTTGCTCCCATCTCCCCATCAGGTCCTGCCCAGTCAGAGTCTAAAACCATCCGGATCTGAGCGATTTTGTCTTGCAGAAATTGAGCAAAGTCCTCAGCACTGCCCTGCAAGGGGTCCTCCCTCGCTCCCTGGTTAAGAAGAGAGCGAGTCACTCAGAACAAGGCTGCTGGGTGATTTTCTGCAGACTCAATGAGAGCAGCAAAATAATCACATTTCGCCGCTTCTATCGCCACGAGGTAAGACCTAATATAGGTTCTTAACTGTATTCGATCAGATTTGGAATGGGAAGACCTCCAAGAGCCCTCTAGGCATCTCTTCCGACACTTCATCTCCCTAAGCTCCATGGAAAACCATGGAGCTACCCGGGATCCCTGTCGGAGGAGAGGCCGCAAAGGAGCGATTTGATCCAATGCCCCAGTGGCAGCCTGTTCCCAGGCACCCACCAGGGCCTGTGGCGAATCACAGGATAAGTCTGTGGGAAATGTCCCAAGCTCTGTCAGGAACTTATCAGGGTCCATCAGGTGCCTGGGGCGGAACCAACGAATCGGTTCCATCTCCTAGCAGTGGGGGTTGGCGGATAGAAAGTCTAGTTTAAGGAGGGAATGGTCGGTCCATGACAGGGGTTGAATAGAGAGTTCCCCCCTACCCTGAGCATTTATTCACTGCCCAGAGATAAAAATCAAGTTGAATATGGGTCCGCCACTGTGAGTTGGGCCCTGTACAACTTGAGTCAGGTCCATGGCCGTCATGGAGGCCATGAACTCCTGAACCAGCTCAGATGTCTCGCCAGCTGACAGGAGATTAAAATCTCCCATAACCATGAGGTTGGAGGGCTCAACCATCAGTTCAGCTAAGGCTTCGAGCAGTGCGGGCAGGATTGAAGACACGCAGCTGGGAGACAGGTACGTAATCAATAGAGCCAACTGTACTCTAGGGTTCCATTTCAACAGTAGTGATTCACACCCGCCAATCTGAGGGACAGTGACCTCCCTAGGCCTAAGACTTTCCCTAATAACAACCGCCACCCCCCACCCCTTGCATAGAGTCGCGGCTGGTGTAGCACACAGAAGCCCGGTGGACATAAATCGGAGAGAGGGACACCTCCCTCTGGTCCCAACCAGGTCTCTGTGATGCAAGCCAGGTCCGCGCCCCCCTGTCGATCAAATCATGCACAAGGGGGGCCTTATTCACAACAGAACTGGCATTAACATACAGTCCTGGGTTCCGCACTCCCAACCCCCCAGAGGAGCAGGAAGAGCTAAGAGGGCTGGAATGCGGGACCACCTGCAAGCAGCGGGGACGTGCCCCTCTGATGTCATAACACCCTCTGCTCCCACCACCACTGCTCCTCCCAAAAACCACGGTGACAAAATGACCCTCATTCCACCGTAGCCTATCCGGCCCCCCTCCCCGCCCCCGCCCCCCCCACCACAGTCTGACAGGCTAACTTGTTGATCTGTAAGGATCCCTTCAGGTCCATTCTTCACAGAACAACCCACCCCCCTCCTTGAACCCCTTAAAATTTTAACTAAAAATGTAGACAAAAAAACCCTCAACTTCCTCTTCGCAGCATGCCACCTCTCAGGGTTCCAAAACCCATCATCAAGGTAGGCCCTCAATAGTATGGAGGGCCAAACCTGCGAGAGGGGGGAGTCTCGCAACGCAAGGAGCTCGGCCTCTGTGTACATCCAATAGCCGGGATGATGGTGGCATCTGGCTAGGGAGTCAACAATGGTAGTCTAAAAGTCTAGGAGAGCAAATGCAGATCTAGACGCAGATAACCTAGACTCCACCTCTCACGATAGTGGGAGGAGTCTCATGCTGTTTCGAACAACCAGAGGGTAAAAATCCAAAACCACCCTCTCACGGTGGCTGGGCAGGATGACAATGGTAGTGGAAAATTGATGGACTATTCACCTCCAGTGGTGAGACAGCAGCAAGAAACCGGTTCCCTCAGTACCCGCATCATAGCTGCCAACTCTCTGTATGGCTAAGAAGCACAGACGGAATAACAGAGCCGGTCCATGGAGTCAGAAGAGTGGCTATACCAAAAAAGGATAAAGATGGATACAAAAGGGAGATATTTTGCATCAAAGAAACAGTCAGGTGGCGAAAGACCATGATAAGGCCTGAAACCAGGCCAAAAAAGGTGGGGGAGGAGAGCAGCATGAGGCGACCAGATGACCACTCCTCAGCTATCCTCCAGCCCCTCCAACCACCCCCAGAACTTTCAACAGTCATATAATTCATGCACCCCAGCCTCGACCAGATCTCAGTGGTGGCCACCAGGTCACTTCAGGGGCTGGTCCACCAAAATTGGGCCAGACATCCTGCGGTGGCCCAGGCAGTTCCAAGATGGTAGGCTGTCAGAATATCCCCCGCCGCCATCACTGATAGCCGCCAGGCTGCTGCTGCCATTACCACTGCCTCCACCCAGCGGTCACCATTGCACCCACCGCTGCCGCCACCGCCAGTGTTCTCATCATGTCCTAGAACTTCCAGGAGCCCCCAGAGGCAACCAGGATCCTGACGAAGATTACTGCATCACTGCTGCCGCCGCCACTGCTGCACCACCGCTGCTGCTCCAGCCACCGCTACCCACGGACACAGAATAGGGCTGCCGCAGACCAGGCGGCTGCCGTCTTCCCACAGCGCCCACAAACGCTGACTCCTTCCCAGCCAGGGTGTTCCGGAGGGCGAAATGGCTCTCAACTGGCCAGCAAAAAGCTCAATTAGCCGAGGCGGGGCCGAAGATGACCAATTTGACCCCAAAAGACTCCAAAAGGCCGAAGAATCACCCCATCAGCGTTCGTGACTCAGGTGAGAGCCACCATCTTAGACATGCGCAGAAGGTAAGTCCACACTCGCTGGCAGATCTAACACACAAAAAAAAGAAATTCCAGTTCTTTAATCGCAACGACAATTGTCCCAAGCACTCTGCTATTTCTAATCCCTCCTGCCGCTTATTGCAACGTAGACTTCCCTTCCAAAATGGCTTAGTCATAGTCTGGGGGCAGCCTTAATGGCCCCCTCTTCCCAGTCGCAAGGGTCAAAGTATCTGCTAATGACATGCGGGATCGCCATCTCCTCGCGTATCTCAGCTCAACACACCTTCACTGACCTCCTCGAAGTCAGCGCCAGCACCAAAAGCCATTCGCCAGCTGGGAAAAAGCAACTCGAACCAGGAGTCCTCTCCGATCCCTACCCATTGCAAAATGATGTCACCAGAAGCCTCTGCTAGATAGTTATGTGAGGAAATTTGTGTGGCAGAAGAAGAAGCCCCAGATAAAACTTAAAATGCTCCAAGAGGCTCCATGTAGAGGGGGATTTGGTCTACCCAAATGGGAGTTTTACTACCAAGCGGCTAATTTATCTTGGATTAGAGACTGGATGCTTTTAAATAGGAAGAGGACTCTTACATTGGAGGGTTACGATTTGTGTCAAGGTTGGCACCACTTTCTATGGAGTGAGAGGGGCAAGAAATGGGGACACTTTAAGAGACACTACCTTCGGAGAATATTATTAGAATCTTGGGAAGGGGCTAGGAACAGGTATTATTCAATGATTCTGATTTGGTTTGCCCCACTAGAGACAGTAACACATGCGACACTATAATAAGGAAATACCATTGACTTATCAGGATTTGCTTGATCCTCAAGGGGAGTTGAAGACCCATGAGGAGCTTACGAAACAGGGCAAAAAGGTAGACTGCTGGGCGTACGCCCAAATACAATCAAGTGTCAGAAGGGACAAAGGAAAGGAAGAAATATATAGATCACTACAGGAGTTAGATAAAATCTTATTGGGAATCGAAAAGAAATTACTTTCAAGGTGCTACCAGTTTTTGGTATCATGATGGATTGGTGAGGAGGTGATTAAGGACACCATGATTGCCTGGGGGAGGAACCTCGGATTTTCCCAACTCTGGATAAATGGGATGAGATATGGAATAGGAATATGAAACTTACTTTGTCAACCTCCTACAAGGGCCTGGTGGCTCAGCAGACTAAAAGCATTGTGATTAACACCAGATGTCTGCAATTACTGTAAGTTCAAATCTTTCCAGGCTCAAGGTTGACTCAGCCTTCCATCCTTTCTAAGGTAGGTAAAATGAGGACCCAGTTTGTGGGGGCAATAAGCTGACTTTGTATAAATATACAAAAGTATGAAGGCTATTGCTTAACACATTGTAAACCGCCCTGAGTCTCCGGAGAAGGGCGGCATATAAATCTTTTTTTTTTAAACAAAAGGAAAATATTTATAAAATGGTCTATCGTTGGCATACCCCCCCCCCCGGCAAAAATCACAAGAATGTTCCCGGGAGTTTCCCCGGCATGCTGGAAGTGTGGGAATGATAGTGGGTCATACTACCACCAATGGTGGACATGCCCCAAAGCAGACAAATATTGCTTGCTCCAAAGTTCGGAACTGGATAGTGGAAATTACAGGATATACCATAGAGTTGAAACCAGAGATTTTTTTATTAGGAATGAAACCAGACAAAATAACTAAGGAAAAATTGTATTTTATCCTCCACATTACTACTGCAGCTAGGATACTATACGCACAAGAATGGAAAAATGAATTAATACCCACAGAAAATAAATTGATTTGGAAAATTACAGAATGCACAGAGGCAGACCGGTTAACGAAATTACTTAGGAACCAAAAAGATTCTGATTATTACAAATGTTGGAATTCATGGTATAATTGGGTGAAAGAAAAAAGAGGGAAATGAAATGGATTGTATTAGTGGAATAGGCACATATTTGTGTACGTTAGTTGCAATAACCTTGTATTTATATATGTAAAGTATTGTATTTTTTAAAATGAAAATAAACTTTGATAAAAAAAAAAAGAAACAAGTAAAATTGGAAGAAGAGTATAAAAATCTGGAAAAAGAGTTCCAGAAAGATGGCAAAGCAATAAAAAAATCAAGAAATTGATGGAACTGAAGAAACATGAGATAATTTTAAATGAACAAGAATCATTAGCAAATCAACTGAGAACATCGAGACAGATGTCAGGTGTGCTTCCTTCAAAGTCCAGGAAAGAATGACCCAAACTCCATTGTTTTATAGAGAAAGGTACTTTTACTAGAGATGAAGTGAACGCAACCATAGGAAAGCAGAATCTAAGGCAATACGCGCGAAAAGTGCATATAGAAAGCATCCCCTCCCATTGTCCAATCATCCAATCCAAAGGTCTCCCAGGGGTCAGGTGGAAGCACACGTCTGCCAGCGTCATCAATCAGGAATGCCACGACCATTGGCCCTTCAAAGATACAGTCTGGTGGCTTAACTATCAGTTTCATTTTCCTTCTCCAGCACGTTCCCGCCCCATGCTACCTGCTCTCCCCCCTCCCATTACTATGGCAGCCAAAGCAGAAAAGGCGGAGGCTGACATTCGGCCCCTCTGCAGAAGAGATGTTAGTCCTAAATAGGGAAAGAGAAAACAACATAACAAAAAAATTAGGGTTTATCAGGATATTTGGTGTGAAACAACTGAACTTTCTTTGGTGCCTGGACATCATGTTTATTCACCCATTCGGCTTGAGATAATGGGAAATGCTTCCAAGCCACCAAATACTGCACTTTACCATGATGCTTCCTAGAATCCAGGATTTCCTTAACTTCAAAATGTTGTTCCCCTTCTATCAGTATGGGGACCGGAGGAGAGTTCTGGTTCAGGCATAAAGGGACGAATGTTCCAGTTTTAGTAAACTAACATGAAACACAGGGTGGATTCGTCTCAAATTTTTTGGCAATTCCAATTCAACTGTGACTGTGTTGATGAGTCTAGTGATTGGGAAAGGCCCCACATACTTTGGTCCAAGCTTTTTTGATTTCTGGGAGGTCTGTAGATATTTGGTGGAAAGATAAACCATATCACCCACTTTGTAAACGTGTGCCAGCTTGGGCTTTATGTGCTTGGTGTGCGTCATCTAAAGCTTTTTGAGTTACTGCCCAAGTACCCCGTAGTTGTTCGATCCACTCAATTAAAGAGGGGTTCTGTGGGTTGGCACAAACTCTTGGCCAGAGGCCACCTTAAATGGAGTGAAACCGGTGCTGCTATATATGGAGTTATTATACGCCACCTCTGCAAATGGCAATAAGTCCACCCGGTTATCTTGCTGGTAATTTGGTAGCTCTGGGATTGGCACAAACTCTTGGCCAGAGGCCACCTTAAATGGAGTGAAACCGGTGCTGCTATATATGGAGTTATTATACGCCACCTCTGCAAATGGCAATAAGTCCACCCGGTTATCTTGCTGGTAATTTATGTAACATCTTAGGTACTGTTCTAACACAGCATTGGTTCTCTCACAAGCCCCATTTGTCTGGGGGTGGCTCTGGGATTGGCACAAACTCTTGGCCAGAGGCCACCTTAAATGGAGTGAAACCGGTGCTGCTATATATGGAGTTATTATACGCCACCTCTGCAAATGGCAATAAGTCCACCCGGTTATCTTGCTGGTAATTTATGGTAGCTCTGGGATTGGCACAAACTCTTGGCCAGAGGCCACCTTAAATGGAGTGAAACCGGTGCTGCTATATATGGAGTTATTATACGCCACCTCTGCAAATGGCAATAAGTCCACCCGGTTATCTTGCTGGTAATTTATGTAACATCTTAGGTACTGTTCTAACACAGCATTGGTTCTCTCACAAGCCCCATTTGTCTGGGGGTGGTGGGCAGAGCTTAACCCCTGGGTGGAGCCTATTAACCCCCAAAACTCCTTCCAAAAATTGGAGGTAAATTGCACACCCCTGTCTGAGATTATACGTTTTGGAGCCCCATGTAATTGATAAACATGTTGAATAAACAATTTTGCAAAGCTTTTAGCTGAAGGGATTTTAGAACATGGGATGTAATGCACTTGTTTGGAAAACAAATCCGTTACTGCCCAAATGACTGTGCACCCCCCCCCACTCTCCGGCTGGTCTACAATAAAATCCATGGATATCTCTTTCCAAGGAGCATTTGGCCTTGCCACACTCTGAAGTAAACCAGGTGGCTTCCCCAGAAGTCTCTTAGCTGAGGCACACACCGGACAGCTAGCTACATATGCCTCTATGTCCTTTTTGAGTGCAGGCCACCAGAATTGTCTTTTAATGAGATGTAGAGTTTTAAAAAATCCAAAGTGTCCCGTCGTCTTGGGGTCATGAGCTTGCTGCAACACCGCTACTCTTAAACTGGCCGGAACATACAATTTGGCCCCAATCCAAGCTAGTCCATCACGGAATGTACATTCATTCGAGTGAGTTTGAAACCACTCGTCAGTCTTTAGAGCTTCTTGTAGTTTCTGAATCAAATTCCCCTAGAGGGCTGGATCAGCCCTCGACTGTGCTCTGGTAGTTACTGGCGCTGCTAATTCTGTCACAGGTATGATAGGCCAAACCACTTCCTCCTTGGCACTGTTGTATTGAGGCAATCTGGAAAGTGCATCCACCATGAAGTTCTTTCCACCAGGAAGGTAGCATACAGTGAAATTAAAACGGTTGAAGTGTTGAGCCCATCAAGCTTGCTTTGGTGACAGTTTACGAGGTGTTTTCAAAGCCTCCAAGTTTTTATGGTCAGTCCAAACTTCAAAAGGATGCTTAGCTCCTTCAAGAAATTGTCTCCACATTAACAATGCCCATTGCACTGCAAAAGCTTCCTTCTCCCATATGGCCCATCTCCTTTCGGTCTCTGACAATTTGCGGGACATGTAGGCACAAGGTTGTAATTTCCATTCTGCATTCTTCTGCAGAAGTACTGCTCCTACTGCCAAGTTGCTTGTGTCTGCCTGTACTACAAAAGGCTCTTCCATGTCCAGATGTTTGAGGACTGGTTCAGCAGCAAACAACCGTTTCAACTTTTTGAATGCCGCCTGACAGTCCATACTCCATTCAAGGGCTCGTGAGGGCTTTGGTCTTACTTCACCTTTTGTTTTCAGAAGATTTGTTATTGGCAGCCTGATTTTGGCGAACGAGGGGATAAACTGTCTATAGAAGTTAGCAAATCCAAGAAAACTTTGTAGTTGTTTGTGGGTGCGTGGCGCAGCTCATTCCAATACTGCCCGAACTTTTCCAGGGTCCATCTCTATTCCCTCATGCGATATGCGATATCCAAGATAGTCAATTTTGCTTTGGTGGAACTTGCATATAGAAAGCTTGGCATATAGTTCAGCAGCCCTGAGTTTTTTCAGGACAGTTCGCACCAATTTCACATGGCTGTTCATGCTCTCAGAGTAGATAAGAATGTCATCCAAGTAAACCAGCACCTCTTTATACAGGTGCTCATGCAGTACTTCGTTAATCAATTGCATGAACACTGCAGGGGACTGTAGTCCAAAAGGGAGCACTTGAACTGGAAACACACCAGTGGGCAGTTAAACACGGTTTTCCATTCATCCCCCTCCTTAATTCTCACTTTGTAGTATGCCTCTCATAAGTCCAGTTTGGTGAAAATTTTCCCCTTTCCTAGATGTGCTAGCATGTCCTTCATGAGCGGCAGGGGGTAAATGTTTTCCATGCAAATAGCGTTGATATTTCTATAATCAACTACCAAACAAAAAGAGCCATCTTTCTTTTTTCGGAACATTACAGGCGCCGCCACCCTTGGTCTGGCTGGTTGGATAAAACCCCGTTCTAGGTTTTTATCAATGAAGTTTCGCAATTCTCCTAGTTCTCGAGGGGTCATGGGGTAGATCTTTGGCTTAGGGAGTTTCACCCCAGGGAGTATTTCAATGGTACAGTCCATAGCTCTGTGGGGGGTAGCACATCCGAGGCCTTTTCACTAAAAACTTCTCAGAGATCCCAATACTCCTTTGGTATCTTTTCCTCCCCTTTGATGTGGTCTATTGCCATTTCCGCCCTTTCGTGTTCTACTCCATCCTCCAGGGGGTTTTCTTCCCTCTCTAGTCTCGGTTTTCCGGTGTGAATGCGCAAAACCCCCGTTTTCCAGTTAACTGGTGGGTTCCATCTACGGAGCCAGGGCAGTCCAAGTATGAGGGGTCGTTCCATGCCAGGGGCCACAATAAACCTGAGGGTCTCTACCTGATCCCTCAATTGCATTTCAATGGGTTCGGTCACAAAGCTGGCTGGGCCCCCTCTTGCAATCGATCCGTCCAACTGACAGAACGCAATGGGCCTTTTTAATGTTTTTAGCCTCAGGCTCATTTTCTCCACCACTTTCAGGCTGATTATGCACCTGGTGCATCCAGAGTCTAATAGGGCTAACATCTGCGCATGTGCCCCTGTGGACAGCACCCTTATTTCTATGGGGATGAGCATGGGGCCCTCAGTGGGCCTCACCAGATCATCGGAGTTTGAGTCGGAGTCCGTCCCGCTGTCGTCCAAGGTGGTCGGAGTTCCCAACTCACCCTGGTTTCGGGGAGGGAACTCAACGACTTCTCCTTTCAGGGCGGTTTCGTGAGCTTTTGTGGGTGCTTTGTCAGCCTTCTTTGGTCCTGAGCCAGTAGATTTTGACACTGGCTTGGAGAAACATTCGGCAGCCCGATGGCCTTCCTTTCCACATTTGAAACATGTGAAAGGCTTTGATTTTGGTTTGAATTCCGCTCTCCCTGTGCCTGCCCTTGGCGCTCCTTTGCAGTAGAAGGGGGATAACGGGTCCCCTGCATGGCCCCTTCAGAGTCGGCTTCAGGCCAGCTCAATTTCCACATCCTCAGCTACTACATACCAACTCTGCAAATCTTCGGGGACACTCCGTGCTCTACAGTCTTTGTATATGTCTTCATTCAGTCTGTCCTTGAAACTCTCCAGTAGAGCCGCTTCTGACCACCCTGTCATGTAGGGTGCCAGTTCGCGAAATTCTTGGGTATATTCTGCCACCGATCTCCGGCCTTGCTGGATACCCTTCATTCTGAGTCTCGCTTTCCGCTCAGCTAGGTGGTCTTCAAACCACCTCCTAAGGGCCCCCATGAACAGGTTGTAATTCCTCAGCAAGGAGAGTTATTATTGTGGAGGATGTCAGGATGGGGTTGAGGGTTGTCCCCGAACTGTGAACCAGCTCATGAGCAAACACACTAGGACTGAAATAAAACTAGCAGAGGACTCTTGTATAAAAATATACTTTACTTCAAAATGTTTAAAAAATACTATATCTTTAAAAAGGCACATTAATAACAAAGTCTTATCTTGGTTAAATGAAGCCAGGCCATCTCCCTAAATTCCTCTCCACAATACCGAAACAGTCCACAAGAAAAAACTAACATGACGTTAAGCAGCTTCGGTGTCGATACATCATCGAGGTGGTAGAAGGGCAGCAGTGTAGGCTTCATAGCTAAAAGTCACCTGTGAAAAACAATTCAATCAGCAAACATGGCTTGAAGCTCCTGGGAGGGAAACTGTCCAGCAGCAACAGTTCAGATGTTGGCTTGTGTGCTTCAACTCAGCAAAAGGCAAGCCGAAATTGGAGACTTCAAAAGGCTCCCAGCTATCTCAACTCACAGTTGCAGCTGGCTCCGTGGGAGTATCTTCACACAGTTCTTCAGCTCCTCTTCTGCTGCTATCTCTGCCGCAGCCGTCAGGACTCCTTATCTGAGTTCTCCTCCCTTCTGCAGCTCTGCTCTGGGCTCTGTGCCCAGGTGCTTCAGCACTGGCTCTGCATCTAGGCCTAAACAGCGTCTAGGCCCCGATAGCAAGCAGGAAGGTCCGTGCTTATATGGGGAGTTAACCTGCAATTAACTAGGGCAGGGAAGGCTTGCAGTTAATTGCAAACAGGAGATGGCTTGATTGGATCCATACTGTTTGTGGCTGATCAAGTAGCCACAGCAATCCTGAAAACACTCGTGACAGAGGTCCACCATCCATTCAGCTGCTACCCCCTCTAAGACATTCGTGAAGCATCTCACTCGTGCCGCATCTGATAAGTAATCCTCCCCCCAGTCCTGCATGTGGTTCCACACTTGGGTCAAGAAAAGCCCCAAGGTCTTCGGGCTCCCATCATATTTTCCAGTTATGGGGGGAATTTTTGGCTTTTTGCGTCTGCGGGGTGGGGCCTGCAAGGCTGGGGCTCCCTGGGCTGCTGCATCCCTTGTTTGAGCTCCAGAAGCCTGAGATGTTTCTTCTTCAGCTTCCTGTTCCTCTCCCCCACAGGCTGTCTCTTCTGGATCCAGTCTGGGGTAGTCTCCTCCCTTCCTCACAGGGAATACATAAGACTCATGGTTTTTCCGGCTTTCCTCGGCATCGCAGAGGAGTTGCATCACCTGAGCAATCATGAGGCTCTCCTATTGCTCTTGCAGCCACACCGCCTCTCCCATACGAGGTCTGGAGCTGGTTACTCCTTGGGGGGTCCTCCTCAGGTCCGGCAACCTTCCTACTCCCCTCAATTATCTAGCTTCCTCTGGCTCCTCTCTCAGCCGAATTTTTTCCATCCTTCTGCAGCTTCCTTCTCTGCTTGAAGTGAAGTTATAGTAGAGCCCGTAGCTCCTATCTGGTCTCCTTCACTTTCTTGGTCAGACATGTCTTGGTTTCAGCCCCCTCTGTGTTTATCCGGGATGGCTGGAGGCTGAGATTCTGCTTAATGTCAGGTGTGCTTCCTTCAAAGTCCAGGAAAGAATGACCCAAACTCCATTGTTTATAGAGAAAGGTACTTTTACTAGAGATGAAGTGCATGCAACCATAGGAAAGCAGAATCTAAGGCAATACGTGCGAAAAGTGCATATAGAAAGCATCCCTTCCCACTGTCCACCGTAAATCATCCAATGCAAAGGTCTCCAAGGGGTCAGGTGGAAGCACACATCTGCCAGCGTCATCAATCAGGAATGCCACAGCCATTGGCCCGACGGCAGCTTCAAAGATACAGTCCAGTGGCTTAACTATCGGTTTCGTTTTCCTCTTCCAGCACGCTCCCCCCCCATGCTACCTGCTCTCCCCCCTCCCAATACTATGGCAGCCAAAGCAGAAAAGGCGGAGGCTGACAACAGAATTTTTTTGAAAACGCAAATAAACCAGGAAGATGGTTAGCATACAAATTAAGAAAAGAGAAGGAGACGAAAACTATAAAATACCTTCAAGATGGAGAAAGGAAATTACAATATAGAACTGAGGAAAAAAAGAAAGTAATCCAAGAATATTATCAAAAACTCTATTCTCAAGAGAAGATTTCAGAGGAAGTGGTACAAAGCTATCTGGATAAATCTGACTTATTTAAAATATCAGAACAATATAAAGAAATACTAGAAGAAAGAATAACAATGATGGAACTAACAGAAACCATAAAAAGAGAAAAAAGTGGAAAAGCACCAGGACCAGATGGTCTATGTGAGAAATAAAGAAATTAGGATTATTCCTGTAAAACAATATAGCCTAAGTTACGCCATTTTAAAATCATGTTAAGGCTTTATTTTACTCTGTATAACCTGATTATATAATTTAGCTGACAGTTTAAGGAGCATGAGAACGGAATCGTGTGGTTCCTGTGTTTTTGAGGAAGTTGTGTTCTTGAGATTATTTAGGAGGAAGTATGTTCAGGTCAGCTTGACCTCGTTAAGAAGGGGAAGTGCGCATATGCTGATATTACATCTATAGCAATATTTTTAAGTGGGGTATTTTTATATACTGGAGTTATGGGGACTTTCCATAATGGGAATATCATGTGTTTATCTGTTATATAAAGTCTGGAACTGTACTCAAGGGACATGCTTGTATCCTGTAAGGTGTAACCTGAAATTGTATAAAAGACGGTGAGAAAGAATGGTAATTCGCTCTCTCACTTTGAGGGGGACCTTTGCAAAGAAATAATTAATAAATTGTATTCTTGTCTTATCTCTCAACTCTCTGTCAATTATTTTCTGGGTGACAGGCATTTCCTGTGTATCACAATTGGCGCCCGAACAGGGACCCTGAGGACCTTTCGTCGGGTAAGCAAATAAATCTAAAAAGCGCGCTAAACACTGTTTTGGTGTTAAGGTTTGTTTTCTTGCCGGACGGGAGCAGCTTCTCTAAACAACCCTGGGACGGAGACTTGGAGGTTAAGACAGGAGACAAGAGGAACGTTCCGGGGGACTGCACTGGGAGTGAGTATACTTTTTCTCTCTGGGGTTCTTATTAGGTGTGCTTAGTGTGTGTGTGAGTGTGACAGTATGGGGCTTTCTTGGAGTAAACGTAGTGAAAATACTAACAATGAAATACCCTCTATTCCTCCGATGTCACCTTTAGGGGAGTTGTTAACTCAGTGGACAGAGGATTGGTGGGGGAGTACCTTCAACAGCTCGGCGATATCAACAGATAAAGAGGGAGTCGGAGGAATTGCCAGCACCGGTAAGACCTTCTTCCCCTCGTAGGACACGTCTACAAACTAAGAAAATGTTGCCCTTGAGGGAGATGCCAAATGGTTTAACTGGTGCAGGCCTCCCAGTGACAATGTTTGTAAATGTGCCTTTAACATCTTCAGATTTGAGAAATTACAAGAGTAATATGCCGTCTTTGCAAGCAGATCCAATTAAGTTGTCAGAATCATTGGGGCCCAATTTGTATACGTATGCTGAGCTACAGCATATATTGGGTTACCTGTTCTCCCCTGAGGAGAGGTCACAAATACGGAGAGTGGCTATGGCCTATTGGGATAAGACCCAGGTCGGGGCTGCTCAACCCGTGGCTGCAGAGACAAAGTTTCCATTAGCAGATCCTGGTTGGAATAATAACAATGTAGCTGACCGGGGGCAAATGGAGGACCTGAAGAGGATTATACTTCAGGGAGTTAAGACAGCTGTACCTCAAGGAAAGAATTTAACTAAAGCTTTTGAGGTGGAACAGCTGCGAGATGAAACACCCTCAGTGTTTCTGGAACGTATTAAGGACAATTTAAATAAGTATTCTGGTCTTTCTCCTGAAACGCCAGCTTATGAGTCCTTAATGAAAATGCAGTTTGTGACAAAGGCATGGCCAGACATCAAGAAGAAAATACAAAAAATTGATGACTGGGCTGGGTCTGATATTACCGCCCTGTTGAAGGAGGCTCAAAAAGTGTATGTAAATAGAGATGAAGCAAAGACTAGGCAAAAGAGTCAGATGATGGTGTCAGTAATGAAGGCTGCAAATAAGCCAGCAGACAGGAAAGAAGTGATAAGGAGAGGAAGAAGTTTTGGAAAGAATCCGTCCACTGTATTGAAACAGCGTCCAGGGTTAGGAAGAGGATTTCCCCAGTTGAGAAGGCCTGGGGTTAATGGGCAGGAAAGTAGGAAATGTTTTGCGTGTGGCAAGGAGGGGCATTTTGCTAGAAATTGTCTAGAGAAGAGGAGGTCCCAGAGGATGGAGCCGCGCCTCTATACCCTTATGGGAGAAGAGGATGATTAGTGGGGTCAGGGGCTTTTGATAGAAGGATCCCACCAAGAGCCCTTGATAAAATTGTTAGTGGGACCAGAAGAAGAGGAATATGTGTTTTTGATAGACACAGGAGCAACTAGAACTTCTATTTGTAAAATACCTAATGGAGTGCATCAAACAGGTGCAACCATTAAGATAAGGGGTGTTCAAGGAATACCTTTTGAAGTGCCATTATTGAATAATATGACTTTGGGTTGTGGAAAGTGAAAAATCTATTTAGATGTTATATTTGTACCAGAAGCTGGCATTAATTTGCTTGGAAGAGATGCATTATCACTTCTTGGTTGTGAGTTAAAATTCTCTTGTAATGATTCTATAGTTAATGTGTTGACGGAAGAACAGGAAAGGAATATTGACCCTATTGTGTGGGAACAGGAAGGTAATAGGGGTGTTTTAGATATTCCCCCATTGAAAGTGACCTTGAAGGAAGGGACAGTTCCTGTGAAGGTTAAGCAGTATAATATTCCTATAGATTTGAGGAGAGAATTAAAGCCAGTGATTGAGAAGTTGTTAGCTGATGGATTGATTGAACCTACTATGTCCCAATATAATTCACCTATATTACCTGTTAGGAAGCCTGATGGGTCGATCAGGATAGTAATTGATCTAAGGAAAATAAATTTATTGGTTGCCAATAGACATTCAATCGTGGGAAATCCTTATACGTTGTTGGGGAGAATACCACATAGTCATAAATATTTTAGTGTGATAGATTTGAAGGATGCGTTTTGGACATGCCCTTTAGATGAAGAATCAAGAGATATTTTTGCTTTTGAATGGGCTGATCCAGATACTCATAGGAACCAGCAATATAGATGGTGTGTTTTGCCACAGGGATTTTCTGAAAGTCCGAACTTGTTTGGACAGATGTTGGAACAAGTGTTGGAAGGATTTTATATTCCTTCTGGACTGCAGGTGTTACAATATGTAGATGATTTGTTGTTATCTGGAGAGAAAAAGGTTGAGGTAGAGAAAGGAACAAATGCATTGTTGAATTTTTTGGGGAGAAGTGGCTTGCGGATGTCCAAAAGGAAACTTCAGTATGTGGAGTTAGAAGTTAAATACTTAGGTCACTTGATAAGCCAGGGAAGTAAACGGATAAATCCTGAGAGAGTAGAAGGAATAATAACTCAGCCTTTGCCGAAAACTAAGAAGGAAGTTAGGAAATTGCTTGGTTTAGTGGGCTATTGTAGATTGTGGATCGATGATTATACGGATAAGGTGCGGTTTTTGTATGATAAGTTAATAGAGGAGGAACCTTGGACAGTTGTATGGAAGGAAGATGATGAGTCTAAATTGAAGGAATTGAAAAGATCTTTGATGCAGGCTCCGGTTTTGAGTTTACCAGATTTGAAGAAACCGTTTCATCTGTTTGTGGCAGTAGAAGACGGAATTGCAAAAGGGGTGCTTGCTCAAACTTGGGCGGGAAAGAAGAAACCTATAGCTTTTTTGTCAAAATTAATGGATCCTGTAGTACGAGGGTGGCCGTTGTGTGTGCAGGCAGTGGCAGCAACTGCCTTATTGGTGGTGGAGAGTAGAAAATTGACATTTGGGGGTGCATTAGTTGTGAGTAGCCCACATCAGGTTAGAACTATCTTGATGCAGAAGGCGCATAGGTGGTTAACTAATGCAAGACTTTTGAAGTATGAAGTTATTTTATTGTCTCAAGAGAATTTAGTTCTTTCTACAGATAGAAATTTGAATCCGGCAGAATTCTTGTCAGGAGAGAGACAGGAGTGGGATTCTATAGAGCATAACTGTGTGGAGGTAATTGATTTGCAAACTAAGGTTAGGGAAGATTTAGAGGATAGTCCATTAGAGGGCGGTATTAACTTATTTATTGATGGTTCTTCTCGAGTTGAGGGCGGAAAGAGAGTAAATGGATATGCTGTTGTGAATGGGGATACTTCAGAGATTTTAGAAGCGGGGAAGTTACCGTCTGAATGGTTGGCACAAACGTGTGAGGTTTTTGCTTTATTGCAAGCTCTGCATTTGTTGGCTAATGAAGTGGGAAATATTTATACAGATTCAAAATACGCTTATGGTATTTTAAATACCTTTGGAAAAATCTGGATGGAGAGGGGATTGATTTCAACTAAGGGAAAGGAACTTAAACAAGTTGATCTTATAACTGCTGTTTTAAAGGCAGCTGAAGGTCCTACTAAGCTTGCTGTTATACATGTTGAAGCTCATAAGAAGGGAACTTCAAAATTGATAGTGGGAAATAGGTTGGCAGATGAAGCAGCTAAGGAAGCAGCTTTAGGGGAAGAAGTTATTATGATTTTAATTCCAGCTTTGACTGATGACGTGACACCAGTATTTACTAATGATGAAGAACAACAAATGATAAATGAGGGTGTGTATCAGGTGAATGGAAAATGGATAACTAAGGATGGGGTGCAAGTTTTGAATAAAGCAATGATGAGGAATGTGCTTGAACGTGTGCATGAGGGAACTCATTGGAGAACACAAGCTCTTATTGATTTTGTTAAACGTACATATGTGTGTAGGGGGATGTATACAATAGCTATGCAAATATTACAAAAGTGTATACATTGTGTAAGAATTAATAAAAAGATTATGAGGAAACAACTTATGGGAGGTAGAGAGTTGGCTGTCTGGCCTTTTCAAAGAATCCAAGTGGATTATACTGAAATGCCAGCGGTTGGAACTCTTAAATACTTGTTGGTTATAGTGGATCATTTGACGGGATGGGTTGAAGCTTTTCCTTGTGCTAGGGCAAATGCTCAAATGACTGTTAAAATTATATTGGAGCAACTGATACCACGTTATGGGTTAATTGAATCAATAGATAGTGATAGAGGTACACATTTTATGGCCCAGGTGGTAAAGCAAGTAATGAATCAATTGGGAATTGATTGGCAGTTTCATTTAAGTCATTTAGCTAGTTCCTCTGGACGTGTGGAAAGAGCTAATCAGACTATAAAATCTGCGTTAAAAAAATTAATGCTAGAATTGAAACTACCTTGGACGAAATGTTTGCCTTTAGCTCTATTGAGAATAAGAACAAGTCCGAGAAAGGATATAGGAATATCTCCATATGAGATGATGTTTGGATTGCCGTATACAGGAAAAGTTGGAATGCCCAGAATAGAATTGAAGGATGTTTTTCTAAGAAAATATATACAAGGACTGTCCCAGTGTTTTTCTCTTTTAAGGTCTAAAGGATTATTGGCGCAAACTCCACTGCTTGATTTTCAAATCCATGAATATAAGAGTGGAGACTGGGTCCTGATCAAAGCACTTAAGGAGAAAAAGTTGCAGCCGGTGTGGGAAGGACCGTTCCAAGTTTTGCTGACTACTGAATCGGCTGTGTGGACAAAGGAACGAGGTTGGGTGCATTATTCCAGAGTGAAGGGACCGGTGTCTTCGCCATATGGATGGACGGTGGATGCAAAATCTACAGATCCGCTGAAATTGACCTTTCGTCGACAACCTTTAGATGATTGATGACCAACGGATGGAAGAAAAGTTTTATGAAGAATTTTGTATTTGGCTAGGAGTGATATTGATTTTTGTTATATTTTTGATTGTATTAAGAAAAGATATAATTGATTGGTGTAAATCTATGCTTTGGTATCCAGTGGATGTAAGTTCACCTCGACAGTTTGATACTTTGGTGGTAAGATAATATTTTATCTTTCTGGAAGCTATATTGAAGAGGGGAATTAGTCCACTAGGAAGATGGGGTATATGGTGTTTCTGTTTATTCTTTTGGAGGTGCAGATAGGGATGGAAAAAGTGATGTTGGATGTGTTACATGATTATCCAATAACATGGCAGCAGTTATGTTTCCATACTGAACTCGAGCACCGATATTCTTTAATAGAGACACTGACCTTGATAGAGGGTGCTGAAGAAGCTGATATATGTATAAAATCATCTTTTGTAGATGGTATACCCCTGGGCAGATATGCCAATTGTAATAATACATATGACATTACCCCTAAATACACTGATTTGTCAGATAGAATGGAGTTTTTATATAACCAATGTACTGATCTTTATGGTAATCATACTCCTTCATATAAGATGTTCCGTATTTTGGAGGAGGGATTACATTTTCCATATTTTGAAATAAAAGCCCCTTCGAAGTTAATGTTTTTATGTGGAAATTTGGCTTTGCCTAAATTGCCTTATTTTTGGAAGGGAAGATGTGCTGTTGGTTATCTTAAGGCACCTTTACGATATACCAGAAGTATTGCTGAACGGAGAACGAGAGAAGGCAATATATTTCTGGATTTAATGAAGGTAGCTTTAAACAATACTTCCTTTTGTGTCAGGGGTGAGACAACTGTCTCGGATATAATGGCTACATGCTTTGTGGGGGTACCAGTACCGGGAAAGTTTCTGTTTGAAGAAGCAAATATTGTAATAGAACCAAATAATCTAAATTTGTCACATATTATAACATTATTTGGGAGTCCACAAAAGCCAACTAAGTGGACTAATCAGAAGAAACTGGTGATTGAAGTTAAGACAATATTGCCAGCATATGATTGTGTAATATATAAACATCCTGAGAAACGACCGGAGAAGGTAATATATGTTCCTGTGCCTAATAAAAAGGTTTTTCACTGCTCGGAGACGGAGGAAGTGGAAGCTATAAATCAGGTTCTATATTTGCCTAAGGGTTGGTTTCTCTTTTGTGGATTATATGCTTATGCATATATTCCAGCACATGCAGTAGGTGGTCCTTGTACTATTGGCCATTTAATTACTGTTATGGCTGTTGCACATTTCAAAGATATAAATTATAAAACAGAGTTTTATTATGAAATGATGAATGCAAGTCTCTATCATACTGACCGTGTTCAGAAGAAAGTAATGACTAAGGTAACTACGCATGGAGGTGTTGAAAGTGTAGAGGGACATGGAGATGGAGAAATTCCTAGGCCTGAAGGAGAACCTCATTTAATTATATATGCTCCTAAAGATCCTACTAAATGGCATATTACTCCAATAGAAACATATGACCATGTTGGAGAAGGAACATATAAGGGAATTTATAGAGGTAAAAGAGGTGCTACACAATTGGAATTTGATGCTAATTGTAATGATGAAGTGGTAGTACTGAATAAGGTTCAGGCTGGACTTTTGGGAATGTTTCCATGGATGTCTACACAATATAGTCAGAATCAACTTGGACACCTAGCTTGTGCTTTAGCTAAGAGTATAAATGAGACATCGTCTGCTATTGCTGCATTAGCTGATGAGATGGGAGAAATAAGACAATCATTATTACAAAATAGAGTGGCTATAGATTACATGCTATTAAGAATGGGTCATGGGTGCGAGGAATTCCATGGCCTTTGTTGTTTCAATGTATCCGATAGGTCTCAATTTATAGAATCTAAGATAAAAACATTACATAATATTACTACACATTTGACATATGTAACTGAGAATACAGCTTTTAGAGGAGTTTGGGATATATTAACTTCATGGTTACCTAGTTTTGCATGGTTGAAGGAATTGTTTGTAGGCATATTATTGATTGTAGTTATATGTCTTATTTCCTGTCTTTGTATTAAATGTATACCTCTTTGCTGTAATGTTTGGAAGTGTTGCTGCCGAATAAAGAAGCAAAAGAAATTAGTTGGAGATTTGCATGGTGGCTTAGGGAGAAGAGAGGTTTCTATAATGTTGCAAGATATACATAGTTTACAGGAATAAAAAATTATGAAGAGGAGAAGGGGGGATTGTGAGAAATAAAGAAATTAGGATTATTCCTGTAAAACAATATAGCCTAAGTTACGCCATTTTAAAATCATGTTAAGGCTTTATTTTACTCTGTATAACCTGATTATATAATTTAGCTGACAGTTTAAGGAGCATGAGAACGGAATCGTGTGGTTCCTGTGTTTTTGAGGAAGTTGTGTTCTTGAGATTATTTAGGAGGAAGTATGTTCAGGTCAGCTTGACCTCGTTAAGAAGGGGAAGTGCGCATATGCTGATATTACATCTATAGCAATATTTTTAAGTGGGGTATTTTTATATACTGGAGTTATGGGGACTTTCCATAATGGGAATATCATGTGTTTATCTGTTATATAAAGTCTGGAATTGTACTCAAGGGACATGCTTGTATCCTGTAAGGTGTAACCTGAAATTGTATAAAAGACGGTGAGAAAGAATGGTAATTCGCTCTCTCACTTTGAGGGGGACCTTTGCAAAGAAATAATTAATAAATTGTATTCTTGTCTTATCTCTCAACTCTCTGTCAATTATTTTCTGGGTGACAGGCATTTCCTGTGTATCACAGTCTACCAGCTGAATTGTATAAAACACTACAAGAAACTATTAGTAATGTAATGTTGGACTTACTTAATGACTTGTTATTGAAGGCTAAGGTATGCCAGGCTCATGGAAAGAGGCATATGTGACACTTATACCTAAAGAAGATACAGATTTACAATTGATTAAAAACTATAGACCGATTTCGTTATTAAATGTAGATTATAAGATTTTTGCCTCAATAATGGCAAATAGGTTGAAAAAACTGCTAAATGAATATATTCATACTGATCAAAATGGCTTCTTACCTAAAAGACAAATCAGTGATAACATGAGAATGATTTTGAATACTTTAGAATATTATGAGACTCACCCAGAAAAACAAATGGCGTTGATGTTTCTAGATGCACAGAAAGCTTTTGATAATGTGAATTGACAGTTTATGATGATACAATTACAGAAAATGGACTTTGGTGAGAGATTTATAAATACCATAAAAACAATCTATGATAGACAATTTGCTAAGATAATGATGAATGGAGAAATGATGGAAAAAATCAATATAATGAAAAGGACTAGACAAGGTTGTCCACTATCACCACTATTGTTTATTCTGACTCTAGAAGTCCTAAACAGAAATATTAGATGAAATGATGAGCCTAAGACAGAATCTTGAGGTACCCCGTTGCATGATTACAATGGAACTACATCCATGTAGATGTAGTTCCATTGAGGACTATATGTTTAGTGCTGTTGGTCACTCATTTGATAGTGATGCTGTCTACTCCACATTTTTTTCATATCAAGAAGTAGGCTGTGGCCTATTTTTGTCAGGGCGCTGATTAATCCCATTCTGCCTTTGGGATAATCGCACCTTGATTAAGAGGAGTGGATCGAGACTTTTCCTTGCAAGCATACTTTAAGAAAACAAAACCCGAAGATATATCTTCTAATAACTCTTTTATTTGTTATAAAGAAAATAAAACATCTAACTGATCTAATTAGTTACATTTTGATAAAGTTCGTGCTGGCTGTTTCTCAGCAATCGGACTTCTTGGCAAGAGAAGAAAGAAAAAAGTGAGAAGAAGGAAAACGTGTGTGTGTGAGAAGGAATGTGGATGGAGAGACATGCGCAGTTTATCTTACTGATAAGGATTCTTGGCAAGCTACGGAAAGTCTGATAGTCCAGAAATGAGAGCTCAGCTGGTAAATAAAAGAACGCAGTGACAATTTTGTCAAATGCCTTACTGAAGTCCAAGTATACTATGTCCAGAGCATTTCACTGGTCGTCTAATTTAGTCACTTTATCAAAGAAGGATGTAAGTTTTGTCTTGCATGATCTGTTTCAAAAAGCCTATGCTGACTTCTTGTAATGACCTTGTTCATTTCTAGGTACTATCTTTTCCAGGATTTTCCCAAGTGTTAATGTCAAGCTGATTGGCCTTTAATTCCTTGGATCCATTTTTGCCCCTTTTTGTAGATTGATAGCACATCAGCTCTTTTCCAGTCCTCTGGTAGTTTCCTTGTGCTACAGAAGTTTGAAAGATTACAGAACCCTGGAATAGCCCTGGAACTGTGGAATACACCTACAAATCACCTGGTCCAGGTAATTTGTACTACTTATCCAGTGTGAATAGGTATTCTCTTACTATGTCCTTGCTTACTTGTGTATCTGTTCTATCTCCTTTGGTTCTGCTTTTGATAGATTGGCTACTTCTTCCTTTTGTGTAAAAAACAGATGCAAAGAAGGGATTAAACAGTTCTATTTTCTCCTGCTGCCTGTCACTTTCTTGCCATCTTCTCTCATTAACCTATCATTTCCCTGACTTTCTTCTTGTCCCTTACATATTGAAAAAAACTTTTCTTGTTATTCTTGGCATTAGTACCAGTCTTAACTCATTCTGGACATTAGCTTCCCTGACTCCCTCTTTGCAGATTTGGGCTATTGCCTTGGTGGTGCATTGGTTAGAATGCAGCACTGCAGGCTACTCCTGCTAACTGCCAACTGCCAGTAGTTCGGCAGTTCAAATCTCACTGGCTCAAGGTTGACTCAGCCTTCCATCCTTCCAAGGTTGGTAAAATGAGGACCCAGATTGTTGGGGGCAATATGCTGACGCTGTAAACTGCTTAGAGAGGGCTGTAAAGCACTGTGAAGTGGTATATAAGTCTAAGTGCTATTGCTTGCTATTTGCTTTTTTTAGCTGTGTGTCCATTTTCCCCTGCTTTTTGTCCCTTGATTTATCAAAGAGCTCTTTATGCAATCATGCTTCTTTGATACCATGTTTCCCCAAAAATAAGACCCTGTCTTATATTTTTTGAACCCCGAAATAAGCACTTGGCCTTATTTTCAAGGAGGTTGTATTATTTTGGGTTGCGTGGAGTAAGACGGGGCTCCTCTTGCCATCTTACCTGATTTCCAGCTCTGTCTCCCTAACCCTAACCAGAGGAAATGGCGGGGACCGGCTGCACATGCATTTAAATATTTTGGGGGAGGGCTTATTTTTGGGGAGGGCTTATTTTAGCGCATGTGCTCAAAAGCCTGATTGGTCTTATTATCCAGGGAGGTCTTATTTTTGGGAAAACAGGGTATATAAATAATACCTGTATATTAACAAATAGAGTTATTATACAAGTAATATATAGCCTACAAATATTATGGTGAGCAGCAATTTAGTATCTCTCCCCAAATACTGTGAAACATTTATATTTACTTGATTTATTATTTCTCCTTCAGCAGTATAAGAAGGTAAATTCAAGAATATTCCTTACAGTGATAGAATTTGTCCTTGTCACTTGGATGCATTGAAATACTGTGCTTCTTACTTTATTACATCTTTGTAAGGATAAACTTTGCAACATAGTATTCCTTCTAGTTAGAAATATTCCTGAACCCTAATGAATTTTACCTTAGATAATCTCTAGATGATCAGGACTCAACAATTAGTAGTTCAAGTTGTTAGTTTTGGTATCTCACCTGTATGCTAACTGATAGCCAGGTAATATATGGGTATGCTTATGCCAACTATTAAAGACTCCTGTTCATTGTATGTTTTATTGTAAATGTTGGTATAAATAATGAGTAACATTCAATTGCTTCCTTGTGTTTTGATCACTGGATGTAATAAAGTTTTATCTGTCTCATAAGTCATTCTATAAAGATAATCAAGCAATGAACCAGAGAACACCTAGAAGCAAACAAAGTAATAACCCAAAGCCAACATGGGTTTGTCAAAAACAGATCATGTCAGACTAATCTTATTGCATTCTTTGACAAAATGTAAGGATCGCCTCTCCTTCCAACTTAAGAAAGTACGAATTCTTGAAACATAGTTGTTCAAAAGGATTCTTTTATTAAGCAGAAGTGAAAACCATCCAGCTAAAGCACAATCTGAATGCCCTTAGGCAAAGCAGTAGGATTAAAGTGGTAGAGACCCCTACCTTTAAGTCAGAATGCAGATTTCAGCCAATACACAAGCATGAAGATGTTTTCTTTACTATTTCCTTTGAGAACCTGAACAAACATGCATTCCCACCACTACCCTTTAAAGTGAGACAACCCACATGGCTATCATAAAAATTCCTGCAGGTAAAGGGAATCTCAGGCTTCCTTGGCGCCAGGATATAGGTTGTAAAATATCTGATGGCACAGGCCATGCTAGTAAATCAAATCCAAGTCCCCCCTTCCTCCACTTGAATGGCAGTATCACTTTTAGGGATCTGACACAAAATGACAAAACTAGTGGACCACAGAAATGCTGTCAATATAATTTACTTGGACTTCAGTAAGGGATTTGACAAAGTAGACCATAACCTACTACTTGATAAAATAAAAAAAATGTGGGTTAGACAGCATCACCACCAGATGGATTCATAACTGGCTGACCAACCACACTCTACCTGTAGTCCTCAATGGAATTGCATCTACATAGAAGGAGGTATGCATGGGGTACCCAGGGCTGTTTTAGGCCCAGTACTCTTTTTTTGTTTGTAAAAGTTTTTTTTTTATTTTTTTACACAAACAAACAAACAATCCATTTTTTCTGAACAGAGTATTGGCCAAGTCACCAATTTATATAAATTTTAGCTATGTCCAACACAATTTATATATTTCACTATTTGCCATAATAATCTTTATCTCTAGTTTTTATTTTATTTTTCTTATTTCTTCTAATAACCAATATTACCATTCGACCTAATCTCTAATCTTAATAAAATTTAATTTTTTCCCTTACTTTCTCCAAATTAAAACCCTTAAATTTGAAATCAATCATTTTTCTAATAATTAACCTTAAATCTAAATAATCCAATTCAAATATTTCCCCATTATTTATTTATTTATTTATTATTTAAATTTGTATACCACCCTTCTCCCGAAGGACTCAGGGCAGTGCACAGCCAAAATTAAAATACATACAATACAAAATTTAAAATAATTTAAAAGCAGAATCCTTGTAATGATATAATTTCCAGTATTTTCCTAAATTCCCTTATTTCAATCACAAATATTTTTCTTTGTCAACTTATCCAAATATTACAATCCAATATCTTACTAAAAGTCACTTAAATATATAATATTACAACCATTCATCTTATTAAACTATAAACGAAATTATACAATACCTTATCATAAATCTTACTTCAATTCATTTATAATTCTATTTCTCAATCTCACTATTTTTTTAATGTAAATCTAATTTTCGATTTCTTTTTCATATTCCAAATATTACAGTTTCCATACTTACAATTAAAAATATTCCAAATATTACAATCTCATATATTGAACTTACTTGTATTTATAAATCTTGTTTCAATTCAATTATAATTCAAAATAATTATCCAGTGCTTTGTACATAATTTCAAATGTTTTAGTTAGTTCATTATAACAATTAAAAACATTCCAAGTATTACGATCTCAACTATTGAGTTTTCTAAAATTCATTTATATCTATAAATCTTACTTCAATTCATTTTTAGTTCTAAATGTATACAGCATATTTCTCTTTTCCCTTTCCATCAATCATTTCTTTCTCCCATTTTTTTATTTTCTTCTTTTCCCCACCCCCTTTTTTCCCTCCATTTTAAAATCCTGAGCTCTTCTATTTTGCCCTGTATTTCCAATTACTCTCCATCCCCTTTTCCTCTTTCTTATTTTCCTACTGTTAATTCGTGTAATCTAGGGTTGCCAGGTGTTCCCTATTTGAGCGGACAGTCCACTTTTTTCACATTATGTTCACTATTTTTTTTCACAAAATAGTGGACATATTTTTTATTCAAAAGCTTTATGATGAAATGGTACGTCATCTAAAGCTGTACAGCCTAAGAGAATAAAGATAGGAGAATCGCGTTTTGTCTTTTTTTTCATAAGTTAGAACGAGACAAAGATCGAATATCTATTGAACTCGATTCTCCAAAAAAATTAATGATGAGATTAAAATAAAAATATATTATAAAATTATGTACAGTTCACATTTTTAAAATGTATTGTAGCTTGTGTCGACTGACCTAAAATGGCGTCGAGAGAGAGTGACAGTGGCAAGATTTTGAATTCTTTAAAATGAAAGAGAGGAGTGTTGTCGAGTCCTACCGGAGCTCGCCATCGATGAGGGGGTATGGGAGATGAGGAGCGGAGGTGGCAGCCGCAACGAACACACAAGCAGTTCCTGGAGAGCGGCGTTCATGGCGACGGATGATGACGTCGTCGGGATCTCCGATTCTGCTGTCCCCGCTGCTCTGGCACTCGCAGTTGTTACTGTTAAGGGGGAGGGGTGCTTGATTGATAATCACCAGATGTATGTTTAAGGGGCTGAGTTTTTGTTAAATAGCGCTGTGATGTGGTTACACCCAGTGCTGACTTTGAACCAAAACACCGACTTGTACTTTACTTTTGATTGCGAGTTGACATTTGCCAAAGTAAACCCTGATTCTCTGTGCGTTACTGGTGGTTATTGGATATCGCGGTTTTGAACGAACGACAAGCCGAGAGAAAGTCAGCGCTTGGTTCCTTTTCGCAGTAAGTGAGGATTCCCTGTTGCTTTGCAGCAAAGGGGGATATGGCAGAAGGGACGGCTTTGGAAGAGCAGGAATGCGGTGGAGATGTGGAGGGGGAGGAATCGCTGATAGAGGAGGCGAAGGAGAGTGTGGAACAATTGGCAGTGAAACCAAAAGTTAAGCAACCTAAGAGCGCCCCTCCCCGAACGGAGGAGGAGTCTTCCAGGACAACAGGGTCGGACGGGGGACTGGTGGCACAGCTCTGCTCTCCTCGGGCCACGGATGCCAATGCCCCCTCGATTGGGAGCGTCTTTCCAGGGCTGGAGGGAAAGACGATGGACTGATGAGGATGAAGGAGATTGGGGGTATCCTGCCTCATCCGGTCCCAGTACGCTGCGCGAGCGTTTCGGGGAATCTGGATTCCGTGATGCCCCATCCTGGCAGCCCTGGGTTGCAGGGTTGGAACCTCCAGTTCCTTCTTGGCAGGATACAGGGGTGACCACTTCGGAGACCCAATTCCGGCTCACAAGTCCTAAATTGAGGATGGAGCGGACCTCTGTACGCTCCATGGAACAACCCCCTCCAGAACTAGACCAAGGAGCATTGTCGGGAGATCTTGGAGCCGGTCCTGAGCCCCAACCAACGCAACTGGCAGGGGGCTTACCTGTTTGGGGTCGCGGGGCGGTGAGGGACCGATCGAGGCAGGACAGGAGAGCAACCGCCGCAGCAAGGACCCCTGGCCCCATGCCTTGGCCTCCGGGGGCCCCACCAGGGTTGTGGGTCCCTCAGGCCGTTTAGGGTCCACCTGCCCTGCAGACCTCCTTTGATGGAAGCCCTGAACGAGTGGCTCTTTTCTTAAGCCAGGTGATAAGCCATATGGACCAATATGGGCAGTGGTATCCATCCCAGTGGGCTATGGTGGTTGCTGTTACGGGGTCCTGACGGGAAAAGCAGCTGAGTGGGTGGCAGGCCTCCATGCTAAACATGCAAGAGAACTGGTGGACATGGGACGGTTTCTGGAGGCTCTTCGTGCCAGATTTGAAGACGACACAAGCACCCAGGTTGCAGAGGGGGATTTGTTTGCGCTTAAGCAACGAGGCGTACCAGCCAAGGAATATGTACAGGAGTTCCGAAAGAGTGCGGCTCGGTTGGTGGGGTGGCCGGAACGTCTTTTGGTGCACCAATTCCATAAAGGACTAGACCGCGATTTACGGCAAGCCTGCGTGTATAGGGGCTTGCCCCCCAAGTTGAGCGTGTGGTACAAGGCAGCCATCGAATTGGACTTTGGTCTTTGAGAATTCCGTATACGGGGTGAAGGGGTTGCAAGTCAAGTAAAACGACCAGCAGAACGTATACAAACACCCAAGGAGACCACGGAGACTAGACCAAATGCTGGCCCCGGCTTGGGAGAAAAGATCCAGCGGCCTGTGTTTCGTTGCTATAGATGTAATCGACTTGGTCATCGAGCAGCCAACTGTCCTAATCCTATGCCCCGCGGCTCGGACCAGAACCCCCCCCCCAGAGCTGTGTTGAGATGCAGAGGTCGACCAACATCCGAACGGTCGCAAATGACTCGAACATCCTGTACGGAGAGGGATCCCCCAGCTACAGATGCTAAGAAAGTGATGGCGGAAAAATTCCCGATTGTGGCTGGGGATAGTGATGATGACGATGAGGACCACACGACCCGATGGTGAGCAACCCCATCCGACCTTTTGTGGTACCAGTCATACTTCGTAACCCACGGGCAACCACTGGATGCCGATATGAAGCATTGATTGATTCAGGGTGTACTCGTTGCTTAATTCGTAGGGCAATAGTTGACGAACTTGGGCTGCGGGTTGTGCGGTTGAGAACCCCTATTACCTTTGAACAAATGGATGGTTCATTGCTGGGAGGGGCACCAGTGACTCATATAACAGAAAGGGTGCATCTCGATATTGGGGAGCACACCGAAACTATTCGTTTTATTATAGTGGAGAAAATGTTAGAACCAGTGATTTTAGGGTTGGCATGGCTGGACAAATGGGCTCCTACGATATGGTGGGAAGGGGTTTTTCGCAAACTCCGATTATTGTTAGGGCCTCCTCCTTCCAATGAGGAAAAGGAGCCAGCAGGGGGAACAGAAGCAGGGATTCCACCTTCAGACACGACGTATCCTAATGTGTATAGGGATCTCGCCAGGGTCTTTAGTGAGGAGGAATGTGAGACCCTGCCCCCTCACCGGCCTACGGATTGCAGTATTGAGTTAATTCCTGGGGCTAAATTACCAAAGCCCCAGATGTATTCAATGACACAACCCGAACTAAAAGAATTAAGAAAATATATAGACAAGAACTTGGCCCGAGGTTTTATCACATCTAGTCAATCAAGGATGGCTGCCCCTGTCCTTTTTCGTGGGAAGAAAGACGGGGGTTTACACTTATGCGTTGACTTCAGGGGCCTCAATGCAGTGTTTGTGGAGCCCCTCTATCCACTTCCCTTAATGAAGGACCTGTTAGCTGCCCTAGCCACCGGTCGTATCTTTATGAAACTCGACCTACGCGAAGCGTATTATAGGATACGGATCAAACCAGGGGATGAGTGGAAAACAACATTCAATTGTCCCTTAGGGAGCTATCAGTTCCAGGTCATGCCGTTTGGAGTACAAGGCGCCCCTGCGGTGTTCATGCAGTTTATCAATGAGGTACTGCATGAACATCTGTACAGGGGTGTCCTTGTATATTTAGACGACATCTTGATATACACGCAAACCGAAGAGGAACACATATCTCTGGTCCGACAAGTCTTAGACAAATTATTAGCTGCTAAGTTGTACGTGAAACTATCCAAATGTGAGTTTCATAAAAAGAGGATAGACTATCTAGGCTATAGAATATCAGAGAACGGGGTAGAGATGGATCCCAGAAAAGTCCAGGCAGTGCTTGAATGGCAGGCCCCCAGAACTAGAAAGCAGTTACAGAGCTTTCTAGGCTTTGCCAACTTCTATCGGCAATTTATTCCCAACTTTGCTGAAATAGCACTACCACTAATGGATTTATTGCGGACCAAACCAGCCACGACTAAACCAAAGCCGGGACAAGCGTTGACGTGGTCGTCAGCATGTCAAACGGCTTTCCAGCAGTTAAAAACACTCTTTGCTCAAGAACCAGTACTCAAGCATCCAGACCCAACGCAGGCATTCGTAGTCCAGGTAGATGCTAGCGACGTGGCTGTAGGAGCAGTACTCCTACAAAAAACACAGCAGGGTGAGTTACAACCGTGTGCCTACACGTCTAAAAAATTAACCACGACAGAACGGGCATGGACGATCTGGGAGAAAGAGGCATTTGCGGTCCGTTGGGCGTTGATGACATGACAATATCTCTTGGAGGGAGATCTCTCATCCTTTTGAGGTATGGACGGACCACAAAAACTTAGAAGCCTTACAAACGCCCAGGCGACTATCTCCCAAACAGATAAGGTGGGCACAATATTTCCAGTGTTTCTCTTTCCGGTTGCGGTATGTTCCTGCTGGGAAAAATTTCCTGGCTGATGCGCTGTCCCGGATGCCACAGTATAATAGCAAGCGAGAGGAAGTGATAGAACCTCTTATTGCACCTTCCCAAACCCTATTAAGACTTACGGAAGTAGATGGTCACTTATGTATTGAGTTCAAAACGGCTTTACAACAGGATCAATGGGTAGTCCAAAACCCCTCTATGGTTAGTTATAATGATGGAATAGCGTGGAGGAAGAGTAGAATATATGTTCCAGAACGTTTACGGAACGTGGTGTTATGCAGGTGCCATGATGCCAAATCAGCAGGCCATTTTGGGTATTTAAAAACCCTACATCTTGTAAGGAGGCAATTCTGGTGGCCACGAATGCGTAAGGACATAGAAACATACGTAAAGAGTTGCACAACCTGTGCAACCGCCAAACCTTGGTCTGGACGACCGTTAGGATTGTTACAGACAGTCGCGAACCCTAGTAGGCCTTGGGAAGAGATCGCTATGGATTTCATAGTCGATCTCCCCCCTAGCCATGGACACACTGTGATTTGGATGGTGGTAGATCTGTTTTCGAAACAGGCCCACTTTGTGCCATGTAAAGGCATACCATCCGCTCGACAATTAACCGAACTTTTTTTGCAACATATCTATCGTCTCCATGGAGCACCTAAGAGGATTATATCCGACCGAGGTGTTCAATTTACCTCCAAGTTTTGGAAACTATTTGTCCATTTAATTGGGTCCTCTCAAGGGTTAAGTTCAGCATTCCACCCGAGCACTAACGGGGCGGCTGAACGAGCCAATGCCAAGGTCGAAAGATATATCAGGTGCTATATTTCATACCAGCAGACGAATTGGTCAAGTCTCCTGCCTTTCGCCGAAGTGGCATATAACAACATACCACACCGCATTACTGGGCTCTCCCCATTCCAAGTAATATACGGCCGGGAGTTTTCAGCCATTCCAGAACTAGATCCCCCTATGACAGATGGTAACACACCACGTGGTTGGGCCGATAAAATTAGCCATGTATGGCCAAGTGTAAAAACAGCATTACAAAAGGCAGCAGACGAGTACAAAAAATATGCAGACAAGAAAAGGGCTGATCCAAAACCATTCCGGATAGGAGACAAAGTGTACTTATCTATGAAATACCTTAAACTCCGACTACCCAGTAGAAAATTAGGGCCTAAATATATAGGACCATTTTCCATAACACAAGTCATCAATCCCGTTACCGTAGCTCTTAAACTTCCCCCTCTATTCAGTAGGATACATCCCGTGTTCCATAGCAGTTTGCTGAAACCAATGACGATAGAAAGGCCAGGTACCTCGACTACTCCACCGGGTCCCGTGCATACCGACCAATATGAAATAGACCAGATATTGGACTCTAGGGTTCGTAGGGGAATGTTACAATATCTTGTACGGTGGAAAGGATACCCTGTAACACAGGCCTCGTGGGTGGCAGCATCCGATGTTCACGCTGCCCGATTGATACAATGGTTCCATCGGAAATACCCAGACAAACCTAAGGCAGGATCATAACAATGACTAACATCTGTATGCTTTCTATTATAGGTGAGCTCCTGGTAGGGGGGGGGCGCCTGTCGAGTCCTACCAGAGCTCGCCATCAATGAGGGGGTATGGGAGATGAGGAGCTGAGGTGGCAGCCGCAACGAACACACAAGCAGTTCCTGGAGAGCAGCGTTCATGGCAACAGATGATGTCGTCGTCGGGATCTCCGATTCTGCTGTCCCCGCTGCTCTGGCGCTCGCAGCTGTTACTGTTAAGGGGGAGGGGGTGCTTGATTGATAATCACCGGATGTATGTTTAACGGGCTGAGTTTTTGTTAAATAGTGCTGTGGTGTGGTTACACCCAGCGCTGACTTTGAACCAAAACACCGACTTGTACTTTACTTTTGACTGCGAGCTGACATTTGCCAAAGTAAACCCTGATTCTCTGTGCGTTACTGGTGGTTATTGGATATCGCGGTTCTGAACGAACAACAAGCTGAGAAGTGTGCAAATACACCAAAGACTGGGAAGCTACTTTTGCATGGATTACCAACAACGAAACGGACAGAACAAATACGACGGCCTACTGTAAATTGTGTCAGAAATCATTCACAATTGAATATAATGGTATAAAAGCTGTCACACAGCATGCAAGCAAAAAAAATCATTTAGATAAGGAGAAAATAGCTTCCAGCAACAAGCGAATCCATTTGTTTTTCATTGTTAAAGACTCCTCTTTCAGTGAGAAAGTGACTGTAGCTGAAATGGCTGAAACTTACCATGGGATCAAACACCATATTTCTTTCCTGGCTCAAGATTGCAGTATTAAGTTAATGAAGCAAATTTTTGATTCAGAAATTGTAAAAAAGATGTCTTGTGGAAGAACCAAATCATCAGCTATTGTCAAAGAGGTTTTGTATCCTTTTTCTATTGAGTTGGTTCTCAATGATCTTAAAACTGGAATTCCACTTTCTCTCTCCACTGACGCATCAAACAAGGGAAATCGCAAAATGTATCCCGTTGTTGCACAATATTTTACTTGTGAAGGAGGACTGTGTGTGAAAATTTTAGATTTTTATGAGGATTCTTTCGAAGATTCTACATCAATAAAAAATCAGCTGTGTCAAGATCTTAGTGATAACGAATTGGAAATAAATAATGTTTCAGCTTACTCAGCAGATAATGCATCGGTCAATTATGGAGTGAACAAATCTGTTGACCAAAAATTATTGCTGGAAAATGACAGTATTGTAGCTTCCCCATTGCAATAATCACATTTTACACAACAGCGCAAAAAATGCAGTTATCTTTTGATATCGAACATGTAGTGCTGAAGGTTTTTGCCGAATTTTTGAATTGAGTTGAAATCATTTTTTGAGTTTTGCGAGTCAGAATTCCATGAAGTTTTGCGCCATGTTCCAACACGTTGGTTAAGTTTGTTTAAAGCGATCGAAAGACTTTTAAACTGGATACCTCTAAAATCGTATTTATTTCTCTTGGATCTGATGAGTGCAATAAGGTTATCTGGAACCTTATTTCGGATCAGGAAAATGAACTCGCAAAGGACGATGAACCAACAATTTCAGAATTGTATTTATATTTCACGCACTTCTTCATGTCAATAATGCAAGACACCCTACTAAAGCTGGAAAGCAAGAAAATTCTTGCATGTGATTTTCACATTATCATGTGTAAGCTGCGTGATTCTTTGCAAAAAAAAATATGATGAGCAGTTTTTTGGAATGAAAGTTTTATTTGCCTTAAGTAAAAAACATTTGTCTGAGAATGCCGTGCAAAAGTTCAAGAAAGAAGCCATCAACGTGTATCAAAGAGCCATTGCGTACCTAGAAAGTGGTATAATTTCACCAATTCAGTATATGAGACGCTAAGTTGTTTCAATCTAATTGATCGCAATAATCCTCCAACTTTAGAAGAAATGACAAACATCTGATTATTATCACCATGGCGAGAAGAACTTCCACGCAACACTCTCTTCGATGAAATTTCTGCCTTAGAAGAAGTTTATGTTCATCTGCAGGGTGATTCATCCCTTGATAAGTGGACGTACTTTTTCAAGAAAGAGCCAGCTCCGAATTTACTGAAACTGTTCCACTATTGTGCATCAATTCCGGTATTAAATGCCCGTAATATCCATACAAAACTTTTGAAGATCAGAATTTCCTCCATTGAAGCTTTTATTCTAGGCCCTGATGCTGCCAAATCGTTGATCTTTCAACGGCTGCACATTGATAGACAACTAAATCTGGCACACGGATCGGGAACATGCTCACCGTTTTCCCTTGGTATTGTTCCCTTGTCTCACCCTCCGCCTTACCTCTCCACGTTACACTCTATCAAACACAGGCTCGCATTTATGAAGGCACGATTTAATGTGATCCCCTCGAATGTCCTCGACAGCAGGCTTTTGGGGGGGGGTGTAAAATCCATCCATTGTACATGTGACATCCCCGGAATCCCTGTTCCATATTACATTTGTATGTCCCCACTACCGGGATATAAGATCAAGAGTCATTTCTCCTATTTCCCAGAGATTCCCTGGTTCACCTGATATGTTCAGCCTTTATTTCCTACTCCAGGACGCAGACCCCAATATAACTCTAAAGGTGGCAAAAAATTTTGCTGCAGTCGTGGCTGGAAAAAAACGGGAAAAGAGACGGGTAAGCCTGATGGCAGAGGATCACTAGTATTGACAGTACAGATTGTATTTGAGGCAGTAGATGGTGTACTGTCCCATGATCTATCCATATTTGTAAAATATGCTCCCTTTCTTTGTCTATTTTAATTTGGTCTCTGACCGCAATAAAGCTTACTTACTTACTATCTCTTCTCTAACCAATAATAAAAATTTTCTCCATATCTTAAAATATTCCAACTCCTCTTTTTCTTTAATTATCAAAGTCAATCTATTCATTTCTGCACAATCTAATATTTTCTTAATTACTTCCCCTTCTGAAGGGATTTTTTTCTGCTTTCCATCTTTGCGCAAATATTATCCTTGCTGCAGTTTTTTTTTTTAATTTGATTTATATGCCGCCCTTCTCCGGAGACTCAGGGCGGCTTACAATGCGTTAAGCAATAGCCTTCATTCTTTTGTATATTTTATACAAAGTCAGCTTATTGCCCCCACAAACTGGGTCCTCATTTCACTTACCTTAGAAAGAATGGAAGGCTGAGTCAACCTTGAGCCTTGGAGAGATTCGAACCAGCAGAAATTGCAGGCAGCTGTGTTAATGACAGGGTGCACTAAACCACTGTACTATCAAGGCTCTTTATTACATGTATAATCAAATATATATTTTCTTTACTAATTTTCTCTGGTAGTATACCCAATAGGAACAGTTCAGGTTTTTAATCAATATGTTGTTGAAGCATTTCTTCTAACCAAGTTTTAATTCTAATCCAATAATTTCTCGCTTCTGGACATATCCACCACATATGATAAAAGGACTGAATTCTGCTGTAAGGGGAAAAACGAGAGTTGGAGTGACGAGGGGAGAATCTTGCGCTGATCTCTGGTTTCTACAAGAAGGGGTTCCAACGGTGGACTGAACAGGGAGTCAGTCGAATAGGGAGACGATGCAAGTTGCCATTTGCTTTTGGCATCAGCCTGCCAGTGGCGGAGCCACAGGAGTCTGCGGGATGTAACAGTGGAGCCGATGGATTTGGCCGCAAACCGAGCGGAATTCAATGTGGCATCCGCCGAGTACTCCAGGGCAGCGACTATCTTGTTCAGGTCTTGGTGAGTGCGGATGTCTGAAGGAGGTAGCCGATCCTGTAGTTGCTTCAACCATAACAGGGAAGCCCGGTTGAAAAAGGAGGCTGCGGTGGCCGTTTTGACAGCCCATGCAGCAGATTGATGTGCCTTGACAAGGGTCTTTTCTGCCCGTTTGTCCTCAGGACGCAGTGATTCTTCCGGAGAGCTTGGGAGTCTGGAAGGAGAAGTCAAGGCTGCAATAGGGCCGTCCACCGGTGGTACTTGCAACAAGTTTGAAAGGGCTGGAGCAGTTTGATATAATCATTTATCGGTGCCGCTTGGAACTGGAACCGAACCAGGTAGGGCCCATTGACGTTGTACGACGTCGGTAAACAATTTAGGGGCAGGAATAAGTTCCGGTTCAACAGCTGGTTCCGCAAAGAGAGAAGAGGCAGGATCCGCACCCTCAGGGAGTGTGGTACCAGCAGTAGAAGAAGAACCCAGTCTGGTTACTGCTAGGGCTTTGTACAATAAGGAGCGGAAAAGCTGAGGTCTAAAGAGACCAATAAAAGCGGGTTGGTCCAGAGTCAGTCCCTCATCGTCCGAGAGAGATAGCTCCCTCGACTCCTCTTCATCTGATAGAGACCCCTGATTAGAAGGCTCCGGGGAATACTGGTGATCAGCGGAGAGAGCAGATTGAGCCTGGCGAGGTTGAGCGTGGGACACCGGGGGGGGAGGGGGCGGTTGAAAGAGGCCTTGTTGAAGGCCTTGTGCCAAACCCTGTTGTATGGCCCTGGCAATGATGGCCTCAAGCGTAGCTTGAGGATCCGCCTGAGATGTACCCGCTGGGAGGGTGTGAGTGGCAGCGGGACTGGCCACTAGGCCGGAAGGCCCTGGAACGGAGGCCACTGAATGACTAGGTCCGGGAGGATCAGAGGAGTCTGGAATGGTTTGAAAGACCTGCTCTGCCTCAGATGAAGTTGGCCCACGGGAGGAAGGACGATCCGGAAAGAGCTCACGTCCCGGATGGGCTTCAGAAATTTGGGGAGCCGTGGCCGAATCTGATGGTGACAAAATGGCGGCCTGAACAGGCAAAATGGCGGAGGGCCATTGTTGTGCCCTTAGAACCGCCTTCTCCAACGCCTTGTGGTGTCTCAGCTCCTCTTTAGATTGTTTGGGGGCGGCCGTGGCGGAGGATCCCTTTGCTGGGACTTTACCTTTACGTGGCTGTTTAGCTGAGGAGCCCTCCCCCGGGTCGCTAGCATGCCGATGGCGGGCCTGTGAGGAAGTTGAAGCTGGGCGGGGATGATGAGAAGCGTCCGCCATTTTGGATTGCAATCCCTCGGTACGGGGAGAAAGAGCCTCATTAGCAATAATGAGCCCCCAAGACAAACTTAGCTTAAAGAAGCGGATCTCCATTGACAGGGAGGATTCAGGGCTCCGGAGTTGGCTAGATTGGTCACGAGAAGAAGAGCTCCATCGGGAAAATGTTCATGAAACCGCTAGCTCCAGGCAGTAAAAGCGGCAAGAAAATGGCGCCGTTTGAATCGCCCACCTAAAAAAGGTGCCTGTAAAGCTGCTCGGCGAATGCCATTAAAATGCAGCTATTTGGGCACTCCCGGTGTAAAGGGTGGGGAGGCAGAGGGGGAGATCGAGCTTCGACCCCTCAGGGGGTCCTTCTGGAGGAAGCCCCCTGCAGCTAGAGCGGCCGGCGGCGGTGTCGAGTAAGGACCCTTCACGCCGCTCGATGCAAGGCAAACAAAAAAAGGTTTAAAAATAGTCCAAATTGTCAAAAAGGAAAAAAGGATTCCCCTAAAATCCATGCAAAGCCATAGTCATCCATCCTTTTTCTCCAGGAATAGAATGGGAGCAGCTACCCTTGACCTGGCCAGCTCTATGAATCCCCATTTTAAATTCTTCTCTATGTATGCCCTCATTTCCATTAGTTCTTGGGGGGATCATAGAGTACATCTTGGGCTTGGATAGAAATGCTCCTGGTAAGATCTCAATAGTGCAGTCAGTAGGAGTAGGTTGTCACACTCTCATTCACTACAGACCTCCTTAAGGTCACTATAGATCTCTGGGAGCCCTACCAGCTCTGTAGTCTGCTTAACCACTGACTGGTTGCTCCCCAACCCCTCTGGGTGGTATTCATGTGGAGGTGGGTCAGGGCCAACTCCGATCCTCAAATCGGAGGATTTGCCCCTCCCCATCAGATCATGGGAGCCCATTTGTCCAGCCAAGCTAGACCAAGCACAATGTCTTCCGTTATCTTGGGGACTACTATGAAACAGATCCGTTTCTTTATGAGGTCCTAACTCCAGGGTAAGTAGCTCAGTGACATCACTAATTTGCCTCCCAATAGGGACCCATCCATCTGTTCAAACCTGATAGAGCTAATTAGTTTACGTACCCCACCTCTAAACTCTTTGCTGTAGTCATGCTCATAAGACAACGGGTGCAGCCGGAATCTATGAGGGCCCTACACTTCTGTCGACTACCTGCTTCCAACATCACCGAAATCAGGAATGGTTTGATTGGGTAGCTTTCCATAGGATCAGCCTCCGCCTTGTCCTCACTGCCGCTGGTTGTGTCCTCTACAATGGGACTACCACCATTCCCGCCGGGAGTGAAGTGGCCCGTCTGCTGTGATCCACTTGCAGGGGTTTTCTTTAACCTCTTTCAAACGGTACTCTGCCAGGGCCCTGGTGTTACATTTCCTGGGTCTCGTTTAGTGCCTGCCTCAGGGCAATCCAACGCCCTGTGACCCAGCTTCCCGCATCGGAACCAGATCATCGGGGCCCTGGTGGAACCGGGTTTTCCTGGGGAGGCTGTAGGTGGTGTGGCTGGTGTTGGGTCGTGTGGTGGCTGTGTCGCCTGAAAGGATCGTCTGGGGGCCTCCGCCCTCTTGCTGGCCACTCTGCTCTTGTTCGGTCATCCCTCCGGATCTTGTCAATTTCAGTAGTGGCTTGTAGCCATGCCATCAGACCGGGTGGCAAGCCACAGGTCATACAGGCTTGCCATAAAGCACGATCAAGTCCAGCTCTAAATTGGTTTACTATCAACTTCTCTGGCCAGCCTCTCACTCTTCCGGATAGTCTGCAGAGCTTCCTTACATATTCAGCCACTGGCTGGCCTCATTGCCTCACTGCCAATAGCTCACCCTCAGCCTGTTCCATTCTTGCATTATCCTCAAACCTCTCCTGCAATGCAGAGAGGAACAGGCCTATATCTCCCAGTTCCCCTGCATGGTCACTATATAGGTCAGCGACCCAGTCAGCTGCTTCACCCTCCATAACTGCAGCCATGCCCATGACCATAGCCCACTGGGAAGCAGGATGGATAAAAATCAATGATTTTTTTAAAAAAATAAAAAAAAAATCAGATTTGATTTAAATCGGATTTTTTTGATTTAAATCGGATTTTTTTAAATAAAATGCTTTTTGAGGAAAATATATTACCATCCAAAGGTTATTCCATCATGAAATAAAGATTAGTTTTTTAATTATGTAGAATAAGGCTGTATGTGTTTAATTTTTTTGGTAAATAAATTCCATTAATCCATTCACGTCATGCTCTTCCAGAGGTTTTTGTAAGATTATTGGGCAAGATATTATCACAGATATTTGGTTTACTTTTGCAGTTCTCAAAACTGAATTTGACTCAGCAGAGATCACATGCCTCTTCTTCACAGCAAAAATGTTATAACATGAACAGAGTTGAGAAAAAGACCTTAATCCTATTGTTCTACAAACCTATGAATACAGAATCAACCCCTTCAGTGCTAAGTTTCAAGAAGTTCAGTGAATAGAATAGAAACAATATTTTTCTGATTGTTTGGAGTGGAATAGATCTGCACAAGAAGAAAGTGAAACTAAGTATGAGGAGGAAGGGGCAAGCAGACAAGCAGTACAAAATGAAAGTGAAACTTTCTGAGTACAATACTGCACAGCCACAGACAGACAAGTCTTTGGATCTTTTTGTTTGAGGTTTATCACATTCTTTCCTTGGAGGAAAAAACCTATAATGGCAGCAGGCCGTAAAAGAGACCCAGTTTGGCAATATTTTTATGAAGTTCCTTTACCTATCGGTAAGGCAGGCATGCATGCAAACTGCAAACACTGCAACAAAGAAATGCAAGGCCTGGTGGCCCGAATGAGGCAACATCATGAGAAGAGCTGTGATGAAGATGACCAAAGAAACACATTTGAACAGGCAGGATCTTCAGGTTGGTAAACATTTTTATTGAATCATATTTCTAAAGACTGCCTTGAACTGTCATGTTTGAGCAAAATTATATTTCTTATTATTACTGCATGTTACTGTCATTTGGTACAGTTATGAAGAAAAGCAAATATTCCTTTTGGGGCAGTGCTGTGTACAACAAGCAGAAATTGTATAAACAATAAAATAACAGCACTGACTCTTTTGTTTAGGGGAATTCATGGATTCTGGAAACTATCCACCTTCAAGATCACCATCCTCCTGTTCTACAGTTTCAGAGTTATCCATCCAGGATAGTGCTTCATTAGCATCATCATCATCAAACACCCACAGCCACGTATCACTATCACCTAAAAGAAAGAAAAAACCCTTCCCTCCTGGAACCACCATAGATAAGTTTGTGATAAAAACTAGCAGATTAGAAAAAGAGTTAATTGATGAAAAAATTGCCCAGTTTGTTTATGCAACGAACTCTTCTTTCCGTCTGACTGAGAACTCACATTTCATTAATATGGTTCAGTCACTGAGACCAGGATACAGTCCACCCAGCAGAGCAGATGTTGCAGGGAAACTGCTGGATAAAGTGTATGACAGAGAAATGGAGCAATGTGCAACAGCTCTGGAGGATAGAATTGTTAACCTAAGTATTGATGGGTGGAGTAATGTCCACAATGATCCTATTGTATGTGCTTGTATAACAACAGAAGAAGGGAAAGTCTTCCTTGCACAAACAATTGATACGTCAGGAAATGCACACAGAGCAGAATACTTATACAAGAAGTGGCAGTAAAAGCTATAATAACATGTGAATAATAATAATAATAATAATAATAATAATAATAATAATAATAATAATAATAATTATTATTATTATTATATTTCTATACCGCCGTTCTCCCGAAGGACTCAGGGCGGTGTACAGCCTATTTAAAAACACAAGACAAACATCAATTTAAAATTTAAAATTATTAAATAAATTTGGCTCCATTTAAAACCCCAGAAATTTAAAATACCCCAATTTAAAATTATCATGTCGATAGCCCGGCCTGGCGGAACAACAGGGTCTTCAGTGCACAGCGAAATACCCGGAGGTCGGGGATCTTACGTATTTCCGGGGGCAGTTCATTCCACAGGGCTGGGGTCCCACAGAGAAGGCCCTCCCCCTGGGTGTCGCCAGCCGACATAACTTGGCCGATGGCACCCTGAGGAGACCCTCTCTGTGGGAACGAACTGGCTGGTGGGAAGCTATTGGTGGCAGAAGTCGGTCTCGAAGGTACCCGGGTCCTATGCCATGGAGCGCTTTAAAGGTGGTAACCAACACCTTGAATCGCACCCGGAAGACCACTGGGAGCCAGTGCAGCTCGCGCAGGAGGGGTGTCACATGGGCACAACGAGTTGCGCCCATAACCACCCGTGCGGCCGCATTCTGGACCAGTTGGAGCCTCCGAGTGCTCTTCAAGGGGAGCCCCATGTAGAGAGCATTACAATAGTCTAGCCGGGAGGTGACAAGGGCGTGAGTGACCGTGCGCAAGGCGTCCCGGTCCAGAAAGGGCTGCAACTGGTGAATCGGGCGAACCTGATAAAAGGCCCCCCTGGCCACGGCCGTCATATGCTCTTCTAAAGACATCCATGCATCCAGGAGGACACCCAGATTGCGAGCCCTCTCTGTGGGGGGCAAAGATTCACCCCCAATAGTCAGCGATGGCACCTGCTGACTATATTGGGACGCCGGAAGCCACAGCCACTCAGTCTTGGAGGGGTTGAGTCTGAGCCTGTTCCTCCCCATCCAGACCTGCACGGCCTCCAGGCAGCGAGACATCACATCAAGGGCATTGTTGGGGTGGTCTGGTCTGGACACAAAAAATTCAAATGTCTAGTATGCAGTTTGGTCACAATGCTGCAAATGTATCCAAGATGGGAAGAAGGGAAGGGAATACAAAGCTAATAACATATGATTGCAGTGCTCATTTGCTGCACCTCTTAGCCAAAGACTTAAGTGTTCCAGAAATAAAGACTAATGTTGTTGAAATTGCTAAATACTTCTGTAACTATCATTTTGCTGCAGCAGCTCTGAAAAGGATGGGTGGAACCAAGCTAACGCTCCCACAAGATGTTAGATGGAACTCTGTGGTGGACTGTTTTGAGCAGTATATCAAGAACTGGCCTATTCTGATGACAGTTTGTGAAGAAAATTGAGATAAAATAGATGGCACTGTCACGGCCAAAATCCTCAACATTGGGCTTAAGAGAAATGTTGAACATATGCTGAGCATCCTGAAACCCATCTCTGAAGCTTTAAACAAAATACAGAAAAATAGCTGTTTTATTGCTTGATGCTGTTGAAATTTAGAAGGAACTGAGTGAACACTTAAAAACAGAACTACACATGGACAGAATTAAATTACAAGCATGGGACAAGTAGTGTCTCCAGCTCATTTTTTGGCAAATATTGTCAATATCCAGTATCAGGGTCAAAACTTAAGTGCTGAGGAAGAGGAGTTAGCTATGACATGGGTATCCAGCAATCATCCATCTGTAATGCCAACTATAATAAACTTCAAAGCTAAGGGGGAACCATTCAAGAAATATATGTTTGCTGAAGATATTTTAAAGAAAGTCACACCCGTGAACTGGTGGAAGACACTTAAGCACTTGGATTTAGAGACTGTTCAAGTAATGATTTCACTTTTAACAGCAGTAGCTTCTTCTGCAGGCGTTGAAAGAATATTCTTTTCCTTTGGACTCATTCATTCTAAATTGAGAAATCGTTTGGGACCCGATAAAGCAGGAAAGCTTGTTTTTCTTTTCCAGATTATGAACAAAGAAGATGAAGATGACGAGTGAGCTACAGAGGACAGTATTTAAGTTTTTCATGTGTAGGCTGGGCTGACAGTCTAAGTTTCTTAAAATATATATATTTTGTTTAGCCAAATTAGTTAACAAACATGGATGTTTGTTTAAGCAAATAACATATGCTGTAATGTTATTGTTTCAGTTGAATAAATCTATTTAAATTGTTATTATTAAGGTAATGATTATTTTTCTCCTTCCTAAGTACAACAGAAAAGTTGTCCAAATATGAATGATTAACCTATTAAACTGGGGATAAAAAAACTAATATGAAAAGTTGTTATTCTAAAAATCTTCATCTACTTGCATATTAAAATTATACCAGCAAGAATTAGTCTTTATGTAGAAAACTATGATTTAAATCAAGCCTTACTGACTAGTGATTTAAATCAGTTTGATTTAAATCAAATCGACCCTGCTGGGAAGTATATAAATGGCCATACTTTTCCAGATGGTCTATCAGGGCAACCCTGTCTGGGCTACCATCGAATGAGGCCCATACAGCCGATAGTTCCCATTGGCCCATTGGGCCCTGACCCTGATTTGGTAACAGCCAGGATGGGAGAGGAGCCCAGTTGCCTTGCCTCAACACCCCGTCTGGTCCCATGCGATGTTCAAGGTCTTGGGTAGTTGAAGGTCTCCTGGTCTGTGGGGCTTCCCCCGTCCAATCTAGGGCTGCGTCCAGCCTCTGGGTAACTCCTCTTCTGGGGGATGGGTACTACGTGTCAGTAGAGGTTCCACACCTCTTCTCCGCCCTCTCCCAGAGTTCAGCCCCTTGAACCCTGCGGGTCCAAACATTTCACACAACACATCCAGAGTTTGGCTCCATAAAACGATTTAGTAACTCCACTCATCCTCTGAGATACGTCTTTCACACTATTGAGTAAAGTGGCTTCTGGAAGAGGTGAGCGCTGGTGGAGGAGGGGGTGCCCCATAATCCCCTTGCCTCAGGGAGCCTAACCACCACTCCCGCACACCCTCAGTCCTTGGCAGCATGACCTGTTCGGCGTCCACCAGCTCCTGGTCTAGCCGGGATGGAAGGAGGGGTGCTGTGCGCTCCTTAGGCCAAACATCTGGCCCCAGATTTGAATAGGCATTTCTTCTGGAGTAGCCACTTTAGCCTGCACCGCTGACTCCGCCAAGTCCTCTGTTTCCAAGCCTGGCTGAGTCCCCTCTGCCATGCTCTTGTTGTATTTAAGCAGAATAAAGGGAGAGCACTGACAATGTGTTAGGTTCCGGAACGACACGAGACAAAACACTTCAAACAGGTTTACTGTGAGAGTTCTTTATCCTGTGATCCGGCATGCTCTGACAATCACCTGTGAAAGTGAAACACTGTCAGTGCTATTCGCGCTGTACTCCCCACCTTTTGAAGTCTCCCACCTCCATTCCCAGCTCCACCCCGTGGTTCCGCCCTTAGTCCAGCTTCCACCCACTACCCTCCCTAGCTGACAATCAGTCATGGTTTGTCAGTCCTGACAGCTTGCATTGGCGGCGACATTGCTCTAAATAAGCATCCGGGCCCGAACATCAGCAGTCCGCCTCTCAGCTGTGAGGTGGCATCGAAAATGGCGGCATCTGCAGCAGCAGCTCCGGATCCAGTCGCCGTGGCAACAATAGCAGGCAACCACCTAGAGAAACAGTATCAGGCTCCAGGGAATCACGCCAGTCTCTCTAGTGGCCAGGATAGCAGCAGCCATGTCGGCGGCAGGCTCTGGGTGGCTAGATTTGCAGGCTGGTGGTCTCCCTCTCCGGACTGGCAGCCCGGCAGATCGGAGCTGATAATTTCATTTAAACAGTAATATCCCACTGAATATCTGCTGAAAAAGATTTACTTCCTTTAAAGTAAACTTAGAATTTCTGCTGCATTGTTATTCAAAAGATGTCATAAGGCTAAAACTTACATTTTAATTACATTAACTTTCATAATGGCATAGCTATTTATGAAAAGGTAAACATTGGTTCAGAAAGACTTATCTAATTTTACCAGACTCTTATCAGAAGTTGGATTCATGAATCCAAAGGTGTATTCAGCCAGTTTAATACTTTCCTCCTGACTCTGAAGTAACACAAGAATATGCCAGTATAATTTTCTGTTTTGATAGACAATCTCTTGGTAAGGAAGCCAGAGGACAGTATTCCTGTATAAATATAAATACAAGTATATTTATTTCCCTCCCTTCAAGGGGATTATGTAGGAGAATGCGGAACTTTTTTAAAGCTATGTGTATGTTTATCTGCAGTTTTGCTTACTGTTTTAATTTTGTTTTTATTTTGAGATGAACCACCATAGAAATGTAATAAATAAAAAACAAAGCTTTAATACCATGGTAGCAACACCCACAGGTATCAAAGCATTTAGAAGAAACAACTTTTTTTTTTTTTTTTGATTTATATGCCGCCCTTCTCCGGAGACTCAGGGCGGCTTACAATGCGCTAAGCAATAGCCTTCATCCTTTTTGTATATTTATACAAAGTCAGCTTATTGCCCCCACAACTGGGTCCTCAACTTTGCCACTAAGATTGAAAAGGAAGAAGATCAGAGTGAACTACAATACAATAAGAACAAGAAAAGGTGGGGCTCTGTAGGTATGAGACATTACTCCACCTAGAAGAAATTCCAAAATAAAATTGAAAAAAAATCTATGGCAAACCACTTCTGCATTGCCAAGAATATCATCATAACTTTCATATTTGAAACTTTAGTGCCAGATGAGACCTCCAAACAGGCAAGTGTTAAAAAAAACAACCAAATGAACAAGTTCCACATGCCAACCACTTTCAAAAGCTTATGAACACTCTGGAGTTAAGCATCTCCTGTTTTCCAATACACATCTAAACTTACCCCTCATGATCAAAGTCTAGAGCAGGAGCATCTCAATCTGCATATCTTAAACATCCTAACAGCGTAGGCTACCTTCAACCATTCTTTAAACTACTTCCAAGCAGTGTTTATTCATGACCTAGCTCAAAAAATTGGACCAAGAAAATTCTTCTAACACTCTTGGCCTAGGGAGGCATGTTTGGCTATTTATACAGGAATACTGACTGGCCTCTGGCCTCCTTCTTTATTGGCTATCAAAACACAGAAAATTATCTGGCATATTCTTGTGTTACTTCAGAGTCAGGAGGAAAGTATATTAAACTGGCTGAATACCCCTTTAGATTCATGAATCCAACTTCTGATAAGAGTCTAGTAAGATTAGCTGAGTCTTTCTGAAGCAAATCAGAGTACTTCCACCTCGACACCAAATCTTACAATCAATATGCATTCCATGTTCCTCCAAGTAGACTTGCCTTCCATGAATTTATTTTAGACCTCCTTAACTGATGTAAGAAAAAGGAAAGCAGAATTTGGGCACACTGAATCAGACAGGTTTTTTAGATTATACTTACTGTAGACATTTTTTAAAAATATGACGTTATCAGTGCAGTTATACTAAATATTTAGTGTTCTAATGAAAGAAAAACAGGGCCAGCTAAGAAGCCGGGGCTGTATTTCACAACAAAATATCAGCACAGGCTGATATTCTTTAATTTTAACTCTAGAAACGGCGGTGCGAGCGAAGAATGTAGTTGTGGCCCTCGGGGCTAATGAGTTAATGTTCATGGGGCTCTCCTGACCATTTGTTTTCAAGCTCCCGATACAGAAGCTATTTCTCAGCTCCGTCTTTTTCCTATAGATACATTTTAGCTTCTCATTAGTCGTCTTCTCTTAACCACCTACTTGGGCTCTTGGACGCCATCCTCTTTCCACCCTTTCAGTTTCGTCTCCATTGAGCACTAATCTTCCCTCCGTTCAAAATGGCTCCCTCTTTAAATTAAGCCTCTGCTTCTGCGCTGAAGCCAAGATGGGAGCAACCATCGTCAAGCAGGGAAAGGAGGTCTCTGAGAGCAGCTCCTCCCACGTGACCTGGGCGGAAACTAGTTGAAGAGTGACTGGAGGCGCAGTGTCTTCGATCCTAGATTATGAGTAAAAAAAGTCAGGTTTCGTATGTGAAGCCAGCCGAACCCGCTTTCCTGAGTCGTTTCAAAGAGCGAATCGGCTATCGAGAGGGACCCACCGTGGACACCAAGGTAACAGTATCAAACTTCCCCCCTTCTCCGAAAGGCGCTTTTTCAAGAAGCAACTGGACGTTCTGGGTTTTCTTTGAAGACGTTTCGCTTCTTATCCAAGAAGCTTCTTCAGCTCTTGAAAAAGCACCTTTGGGATAACCATGACCTGGATGACTGAGAATTTCCATAGACTTCCCCACCTTCTGTTTCTGTTCCTTGGGCCCTCCCTTTCCTTAAAAATCTATCCCATCCTTCGTTTCGTTCAGCGCGAGGTGGAAAGCGGTAGCGCTGAACGAAAGCGCCCATACTACCACAGTCACCCCTTCCTCCTTAAATGGGATACTGCTTGCTTAATGACCACATTCAAATAACTGCAACCAGGAGTGCTGGAATTGTGGTTACTGAAGCAGTTGTGACATCTCACTTTAATGACTGCTTTGCATAATGACTGAGATTCTGAGCTCAATTGTCATAAATTAACTGTAGTTTTCTAACTACCAGCAGTAGTTAGAAAAATAGCAGAATTTATACATTCTCTTGTCAAGCTACAGGTTTAGGATCAAGTTTCCACAAGGAGTCACGGTTTCTTTGCCACATAGATATATTCTAGTCCCATCCTTTATAATGCTATAGAAAAGTTACAATAGTATGATTTTCTGTTGGTTTTGGGATAGGAGAAGCATGGTAAAACACCTCTATAGATATGATTGAGGGCAAAACTGTGAAAGGAAGAAAAAGGAAAAAAACTGTGAAACAAACCTGGGAAAAGATACAGCCTTTGATTAAAGTTTGGATTTTTTAGAAATAGATAGCAAGTCTAGGCAAATTTCTGTGCTAAGAATATCTTTTTTCTCTGCTGTGGAAGTCACTTTTTCCTTATTTCCCTGGAGCTGCCCCCTGGATATATGATAGCCCCCACAGACAGATGGTGATATCAAAATTTTCTAAGTATTTCTCCTAAAGTAGGAGATAGGGTCATAATATGAAGACTCAGAAAACTTCTGGAAGAGGAGGTTAACCTCACCTTTTTAGTGCAACCCTTTCACTATTCAACTTTCTTTCCCCTATTTAAAATTTCTTTTTTCAAGAAATTTGTGTAGATTGGTACTGAAATCTTTTCCAGAGAGAACAGCTTCCAGCTTCTGAAGATGACAGTGGAAGTGATAAGGAAGATGAACAACCACGGGTGATTGTACTGAAAAAAGGAGATCTAACTGCAGAAGAAGTTGCAACGATCAAAGAGGAGCTCAAAGAGGTCCCAGGTATATTGTGGAATTGTTAATTCCTAAATTATTGTTGTACCATTTGTCCTCTAGGAAAGGAGGCAGAATCTAGTGTTGCTATAGCAGGAGCCAATCCGCTAGGTTAGTTTTCCACCTTTTGTAAGTGTCTTATTTCTTTTAAATAAACAAATAAATAGGACTGCACAGGAAGGATTTATCTTTTCCTATCCTGAAGCTCTCCCCTAGGCTTTGCAAGTTTTTTGATTGCAAAAATTATAATTAAGAAAACAAGGAAATTCTACTTGCTGCAAAGTTGCTGATCAGTCTTCACAGCAGTAACAGGATTTATTTAATCAGCTGTTGAATTATAATTACAGTAAAAGTATTTTTAAGTGCCTCTTTGTGGGGTATCCTTATTTGTTAACTTCCTTTTATACAGTGCTGACCAGTTTCCTTACTGATTTCCCCATTTATATGACTGACAAAGTCATAATGACTGAATACCAGTGGTGGGATTCAGCCAGTTCTCACCACTTTGGGAGAACCGGTTGTTAACTTTCTGAGCAGTTTGGCAAACTGGTTGTTGGAAGAAATCATTAGGGCAGAGAACCGGTTGTTAAATTACTTGAATCCCACCACTGCTGAGTACTGGTTTGAGATGGGCAGTTACACAAACTGAATAAATAAATTTTCCCATAAAAGTTCTCTTAAAAATATCTCTCAGAATCAACAGGTTGGAATGGTCTAGATTTTAAGAAGTAATTTGTTACATAAGGTAGATGCTTTTATCCCCAGTTTCCAAGCATTCATTTTAGTGATTTTTACTTACAGCCATCTGAAATGATCTATTCCTACTACTGTACTCTTTCATTTCTTTTATCCAACATACTTTTATTTTATTTTATTTCTCTCTCCACTTAGGAAATAATGGGATAAGAATAGTAGGCAGGATGAGATGGAACTTTATAGGAATAGCTAAGTTGGGGGTGGGGGGAGACAGCTGACACAGTCTTTTTGTTTGAAGAAGACAAATACTTACACTGTTTTTCACAGGCAAGTATTGTATGTATTACTTTTAAGAACTTAACACACAAATTTCAGTTAATTAAATTTTTTTAATCACACTCGGGAAAAAAGAAACAGATTTTTTCTTATGAAGATGTGTTTAGCCTGTTATTTTACTTTAACATCAGTTTGCTCTAAGAGCAAAACTAACTTCTAAAATAAAATTACTTCAGTAAGTTAATGTAGTGTTTTCTTTTTTTTACAAGACTCCCACTTGAATCCGGAAGAGGATTCTTATTTATAGAAATAGAAATAGAAATAGAGAAGAGCACTTGGAGGTCAGACCAGCCGCCCGCTCAAGCAGGAGAACCTATACAATTTCAGACAAGTGACTGTCCAGTCTCTTCTTAAAAACCTCCAGTGGTGGAGCAACCATGATTTCTGAAGGCAAGCTGTTCTACTGGTTTACTGTCCTCACTGTTAGAAAGTTTCTCCTTAATTCCAGGTTGCTTCTCTCTTTGATTAGTTTCCTACCATTTTTCTTGTCCTCTCCTCTAGTGCTTTGTAGAGTACTTTGACCCCTCTTCTTTATGGCAGCCCCTCAAATACTGGAATATTGCTATCATGTGGCCCCTAATTCTTCTTTTCTTTAGACTTCTTTTTGTTGTGTGTTAGTTGCGAAGTCATGTCTGACCCATCACGACCCCATGGACAACATTCCTCCAGGTCTTCCTGTCCTCTACCATCCTCTGGAGTCTATTTAAGCTCACGTATATATAGTTTATTGAATAGCCCGAAGGCCTTTTCAAACAAAACAGAAGAGAAAAAGGGAAAAAGATAAAACAGTTACAAAAATAGCAATCTAAAAATATATGATAGATGACATTAAAATTTTACCATATCAAATTTCAATAGCTAAGTTGCCAAGACTAAAAGACTAGATAACCCAAATAGGATAGCTCCTCTCTAACTGAGCTCATCTTTCTTACAATCGATAAAATTTTCCTTGATATAACTGGCTCGTATTGCCGTCAACCTTTTAAGGTATCGAGTGATCGCTCTTACCAGGGGAGGAGAGTCAGCCCTCAACAGAAATGCTAATTTTTGGCTTATATTCCAGTGGGGAAATTTATTTATAATTGGGGACAGATATTGATTTCTAACTTCCTGATAGAGACTACATTTGAATATTATATGCGCCGTGTCCTCCACGACGTTTACCCCACATATGCATATTCTTTTGTCATACGGGATTTTCCGATAACGGCCGAATCTAACGTTGGTATCTAGAAGTTCGAATCTAAACTTAACAAATAACTGTCTCTCCACTGATGGCATTTCTAAATATAAATACTTTTCCAGGGTGAAAGTTGTTTTAACTGCTGTCAGCAGTTTAAGGGAATGATTAGTTGAAAGGGTTGCCATATCCATTTGCCCATGTATATCTTTAATCCGTTGTTTAACTTGGTTCAGTGTGTCACACAACGGGAACCCTACGCCATATCAGTTCAATATTTCTGACAGCTGGGTTAGCCAGGAATACCTTTGAGGATTTGAAATCTGCTGTTCCTCTAAACATATTTTAGGGAGTCTGCTGGCATCCATCTGGGTCATTTTTAGCCAGTAGGCTACCGCCCTAGTGATTGTATAGGTGTATAGTGAGAAATGTCCCAATTCAGCTCTGACGGCTGCAGCTGAAGTGGAATTGTTTACCCCAAGCATCCTCCTTAACAGATTATTTTGAGTTCTCTCTAATATGGGGGCCTCTGTAAGACCCCAAATTTCAGCACCATAGAGCATGATCGGAACAAGTTTAGACTGAAAGACTTTACGAAGAGGTAAAATGGAGGTTGGTTGGATTCGTTTACTTAATTTAGATACAAGGCTTGCTCCTGCTCTAACCTTTTGAGAAAGGTATTGATGGTGCGGAGTCCAACCTCCTGCACTGGAAAAAACAATTCCAAGATAAGTATATCGGGTAACTTGTTCAATTTTTGTGTCGTTAATCTGCCAATTGTGCTTTTTATTCTTGTTGCCAAAGACTAAAACTTTGGATTTAGCTACATTTATAGTCAAGTGGTTTGCAGTACAGTAACGTGTGAGCTTGTCAAGAAGTCTCCTCATTCCTATTTGGGTTCTAGAAAACAACACTAAGTCATCGGCATACATTAATACATTAATAAATCTAGAGCCTATTTGGGGGCTGTGCGTCATAAGATCATCCAGCTGCGCTGGGATATCATTTATATAAAAGTTAAAAAGAGTAGGGCCCAGCAGGCAGCCCTGCCTCACTCCTCTAGTTGTCGGTATGCTGTTTGTTGAGGCCCCATTTGCTGCATATCTGACTCTAATTGCCGTATTAGTATAGAGAATCCTGATCAACAAAATAAGTCTGGGGTCCATCCCCATAACTTGTAGTTTCCTCCACAAATGGTTCCTATCTATAGAATCAAAAGCAGCAGTAAGATCAATAAAGGCGGTATACAGCTTTTTCCCCTGGGTCTTGTATTTATTAATTAAGTGGGAAAGGACAAAGCAGTTGTCTATGGTAGACCTACCTGATCTAAAACCTGCCTGCTCATTTGCCAGAATTTCCTTATCCAAGCACCAGTCCTCTATTTTATTTAGGAGATGTTTCGTATACATTTTTGAAATTATATTAAGAAGACTGATGGGTCGGTAGTTGGATGGGGCGGCTCTGTCACCTTTCTTAAAAATTGGAAAAACTATAGCTAACCTCCACCCTTCAGGGATTATCCCTACTTTATCGATATAAGTAAACAGTGCTACCAGCACCAGTACCCAAAAGTCAATGTTGGACCTAAAGAGTTCAGGAGGCAACAAGTCCTCTCCAGGGGCCTTCCCGGCCTTTAAGGATTGAATTATATGCTTAACTTTGGTAGGGGTAACTGGTGTCCATTCCGGACATTTCCTTAATTCTTGCTGGAGGATATCCAATTGCAAGATATTTGTTGTATTGTTACCATCAAATAAAGCAAGATAGTGCTTCTCCCATTTTACTGCTGATATATCAGTGTCCATAAATGGGGAACGTTGTTTTAATATATACCGGCTATCTTATGCCAAAAGATCGTAGGGAATTGGGATTTCACTGCCATTTCTACCTCTTTCCACATCCTGGTGTTATAGCTACTTTTCTTGTTTTTCAGGAGGGATTTGTATGCTCTCCTGAGTTGAACCATATTTGAATAATCACCATCCTGTCTGGATCGGTTAACTTTCTTAACTGCGGCTCTTAGATTTGACCTCAAGTTATGACAATCATCATCAAACCACTTTCTAGAGATCCCATCTACTTTCCTATCATTCTGGATCATTAAGTTCCTAAGAGTAGAAGTTAGCTCTGTATAAGCTGGCATTGGGGTGTTGTCTCCGGGCTTAGATTGGGAGATTTCCCTTGCTAGGTGTCTGGCTTCGTCTGAGCCCAAATAAGTGGTAACAGATTTGACATCAAGTCTGTGCCAATATAACCTTTTATAGTTATAAACCCGGGCATTTGCTAAGGTGTCAATTTCCTCTCTTGAATGAGGCCTAACTTCTGAAGAGAGTGAAACCAGAGCCGTGATGGGAAAGTGGTCACTTTCTTCTCTAAATATAGCTCTTACTTCTGAAAAATGGTGTACTAAACTAGAGGAAGTGCAGATATAATCGATAGAGGTTGAGGTTTTGTTGGATGAGAAAGTATAGGGATATATATACCCATCACTCGAGCCGCTTAGTACTTGCATATCATTCATAAACAGGAGGGAAATTAACCTCTGGGCATATTTATTGGTCCTCTTGTCCATTGAGGACCAAGTGAACTCATTATAAAAGTATCCAGTTGGTACCAGGCCTCGGTTAGCATAGCTCTTCATTGAGGGACCTAGTCTTGCATTAGTATCTCCAGCTAATATAATTTTTGCTTGGGGAAAGCGTTCCTTTAAGGTAGCTAATACTGAGTCTAATTCATCCCACAAATCCCTTCCTAGAAGGTGGAATGAAAAAGGAGCGATATATACATTGATTAAGATTAAGTCCATCCCCCTGTACGTACATCTAATAGGCAGAATATATTGGAATTGAGGATCTAAAGAAATTTCTTCACCCTTCCATCCTGTATCCCTTTTGACCAACGTGGTTAAGCCCCCAATTGCCCTCCCTCTTAAATTGACTTTGCCTGCTGGTTTATGCCATGAGGCAAAACCCGGTAAGCTGATCTGTGGATCATTAGTAGTCAGCCAGGTGTCTTGAAGGAGGATAAGATGATGTGTTGAAATCAATTTTATAAAATCCATCTGGTTTGCAATGCCTTTCCAGCCCGCTATATTCCAGGACAGGAGGGAAAGGCTGGGGATATAAGGTACCCTAGTTGTTGGCCATTTGTTGTCTAGTCAATCACCCCGAGGCACTACTCCTTGTGTCTCTTCCTCCCCCCTTCTGGTGGAGGGGTCCGGAATTACTACCACCGCCTTCTCTGGAGTGCCAAAGGAGTCAAAAGTGGCCTCTGTTTGTTGCGGAAGTGCCTCCTCCGTTCTTAAAGAAGATGAGACAGGTGAGGGCAGTTGCACTGTTGGGGGAGGGTGAACTTCTGCCGCTACGTTCATAGACTTTGTTTCTTTGAAAAAACTTTTGCCTTCCCTTCTATCCCGCTGGACGGACTTTACGACTTTAGGCCTTGTCTGCACGTGCTTTCCCCGTTCTTCCGACTTGGATGGCCTTCTTGTTGAACTGCAGGCTTCTGCTAGCGAAGATCTTAATAAGTCAAATTCAATTAACATTGACCTTTGCTCCTTTGGAGACAAGGAGACAAATTCGCTGATTATAACATCCTCTGGCTTGTCGGTGCTTGCCTTCATATATGGGACCTCCTTGATCTGGCCTGCCTCCATAGTTTCTCCGGATTCTGGAGGAAAGACCCTGGAGGTAGCAGAGTGGTTCCTAGGTACCATTTTTGATGTTTGGTTAAATCCTTGTAAAAGCGGTTTAATAGGCCCACTCGAGAAGACTCTTGTAGGAATGACTTCAAATCTGAGCAGGGATCCTTTTCTTTTCATTACAGCATTCGGTATAGTATTGCTGTCAAAATGCAGTATTAGTCGGACACAATTGCTATGCTGGGGAAGTTTTTCATATCTGAGTAGATCTATTAATAAAGGATCAGATTTCAATAGCTGTGCAAGTGAGAGGATTATCCTTTCCTTTGAAGTCCATCGTCCTCTATTGCATGGGATTTTCCTTATCCTTAAAGCGATTTGTTTCTTTAACAACCTTCTTCCTTGATGAGGGTTAGCATCAGTACTTGCAATGCTTTGTTGTTTGGGTTGAGGTCTTACACCCTCCCATTCTCTCCACGCGTCAGGATGGTGTGCAATCTCACCCTCCTTAGCTGCAGAGTGAGGGCCATTTAAGAATTGGAAGATCCTCTCGATGTCTCTTTTGATCGATGTCAGTAAATCATATATTGAATCTACTGTGTGCGCAGTTAACATACTCTGAGTACAGACCATCTCTCTGAGGTCTGAATATGTCGGAACTTCTTTTAGGCAGCTAGAAGTAGGTGAGGGGATAGAGCTTGAAAAATCACCCATTCTAGCAGGCAAGTTTGAATCTGAAATCCGGGAAGAAAACTCCCCTTCTGTATCTCCCTCTACCAGTGATACAGTTGACAGAGACAAAGTTCGAAGTTCAGATTGGGGTTCTGGATTACACCTCTCCATAAAGTCATCCAATTTAAGCTGTTTAAGAGGCTTGGAGTAATTAAGTTCCGTCATAGATTCTGGGGAGAGAGAACAAGCTCTCTGCCTCTTACTTTTCTTTCCCATTCTGGTAGGCAGTTGATCCAGCTTCTCCCAGCGGAATTAAATATCGCAATAATTTATCCTCCCTCAGCCATCGTAGTTAAGGTAGGCCTTAATGATGGTCTCAGCCGAGGCACCACAGAGATAAAAACCAATCTCCTTTCCAAACAACGGCTTGTCTTTTACTCCTACTTCTTTGCTATCATCTATTTTCAGAATTGTTTAAATTGCTTAAATTATTTCACAGGGAAATATGTGGGGGAAGCAGACTAAAAGCTGATAGGGTTTCATTAAAGGCAGTCCTACCGGGAGCGTCTGCAGCCAGTTCCTTACTGTACTCGTTCCAAAAACAAACAGCTCAAAATCCCCTCCGAAGTTGGGGGCCTCCAGTGAGGTTTGTCAACAAGTCCAATAATCCGAATTTCAGGCCTTGCGAGGAGGAGTCACGGGAGTAGCCTAGGCCAGGAATGCAGGTTGTAGTGTTGTTAAAATATGTCTAAAACAAACAGTAGCCACACTATATGTGCTTTGTTAGAGTCCGGTATAGATTAAAAATAGATTAAAAATGAGTTAAAAAATATAAAAATACTTTAAAACGTTAAAAAAAGGAAAACCTAATTTGCTTTTGGGAGAGCTCCTTACAGCCGTTCTCCCTCTGACTAGCAGCTTTAGGAATCCTTAAGCTCACGTCTACTGCTTCATTGACTCCATCCAGCCACCTCATTCTCTGTCATCCCATTCTTCTTTTGCCCTCAATCTTTCCCAAGATTAGGCTCTTCTCCAGTGAGTCCTTCCTTCTCATTAGATGGCCAAAGTATTTGAGTTTCATCTTCAGGATCTGGCCTTCTAAAGAGCAGTCAGGGTTGTACCCAGTACTAGAGGCAGTACCTCTAGTACTGACCGGTTTGATCGCCTTGCAGTCCAAGGGACTCGCAGGAGTTTTCTCCAGCACCATAGTTCAAAGACCTCAATTCTTTGGTGCTCAGCCTTTCTTATGGTCCAACTTTCACAGCCATACATTGCAACTGGGAAAACCATAGCCTTGACTATACGCACTTTTGTTGGCAGGGTGATGTCTCTGCTTTTTAGTATGCTGTCTAGATTTGCCATAGCTTTCCTCCCCAGGAGCAAGCATATTTTAATTTCTTGGCTGCAGTCCCCATCTGCGGTGATCCTGGAGCCCAGGAAAATAAAATCTGTCACTACCTCCATTTCTTCCCCATCTATTTGCCAGGAATTGAGAGGGCCGGATGCCATGGTCTTAGTTTTCTTAATGTTGAGTTTCAAGCCAACTTTTGCACTCTCCTCCTTCACCTGCATCAAGAGGCTCTTTAGTCCTTCTTTACTTTCTGCGATTAGAGTGGTATCATCTGCATATCTAAAGTTGTTGATATTTCTCCCGGCAATCTTAATTCCAACTTTTGATTCATCTAGCCCCGCCTTTCTCATGATGTGCTCTGCATATAAATTAAATAGGCAGGGTGACAATATACAGCCTTGCTGGACTCCTTTCCCAGTTTTGAATCAATCAGTGGTTCCGTGTCCAGTTCTCACTGTTGCTTCTTGACCTGCATATAGGTTTCTCAAGAAACAAATAAGATGGTCTGATACTCCCATCTCTTTAGGAACTTGCCACAATTTGTTGTGATCCACACAATCAAAGGCTTTAGCATAGTCAATGAAGCAGAAGTAGATGTTTTTCTGGAACTCCCTAGCTTTCTCCATGATCCAGTGTATGTTGGCAATTTGATCTCTAGTACCTCTGCCTCTTCGAAATCCTGCCTGTACTGGTAATTCTTGATCCATATACTGCTGGAGCCTAGCTTGTAGAATTTTAAGGATAACTGTACTAGCATGTGAAATGAGTGCAATGGTGTGATAGGTTGAACATTCTTTGGCATTGCCTTTCTTTGGAATTGGAATGTAAACTGACTTTTTCCAATCCTGTGGCCACTGTTCAGTCTTCCAAATTTGCTGGCAAATTGAGCGTAGCACTTTTACTGCATCGTCTTTTAAGATTTTGAATAGCTCAGCTGGAATACTGTCACCTCCACTAGCTTTGTTGCTGCTCAGATTTCCTAAGGCCTATTTGACTTCACATTCTAGGATGATTGGCTCAAGGTCAGTGACCACCCTGTTGTGGTTATCAGGGACGTTAACCTCGTTCTTGTATAGTTCTTCTGTGTAATTTTGCCACCTCTTCTTAATCTCTTCTGCCTCTGTTAGGTCCCTGCCATTTTGGTCCTTTATCATGCCCATCTTTGCATGAAAGATTCCCTTCATATCTCCAATTTTCTTGAAGAGATCTCTGGACCTCCCTAATCTATTGTTTTCCTCTATTTCTTTGCACTGTTCATTTAAGAAGGCATTCTTATCATTTCTAGCTATTCTCTGGCATTCTGTATCCAGTTGGGTGTATCTTTCTCAATCTCCCTTGCCTTTTGCTTCCCTTCTTTCCTCAGCTATTTGCAAAGTTTCCTCAGACAGCCATTTTGCTTTCTTGCATTTCTTTTTCTTTGGGATGGTTTTAGTTGCTACCGCTTGTACAATGTTGCGAACCTCCATCCATAGTTCTTCAGGCACTCTATCAGATCTAATTCCTTAAATCTATTTGTTACCTCTACTGTGGTGGGAATCAGGGATATGATTTAGTTCATACCTGAGTGGCCTAGTGCTTTTCCCTACTTTCTTCAATTTAAGCCTAAATTTTGCAAGGAGAAGCTCATGATCTGAGCCACAGTCAGCTCCTGGTCTTGTTTTTACTGACTCTATAGAGATTCTCCATCTTTGGCTGCAGAGCCCATAGTCAATCTGATTTCTGTGTTGACCATCTGGTGATGTCCATGTGTAGAGTTGTTTCTTGGGTTGTTGGAAACAGAATACGATGCTATGACCATCGTATTCTCTTGTCAAAATTCTATCAGCCTGTGCCCTGCTTCATTTTGTACTCCAAGGCCAAACCTGCCTGTTATTCCGGTTATCTTTTGGCTTCCTACTTTAGCATTCCAATCCCCCATATGTCAACTTGTGAAGCATTCCTGACCTGCTCTCGAGTTCCATAGGCAGGGGGATGGGGAACTGTGCCTCACAGCTGCAATGACAGAATCGCATGTCAGTCAAAACAAAAGCACATTCCAGCCATATCTATGTCAAGACCCATCTCCACGGATACCCACAGTGGCCGGAGGAAGGGACTCTACAACCCACGAAATTGCTTCGTTGGGGAATGTGACTGATGACACACCTTAGGAGGAGGGGGAAAAAGGATCAGAGCCAGGGGGTGAATTAAGCGAGGTCAGAGTTGGCTTCACTTAGAACGTGCCAATGTGAAGCTCCTAATAAATAACTGGATTTCTTTTGAAGCTTGGCTCGAGGCTCATGATTTAATTAGGGCATCGGTCAGAACCCTGACACCATGATGATAAGGACATCATTTTTTGTTCTTAATTCTAGAAGGCGTTGTAGGGCTTCATAGAACTGGTCAATTTCATCCTCTTCAGCACCAGTGGTTGGGGCATAGACTTGGACTACTGTGATATTTAATGGTTTGCCTTGGATTTGAACTGAGATAATTCTGTCATTTTGGGGGTTGTATCCCAGTATTGCTTTTCCTATTCTTTTATTGACTATGAAGACTGCTCCATTTCTTCTGAAGGATTCTTGCCCGCAGTATATACCTGATGGTCATCTGAATTAAATTCACCCATTCCTGTCCATTTTAGTTCACTGATTCCTAATATGTCGATGTTCAGTCTTGTCATCTCTTGTTTGACCATGCCTAGCTTACCTTGATTCATGGATCTTACATTCCAGGTTCCTATGGAGAACAGATCTTTACAGCATTGGACTTTCCTTTCACCACCAGATACATCCACAGCTGAGCGTCCTTTTGGCTTTGGCCCAGTCGCTTCACTCTTTCTGGTGCTACTAGTACTAGCCCTCTGCTCTTCCCCAGTAGCATGTTGGACACCTTCCGACTTGAGGGGCTCTTCTTCCAGCATCATATCTTTTTGCCTTTTGGTACTGTCCATGGGGTTTTCATGGCAAAGATACTGGAGTGGGTTGCCATTTCCTTTCCCAGTGGATCATGTTTTTGTCAGAACTCTCTGCTATGACCTGTCTGTCTTGGGTGGCCCTGCATGGCATAGCTCATACCTTCATTGAGCTATGCAAGCCCCTTCCTCAGGATAAGGCAGTAATCCGTGAAGGGGTTTCTTTAGACTAGCCAAACCCAAATCCTGCAGCCATTCTTCGTATGTTTTAGTCTCCAGACCTTTGGTCATCTTAGTTGCTTTTCTCTGAACTTTTTCCAAAGTCTCAACATCTCTTTTTTAGTTTGGTGACTGAAATTGGTTGCAGTATTCCAGGTGTGGTCTTACTACGGTTTTATAAAGCAGTACTAATACTTCACGTGATCTTGATTTTATGCCGCTCTTTACACAACCCAGGATTTTATTAGCTTTTTTGGCGGCAGCTGCACAGTGCTGGCTCATATTCAAATGATCATCCACTGGGACTCCAAGGCCTCTCTCACAGTTACTGTTTTTGAACCAGGTCTCACCTAACTTGTATTTATACCTTTGATTTTTCCTGCCTAAATGTAAAACTTTGCTTTTCTCCACATTAAAAATTCATTTTATTGGATAGGGCCCATTGTTCAAGTCTGTCAAGATCTTTTTGGATTCTGAGCTAGTCTTCGGGAGTGTTGGCTATTCCTGTCAGCTTAGTATCATCTGCAAATTTGATGAGTTCCCCTTCTATTTTCTCATCTAAGTCATTTATGAAGATATTGAAGACTACTGGGCCTAAGACAGAGCCTTGTGGTAGCCCCTGCTTAGTTCTCTCCATGAGGATATAGTACCATTAAAGACTACTCATTGAGTACGATTTGTCAGCCAGCTACAAATCCATCTGGTGGTGATGTTGTCTATTCCACATTTTTCTAGCTTACCAAGAAGTAGATTGTGGTTTACTTTGTCAAATGCCTTACTGAAATCTAACTATACTATGTCCACAGCATTTTGCTGGTCTACTAATTTAGTCACTTTATCAAAGAATGAAATACGATTGGTTTTGCATGATTTGTTTTTAACAAACCCATACTGGTTACTAGTTATAACATTTGCTTCTAGTTGTTTGCACATCTGTTTCTTGATTATCTTTTCCAGGATCTTCCCAGGTATTGATGTTAGATTGATTGGTCTGTAGTTTCCTGGGTTTGTTTTTTTCCCCTTTCTTGAAGATGGGAACCATGTCAGCCCTTTTCCAATCTCAGGTACTTCCCTGGTGCTCCAGGATTTTTTGAAGATATGATACAATGGTTCTGAGATAACATCTGCCAGCTCTTTCAAAACTGGGATATAATCTGTCAGGTCCCACTGATTTATATTCATCAAGGTCAGATAGATGTTCTCTTACCATTTTCTTGCTTATTTTAATTTTTATTTCTACTTTGTCATTTACAGTAGTTTTTTTGGTACGTTGGGCTATAACTTTTTACGTGAAGACTGATGCAAAGAATGAGTTAAGCAGCTCTGCTTTCTCCCTATTGCCTGTTATTTCCTTGCCATCTTCTCTCTTTAGTGGACCTAGTGTTTCCATGACTTTTTTCTTTTTACTAATATGTTGAAAGAAACTTTTTAAATTATCTTTGACTTTTGTAGCAAACCTTAGTTCCATTTTTTGTACTTGTCTTTAACAATATAGGACATTGTAATGTATCCTTAAATTGAAGAACTTGGCAGAAAGTTTTCTTAGTAACTCAAATTGTTATCTTATTTTAGTCTTGTTCGTTTTGCAAACTTGTTTTTCTTCCCCTCTTTTGCCCTAAAAACATATGCTTTGCATTATTCGTTAGGTATTAAAGTATATTTTATTTATTCCAAAATGCTGCTACAGTGTTTACCGATTGGCAGATTTACTGAGTTGCTATTATGTCTGTTAACTTGTACAGTATGCAAAATGATTTTTAACATTGGAGAGAAAAAAAGATTGGAGAGAAAAAAAGATTGGATATTTAGGCAGACATAATTAGGTGGTTGAAGGTGGCAGTCTGAAAACAATGAGATACAATTCTAATGAAAACATTGGTGCACAAACCCTTTTTAATGTGTCATTTATATAGACATGAGTATACCAATGATGACAAAGAAAGTCAAATACCGTATTTTTCGGAGTATAAGACGCGCGTACCTTTTGGTGAGGAAAAGAAGGAAAAGAAATCTCCCTCTGCCTCTGCCTCTCTGAGCAATTTTGTCTCGTTGCAGCAAACAGCAAACAGCTTTCTTTACTTTCATTTTCGTTTTCAGCATAGCTTGATTAGCACAAGGGGAATAAAATCTGCTCCAGCAATTTACCTCTTTGCAGCAAGCAGCAGAGCCCTGCGCAAAACAGCTGAGAGCAAATCAGCTGAGAGTTGGGAGGCCAATCCAATCAATTTGTGCTAATTAGGCTGTGCTAAAGCTGAAAGGAGCTGTTTTTTCTTGCTGTTTGCTTGCAAGTAGGTAACTGCTGCGAGGCAGAGGCCAAAGCATGGGGGCCAGTGGGTGGGCAGGGCTACATTCAGTGTATAAGACGCGCCTAAATTTTCACCCCCTTTTAGGGGGAAAAAAGGTGTGTCTTATACTCCGAAAAATACGGTAATTCTTTTAACAAGCTTGCAGTTAAAAGCTACATAGATTGAATAATACATACTTTGTATTGTTCTCCTATGGTTCATTTGGGATATGAGAGAATAAAGAATGCAAGAAATTATTGACTTCCGGTTGGTGCCGCGGGGACACAGACGGGAAAATGGCGAGCTCCGCTGAGCCCTGCCAAATCCCCTCTACTAAGCTGCGGACCTCCCCTGTCTTGTAGGGACAGGGGGACAAGAAGGAACGCCTTGGGCGGCCGAGAGGAACGGGTGGGTTCCTCGGGGCCGGAGGCTTCTCCTTCACGCCAGTGGCAGCGGGACGGCAGCCATGGTGGCTGCCCTGAAACTGCGGCAACCGGGAACAAGGATTGTGCTGGAGGAAAAAGATGAAAAAAGAGCAAAAATCAAGAAGCCGGGTGAGTGACACCAACCCAGGCAATAACGTACCTAATTTGGAATTATTGGAAAATAAGACCCCAAAATTAAAAGCGGCTGTTGGACTGCGGGGCTTAAAGATTGAAAAGGGAAAAAAAAATGGGTAAAAGACCCGAATTGAATTTTGTTGCAGTAAACTTAAACTGGGTGATTTGGTATTAATAAATTTCTGAAATTTGACTGTGCCTTTAACTGGAGTGGAGAGGAGAAATGGATATTCCTGAGAATTAATGCCTCTAAAAGAAAATGAAGCTAATGAAGATAGAGATGGATGGCTAAGTGATTAAACAGAGAAGTGGATTAAAGAGATTTCCCTTTCTGGGTGGAAAAGAAACATGTTAATTGGCTTTTTACCTTGGATTACTTGAAATTAATATTGGATATAAGGATTTTGGAGATTCCTACTCTGTCCCAGATGATTTGAAGAAAGAAGAAAGAAGAAAGAAAGAACATTTTGGATTTTAACAATGGAGACTGACAAAACTAGGTGTGGCGTAGTTAACAAAGACAGGAAGCTGATGCACTACGCTTGGATCAGACATTTTAAAAGTTTTAAAGGGACATACAGAAATTCTTTACTTTGAACTGATGAACCTTGAAATAGAGCACTTTGAACAGAGAGGAAAAGGAAGAAAAGGAAGAATTAAAGTGGATAAATTTAAATGTGACTAACTGAAATGTAAAGTTTAAAAGCCTATGTATATATGATAAAGTTTAAAAGCCTAGGTATATATGATTTTTGGATAAGAACAGGAAGGGTTGTGAAATAATAAAAATAGAAAATAAGAGGTGGCCATTAAAATAGTGGATGATATCAAGGGAATAAAAATAATAAAGAAGAATATATTTTGAGGCAGGAAAATTTTAAGAAAATGTACTGTTTGATGTAATATGTTTTAATTTTAATTTGCAAACAAATGTTAAACTGATGAATAAGATTGATTGAACAAAATACAAGATACACAGATGCTAGTGATTAGTCTTGAATTAAGGTAATACAAGTTGGAAATGATGACTATTATGAAATATACTGAGATTTAAATTGAAAGAGCAGGATGGAAAAATGATATAAAACAGATAATTATATTACAGTTAAAATGTGTGGGATGGATACCAACTAGATAAGAGTTTGAGACTCGGTGGAAATACGTTGGAAATTAATTCAAAATGCTGGAAACAGCCAAACAAATAGGAGGAGAGTTGGAGGAGATTATGCTGGTAATCAGCCAAACAATGGAGGGAGTCAAGGAGGAGACTATGCTGGAAATCAGCCCATAAAATGCTGGAAACAGCCAAACAAATAGGAGGAGAGTTGAAGGAGACTATGCTGGAAATCAGCCCACAAAATGCTGGAAACAGTCAAACAAATAGGAGGAGAGTTGGAGGAGATTGAGGAATATTCTAAAATCAACTAAATAGTTGGTGTTTTGGAGGGGATCAAGCTGAGAATTAATCAAATAGAACAAGCTGGAAGATAGTTAAATATTAGAGGGAGATATAGTGGAAAATATATTAGAAATTGGAGTAAATAAAATATGCCTTTGTGAGAAATCTGTGTAATATGTAAACTGGGAAAAAAAATCCTAAGGTAAACTGATTTGAGGATAAGGGTCAAAGGATTAAAATTAGATGAAATGTTGTTTTATAAAATATAATAAAAATGGAGTGGTATTGAATTGAAACTAAGAATAAATGGTGATAAAATTGTAGGGTAAACACTTACAGAGGTTAGAATATTGTAAAAATTATTTGGATATGACTTGTATAAGATATAAGGTAAAGAAGAATAAAAATATGTTTAGAATTGTTATGCAGATGTAAAAATAAGTGAAAGTGAATTTGAAACTAATTTTGGATAGATATAATGGATTTATATAGATGAAAATGTGAAATTTGAGGTAAAATTGGTTTTTTCTTAAGTTTTGAATTTCTTTTTTATCTTCTTTTTTTTTCTTCTTTTTTCTTTTTTCTTTTTTTGTTTATTTATAAAAGATGTAATGGAAATTGTGAATTGAGCTTGTGAAAGGAATGTAAGCATGGTAACCATCTATGACCGGATCGAGATTTTTGCTCTTGAAAGTTATGTTTTTATGTTTAAATTTGAAAAAATAAATAAAAAATATTTACAAAAAAAAAAAAAAGAATGCAAGAAATTAAATATAATGCTCAGAAAACCGTTCAGTGTTTTGGGTTTTTTTGTAATAAGTATTTATTTTATTTTATAGTATATAAAAATTCCAACTTCAATTGAAACAGTGTATTGACTGGGTACAAATCATTTTAGGAAGTAATATTCAGCAATATCCATCACATTTATATGAATATATATTAATACCAATAATAGTCATACTATTTGTTTAACCAATTTAATACATCTTCCTTGTATCACTGATCCTTTCATATATTTCCCTGTTTCTAGCTCCTGTTTTTGTCAGCTAGCTATTGATGAAATAAGTCCCAAGTCAAAAAATATTCTGTTTTTTTCTTTTCCTTAATTGCAAGTGTTAGCTTGTCAATTTCTGCACATTCTAATATTTTTCTAATCACGTCTTCATCTGTTGGGATCTCTTCACTTTTCCACTGTTGTACAAATACTATTCTCACTGCCATTAATACATGTAAAATCAGATATACATTCCTTTTATTATACTTATCTGGTAAAATGCCCAACAAAAATGTGTCTGGTTTCAAGTCTACATGTTTTATCATTTTTTCCAGTCATATGTGTATTTTTGTCCAGTATTTTTTTTGCTTTTTGACATGTCACCACATATGTATCTGATATGTCTGATGACATTTCCAACATTTTGCAGATTTATTTTTAAACATCTTTGCTAATCTTGAGGGCGGAAAATGCCATCTATAAAACATTTTATAAAGATTTTCTTTGTATGCAGTAGACATTGTTAATTTATAATTTCTATCCCATAATTTCTGCCATTGGTCTAACTTAATTCAAGTAGCCAAAATTTTTAGCGCATACTATCATTGTCTCTTTTACTTGTTCATCTTCCATGTTAATACTTAAAAAATAACTATATATTTTCTTTATTAATTTTGCATCTGTTCCTGTTAATATTTGATCTAATTCTGTTAATTCTTTACTTAAACCATAAGTTTTAACATCCTTCTCATATCTAGATTGTATCTGCACATATGACCACCATGTTATCTCAATCCCTTGATCACTCAATTCCTGTTTGGTTTTAAGTTCCCCTTTTTCATTTAAAACTTCTTTATATCTAGTAACATTCTCTATATCAATAACATTTGGATAAATCAATGCCTCCATTGTTGAAAGCCAGACCGGTATTTTCAAATAATGTTTCTTTAATTTTCTCCCAAACTAATAATAGTACATTTCTAACATAGTGTCTTTGGAAATAGCTATGTATTTTGTTTTTTCCATACCATAAAAAGGCATGCCAACCTATTGCAAAATCATGTCCCTCCAATGTTAGTTGTCTTTTATTCCTCAAACCTATCCATTCTTTCACCCAAGTAAGTATCAAAGTCTTAGATAACACAATTCCCATAGATAATACTAAAGATAATACAATTCCCAATCTGGTATCCCAAAACTATCCCTACTTTTAGAATCTTGCAACATTCTCAAACTTATCCTTGCTTTTTTCTCTTGCCAGATATATTTTAGTACTGTTTTATTTAATTCTTCAAAATATTTTTTTCTAGCTTTATTGGTATTGTTTGAAATAAATATAATAATCTTGGCAAAATATTCATTTTTATAGTGGGTACTCTTCCCATCAATGATAGTTGTAAATTTTTCCACTTCTCTAAATCCGTTTTAATTTGTTGCACCAATTTATAAGCTATCTTTTTTAATCATTACACACCTTGCTGTTAATTGAATTCCTAAGTATTTAACTTTCTTGACTATCTGTATACCTATTTTCCTCGTTAGCTCTTTTTTCTGGGTGTCTGTGACATGTTTGACTATTATTTTAGTTTTATCTTTATTTGTTTTTGGTCCTGCTACTTCATCATATTCTTCTATTTTCCTAATTAGTTTAAGTCCATTTTCTTGTGGGTCTTTTAGAATAAAAACCAAGTCATCTGCAAATGCCTGTAATTTATATTGTTCCTTTTTTATGTCCATACCTTTAATTTCTTTATCTTGTCTAATGTTTCTATTTAACACTTCCAATGTCTATATAAATAGTAAAGGAGATAATGGGCATCCTTGTCTTGTGCCTTTTTTTATATTAAAATTCTCTGTTGCATCTCCATTTACCATCACCTTTGCCATTTGTTTATGGTATATTGCTTTTATCATATTAATAAATCTCTCACCAAAGTCTACATATATTTTAGTTGCAACAACATAAATTGCCAATTCACATTATCAAATGCTTTGAGAAAACAGTGCAGTGTTGATCAGTGATTTGTGATGACAGAGCAGGATTTGTGATATCCATTTGGGTTATTTAATATATTTATAAAAATGTATAAGGAATGTTGTAGTGATGTTAAAAGTGTGTTGACTTGGGATTGAAGATAGTTTTGTGAAACAACACATCAGAAAATCAATCTATTGCACACTTGTTAGTTGTGATGATGTGTAGGAGAACAAAAAGAAAGAGAATGAATAATTAAGAGCTGAATGTGAATTGAATGTATAAGTGCCAAAAAAAGTATGTTGGAGACAAGAAAATAAATCTAGTTGCCACTTTCTGATAATCCTACCTGGATGATTTGGGAATCTTCACTTTCATATTGCTATGCACTTTGGGGAAGAAACTCTGAAGCTGGTGTGTGGAAATAAGAAACTACAGGAAGAAAAGTGGCAGTCTACAGAAATCACCTATGCTTCGTTTTTGACTTGTTGGTGTCACCAGTTGGATAGTTATGGGAATAATAATAATGATGATGATGATGATGATGATGATGATGATGCCTGGAAATCTTAGGCATCAGCAGCAACATACAAAAATTCATGGAATCTTCAATGAATCGCTGGAAAACGAAACTTATGGCTAATGAAGAAGAACTGGGTGAAGTTGAAATTAAACGAGGCACTTTCCAGGGCGATTCCCTTTCACCCCTACTTTTTATACTCTCAATGATATCACTGACAATCATTTTGAAGAAGATGAACTGTGGATACGAACTTGCAAAGAAAGGACTGAAAATCTCGCACTTGATGTACATGGATGATTTGAAGCTGTTTGGTAAAACAAAAGCTGAACTGAATTTATTAATTGAAAACACAAAAGAATTCAGCCAAGTCATTGGTATGCAGTTTGGAATTGACAAATGTGCAACAATAGCAACCAAAGCAGGCAAGATCATAGAAGAGGATGGAATAGAACTAGAGAATGAAGAAATGATAAAGACAGTAAAATCAGAAGAAGGCTACAAGTACTTGGGGATTTTAGAAGCCTCTGACTTAATGCATAATCAAGTCAAGGAATTAACTTCAGCCAAGTACATTCGGTGAATTCGTAAGATATTAAAGTCCAAATTGAGTGGAGGAAACATCATAAAAGCCATAAATACCTGGGCTATACCTGTGGTTAGATACTCTGCAGGAATAATTGACTGGACCCAGATGGAGTTAGACAATTTGGACAGAAAAACAAGGAAGCTTATGACAATGAATCATGGCTTGCACCCTAAAAGTGATGTTGACCGATTATATTTACCAAGAGCAGAGGGTGGTCGAGGACTCCTACAAGTAAAGCAGACTGTGGAAGAAGAAAAATGCAGCTTGAATGATTACATCCAGAAAAGTGAAGAACCAATGATTAATGAAGTAAATAAAGGAGGCCTTTTAAAGACAACTAAAACAAAAGCAGAATATAAGAAAGAAGTAATTGAGCAGCGAGCTGAAAATTGGAAACACAAAGCTCTGCATGGCCAATACTTGAAAAGTATTGAAGACAAAGCTGACCAGAAACTAACTTGAAACTGGTTAAGATCAGGAGTACTGAAAAAAGAAACAGAAAGCTTTATTTTGGCAGCTCAAGAACAAGCCCTAGCCACAAACTGCATGAAGGCAAAAATTCAACATGTTACCACCAACAGCAAATGCCGCCTCTGCAATGAGAAAGATGAGACAGTCGACCACCTGATCAGTGGGTGCAGCAAAATTTCACAAATTGACTACCTACAACGCCATGACCGTGTTGCTAAGATCATTCACTGAAAATTGTGCTAGAAGTTTGGATTTGAGTACAGCAAAAAGCACTGGGAACATCAGGTTGAGAAAGTTTTAGAGAATGAGAAACTCAAGATCTTATGGGACTTTAGGATTCAGACTGACAGGCACTTGGTCCACAACACACCTGACATAACAATAGTTGAAAAGAAAAAGGTATGGTTCATTGACATTGCAATACCTGGTGATGCACGGATTGAAGATAAGGAGCAAGAAAAACTCACAAAGTATCGGGACTTGCAAATTGAAGTTGAGCGACTGTGGAAAAAGAAATCGTGTGTTGTCCCAATTGTAATTGGAGCCCTTGGAGCAATACCCAAAGGGCTACCCCGCTATTTAGAAATTCTAAATTTGCCAGACTTGAACATTTTGACTCTACAAAAAACCACCTTACTCGGAACAGCTTACATCCTCCGAGGATACCTTAACAGTTCCTAGGTCCTTGGTTAGGACTCGAGCTGCTGAGCTATTAACCAGCCTCAAAGGCTGTGAATCTCACTAAAGATTAACCAATAATAATAATAATAATTCAATTTATATGCCGCCCCTCTCCGAAGACTCAGGGCGGCTCACATTGCATTTAAAATCATTATAAAAAGCATTTAAGAATTAAAAACATTGAAAACATTAAAACTCATTCACACCATTCATGGCTGGATTGCAAGAGCGAGATCAACGGCCCCAGGCCCGCTGGAAAAGCCAGGTCTTCACCGCTTTTCAGAAGGCCAATAGGGTGGGGATGGTCCGGACCTCAGGAGGTAACTGGTTCCAGAGAGCTGGGGCAGCCACAGAGAAGGCCCTCCCCCGTGGGCCCACCAGCCGGCATTATTTAGCTGACGGGACCTGGAGGAGACCAACTTTGTGGGATCTTACCAGTCGTTGGGAGTTATGCGTAGAAGGGGGTCTTGAAGATACCCTGGCTCTGAGCCATGTAGGGCTTTAAAGGTAATAACCAACACCTTGAATTGTGACCGGAGACCAATAGGGAACCAGTACAGCTCGCAGAGAATTGGTGTAATGTGGGTGTACCTATGTGCACCCACGACAGCTCGCGCGGCTGCCTTCTGGACCAACTGTAGTCTCTGAACACTTTTCAAGGATACCCCATGTAGGCTTCCGGTTTGGCTTCCGTCGCCATCAGACGGTCCTTTGAGACCGCCAGCCCCGTCGCCCGTAAAGAGCCGCCTTTACATCTGAAAGGCGGCTCGAAAAACTCCATTTCCTCAAGGAAATGTGATATAGAGCCGGCGAGGGCAGGTAGAGCCCTCTGCGAAGTCCCCAGAGTTTTTGTTTTACTCTTGGGGACGAAGCAGGATGAGGCTCCCTCTTTTCCTCGCCGCTGCTCCGGGCTTCGGGAGAACTCTGCTTTTTGCAGAGCCAGGCGACGGGACCAAGCCACTCAATGAAAATTAACAGATTGTTTAAACAAAGAGGATGAGATCTGGACTTTGGACCCTAAATCGCAAGTATTTCTAACAATTTTATAAACGATTTTAAAAGCGAAGGAAAAAAAGTTTAAAATGGTGACTGGCTGAGGCTTGCGAAGAAGAAAGCTGAAAGTGAAAGTCCTTCCGCCTGAATAGTTTAACAAGCTACAAAGTAGCAGAAATAATAGCGCTGGCTAGAATTGAAAAGAAAAATTTCTACTTTATGTTTCTTTCTTCTTGGAGATTTGATATTGATATTGTTTGGAGAGAAGTCTTTTTCTTTAAAAAGAGTTTGTCTGTGTGACAGGATGGCGTTAAAACTAACAAAGCCAGACAAACAAGCAGCGGGGGGGGGGTTCCCCCATTTACAAACCACATGAACAAGTTTTGAATTTGCAGACTTAGAAGAATGGTTTTAACCTAAAAGAATTTGTTTTGGAGGAGATGGCAAGACATGATGAGATTGTGAACCAGAATCTTGAAAAATTCAGGCAGGAAATTAAAGAGTTGGTACAACAAAAATATGCCAATTTGAAATAACAGTTTGTTACAGCTTTGAAAACTTTTTCAGAAGTAGTTACAAAGATGGGCGACGGGGCTGGCGGAGCTCCGAAAGGCACCGCCGTCGCCGAAGGCAGAGAAACCGGAAGGGCAGAGAAACCGTCGCCCGTAGAGCCGCTTCGTTACTTAGAAGCGGCTTGAAAGCTTCAAAATCCTGAGGATTGAAGAAGTAGAGATCGCAGGGCACAGGTTGAGCCCCCGTTGTCCCCCAGGGAAGCGTTTCTGGGGAGAGAACGGGTGTGGCTCCCTTCCACCCTGCGGAAACTCCGGGCGACGTGGGACGATTTTGCCTTCGCAAAACAAGCCGGCTGCAGGAAACATAATTTGAAAAGAATCAGCTTTAACAAACAGCGAACCTATCTGAACCCTGAAACTTGGAAACGCAAGTATCAGCGCTTTGTTGACTTTTCAAACCGAGACAAATTTGAGTGAGTGAAAGTGCTTTGAAAAAAAACATGGCGCTTAGCCTTAAAGTTAACAAGCCAATGAATGTGGATTGGTGAAGTTATTTTGTGTTACAAGTTTCCAAGTTGTTGCAAAGTTACTTTGTTTGCTATAAGAGAAGAGAAGCAAGTGGAAAATTTCTCCCTTTTTAATACTGGACTTTGTTTTACTTTAGCTTTTAACTGATTAAATCTGGGGGACTTTTTTAGAAGTCTTTGTGCAGGAGGGAAAGGAAAAGGAACTTCCCCTTTTAGAAAATCCAGACTACGTGGCAAGATGGCTTCAAAGAAGCAGGAAGGGAAGGCAGCAGGGGGGGGATCCCCCACACATAAACAAGAAACGCAGCCTCCCTCTGCACAGCAGTTACAGACCCAGAAAAAAGAATTTGATGTGGGAGATTTAAAACAATTTATTTCTAAAACTCTGGATGATAAATTTTTAAAATGTCAACAGAAGATAGATGATAAACTTCAAAAATCACATCAGGAATTTATGCAGGAAATTAATGAAGTTAAAGATATGGTGAAACAGAATCAAAATAAGGTGACCAAAAAAATTTCAGAAGTGGTGTCTGGCCTGGCAGAATTTATTGGGAAAGTTGATTTTAAAGTTGAAGAATTTAAATCAGAAGTTAATGTCAAGATGAAAGACAATGATTATAAAATTGATGAAGTTGACAATAAAATGCAGAGAATTGAAGATGAGATTGTTATGATACAATTCCGGGCGATGGAATTCGCCATACGGCTTCGGGGAATTCGAGAGGGGGAGAGACAGGATTTGAGACAAGTTTGTTCTGAAGCCTTGGCCAAGATTTTACAAGTTAATCCTGATGTGGTATTTCACAAAATAGATAAAAGCTATAGAGTGAACTCTTGGGTGGCCAGACAAAGACAACTGCCTAGAGATGTGGTCATATATTTTACAGATAGAGGAATTAGAAATGATATCCTGCAAAAATCTTTTCATACTTCTGTACAAGTGGGGGGTTCACGACTTGAGATCTTTAAAGAACTACCTCCTAAAATGTTGAAAGCCAGAAAAGAATTTGGTTTTCTTGTTAAGGAATTGAGAAATTTACAGATACCCTTCCGGTGGGACGCTCCTGCTGGGATAATTTTTAGATATAAGGGAGAAGGATATCGGTTGAATACCGTGGAGAAGGCACAACACTTTTACACTACTATTCTTAAGGAAAGAACACCATCTCCACGTACATCCACAGTTTTGGAGATTAAAGAGAGTGAAGAGAGGCAATTGCAAGAACAGTCTAAGCAGGAATTAGAAGTAGTGCAAGGTGCAGAAGGAGGTTTTCTGAGTGAGCCCTTGTTTGATTCTTCTCCAATTTTGGATTTGATTCAGTTGACTGAAGTTAAAGATCAACGTATAACTAGAGCTCAATCTAAACTACTTAAACAAAAGCAACAACAACAACAGGAAAGACAAGACAAGAAGGCAGTTAAGAGTACTGTACAAGAGAGTGGAGCGATGGGAGGAGCGAGATCGAAGCTTTCGGATGATCTTCAAGCATTTTGCTCTGTGCTCCAGAAAGAGGCTGATGACCTTTAAGTGTTTATCTTGGAACGTCAATGGGTTGAACTCAGCACAGAAAAGGAAGAAACTATTTACATATTTGAAACAATTTAATAATGATATAATATGTCTACAAGAAACGCATATTACAACTCAAGATCAAAAATATTTGATAAACTCAAAACTAGGAACACATTTTATATCTTCAACTTCGCAGAAAAAGAATGGTGTGGTTATTTATGTAAATAAAAAGTTAACAGCTAAAGTTATAGAAGCAGATCAAGATGGTAGGTTTGTAGCAATTGAATTGTTTACAGCAAATGGCCAAATTCTTTTGATTGGAATTTATGCTCCCAATCAACAACAGGACTATTTTTATAAGATGTTACATACTAAAATATTGCAATGGGACTATAGATCTATTTTAATTATGGGAGACTGGAACGGAGTAATTGATTCTAAACTAGATAAAAAGAGTTTGGCAAAGTCTAGAATTAGACTACCACAGACTTTTTTTGATATGAAAGAAGATATGGAATTAAAAGATGTTTGGAGAATACATAACCCAAAAGAATTGGATTACACTTTCTTTTCTGATAGACATAGATCCTTTTGTAGGATTGATTTTATCCTGTTGTCAAATGATCTACTTGTTAAGACAAAAAGAACAAAGATTTTTCTTTGACTGACCATAGCCCTGTATGGATAGAAATTGAGATGGATAAGGTTGAGAGACGTTCTTGGAGATTAAATGAGAACTTGTTTAGATATGAAAAAAATACAATAGAACTTAAAAAGCATTTGAAAGAATTTTTTGAAATAAATTTGAATAAAGGTACCCCAATTGAAATTGTTTGGGACGCAAGTAAAGCTTATATGAGAGGGGTACTTATCTACATGAACTCTAAACATAGACTGTTCTGACAAAAGAAAAGATCTGAATTGGAAACGGAAATAAAGAATAAAGAACAGTTACTTATTAAAAACCCAACAGATGAAAGAATACGAAGTGCTATAAAACTTTTGAAAGACCAATTTCAAATGCTTATGGCGGAACAAGTTGCAACAAATTTACAATATGCGAAGCATAATACATTTTGCAACGCTAACAAACCGGGCAGATGGTTAGCTTACACATTGAGGAAAAAACAAAGTATACGGACTATTGATAGTATTGATATTGGAGGGAAAGAAATTTTTCAACAAAAATTAATTAAAGAAGCTTTTGTGGACTATTATACCAAACTATATGCCAAAGAGGAGGTGCAGAATGGATTTACAGAAAAATATTTAAATGATAAGAGAGTTACAAAAATTACTGATCAACAAAAGGAAAGAATGAATCATCCTATAACAGAGGAGGAGATAATAGCAGCAATTAAACAGTTAAAAACAGCCAAAGCTCCTGGCACGGATGGTCTGACCGCAGTGTATTACAAAACTTTACAAGCTGAAATGGTGGGACAACTTAGAGATTTATTTTGCAATATTCAACAAGGGGGTAAAATACCCCCATCATGGACAACTGCTTATATATCTTTGATACCAAAAGAACAAGTTGGTCCTAAAAAACCAGAGAATTATAGACCAATATCTCTTTTGAATACAGACTATAAAATCTATGCGAAAGTATTAGCCAACAGGTTGATGCCAGTAATTCAAAAGGTGATTCATGAGGATCAAGCGGGATTTATTGAGGGCAGATATATGAAGGACAATGTAAGGCAAGTAATAGATTTATTGGAATATCTTGATAGGAATAAACAGACTCCTGCAGTGCTGGTTTTTTTGGATGCAGAGAAGGCCTTTGATAGAGTGGATTGGAATTTTCTACTAAAGACTTTAAAAAAGATGGACTTTGGGGACCAATTTATACAGGCGATTTCAGCAATTTATCAAGAGCAAAAGGCACAGATTATTATTAATGGAAGTCTGACGACAGAGTTTAAAATTGAAAAAGGAACAAGACAGGGATGTCCGTTGTCCCCACTTTTATTTATTTTAACATTGGAAGTCTTGCTAAATACAATACGGGACTCTAAAATTTTGAAAGGCATAATGATAAGGCAAGAGGATTATAGAATAAAGGCATTTGCAGATGATCTGGTTGTTACCCTATCACAACCAATGGAATCAACAATCCTGATGAAGGACATTATACAAGACTATGGTAGAGTTTCAGGTTTTAGACTGAATTCAAAAAAGACTAAAATGATAGTTAAAAATATGACACAAGATCGCAAACATGAGCTTGAAAGGAGGGCAGGTTTTGAAATTGTACCTAAGGTAAAATATCTTGGAGTTCAGGTTGCAGAATCAAACATGAAATTGTTTCAAAATAATTATGAGGTGTTGTGGCGAGAGGTTCAGAAAGACATGGAGACTTGGAAAAAGCTGCAACTGTCTTTACTTGGAAGAATAGCAGCAGTTAAGATGAACATTTTGCCAAGATTTCTGTTTTTGTTTCAAATGATTCCGGTGCTTAAAAGTGATAAACAACTGAAAGTTTGGCAGTCTGGTGTGAATAAGTTTGTCTGGAACGAGAAGAAGCCGAGAGTGAAATTGAAAATTATGCAAGATGTTCCAGAAAGAGGAGGCCTTAAACTCCCAAACCTACAGTTATATTATGATGCAGCAGCTTTAACTTTAACAAGTGATTGGTTTGGAAGTAAAAAGACTGGAATATTGAATGCAGAAAGTTTTGATCTTGAATTTGGATGGCATGCTTATTTATTTTATGACGACAAAGTAGATAAAGTATTTAAAAGTCATATACTTAGAGACTCTTTGATGAGAGTCTGGAAGAAGCACCGACTCAAATGGGATTATAAAATACCGCTATGGCTGGATCTTGGTCATACTTTGTGGAATACAAATACAATGTCACTCGGGGGGTTTTTATATAAAGAGGTTCTTTTCACAGATGCGGGCAGATGGCAGCTGAAGACATTACAGACACTGTTGGATGAAGGGTTTAACTTAACTTGGTTACAATATAATCAATTACAACTGAGATGGAAAGAGGACCAAAAAACTGGTATTATGTTGCATGAGGAAGAATTGGTTAGACATATAAGAGAGAAAGGTCCAATGCATATTAAAAGGCTTTATAATGTTTTGTTAGAAAGAGATTCAGAAACGGAATTAGTTAAAGATTGTATGATTAAGTGGGCACAGAATTTTGAAGAACCAGTGATGCTGGAAACTTGGGAAAAAATTTGGGTCCAGAATGTTAAATTTACACAGTCGCAAAACCTGAGAGAAAATTTTTATAAAATGTTTTATAGATGGCATTTAGATCCTAAAAAGTTGTCATGTATGTACCCTAATGTTCAGCCAAAATGTTGGAGATGTGAATGTTTAGATGCTACGTATTATCATGTTTGGTGGACCTGTAGGAAAGTTAGGGCTTTTTGGATAAAAATTTGGTGGGTCATGCAGAATGTTTTGAAGAAAAAAATTCAATTTTCTCCACAGTTGTTTTTATTGGGTATAGTTAAGGGTTTTACACGGGGTGAAATAAAACTGATATTGTATATGATAACAGCAGCAAGATTGTTGATAGGTAAATATTGGAAGAATGAAGCTTTGCCCACTATCGAAGAATGGACTTTGAAGATGGCTAGTTTTGCAGAGATGGCGAAGATTTCAGCATATTTAAAAGACTGTCCACAAGAGACTTATGAATGGGAATGGAAAAGGTGGATAGAATATGTTCAGAATAAATACCAAACTAGAAAGTATCAAATAGCTTTTATTTGAAAATAATGTATTAGAAATATTTTAATGTAAAGAGACAAAGAGGAAAAATTACACAGGGGGAGGGATGGGTTCAAGCTTATATATCAGTGTTATTAGTTATGAGTACATAATAGGGAAGTCTGGGGGGGGAGGGTTAGGGAGGGTTAGGGAGGATGGGAAGTTTGGGGAGGGAGGTGGGGGGGTGAAAAAAGGGGTGAAAATGTAATTGTAAAACTTTTTGCAATAAAAAAAAAGAAATAGTTACAAAGATGGACAAAGATATTAACTTGGAACTAGAGGAAGTTGATCATTAAGATTTATAATTTGGATAATAAAATACAAAGAATTGAAAATGATTTGATAAATATTCAAGATAATAGCTCAGAAGTAAAGTCAAAAAAGGAAGCTGATCACGAGACTTACAATGCAGATAATATAGAACAAAGGATTGAAAAAGAAGTTACAATGATGCAATACAGGTCCATGGAATTTGCGGTCAGAATGAGGGGATTACAGGAAAATAATAGAGATGATTTGAGAAAGATAGCTGCTGAAGTTCTGGCTGTAATTTTAAAGGTTCATCCTGAAGAGGTATCTTGTAAGATTGACAAGGCCTACAGAGTAAATTCTTGGATTGCAAAGCAAAGGCACTTGCGTAGAGATGTGGTGATTTACTTTACAGATAAAGGAACAAGAAATTACATTGTGCAAAAATCTTTTAACTCTACTTTAGAACTGAATGGAAGAAAGATTTGGATATATAAAGAGCTGCCGCCCAAGATGTTAAAAGATAGAAAGCAATTTGGATTTTTGGTGACTGAGCTAAAGAAACAAAACATCCCATTTAGGTGGGATGCTCCAGTTGGTATAATATTAAGATATCAAGGAGAAAGATATCAATTAAATACTGTTGAAAAAGCGGAAGAATTTTACTACAAGGTTCTTAAAATGGATTTAACACCTCCATGTATGCCATCTCTGTTAGGAACACAGGAGGGGAATAAAGAAATGCAAAATGAACAAGAGACTGAAACACAGGCTAAGCAGATGGAGATGGAGATAATGGAAAAACAACAAGTCACAGAGGCTCCTTTGGACGAGCCGCTTTTGGATTCTCCTTTAAAGATTATAGTTGGATTATTTATAAATACAAGAGAGGCGGCTTTGGATTTTAATGTGATGTCTCATCAAGTTGCAGACCAGCATGGAAATCAATCAGTTAATATACAAGTTATAGAAAGGCATCCAGGATGGAGATCTAAACCACAAAAAGCTAAGAAAAGAAGAAGCAGGTCCTACAAAACCAAAAAATTTTAGACTAAACAACAGTCTAATGCCAGTTACTTAAGAGACGATTAAAATGAAAATATAGCTGAGGTAAATTACTGACTTGTACAATTTTGAGAAGAATGACAGATCTCTGCAGTGCTGTGCCTTAGGGATGTGGAAGAAGGCCTCTAACTGAGTGGACTGGAACTTTCTATATTGTATTCTTTGTAAAACGGATTATGTATATGCTGAGCTATAAGGCACGAGAATTATGGTGGGGCATGCAGAAGATCTGGTTGTTACCCTAACACAGTGGTTGGAATTAATAATCTAGATGAAAGACATTACAGAAGAAATTATATGGAATATAAATATAAAGTCACTCGGGTGGTTTTTTATATATGACAACATTTATTACTGATGAGGGCAGATATTGAAGATACTGAATATACTGTTGGAGACAGAACTTGTTGTTACCCTAATATGGGCGATGGAATTAACAATCTAGCTGAAAGACATTACAGAAGATATTATATGGATTACAAACTTAAAGTCATTTGAGGATTCTGTTTATATATGGAAATATTTTTTAGTGGTGTGGTGTGGGCAGAAGAATGGAGATATTAAAATATCATGTATGGTAGACCTGTAGCAAATTGGGTGGAGATAGGTCAGGTTACTGATTGTTTAGCTTAGTAAAAGGGATGTTATGTATAGATATAAATATATGTAAAAGATTTGAATTAAGAGATATATATATGGGGGTGGAGGAAATGGGTAGATTATGAGTTGAATAAATGCTAAATTAGGAATTATTATAAAATTTTATAGCTGAAGATTGCTTTGAAATGTATAACATAAGGGGGATATAATAACAATGTTAGAAAGAAATGGTTAGTATGTGGGGGTGGTGTAAAAGGATGGTAAAGTATTATTTAACTTGATATTAATGATTTTGTTTTGAAGAAGCCATGGGGGGAGGGGAGGGGGAGGGGGGCTAGGGAGGAGGGGGAGGAGAGGGGGGGGAAGGGGGAAAAACTTGTATTTGAAAAAACTTTTTCAATTAAAAAAAAAAGGATAGCCCCATGTAGAGTACATTGCAATAATCTAACCGTGAGATGACAAGGGCATGAGTGACCGTGAGGAGCGCCTCCCGATCCAAGGAGGGTCGCAATTGGTGCACCAGGCGAACCTGTGCAAAGGTCCCCCTAGCCACAGCTGTCAGATGTTGCTCTAATCTTAGCTGTGAGTCTAGGAGGACACCCAAATTGCGAACCCGTTCTGAGGGGGACAATTTCCCCCCCCCCCCCAGAACCAAGGATGGACAGTCAACATAGTCTTTAGGAGGCAATACCCACAGCCACTCGGTCTTGTCTGGGTTAAGTCTGAGCCTGTTGACTCCCATCCAGACCCTCACAGCCTCCAGGCACCGGCCCATCACATCCACCGCATCACTGAATTGACACGGGGTAGAGATGTACAGCTGGGTATCATCAGCGTATTGCTGATACCTCACCCCATATCGTCGGATGATCTCACCCAGCGGCTTCACGTAGATGTTAAATAGGAGGGGAGAGAGGACCAAGCCCTGAGGCACCCCACAAACGAGGGACCTAGGGGTCGACCTCTGCCCTCCTACCAACACTGACTGTGATCGACCAGAGAGATAGGAGGAGAACCACCGTAACATGGTGCCTCCCACTCCCAGCTCCCTTAATCATCTCAGAAGGATACCATGGTCAATGGTATTGAAAGCCGCTGAGAGGTCAAGTAGCACCAGATGGAGGAATGACCCCCATCTCGGGCTCGCCAGAGATCATCCATCAGCGTGACCAAAGCAGTTTCTGTGCTGTAGCCAGGCCTGAAGCCAGACTGAAAAGGGTCTAGATAATCCGTTTCCTCCAATGACCGCAGGAGCTGAAGTGCCACCACTTTCTCTACAATCTTTCCTACAAATGCTATGTTGGAGACTGGACGAAAATTCTTTAATTCTGCTGGATCCAGGGAAGGCCTCTTGAGGAGGGGCCTTACAACTGCCTCCTTTAATGGTTGCCGGAAAGGGCCCTTCCCTCAAGGACGCATTAACTAAAGCCTGGAGCCAGCCTCGTGTCACCTCCCTGCTCGCCAAAACCAGCCAGGAGGGGCACGGGTCCAACAAACAAGTGGAGGAACTCATCGCTCCTACAGCCTTGTCCACTTCCTCAGGAGTCACAGGCTTAAACTCATCCCGTGGAGCTCCATGGAGAACGTGAAATCCAGCCAATACCTGCTTACCAGGAGACCCTACAGGGCCAAAGCCACCATGGAGGGATGGTGAAGAAAAGAGGGATGCTTTGTAGATTGTGAAGAAACCGCAATTTCCTTGTTTGATCCAAAGAAAACCCTCCTGATCGGCAGCAGAGACAATGGCCATTTTGGCAAAACCAAAGCTGTGACAACTGGGACAAGAAGAAAATGTGCTGGAGCAATTTGTGGGCAGTGGATTGAAACTGGGTGTGATAACTTTCAACTTCTATACTAGAGATTTAAACCCAAATAAAAGAATTCTTTAAAAAAGGCTCTCCAAAACATTAAGAAAGCAGCGATTTATTACATGGAGAAAGATTACACACCTAAAAGTGAAATAAACTGTTTTTGTTTTGTTTTGTTTTTTATTGAAAAAGTTTTCAAATACAAATTTCCCCCCCTTTTTTCCCCCTCCCCTCCCCCTCCCTAATCCCCCCTCCCCACCCATCCCCCCGTGACTTCTTCGTAACAAAAAACCTAATTCATAACAGATTACTTACTCCCTCCTCTAAATACTGACCTTTACTTACTAAAAATATTATTAATATTATAACATCCCCCTTTATCCATACATTTCAAGAAAGAAAGAAAAAAAAAGACATTATACTATAACATTGTAAAATAACTTCTAATTTAGCATAATAGTATTATAACTCCCAATTTGGCAATAATCTGCCCTTTTTTTTCTTCTCCCAAATTTATATCTATATATTATTACAACAAATCAAATCAAAACCACCTTCCGCTTTAAAACTATACAATAAATCCTACTTTAACATTTAATCTTCTGTATGTATTACTATAACATTTCAAAGCGGCCTTCCCCATAAAATCTAATTTAACATTTATTCCACTCTATCCATTTCCTCCACTCCCCTAAATATATCACTTAAAAATCCCTTTTCTTAAACTAATCAATCTGCAACCTAGCTTATTCACCCACTGTCCTGCAAAATTACCATACACAACAATTCTTAATATCTTTGATTCACTGCCCACGCTACTTAAAAATATATGTATATATATTCCATTATATCTAAATAAAAAGGAAAAGACAATGACTTTAAATTTATAGTCCATGTAATATCTTCTTGAAAGTCTTTCCACTGGATTGTTAGGACCATCATCCATAATAGGGTAACATAGCTTGCTGATGCAACAGTTTATTCAAAATCTTCAATCATATCCGCCCCCATCAGTAGTAAATATCCTCTTATATGTATAAAAGTAAAAACAACCACCCGAGTGACATTATAATTATATTCCATATAGTAATAATTGTGGCTTTCATCAGGATTATTGATTCCCATCATCGTAGTGGGTAACAACCTGATCTTCTGCTTGCCCCAGCATAATTCTCTTGCCTTATGAATCAAGATAATTATAATATATTTATCAGCACAAAAAAGGAATTCCAAAGTGGATAATTCAAATCCATCAGTTTAAGGCTCTTTTCACATCCCAAGATTACGGCAATGCAGAGATCTGTCACTATCCTCAGGATAATATTGACCAATACGTCGCCTCCTCTATATTTTCACATACTCATTCATTTTTTAAAGTCACTGGCTTCACTGTTGCTTGATTTAGAAATTTCTATTTTGATGCAACCTATTTCTTTTTTTCTTTTCTTTTTGTGGGTTTGATTTTGATCCTGGTTTCCTTTCTACAGATTGTGCATCAACTAATCGGTTTTCATTCTGCTTTGTAGATTGGTCTTATTGGTTTTGTTTTTGTGTCTCATGTCTCTTTTTTATCCCTTGTATATCCCCTAATTGGTTTCCATGCTTGTCCTTGACTTGATAAGTCATCACGTTAAAGTCAGATGCCACTTCTCTCAAATTTGTAGATAATCCAGCTGGGGTATCCGAAAAATCCAAAGGCAATTTATCTGGTACAGTCTCTGTAATTCGATATTTTCCCTTTATTTCCAGCTCCTTCTGCTTATCCTGTATTATACCTGAAGATGTTAAGTTCATTTTCAACCTATTTTGATAAAATTCTTCCGCTCTTTCAACAGTATTTAGCTGGTATCTTTCTCCTTGATATCTCAATATGATATCAACTGGGGCGTCCCACCTAAATGGGATATTTCTCTTTTTTAACTCAGCCACCAGAAAACCAAATTTCTTCCTTTCCGTTAATATCTTAGGTGGGAGTTCTTTGTAAATCCAAATCTTTCTTCCATACAATTGCAAATTAGAATTGAAGGAATTTTGCACAATATTATTCCTAATTTCTTTATCTGTAAAATAAATCACCACATCTCTAGGCAGTTGCCTTTGCTTGGCAATCCAGGAATTTATTCTGTAAACTCTGTCAATCCTACAAAACACGTCATCAGGTTGAACCTTTAAAATCCCAGCTAGAATTTCAGAAGATATTTTCCTTAAATCATCTCTGTTATTTTCCTGCAAACCTCTCAGTCTTATCGCATATTCTGTAAAATTATATTGTATCATTAGAACTTCTCTTTCAATCCTCTGTTGCAGATTTTCTACGTTACCAGACTTTTGATCAGCCTCCATTTTAGGTTTTTCTTCTGAGCTATTATCCTGAGTGTTTATCAAATCATTTTCAATTTTTTGGATTCTATTGTCCAATTTATCTTGAGTTTCTTCCATTTTAGACTCTAGTAAATTAATATTTGTATCCAACTGTATCATAAATTCTGAAAAACCATTAACCACTTTTAAAATTTTTCGCTCCAAAAAATCAAACTTAGATTTCACCATTTCTTTAATTTCCTGCTTAAATTTTTCAAGATGCTGATTCACAATCTCATCCCTTCTTTCAATCTCCTCCAAGAGAAATTCTATTATATTGAAATCAGGTTTCTGAAACTGGAGAGTTAAAACTTGTTCCTTTAAATTGTTAGTGGGGGATTCCCCCCCCCCCACTACTTGTTTGTCTGACTTTATAAGTCTCAGTGCCATATCTCCGCCCAGGCAAGCTTTGTTAAAAGAAAGAAAAAAAAACAAGAAAAAAGACTTCTTTCCAATCAAGAACAATGTCAAGTCTCCAGGGAGAAAAAAAAGAGAAAAAAACACAGGAGCGAAGTTTTGTCTGCAAATGTAGCCAGTGGTATTTATTCCGCTACATTGTAATAATAGAAAACGGAAGGACTTTCCCTTTCAGCCTCTTCTCCAGCCGCGGCAGACGCCATTTTAAAAGGGCTTTTTTTTTCCCTTTCCTTTCCTCTTTTCTCTTAAGTAGTTTTTTTAAAAGATAAGTAAAATACTTGCGATTCAGTATTACAGGTCCAGCTCACATTTTCTTTGAATAATCTGTTAAATTCGCAGGCTTGCTCTTGACGCCTGGCTCTGCATTAGCAGAGGTCTCCCAAAGCCCGGAGCTGCAGCTGGGGATATGGGGCATCTCATCCGCTCCGTCCCAAAAGTAAAAAAAAAACTTTTGGGACTATGCAGAGAGTTCTACCCACCCCTGCTGGCTCTATCTCCGTTTCCTCATGGAAACGGAGTTTTTTCGAGCCGCCATTCCGCTGTGAAGGCGGCTCAAACAGGCAATGGAAGCTGACGATCCCAAGGGAACATCTGGCGGCGGCCAGCAGCAAACCGGAAGCCTGCATGCGATTACAGATTACACACCTAAAAGTGAAATAAACTGTTAAGAGAAGACTGTGAAGCTTTAAAATAGAGAAGGACTGGACTGGAACTGTTAGTAGCGTGAAAAGTGATTTAATTTGTGGATAATATTGCTTGATTACTGGAAGAATTTGTACAAAGAAAGAGAAACTTTGCTTTTTAATTTCAAATCTTTGTTGTCATTGTACATATGTACAATGAGATTGGTTGAGCTCCCTCAGTGCACCCCCCCTAATACGATACAACTCACAGTGAAGACCGAAAATCCCTAACCCAATAAATCATATTAACAAACACCCAGTCCTATTACACCAGTGTGAACATGTTACACATTGCGCAGGCCCTGCAGTCCATCATACTACATAGTTATGATGTTATTTCTCATTCAGGAGTCTGACAGCCCACGGATAAAAACTGTTCTTCAACCTATTTGTGTGGCTGGCTATACTTCTATATCTTCTTCCCGATGGTAGGAGGATAAAGAAGTGATGACCAGGGTGAGAGTTGTCCCTGAGAATTTTTCTTGTTCTTCTAAGTCAGCGAGCCCTAGCGATCTCATCTAGTGGTATCGGGACAGCCCACAATGTTTTTTGCTGTGCTCACCACCTTCTATAGTGTTTTTCTGTCCGCAGCTGTCAGACCGGTGTGCCATATCGTGATGCAATGTGAAGACACTTTCTATTATGGACTGGTAAAAGGAGGTCATCAGTTGTTGTTCCACCCTGTTTTTACGCAAGACCCTAAGGAAATGGAGTCTCTGTTGGGCCTTCCTGGCCACCTGGGTCATGTTGTTTTTCCAGGTGACTTCTTCGCTGAGATGGACTCCCAGGAATTTAAAGGAGGAAACTCTACACAGCTCCCCTCAATGTAAAATGGGGGAGTCCAACACCATCTCCTTGGTCTTGCTGATGTTCACATGCAGGATGTTTTTTCAGCACCATGTGGAAAGTTTTTGAACCTCCCCCCTGTATGCTGTTTTGTCTCCACCTGTAATAATACCCATCTACAAGCTTAATGATCTACAAACTTAATGATCACAGTAGATGGGTCTGATGGTACACAATCATGTGTGTACCATGAATACAGGTAGGGACTGAGCACACAGGCCTGTGGGGAGCCAATGCTAAGCTTCAGGGGGGTGGATATGACAGACCTAACCCTCACTGTTTGTGGCTGGTTCCTCAGAAAGTCATTGATCCAGTCACAGATGGAAGAGGGAAAATCCAAGTCAGTCAGCTTTTTAATAAGGATGCTCAGCAGAATGGTGTTGAAAGCCGAGCTATAATCTATGAAAACCATCCTGACATAGTTCCCAGGTTTTTCCAGATGGTTCGCTACAGAATGAAAAGCAGTAGCTATGGCGTCATCTGTTGACCTATTCCCTCTTGTAGGCAAGCTGATATTTGAAAGTTCGGTGGGAGACATGTCCTAAAGTGTTGGAGAACCAATCTCTCAAAGTATTTCATCACTACAAATGTTTATGCGATAGGTCTGTAGTCATTTAGGCAGTTAATTGCTGTTTTCTTCAGGACTGGATCAATAGTGGCTACTTTCAAGCATGATGGAACACAGGCCGTTTGCAGGGAGATATTAAAGATCCTTGTTAGGACCCCTGCTAATTAATCGACACAATTCTTTACCACTATCCCCATCACCCCATCTGGACCTGCAGCTTTGCAAGGATTCACAGCCTTCAATACAGCTCTCACTTGGTGTTCGTAGAGAGTGAGTGGCTGGGAATCTGAAGGCCAGCAGGCAGAGGCTATGGGATCTGGTCTTTTCACCTTGTAGTGGGCGAAGAAGGTGTTCATATCCTCCACCAATAAGGCGTCAGCATTGACCGTGTTCCTCATGTTGCCCTTATAATTAGTTAGGTGCTGCAGTCCCTGCCACACTTGCTTCGGGTTGTTGTCTGCTAGATGGTTCTCCACCTTGAATTTGTATTGTTGTTTTGCCATCTTAATGCCTCTTCTGAGGTTTGCCCTGGCCTCTCTATATCTCTCACTGTCCCCTGCCTTAAAGGCAGAATCCCAGGCTCTCAGAAGCATCCGAACCTCAGCAATCATCCAGGGTTTACAATTCCCATAGACTCTGATGCACCTGTCCGCTGTTACGCTGTCAGTGCACACTTTGATGTAAGAGAGTACGGCATCAATGTATTCATTCAGGTCTCGATGTTCAAATACACTCCACTCAGTAGTTTCAAAACAGTCCTGCAGCTGACTGAGAGCTCCTTCTGGCCAGGTTTTAACCATTGTCATGGCTGGCTGAATTCTTTTCCTGAGAGGGACATATTTTGGGCATAACAGGAGTGAAATATGGTCAGATGTACCCAGGTGGAGGAGAGGGATTGCTCTGTATGCCTATTTCAGATCAGAGTACACACGGTCTAAAGTGGTCTTCCCTCTGCTGGAGAACTGCACATACTGCACAAACTTAGGGAGAACTGTCTTTAGGCATGCTTGATTGAAGTCCCCAGCCACAACAAAAATGCTCTCTGGATGAGTTTGCTGCTGCCTGGAGATAACATCAGATAGCTTAGAACCCCGGTCACCAACTGGTTGTCTGTGGACCACTGGTGGTCCGTGAGAATATTTTGGTGGTCCGCAGAAAAAATATTTGCATTTTTTATATTACACTAAATCAGGGGTCCTCAAATTACGCCCCCTGGGCCGGATATGTGCAATGAACACTTGTGTTGCTGCAGAGAGTCTCCCCTTCAAGGTCTTTTTGTGTGGGTCAGAGGCGGGGAGAAATTCTGACTTGGGGTCTGCTTCAGCCTCCTGGTGCAGAGCTTTGGGCGAAGGCTAGAGGGAAGTGCCGCTGGTGGTGAAGAGCCAGAGGACCTTGTTCCAGTGGGACTGCATCATGGCCTGCAACTGGCTGACCATCTCAGCCCGCTGAGCCTTCAGGCGCCTGTACTTGGACTTGCACTCCTGCAGGTCTTCCCTCTGCTTGGAAAGCCTATGCTCGTAGTCCTCAGTGAGGTGCTTCTGCTGAGCCTCCTTCTCAGTCACATCCAATTTGAACTGAGCTGTTTTGTCAACTCTTTCTCATGGTGGCTGCTTAGCTCCAACAACTATTTCCTATTGGAGCCCGGGCAGGCAGGGGATGAGTGGGTGGGAGGGGAGGGGCGAGTAGAGGCTGGTGAGGTACTGCTTGATGTGAGTGACATCGAGTTGACCATGCCCATCCAGTCACCTGACCACCTAGCCATGCCCACCCAGCCAATCATTAGGCAGATCATATTAGTGATCCACGGAATTTAAAATTATGAATTTAGTGGTCTCTGAGGCTTGAAAGGTTGATACCCCTGGCTTAGAACATGCCATGCTGACATTGGCATCAGATGGAAGATAAACACTTCTATTTTCCCCCTCCCCCAAGTTTTGCTGTGTTTAAACCATTTTAATGGTTTAGATTTTAGAGCAGGGGTGCCATCTACTGGTCAGATATGATATTATATTAGTGCTTTGTGGGAATAACCTTGGAAAATAAGAACTATTTGATATTATTGGATAATACAAGAATAACAAAGAGAAGAAGAAAGAAAATAGTGAAAGGCAAACAACACCTGGAAGACCTTTTTATTTTGGTTTCATATCTACTGGAGTTTGGGCTGCTTGGAAGCATTAGTGAGCCATTTGAAGACAAATAACAAACATCTCTGAAACTGAATATTTGATTTTATGGACTAAAGACATTTGGGGAAATTTGGTGGGCCAATCTGGATTATTAAGATGATCTGGCAAAACATTCCACAAGGTGAAAGAAGAAAGAAGAAAAATTGAATAAGACTTGAACACTTGGTGCAAATTGGAAAGTTTTAAGGATTATAAATTTAGGGGATTTTGAGGAACAGTTCCAGGACTGAAAATTTTATTAATACTGGTGTTTTTGGTATTTCTGGACAATTGGGATATTGAAATTTTGATGGAATATTGAGCAGTGATTAGTGTACTATATCAGCACAAAATGTCTCGGCAAGAAAAAACAAATGTAGTCTATAAAGAAATATTATTGATGTTTCAATGTATTAAGGAAGCTATAACAAGGAATCATAAGGAAATGATGGAATTGATGCAAGATTACTGTGAGATTAGGAAAAACCCTGCAAATGACAATAAAAAATGAACAAAAAATTCAGAAAATAGAGGAGAATCTAGAAAGAGCTGAAGAATAGAGGAGATAATTCCAAAAATGATACAAGCAGATAAAGAGATGGAAGAGATAGCAATAATTTCTAACATGAAACAAATAGAATATCTTTTAAGAATTCAAAATAGAAAAGAGAATAAAGAGAAAGATCTCCTAAAAATGATGGGGAAACTGTGGATGGGTACTCTAGAGGTTCAACAGCAAGAGATAGATGCTGTGGCAGAGGAAATATTTAGATCAAATAAACATGATACATGAATTACAAGATACCAGAGGAGAAGCAGGAAAGTTTCACCAAAAATAAGAGTTGAAATTCTAGAAAGGGCAAGAGATGATGGATAGATATAGAATATTTTTTAACATGGTGGTTATTTTAGTAAGTGTTAGAAAAAAGAAGTAGAAAGTAGAAATTGGGGAAATTGTATTATGTATACTGAAACATAATTACTATGTATTCACAAATGCTAGAAGTTGAAAAATTATGATTATGTATATTTAAATGGTAGTACCATTATCAGAATTGTATGCCAAGTATATTGACCCAGATAAGACACTGTTCACCAAGCACTTATGGATGTTAAAGAAAAAATCATAAATAAAATTATATTTAAAAAAAAAATCTATGCTTCAACTTAGTTGGTATATTCCAATGATTCTGCCCTCTCACGCTAACCAACTTGCTCAGACTGAACAAGCTGCATGGATAGGCAACAAAATAGAATAGAATAGAATAGAATTTTTATTGGCCAAGTGTGATTGGACACACAAGGAATTTGTCTTGGTGCATATGCTCTCAGTATACATAAAATAAAAAATATGTTCATCAAGAATCATAAGGTACAGCACTTAATGATAGTCATAGGGTACAAATAAGCAATCAGGAAACAAGATCAATATAAATCGTAAGGATACCAGCAACAAGGTTACAGTCATACAGTCATAAGTGGGAGGAAATGGGTGATGGGAACGATGAGAAGATGAGAAGATTAATAGTAGTGCAGACTTAGTAAATAGTTTGACAGTGTTGAAGGAATTATTTGTGTAGCAGAATGATGGTGTTCGGGAAAAAACTGTTCTTGTGTCTAGTAGTTCTGTTGTGCAGTGCTCTATAGGGTCGTTTTGAAGGTAGGAATTGAAACAGTTTATGTCCAAGATGTGAGGGATCTGTAAATATTTTCACAGCCCTCTTTTTGACTCGAGCAGTATACAGGTCCTCAATGGAAGGCAGGTTGGAAGTAATTGTTTTTTCTGCAGTTCTAATTATCCTCTGAAGTCTGTGTCTGTCTTGTTGGGTTGCAGAACCAAACCAAACAGTTAAAGACGTGCAGATGACAGACTCAATAATTCCTCTGTAGAACTGGATCAGCAGCTTCTTGGGCAGTTTGAGCTTTCTGAGTTGGCGCAAAAAGAACATTCTTTGTTGTGCTTTTTTGATGACATTTTTTATGTTGGGTGTCCATTTTAGATCTTGCGATATGGTAGAACTTAGAAATTTGAAGATTTCTACTGTTGATACTGTGTTGTGTAGTATTGTGAGAGGTGGAAGTATGGAAGGATTTCTCCTAAAGTCTACCACCATTTCTATGGTTTTGAGTCTCAAAAAGAAAATAAGTCCAGTTGCCATGACTCAAATTTCAGATAACCCAAACAAGATGACTGAGAATCTTCATCAACATATGTCTATCTGCTTGCCTGCTGCTGTGACAGGGTAGGCGGCTGCATTGCATGTCTGGTGGACCGAATTGCATACCTCCCCACCCCCACCCCCACCCCTCTGCCTCCATCTGCTGCTTGGAGGGCCAGGCCGGCGGTTCCAGTGCTCAGATTCAACTGTGCTGCACAAGTTGCGCAGCCCCAGGCCAAGGGTCCGGTGGGTTGTGGCTGCTGCCAGACTCTGTTGGGCCCGCGCACTCGCCGCCTCCTGTGCTGGCCACACACCCCCATCAGGATTGATGATCATAACGGGGGCTTATTTTGTGGGTAAGGTTTAAGGGTTACTAGCAACCTAAAAAATCATGTTAGGGCTTATTTTCCTATTGGGTCTTATTGTCGGGAAAACACGGTATTATATTGCACTGAGTAGTTTGTAGTAAGTTTTTATTACACAATTGATTTTTAAAATATTCTATTATTTAAAACATAGGTTGCCCAGTAAAAGTAATGATTTTGGTAATGTTTTACAGGCAGTTTCAACGTAAAATTTGGCTTGTGAATTATAGCTGTAGCTTTCCTATATATTTTTTTAAAAAAAGACTTCATTGTACTTAGCTGATTTTTACTCTCTTGTATTTTCATCCCAAAAGACATCCTCGTGTTCTGATCCAAGAAAATAAATATCATATATTAGAATTCAGAACTTGGATTTTGTGTGTGTGTGTGTATTATATTTGTATTATTTGTATTATTTAAATTTCTATACCGCCCTTCTCCTTTCGGACTCAGGGCGGTGAACAGCCAAAATAAAACATTTATACATAAAGTACAATTAAAAATAAATTTAAAATAATTAAATTTGGCCCATAGTTTAAAATTTGTCAATTTAAAATCCATATCAAAATTTAAAATCAACCATAAAATCATAAAATCAAGAGAGACCAGCTAACTGAAAGAGATGAGTTTTTAGGGCCCGACGAAAAGTCCGGAGGTCGGAGATCACTCGTATCTCTGGGGGTAGATTGTTCCAAAGGGTAGGTGCCACCACAGAGAAGGCTCTCCTCCTGGGGGTCACCAGCCGGCATTGTCTAGCCGACGGCACCCTGAGGAGGCCCTCTCTGTGGGAGCGAACTGGCCGGTGGGAGGCTATTGGTGGCAGAAGGCGGTCCCGTAAGTACCCTGGCCCTAAGCCATGGAACACTTTAAAGGTGATCACCAACACCTTGAAGCGCACCCGGAAGTCCACCGGAAGCCAATGCAGCTCGCGCAGGAGAGGAGTCACATGGGAGCGCCCTGTCGCTCCCATAATCCCCCGCGCAGCCGCATTCTGCACCAGTTGGAGCCTCCAGGTGTACCCTAAGGGGAGCCCCATGTAGAGAGCGTTACAATAGTCCAGACAAGAGGTGACGAGTGCTTGAGTGACTGTGCGTAGGGAGTCCCGATCCAGAAAGGGGGCGCAACTGGCGTATCAGGCGAACCTGATAAAAAGCCCCCCTGGCCACGGCCGTCATATGCCCTTCTAAAGACAGCCATGCGTCCAGGAGGACGCCCAAGTTGCAGGCCCTTTCTGTGGGGGCCAGTGATTCGCCCCCAATAACCAGCGATGGCGTCAGCTGGCTATACCGGGACGCCAGCAGCCACAGCCACTCGGTCTTGGAAGGGTTGAGTCGAAGCCTGTTTCTCCCCATCCAGACCCGCACGGCCTCCAGGCACTGGGACATCACTTCCAAGGCATCGTTGGGATGGTCTGGGGTGGAGATGTACAGCTGAGTATCATCAGCGTACTGATGGAACTCCACCCCAAAACCACGGATGATCTCACCCAGTGGCTTCACATAAATGTTGAACAGGAGGGGCGAGAGGACCGACCCTTGTGGCCCCCCACAAACAAGGCGCCTCAGGGTCAACCGCTGCCCCCTGTCAACGCGGATTGCGACCGGTCGGAGAGATAGGAGGAGAACCACCGCAAAACGGTGCCCCACACTCCCAGTCCCTCCAGCCAGTGCAACATGATACCATGGTCGATGGTATCAAAAGCCGCTGAGAGGTCTAACAGGACCAGGATAGAGGAGTAGCCCCTATCCCGAGTCCTCCAGAGATCATCCACCAACGCGACCAATGCCATTTCCATGCTGTACCCAGGTCTGAAGCCGGACTGGAGCGGATCCAAATAGACAGCTTCATCCAGGTACTGTGGAAGCTGTCGCACCACCACACTCTCAACAACCTTCGCAATAAAGCGAAGGTTGGAGACTGGACGATAGTTAGCCAAAACAGCCGGATCCAGGGATGGCTTCTTGAGGAGAGGCCTCACCACCGCCTCTTTCAAGGTGGCCGGCAGGACACCCTCACTCAAAGAAGCGTTGATAATTCCCTGGAGCCAGCCTCGTGTAACCTCCCGGGAAGCCAGCACCAACCAGGAGGGACACGGGTCCAATAAACATGTGGTGGTGTTCAGCCGTCCCAAGATCCTGTCCACGTCCTTGGGAGCCACAGGATCGAACTCCCCCCAGATAACACTCTCAAGGCCTGCCTCAGTCATCTCGTCTGAACTAACACAGTCAGCGGCCAAGTCTTCCCGAATCTAAGAGATTTTGTCATGCAGATACTGTACAAAGTCCTCAGCTCGGCCCTGCAAGGGGTCCTCCCGCGCTCCCAGATGGAGAAGGGAGCGGGTCACCCTGAACAGGGCGGCTGGGCGGTTATCTGATGACGCGATAAGAGCGGCAAAATAGCTAGATTTCGCCGCTTTTATCGCCACTAGGTAGGTCTTAATATGAGACCTTACCAGTGTCAAGTCAGATTCGGAACGGCTGGCCCTCCAACCGCTCTCTAGGTGTCTTTTCCGGTGCTTCATCTCTCTCAGCTCCTCGGAGAACCAAGGAGCTAAGTGAGTTCGGTGCCGGGTCAGAGGCCGCAAAGGCACGACCCGGTCCAAAGCCCCGGCAGCCGCACTATCCCAGGCGGCCACCAGGTCATCAGCCGAGTCGTGAGCTAGAGTTTCAGGAAATGGCCCAAGCTCCATCTGGAACCTATCAGGATCCCTCAGGCGCCTGGGGCGGAACCACCTGGTCGGCTCCGCCTCCCTGCGACGGGGTGCGGCGGTCAGAAAGTCAAGTCGAAGGAGCGAGTGGTCAGACCATGACAAGGGTTCAGTATCTATATCCCCTATATCAAGGCCACTCAACCCCTGACCAGAGACAAAAACTAAGTCCAGAGTGTGTCCCCCCATGTGAGTAGGGCCGTGAATTACTTGGGTCAGGTCCATGGCCATCATGGAAGCCATGAACTCCCGAGCTACCTTAGAAGTTTCACCAATGGATGGCAGGTTGAAATCCCCCATGACCACAAGTCTGGGGGTATCAACCGCCACCTCAGCTATAACATTAAGGAGTTCGGGCAGGGTCGTCGCCACGTGGCAGGGAGCCAGGTACGTGATCAACAGACCCATCTGCACCCCACGACCCCACTTCACGAAAAGGGACTCACATCCAGCTATCTGAGGCACAATGGTCTCCCTCGGATCAAGACCCTCTCTTACAATGACCGCCACCACCACCCCGCCCCTGCCCTGAGCTCTTGGTTGATGAAATGCACGGAAGCCTGATGGGCACATCTCCCCCCCCTCATGGCCCAACCAGGTCTCCGTAATACCTGCCAGGTCCGCTCCCCCCTCCTGAATAAGATCACAAATGAGGGGGGCTTTATTTACTACGGACCTGGCATTATACAACATCAGCCGGAGACTCGGGCCCTGAGACTCTAAGCAGCCTGAGGAACGGGAAGAGCTAAGGGGACCGGGGCACGCAGTCGCTCGGAGATAGCGAGCACGTGCTCCCACCACATGATACGGCCCCCTGCTCCCACCATACCTGCCCCTCCCACTCAGCGTATTGATGGAGAAGCCCTCAGTAGAGGGCATTCTAACAGTCCCCTTTCCCCCAGAGTCTGTACCCCCTATGGCACCATTAACAGCCGGACTGGCCATCCCCCGTGGGTTCTCCTCCAAACCCACACAACCCCCCCCCACCCCTTATTTACACTGAGCCCCTCCACACCCGTCTCCACACCTCCCAGTTCGTGTCCCTGTGCCAAGCCTGACCTATCACCCTCCCTCCCCACCCCCCTCCCCAAACCCCTTAAAAATTTACATAAAAACAATTTTAAAAAACCCCTCAGCCCCCTCTTTGCGGCATACCACCTCTTGGGATTCCAAAATCTGTCATCGAGGTAGGCCCTCGATAACGTGGAGGGCCAAGCCTGCGAGAGGGGGGAATCTCGCAGACCAAGAAGCTCTGCTGCTGTGTACATCTTGCCGCAGGGATGGGGTGACTGTCCCCTAAAGGGTCCATACAGAAAAGTCCAAGGGAGAACATAAAAAGACAGGAGCCACAAAAGGATTCAAGACCCAGTCCGCTGTTCTCTCACAATAGAGGCCAAGTCTGTCTCCAGGTCGACACAGTCCAAGGGGGGAGGAGGGATAAGTCATACCGCCCTCTCACAGTGGCTTGGCTCGATGGTCTGCCTCCTTTACTGGTGAGATGGAAGTAATGGTTCAACTTGCGCACTTAGTACCCATAATATAGGTCCAAAATCCGCCCTCTCACAGCGGATTCGATGATCCGTCCCTCTGCCAGCAAAGTATAAAGTGCAGGTGCCAAATGATGGTACAGCAGAAACAGTGCAGCACCCAGGATATAAATCCCCAATCCGCCCTCTCACGGCGGTTTGTCCGATGGTCATTCCCCTGCCAGCAGGTACAAAGTGCAGAATGCAAAATAGCTAATGCCATCCCAGCTCAGCCCGTGGGGCCCAGAGCCCAAACCACCCTCTCACGGTGGTTAGGCTCTTGGCTGGTCCTCTCAGCTGGTGGGATGGAGTCATATACCAGCTCCTGTTCAGATGATATTAGTCCTCCGCACAAATAGGGGAAGGGCTCAGGTGGAATAAGCGAGCTATTTATGTCAGCGAGGTGAAGCCAAAAGAGGGCGCAAGTCTGAGAAGGGCGTGTTCCAAGGGGGGAGAGATGGAAAGAGGGGGGATTACACTTTAACCCCCCCCAGTCCCCGAGGGCACTCTAAAACACCCCAGCGGAGACCCCCCCTCAATAACACATCCAGTCCTCGTCTATCCTGGCTCGAAAAGATGGTCCTCGGCCACATTAGCGCCCCTCTTCAAGGCCATAGGGCGCTCCTCTCCCCGCCAAGAGCCAGCCGGAAGTCTTCGCGGTTGCTGCCCTCGTCGCCATCCCCCACTGCCATACTTAAATCCCGGCAGCGTCCCTGAGATTTTTCCAGGGAACTGGCAGCACCAACAGCCCCAACAGCACCTCAACAAAGCCAGAGCCTGGGGCAATGTCCACGTGGTAGGCACCCCCAGCGCAGTGCCACTGCCGCCGCTCCCACCCCCAGCGAGCTCCAGCTGGAGGGGAAAAACGCCGCCCCACCACCTCTCAGCTGTTCCGAGGCTTCCGAGCCTCGCCACCACGATGTTCAAGAGGGAGCAGAAAGCCATCCCCGGAATGGGAGGAAGTTCCCCCAACTGGACCCGGGTCGCCAGGTCTTCAGGGCGACCCTCAGAGGGTCCCAAAAGGTAGGTCAGTGCCCATCCTCATGCCGCGATCTCAGCTAGCGCCACCATCTTGCGCATGCGTTTTTTGTTTTTTGCTGAGCAACCACCATATTTTTAGGAGTGCATAGTTTAATTGAATGGTAGTTATGAACCAGCATCTGGTAGACTCCTTAACTTGTGTGCACCAAGTTTGATTTGACATAGGTGAAAGAATTTCAGGTTTGTGCCATCAGTTCATCTTTTATTTGCTCAACCTTCATCCTTTACTTCCTGGTTGATGAAACTAACTTTTTGAATTGTTGACTGAATCCATTTTTATTGTCTGGGGGGGGGGGGAATCATGAAATGTCAAGTTCAGACCCACAAGATTCAACTCCCAAAATCTGCACAACCACTGGACAGGGGCACAGAAATGCAATACATTCTGAATATTTGGATGCCATCTTGTGGCCATCTGAATATTTGTAACCAAGATTTGATAACTAATCAAAATTCTGATCTTCTTGATCAGAAAGATTTTTGATTTTTTAAAAATAATCAACATACTATTTTTATTTATTTATTTATTTATTATATTTCTATACCGCCTTTCTCCCGTAGGACTCAAGGCGGTGTACAGTCAAGAAAAATATAGACACACAAACATCATAAAATTGCTAATTAAAATTATTACTTAGTTTTGGCGAAGATTTCAGCATATTTAGAAGACTGTTCACAAGAGACTTATGAATGGGAATGGAAAAAGTGGATAGATTATGTTCAGAACAAATATCAAACTAGGAAGTATCAAATAGCTTTTATTTGAAAATGTTATATTAAGATAGAAATATTTTAATGTAATGAAGATGAAAAATTATAAGGGGGCAGGAGGGGTTCAAGTTTTATACAAGTTTTATATATAGGAGGGTTTTTTTTTTTTTACTTGATATATGAGTATATTGTGCGGAAGTCCGGGGGGAGGGGAGGGTTAGGGAGGTTGGGAAATTTGGGGTGGGTTGAGGGGGGGGAAAGGGGTGAAAATGTAATTGTAAAACTTTTGCAATAAAAAAAAATAAAATATATAAAAAAAAATAAAAAAAATTATTACTTAGTTTGGTCAATTAAATAAAACCCAGAATTAGATAACATTTTTTAAAAAATCATTCACATGTTCGTATGTTTAGCCCCGCCTGTTGGAACATCAGGGTCTTGAGGGCACGGCGGAAAGCACGGAGATCAGGGATATTCCGTATCTCCGAGGGCAGTTCATTCCAAAGGGTTGGAGCCCCCACAGAGAAGGCCCTCCCCCTGGGAGTCGCCAGTCGACATAATTTGACTGACGGTACCCTGAGTAGTCCCTCCCTGTGAGAACGAACTGGTCGGTGGGAGGCTATTGGTGGCAAAAGATGGTCTCGTAGGTACCCAGGTCCTAAGCCATGGAGCGCTTTAAAGGTGATAAATAACACCTTGAATCGCACCCGGAAGACCACCGGGAGCCAGTGCAGCTCGCATAGGAGAGGTGTTACATGGGCGTAACGAGCTGCGCCCATAATCACCCGCGCGGCTACGTTCTGGACCAGTTGGAGCCTCCGGGTGCTTTTCAAGGGGAGCCCCATATAGAGAGTATTACAGTAGTCCATACGGGAGGTAACTAGGGCATGAGTGACCGTGCGCAAGGCGTCCCGATCCAGAAAGGGACGCAACTGGCGGATCAGGCGAACCTGATAAAAGGCACCGCTGGCCACGGCCGTCAAATGATCTTCTAAAGATAACCATGAATCCAGGAGGACACCCAAGTTGTGGGCTCTCTCTGTGGGGAGCAAGATCTCATCCCCTATTGTCCCTGATGGTACTAGCTGACTATACCGGGACGCCGGAAGCCACAGCCACTCGGTCTTGGAGGGGTTGAGTCTGAGCTTGTTTCTCCCCATCCAGATCCGCACGGCCTCCAGGCAATGGGACATCACAGCAAGGGCATCATTGGGGTGGTCTGGGGTAGAGATGTATAGCTGTGTGTCATCAGCATACTGATGAACACTCACCCCAAAACCACGGATGATCTCGCCTAGCGGTTTTACATAAATGTTGAACAGAAGGGGTGAGAGGACTGACCCTTGCGGCACCCCACAAATAAGGTGCCTCGAGGTCGACCTCTGCCCCCCTGCCAACACAAACTGCGAACGGTCAGAGAGGAAGGAGGAGAACCACCGAAGCACAGTGCCCCCTATTCCTAACCCCTCCAGCCAGTGCAGTAAGATACCATGGTCGATGGTATCAAAAGCCGCTGAGAGATCTAATAGGACCAGGATAGAGGAGCAATCTCTGTCCCGAGCCCTCCAGAGATCATCCACCAATGTGACCAATGCCGTTTCCGTGCTGTACCCAGGTCTGAAGCCCGACTGGAACGGATCCAGATAGACAACTTCATCCAGGTATCGGGGTAGTTGTCACGCCACCACACTCTCAACAACCTTCGCAACAAAGCGAAGATTGGAGACTGGACAATAATTTGATAATATAGCCGGGTCCAGGGAAGGCTTCTTGAGGAGGGGCTTCACAACCGCCTCTTTCAAGGCGGCGGGAAGGACACCCTCACTCAGAGAAGCATTTATAATCCCCTGGAGCCAGCCTCGTGTAACCTCCCGGGAGGCCAGTACCAACCAGGAGGGACATGGGTCCAATAAACGTGGCAGCGTTAAGCTTGCCCAGAATCCTGTCCACGTCCTCAGGAGCCACAGAGTCAAACTCTTCCCAGATAACGCTCTCAAGACCTGCCCCCGTCTCCTCCCCTGGATCTACCCAATCGGAGTCCAGGCCTTCCCGAATCTGAGCGACTTTATCATGCAGGAATTGTACAAAATCCTCAGCTCGACCCTTTAAGGGATCTTCCCGTATCCCCACCTGAAGTAGGGAGCGGGTCACCCTAAACAGCGCAGCTGGGCGGTTCTCTGCAGATGCAATAAGAGCGGAGAAGTAGCTAGACTTCTCCGCTCTTATCGCCACTAGGTAGGTCTTAATATAAGATCTCACCTGTGTTCGGTCAGATTCAGATCGGCTTGTCCTCCAATTGCTCTCCAGGCATCTTTTCCGACGCTTCATCTCTCTCAGCTCCTCGGAAAACCAAGGAGCTAGACGAGATCGGCATTGGGTCAGAGGCCGCAAAGGCACAACACGGTCCAAGGCCCCAGTAGCCGCCCTGTCCCAGGCAACCACCAGGTCCTCAGTCGAGTTGTGAGCCAGAGTCTCAGGAAATGGCCCAAGCTCCATCAGGAACCTTTCGGGGTCCATCAGGCGCCTGGGACGGAACCATTTAGTTGGTTCCGTCTCCCTGCGGTGGGTGGAAGTGACTTGAAAGTCCGTGTGAAGGAGAGAATGATCAGACCATGACAAGGGCTTGATGTCTATATCCCCTATTCTTAGATCATTCAGCCACTGATCAGAGACAAAAATCAAGTCCAGAGTGTGATTCCCCAAGTGGGTGGGGCCTTGAACTACCTGGGTCAGGTCCATGGCCGTCATGGAAGCCATGAACTCCCGAGCCGTCTCCGACATCTCACCAGCGGATGGCAGGTTAAAATCCCCCATAACAATAAGTCTGGGGGTTTCCACCGCCACCCCAGCTGTAATGTCGAGCAGCTCAGGCAGGACCGCTGTTATGTGGCAGGGAGCCAGGTACGCAATCAGTAGGCCCATCTGAATCCCCCGACCCCACTTCACAAGGAGGGACTCACATCCGGCTATCTGAGGAACAGTGGCCTCCCTCGGGCAAAGACTTTCTCTAATGATTGCTGCCACTCCCCCACCCTTTCCCTGTGTCCTTGGCTGATGGAATGCAGGGAAACCTGGCGGGCACATTTCCACAAGGGGAACTCCTCCCTCCTGGCCTAACCAGGTCTCCTTAATCCCTGCCAGGTCAGCACCCTCCTCTGAAATAAGATCATGAATGAGGGGGGCTTTATTTACCACTGACCTGGCATTACATAACATCAGCCGTAGACCCAGGGTCTGAGACTCTGAACAACCCGGGAAACGAGCAGTGCTTTGGGGGTCGGAGTGGGCAATCGCTCATAAACAACGAGTGCACACTCCCGAAACATAATATGGCCCCCTGCAGCCGTCATATCTGCCCCTCCCACTTACTATACTAATGCCCATCGCTTCATCCCCCTGCATCCTTGTTAGATTTCTGTCCCCATCCTCCCCATCATGATTATCAGACCCATTACCCCTTTCAGTGGATTTATGGATCCCCCCAGATCCATTCCCACAATCCCTCCCAGAACCCCTTAAAATAGAACTTAAAGATTTATCTAAAAAACCCCAAAGCCGTCGGTTTTTTGCAAACCACCTCTCAGGGTTCCAAAACCCGTCCTCAAGGGCGGCCCTTGATAACTGAGAGGGCCAGACATGTGAGAGGGGGGAATCTCGCAGTGCAAGGAGCTCCACAGTTGAATACATCAAAGATAGGAGCGAGTTGAAGGAGATGAAGGATCATTTTCTTCTAAGAGTGTTAGAGATGGTTAAGACAGGTAATTTAAAATAAGGGAGGAAATAGATGTAAAAGGGAGACCAGTATGTTACAAATGTCAATACATCGGAACATCATCGCCCTCTCACGACGATGGGAAGTCTTGTGGTTGTAGTAAGTCCATCCAAAGGAGGTGGGGATAGAGGTCTCAAAGGGACGTCCTCTCACAGCGACCAAACCATTTGAAACAAACAAAGAGAAGGTGGTCTATCTCCCCATAATCCAAGACTCTCGATGTCTGTATCTCCTCCAGTCCTGATACCAGCGATGGCCGAGGATTAGATCAAAAAAGTAAGGCAGAGCCACTGGACAAAGTATTTAGGGTTAAATAATCAGGGTAATCTTGGGGAATAGGTGGTAAATAAAGCTGCAGATCGATCTAAGATTGCAAGTTAACACTGAGTGGTCGTAATAGATCTAGGTCTGATAAAGGAGAGAGGGACAGTTGAGGGGGAGAGTAAGTCATCATCTTCTGTTTGTAATCCTCAGTCCCTATCCATCACCTTGCTCAGGCTACTTAGTTCAATTAGTTTAATAAGTCCTCAGAGTTTCAAGAAAGAGGAGTGCAACAGATCCCTAGAGGTTGAAGGGATCCTAACATTTATAGCCTTTGCAGCATTGCCCTCTCCTCTATTAACAACGAGGGCTTCCTTGCAGCCTCCTGGTGTTGCCGTCGCCGTCGCTGCCATTAGCGCCATTCCCCTCGCCATTGTGGTAACCCCCCTTGCCATAGACATCATCGCCGCCGTGTTGCTACATGCAGTGCCTATTAGCCCAGGCATCATTATCAACACCCTATCCAGAGTCGCTGTTGCCACCATCTCGCCAACCATTTCATCAGCTGTATTAGACTCAGTGGTTGACCCGGTCATGACAGCCAGGCTTTGATGTTGACATTCTCCCCACCGCCCTCAGTCTTTTTACTGACAAACAGCTGATCTTCGGGCTCGGCTCGGGTTTTATCCTTGGGCTCCATCCACAGCTCTATTGAGCCGAAAATACCTCAGCTTGCTGGGAGGGGGGGGTCTGTGGATGGTTAATTGACCCCCACACTCTTGAAAATGTCGAAACATCTCCCTCCTAGCCTCGGAGTTTCAGCTCTGAGCTGCCATTTTGTTTTGCGACTGTCAACGGAATTAAGTTAACTATATTATATTAACTATATTAACTATATTAACTATATTTAAGTTAACTATATCTTTTTCTGCTCCAATAGGTTTGGAGTAAACTCTGAATTTGATTAATTTTTGTAAATGCTTACAATAATTTTCTAATACATTTTTAATTTTGTAATAGATTCAGAATCTGCATTTCTGAAAGTTTACAACAGAAGTGAATCTTTGGAGGAGCTTGACTTTACTCTGATAATTATTAATTACAGCAGTTTTTGTGGCTTTAGTGCAGCCCATGGCTCCAAGAAAATTGTCTCCTCTGCTTCATAGTAAGAGAACTGAGATTAAGGATTTAGATTATCAAAGAGAAGGTCGCTTATAAATCAGAAAATTTCTGATTTGTGTAGCTGAAACATCTGTATTGACTGATGACTGCTCTCTAGCATTTGCAATGGAAATTCTCCCAGTTCTATGTGTCAATGCAGAATATTATCTGAAAATTTTGTATGTAAAAATATGCTTTGAAAGGTTTTATTCCTCAGGATACTTGATGTAATCTGTAGGATCATTGTAGTTAAGAAGAGAAAGTATATAAAAGACATTTGTGTATTTACCTCTAGAAGCTGATCCTGAAGTTGGGAAGATTATATTCCGGAAACCTCCTAAGCGTTCAGCAGAAGAGAACTATTTTGGTTTGACAGTTACTTCAAGTAAGAAAATTAAAGAGATAAAGAAGAATTCTCCAAATTTTCAAAATTCAGTTAAGCAAGTTAAAAATAAAAGCTTGCTTTCTTTTGATGCAGAAGAAAGTGATGATTAGGAACCATCTGTAATTGCTGTATTGTTTTCTTAAAGCAGAATGCTAAAAGTACAATGTGGAAACAGAAACACAGGCTTTAAATTTTATAAATGAGGCTTTGCATTCTGCACTTAGAATTACTTTCACATTTTTACCCATTATACCCATTGTAGAGTGCAAGACATTTTATTTGGGACTATGAATGTAAATATTACTTCAGGAAAGCTTCCTGTTCTTTCTTAAAATGCTGAGGAAATTTATTGGGATTATGCTCATGCTAACTATATTGATTTCAAAGGGAAAATCCTGACACAATGCAGGCTTTGGTAGAAAAATATTTGGAAGTCCAGTATGCTTGTAACTTGAGTTGGATTGTGTTGCTACAAAACATGTAGCAGGATTAACTATGTAAGACTTCATCAAGGAGCTGATCTGAACAAGGGTTTTTAGTAAAGCTGATATTCTACTGCTACTACTAATTGACTGTAAAATTATTTTGTCTTTATTTATTATTTACCCCTATTCTTCAGCAAATAAAAAAGATTTTCTGTGTATATAATATTTTTCTTATTACCAGTATTATAAATGATTATCCTTTAATGTAGAAAAACACAGTAGACACCTCAAATATATGATTGAGAAAGCCCCACTGAGTAGATTATCCTGTGCAATTGAGTCTTAAAGGATATCCAATTTCTAAAGCATTTGAGACAGATGCTTATCTATTCTAACCTTCACTTTAAGCTGAAGTGGTAAGTTTGCCTTTCCTACTGCTTGTAATGTATAGCCTCATGTCGTCTCTGATAGCTATATGCATATACTGCAGTTATGCCATTGAGTTTAAGTGTGTATTTACTTCTAGAAACCAGTCCTTCTGGCAAACAGCAAAAATAGAGCAAGATATTTTTCATTTTCAGAAGATTCTGAGGACAATCAAAGAGGTAGTTTTACTGAGGAGGCAGAAACTTATTTGTTTCACTTTTATAAATTTTAAATATTCAGCAAGCTTATCTTGAAGAAAATATTCAAAGAGATATATGTGATGCACATCTTAGTATCAGACAAAAGTGGATTTTGTATTTTAGGCTCCAGCATGCATATTCACATATTCATTATCTTCTAACAGAAAATGCACAGGATTATTATTAGCATCTGATTGGCCATCTAGGCTGCCCAACTCCAATGACTTATAATATAATAATAATAATAATAATAATAATAATAATAATAATAATAATAATAATAATAATAATAATAATAATAATTTTATTTCTATACCACCCTTCTCCCGAAGGACTCAGGGCGGTGTACAGCCTATTAAAAACACAAAGACAAGCATCAGTTAAAAATAATTAAAATTATTACATAATTTCAGCTCAGATTTAAAACCCCAAAAATTTAAAACACCCAATTTAAAAATCATTTTAAATATATTTATATTTATAACATATTGCATATAGATAACATATAAAACAATAACCAGTTAAAATAAAACCCATAATAGCAATAGCACTTAGACTTTTCACAATGCTTTGCAGCTCTCTTTAAGTGGTATACAGAGTCAGCATATTTCCCCCAACAATCTGGATCTGCATTTTACCGACCTCGGGTGGATGGAAGGCTGAGTCAACCCTGAGCCTGGTGAGATTCTGGTGATAATACTGGGTAACTTCTTCAGTTCACCTTACATTGCTAGATAGGTTCTTTTTCAACACAAAAAGTCAGACTAATGACAATTGGTTTTATCTTAGCGATTCTCTTGTTTTTTATTTCTTTTTAATTAATGACAAAAAAGCTAAACAAAGACCATAATGATAAAGATATATACATTGTCAAAGAAAAAACACAAAAATGCTTTAACAAAACCATGAAATTACACAAAAAACAGTGTAAATCATAACAAATAGTTACAACTCTAGATATACTTATTTAATGCAAATATTCAAGTTTTGTATATAGTTGTAACACAAGGATGTCAAACTGAAGGCCCATGGGCCAGATCCAGCCCGCAATGTGGTTAGATCTGGCCCGCGGGGCCGCCCTGGAAACAGTGAAGGACCAGCCCGCAGCACCTTAGCTATCTGTACAATCTGTATTTTGTGGTGGTGCTCGAGGGAACTGAAGCAAGGGTCGTCTCCCTCCTCCCTAAAAAGGAATCCTTGCCAGCATCTGCAACACAAGGGATGGGTGGCCGGCACATATTGTGTCTGCCTTGCTCGGAGCTCCCAAAAAAAAGATAAGTATTTATAGTGCCTTGTAAAACCACACTTGGAATATTGTATCTTGTTAAGGTCACCACGAAATAAAAAATGTTGATCTTCCAATATTTGAGGGGCTGCCCCAAAGAAGAAGGGGTTAGCCTATTCTCCAAAGTACCTGAAGGCAGGACAAGAAGCAACAGATGGCAACCACTCAAGGAGAGAACCAACCTAGAACTAAGGAGAAATTTAAGAAAGGAAGGAATCTGCATCAATCCTGGATCCATTGAGACTTGAGCTCAAAGGAGAAAGCAATTTTATGTTCTGTTTTGTCACAGACAGGACATCTTTGGCAATCCAAGTTAACATTGATATTTTTTAATTGTGAGCTCTTAGGAAAGTATCCCCTCCTTGTGTGTTGCACAGCCATTTCCAGTGCATACAGGCGGTGAGTGCCTAGTCCCTGGGGACCGTCTTGCCCCACAGTGCTTCGCTTTAACCCAGGATGCCAACACTTGCTGCCTCCCGTGCACATGCCCAGGGGGTGGAGCTGATGTGGGGGGGGTAGCCCCTCTGCTGGCTTCAGGGCAGCTGCATGGGTCAGATCTAAGGCTGACTTTGTTCTGGCCAGAATGCCACCACAAGCCTCCGTGCCCCGCTTGCCAGAATGGCTTCGTAGTATGCGAGGCTTCCCTTTTACCGGGACCACCCCTGCAGCAAGGCCACTGGCAACACTGTCAATCTCTCTCCCGCCCCCCCCCCCATTCCTTCTTGAGCACAGAAGAAGGAAGGAGATGGGAATGAGAAGCAGGGGAGGGAAGGAAAGGAAGGAAGGAAGGAAGGAAGGAAGGAAGGAAGGAAGGAAAGAGATTGGAATGAGAAGCAGGGAGGGAGGGAGGGAAAGAGGGTGAGAGGGAAAAAGGAAGGAAGAAAGGAAAGCAACTTGGTTGGAGATGCCCCAGTTCACACAGTTCTGCATCAATCCTGGTTCCATTGAGACTTGGGCTGAAAGGAGAAAGCAATGTTGTGTTCTGTTTTGTCACAGACGACTTTGTTGGCAGTCCAAGTTACCATTGATATTGTTGAATTGTGAGCTCTTAGGAAAGTATCCCCTCCTTGTGTGTTGCAAACAGCTGTTTCCAATGAGGAAAATAGGACAAAGCAGAGTGGGAGAAAATATTTTCCTTTGCTTTGTTTCCAGTCTGAATTAGTCCATGGAGGGTCCCTACAGGAGAGCCCTTTTAAGGATTATGTATTAATAGAAAAGCAACTAACTCAGCTCTGTTCCTAAACAGTAAACCTGTTGCACATAAAAAACAGAGGAGCTCTGATCAACTATCACAGCCACCATTTTGACAGTTTTGCTGTACTGTTGTCTGTGGACATCCCCACTAAATGCAAGCATGGGATAAATTGAGCCTGGTTTGTTCTCAGGCTTTTAAGTGGCCACAAACTACTAGCAAAAGTAGTGTTTGGTCACAATGTGAGGAGGCATCAATAAATGTTGCATTTGAGCATCCAAGAAGGGACAGGAAAGGAGAAATGGAAAGGGGGGGAAAGAAAGAAAGAGGGGAAGAGAGCAAAGAAGGAGAGGGGAAGGAAGGAGAAGGAAGAGGGAAGGAAAAAAGACAAGGGAAAAGGAAAGGAAGGAAGGAAGGAAGGAAGGAAGGAAGGAAGGAAGGAAGGAAGGAAGGAAGGAGATTATAATGAGAGGGAGGGTCTGAGGAAAGTCCTGCCTTAGCACTTGGCCGTTAGCAGCCCTACTGCCCTTTCACCATCCCCTTGTCCCCTCCTCCTGACCTCTACTGGAGGTCTCCCATCCTATCGCTGAGGATGCTTTTGTTACAAAGCTGGGTCTCCTTGAATGGAGAGGGAGTGGGCCTTCCTCTGACCCACACACTTTGCCCTCTTGCATACACCATGAGCAACCTGGCCGAGGAGAGTGTGCATAGAAGCAGCGGCCTCGAGGAAGAGTTAAGCACAGCCAGGCAGCCCCTTGGGGAAGGCTGGGCTGGACTGGGCACTTGTGCTCCACTGCCCAGGGCTCCGGGCAGCCAGCACTGTAGTCCAGGGGTCCTCCGCATGGCCTGAGAGGGACGGCAAGTCTCCTTTGGTGGACAAGGGTTTGGCGCTCGCCCTGGTCTCACCTTCTTCCACTGGAGACAATGGATCCCCCAGCCCCACCCAGGCCACCACAGGTGCCCCCAGACCTGAGTGACTTCGAGCTGGCCACATCCCCCTCTCCATTCTGATTCTGAATTCCATATACAGGGATATATTTCAAAAGAATATTATCCTCTGAAAATTGAAACTTTTGTCATTCATTTATACTTCTGTAATCCACTACTTTTACCAAAGCTTGATAAGTATACAATGATGGTGAACCTTTTCGGCACCGAATGTCAAAAAGGTCGTGTGGAAACGTCGCATGTGCACGCACTGGTCAGGGCCATGTTCTGGAAAAGCTGAACTTCCGGGTTCTGGCGTGCATGTGCAGCCGACAATCAGCTGGCCGGTGCGCATGTGCACATCAGTTTTCAGCACTGCTGTATGCATGAAGGACAGCTGATCATTGTGCACGCACCTTTTATGATTTGCTGGTTCAGGAATTCTGGGAGTTGAAATGCACAAGTCATAAAGAGGCCATAGTTCCCCACCTCTGGGATAGTATAGAAATCTAATCATTTCATTCATTTCTTAACGTCTGCATTTCAAATTGATTTATTGATAACAAATATCTATAAAAAATAGTTGTTGTTTTTTTTTTTTTAGTTTTAAAGAATGTAATGAGTTGTTTTAGTATCTTAAGCTAAAAATGCTGCTGGTCTAAACAAAGTTGTTAACAAATGTAATTGTAAACACAACCCAAATTGGGCATATCTATTAAGTATTTTTCGGAGTATAAGACACACCCAAATTTTCAGCCTCTTTTAGGGGGGAAAAAGTGTGTTTTATAATCTGAAAAATACGGTAATTAGTAGATATACAGTATACATAGCCTCCCCTATGAAAGCCATACTTGTTTCTGTTCATTTTCAGATGGACAATTTATCATGTATGCTATTAAAATATCCAGTTGTATACCCAATGATGGTTAAGTTCAATACTTTAATCTTTTAATATCTCTAATTGTCATTGTGACCCAAGAGTCTGTGATCCTACTCTTGGGTAAGAAACTTCTAAGAAGGTTTTAAACATTTTATCAATGCCTATATCTGTTAGAAACCATGTGGTTTCTCTCTCATGCTATTTTTTTTTTAATTTGATTTATATGCCGCCCTTCTCCAGAGACTCAGGGCGGCTTACAATGTGCTCAGCAATAGCTTTCATCCTTTTGTATATTTATACAAAGTCAGCTTATTGCCCCCACAACTGGGTCCTCAATTTACCTACCTTAGAAAGGATGGAAGGCTGAGTCAACCTTGAGCCTTGGCGAGATTCGAACCTGCAGTAATTGCAGGCAGCTGGTCTTAATAACCAGCTTAATAACAGGGTGCCTTAGACCACTGTACTACCAAGGCTCTATTTGTTGTAGGATTCTCTCATAATTTAAAATTTCATTTTTATAGTTACTATATTGTATGCTGATCTTTTATTGTAGCAAAAATAAATTTTGATTTATTACTATAAAGGTTATTATTTATAACCTATAAAGTAATAAACAAAAACAATCCCAAATAAAGTCATTTGGAAGGAATAATAGTCAATTCTCTCCCCCTTCAGAGCTAAAAACCAATACCCTTCCCTATTGAACACTTTTAAGTCCAGACCTGAGGAAAGAGGCATATTTTAATGTTTTTTTCAAAGACTGATTATATGTCATCAAATCTCCATAGGAAATGCTGTTCCAGAGGGCAGGTGACAATAATTCCATCATCATTATGGGACATCAAATTTTTACCAGTGTTAAATTGCTGAGTGATCTAGCAAAATATAATCAGTATAAAGCTGATGGACAAAATGGAATTTCCCATCAAACTAATTCTGGCTAGTCAAAAGCAATTGTTAGGATCATAATAAGTGATTTGATTTTATGTGATCCTTTTCAAATAGTTTCTAGAATTTGGTAACAGAATAGATAGTTCTTTCCGCTCATCCGTACTTGTCAGCCTCTTGAGATAAACCAGACAGGAAACATGGCCAGATAAGCTAATTCTGCTTCATTGTAAGGAGGGATTAACAGAATCTTGCAAGCCTGAAAGTACATTTTTACTCTTCTCCTTTACAGCCCAAGAAGTTGGGGAGGGGGGTTCCCTTCTGAACCATTTGCTCCATCCAATTCCTACTGCATGCTAAATTAGCTTTTTTTGGACCATTCATTTGGCTGTTTCTCTTCACTATGTGTCTCAAGGTGATTCCCACATACAATTACATAACCCACCTGCTCAGTCCATACACTTTCTGTTCTTAACAGGATTGTTAATGGACCCATTGAATTTTTCTAGTTCCATAGCATTAAACAAAATAGAGTGTTGCCAACACCATTTATTATTGGGAATAAATTTCTGAATCCGCATCTCCTTAGCCTTAAATTTAACAGATTAACAGAGTTGGAAGGGACCTTGTAGGTCACCCCGCCCAAGCAGGAGACCCTACACCATTTCTGATAAATGGCAGTCCAGTCTCTTCTTGAAAGCTTCCAGTAATGAAACTCCCACAACTTCTGAAGGCGAAGTAAAGTAAAGAAACTTTACTGATTTCTAGATGTTGGCAGATCTGTTTTTTTATTATCTTTTCCAGTATCTTCCTAGGTATTGACGTTAGGCTGATTGGTCTGTAGTTTCCTAGGTCTGTTCCCCCACCACCACCATTTTTTTTTTTTTAAGATGGGAACCACATCAGCTCTTTTTCAGTTCTCTGGTAATTCCCCAGTACTCTAGGATTTTTGAAAGATGTGGTACAGTGGTTCTGAGATGACATCTGCCAGGTCCTTTAGAACTCTGGGATGTAATCCATCAGGTCCTGGTAATTGGTATTCATCAAGATTAGACAGATGTTCTCTAGGAGGTTTTCATCTTTGGTTTTGTGCACTGCTGTAGCAATGTAGTGGTCCTTTACATACATCCTTCTATCAGTATGTTCCAGTGATGGGTTTCATTCAACCAAATTTCTGTAATTCCAACTATATCATATTCATGTATTAATAGTTCAAGTTCATCCTGTTTGTTTCCCAAACTTTGTGCACTTGTATATAGGCATGTCTAACTCAGGATATGCTTCCTATATCTCCTATTTGGTATTTGAGTTTGTCTTCCTTGACACCCCTCCTTATCTCATTATTTGACTTATTTTCTAGGGGTTTTTGCTTGGAATTAGGTCCTAAAAATTGGTCACCCTCAATTTTAGTTTAAAATTCTTTTGAGAAGTTGAACCAGTCATTTTTGAAAGCATTCTTCCCAGGCTTTGTAAGGTGCAGCCCATCCCTTGCCAAAAGCCCATCATGGAGGTAGTGCAGACCATGGTCCAGGAAACCAAAGTTTTTTTGGCCACAGTTAGAATCTAACTTCTAGAATCCTTTGTTCTCTTTCCAGATGTTGACCTTTCATTGGCAGTACAGATGAAAAAATTCTTGTGCACCTAACTCCTTAACTTTCTTGCCTAGTTGCTTGTAACACTCAATATTGTTTTCAAGTTCTTTTTTGTGTCATTCATCTCTACATATAGTTGTAGAAAAGGGTAGTAATCTGTGGGCCTGTTTATTTTGGTTAGGTTCTCAGCCACATTTTTGAGTTTTACTCCAGGGAGACAGCATACCTCCCTGGTTTGTATGTCTGGTCTGCAGATGACTGTTCCTGTTCCTTTTAGAATAGAATCTCCTATCACCACCACTCACCTTTTTCAGGGGTGCAGTCTGGGGTGCTTTTCTATTTATCTCAGATGAGTTTGTTGATGTGACTTTTTAGGGATATTTGATGATGTCCCATATCTAGGTGTTTGCATGTTTCTTTGAGGGAGATATTGTGGGTCTGCGTATTTGTGAGTCTGTGTATCATCTAGGGCAGGGCTGTCAAACTTGCGGCTGGTGCACCAGATGTGTCACGTTCTGGCCACACCCACACCTGGTTTAGTGAAGGGAAAAAAGTCCCAATACATTGTGCGATGCTGCTGTGACGACACAAGTTTGACACCCCTGATCTAGGGGGAGAAATCAATTGCTCAGTTTTAACGGGGCTGCTTCTGATTGGATTAGATTGGGCGGTAGGGTTTTGTTATATGTGTGCTGCTTCTTTCTTTGATTATTGTGTTTTTTTGTGTGACATATCTCCATTTGTCTTCCTCCAAGGGTTTATCAGCAGGGTCAAATCCTCTGGGAGTTCCTCATATGGTTCAATTTGGGCATAGCTTGTTTGTGTAGATTGGAGTTTGGCTAGCGTTGCCTCTAGATCCCTTACCTCTAGTAGTTCACATAGTTTACACCTAATACATGTATAATTTGGCATAAGCACATACATAGAACATATATTGCATACCACAATAGTATCAGTCACCTGTTCCATGAGTTTGGATTTTTTTGCTGGTTCTCTTTTTTTTCTATCCTTTTTTCGGTCATGTGCTTGTTTTTCTATCTTGTTATTTATTTTACTTGCTTTCTATTATGTTAGTTTTATTTATCCTTTTCTTCCCTATATTTTTTAAAAGTTTTTGAGCTCCAGTTCCTCCCTATCTTATTATTTAACATTTGCCTTATTTATTTGATTGATTTTTAATAATCCTATTCTTCCTTGATTTCTAACTTTCCACTCTTGTCCTTATTATTTGCCTATTTATTTATCTTTTATTTTCTGTCCTGTATTTATTTTTATTCTCTACCGGGGTCTTCCCTCCCTGCCAATTGGAATTTCAAGCTTAATTTGTTGCCTTCATTTTCGTTGTTCGTTGCTTCAGCCTCTTGTTTTCTCTGCCACCTCCATTCTGTCTTTTGTTGCTCGGGTCTTTTCAGCCTCATCCCTGTTCTGGGCAACTCTCTCGGCCTGCTGTTCAGCTTTCCGGTTGGCTCAACTTTGCTATCTGGTCTGCTCCTCTCAGTCCTCCACTCAGCTCCACCATTGCACTCTTCATTGCTCTCTGCACTGCTCTCAGGCTCTAGCTTGCTGCTCTGGCCCTTGGTGCTGGCTCTCCTCCCTGCTGCTCTGCTGCTGCTTTTTGCTCTGCAGCCACATGGCTCCTGTTTGCAGGAGGCATGTGGCTGCATCCATGGCACTGGGATGCAGTGTCCACCAGCAAACAGGACTGCCTGGATGGTCCACAGCAAGCTCGCCTCTTCTCCTCCTCCCTGCTCTGCTCTCTCACCAGCTCGCCTCTTTGTTCTCTGCCAGTTGTTGTGCTGCTCTCGGTCTGCTGTTCTCAGTCCCAAAGCTGATTTTCCTCCCTGCTCCACAGCTGGTCACACTCACTCACCGACTCACCTCTTTATTCTCCACCGGTTTGTTCTGCTGCCCACAGTCGGTTTGCCTCTCTGCTCACCTCACTTCAATAGGCCTCCAGTCTCTTGGGTAGGCCTCTCGGGTACAGCTGGGCTTCTCTCAGGCCTCTTCAGTGCAGCTGGGCTTCTCTCTCTCTCTTAATTTCTCCAATGTTCCTCTCTAGTCCTTTTTCTTTTTCTATGACTTATCTTTCCCTCTCCACCTCTCCTCCTACCATTTTAGCTTAATTTAATAGCAACTGTTCTCCCCATGATGTAACAATGCTTCCTCCATTGCCTCCATCATGGAACCTTCCTTCATCAAATCTTGTTTTGATTCGTTCTTTGACATCAGCCACCAACTTGCTTCTTGGCCTCTGATAAAACCCTCACATTTGTCATGTGTATACACTTGGCTTTCAGCCTCTGTGACCTATTTCACATATCTTCTATTGATTGGGCATGACAGGGCCACTGTGGCACTTGCATTGGTTCATCAATTAACTTTTTTATTTCTGCTGTAGTCAATTTGCACGTCAAAGATGTCTTACATCTTCAGACCATTCAATCACCTCCAGCGGAATGCATGCTCTGATGTTTGATTAAAGGCATTTTTCTTGCACATCAGCATTCCTCTCTTGAATGTCATCTGAACAATACCGAAAGGGTACCATGCTGAGTGTGAATGGTTGGCAAAACAGTATCTAATACAGCCTTCTTTTGCAGTCTGACTTGCTGCAACTGGAACAACACATGACGCGGGCCTTCAATCCACGAATGTTTTGCTTTGATATTGATCCAGCAAGGGTAGTATACACCAACTATGTATTCCACTATCATTCTTAAGTTTTGGAGAGTTTTGCCTTTAAAACCATGTTTTGAAACTCATATTCAACAAAGCCTATTTGCAATTGTCATTCAGCATGAATGGCTTTCAAGAAGAGCCAGATCTGTGGGAAGTTCTCCTGTCCTTATTGCCCGTGTAATCCTATATTCATACACTTGATCAGTAGAGAGATCCTTTACAATATTATCACTCATGAATGAGAGGCTCATGGATTGAAACTCTGGTGAATGAAGGATCAATGTCAAGTTCTATTGCAGTGTCTAGCATGTTGCCCATTTGTTGTTAGACAAGGTCTTCCCATTCAATTTGTGATTCATGTGGAGTGCACACACCAACCAGATCAACTTCTAGTCAAGCTTGATCTCTATCCAGTGCATAGCACCACCTTCACAGCCAGAATTAACATTTGTAGAATCTCCTCCAATGACCTTCAAACTTTTGTCAGTGCCTTCCTTCTTCATGAAATACACCAGATTATCTGCAATCACTTGAGCAGGTTTTCCTGTTTTTGAGCCTTTCTCTGGAATGAAATGATAAAGGTATCTTCCACCAGCTCACTGCACACAGAATAATGTTCTTCTTTGATGATACTGGGGAATTTCTGGTCTGAATTGTTTGCTTTCAACATAACATTACTTGCATCAATACGCCCATCGAATAAGATACATTCTACTTCACCCTTCTTACAGAGCTCATCAAATTATTGAACTAGCCACTTCATAATTTTTTCCTGGGTTCTCTTTACTTTATGATGGTCAACTACAAGTCTCCTGTCTTCTTCTGTGATCAAGCCAGCATCTATGAAGGTGGCTGTGATAATGGCATCACTGGAACCTAGACCAAAACCAATACCATACTTTTCAGAGTATAAGACGCACTTCCCCCCCCCCCAAAAGTGGGTGAAAATTGCAGTGTGTCTTATACAACAAATGTTGCTGAAGCCCTGCCCACCCACTGGCCCCCACCCTTTGGCTGTTTTCGGCATCCATGTGTCGCATTTTAGGCCGGTTCCAGGCATTGGGGATTCTTGGTGGCGAATGGGCTGCACCAAATGGGTTGTGATGGTGAACAGGTGTTGATGGTGAAATGGCCACAGCAAATGGGCAGTGTTGAACGGGCTGTGCCAAATGGGCTACAGCAGCAACTAACAGGCTATGGCAAATGGGCTGCGGCAAACAAGTTACACCAAATGGGCGATGCTGGTGAACGGGCCACACCGAATGGGCCATGTCAGCACCGAATGGGCTGCGGCAAATAGGTGGTGCCGAACGGGCCATGCAAATGGGCTGCCGCAGCAGCAAACAGGACACAGCAGCAAATGGGTCGCGGCAGCAAACAGGCCACAGTGTCATACAGCCCATGGTGGCAAACAGGATGCAGCAACAAATGGGCAACAGTGACAAACGGGCTGTGGCGAGTGGGCCACACCGAATGGGCCATGCCAAACAGGCCACAGCAAATGGACCATGGGGAATGGGCCATTGCAGCGGCAAATGGGCCACAGTAAATGGGCAGGGCGGCAAACGGGTGGTGGCAAATGAGCAAAGGCAGATTTCTTTTCTTGTTTTCCTCCCTTAAAAAGGTATGTGCGTCTTATAGTCTGGAGCATTTTATAATCCAAAAATTAAGGTATTATGCCCTGCAACATTTGTTATTTCTAATTTATTGTATTCTGTCTTTTCTTTTGAAGAAGAGGGCACGTGTGTTTAGTCCAAGGCCTCTTCATAACTTTTGTCACATTCCTCTTCATCATCATTTGTCTGTCCTTCATTTTCATCATAATCAGATAATTACTTCATTTGTCAGTATCAGATTGTTTGGAATACTTATCTGCTTATATTTAGCAAGCCTTTGTCTCTCATTGTCTTGCCACTTTTTGCCTTTTGCCTAGTCATTTCTCCTCTGGCACATCTGGCAAATCAATCTGGTGCGATCGAAAAGAACCAATCTTTTCTCTGCCCTTTAACGAAAGCAAGTTCCTTCAATGATATCTTCATCTCTTTATGACAGGTATAGTTAATGTGAGCTTCTTTTTTGCAGCCAGCAGGGCAGCCAAATTCGGCATACAGAACAATTTGATACTTGCAGCTGAGGATGTCAAACAGTTTGTCAAGTTTCACAGTGAAAGTCTATTTGACATCTAGTTTTCCTCTATCAAAAGATATGTTTTTGGCTTGATCCCAGCTCTGTTGGATCTTGTTCAAGATTGTCACTCATGAATTTACAACAGGAGTCACAAAAGAACCATTTGCTCATTCCCACCTTTGAAGCACTTTTGGATATATGTCTACCCAGACTGGCTTCTGGGTAGTTTCTAGCATCATCACCACTTTGTTCTCTTAACAGTGGACCATATCTGAGAATGTCTCACAGTGTTGGGTGTTTAGACGGCAGCAAGTCTCTGCCGGTCCCAATTAGATTGCTCATATGAGTGAATGTTCTCAGTCTTGTTCTTTTTTTAGAAACCATTACAGATCAGTTATCACATTCACAGGAAACAAGGCCAGCAGTATTAACATTCTTAGACAAAATAACATTTAAAAAAGAAAGACAGCTGAACATGTGAAATGAAACGAACAAAATGTTAAAAAATTATGTTTAGGTAGATTCTCAATCATCCAGGTCATGGTTATCCCAAAGGTGCTTTTTTTCAAGAAACAACTGGACTTTCTGGTTATTATTTGAAGATATTTCACTTCTCATCCAAGAAGCTTCTTCAGCTCTGACTGGAGGGTGGGGAATGGAAGGATTTATACTCCTTGCACACAGCAAGGTCATTTGCATTCTTTTAGTGAGTTGTTAAGGACACCTGGCGGTTTATCTGTGTCATCAGGGTCACCTGAATGGTACAAATGGGTGTGGAGCCGCCTTAGAACTGTTGAAAGGATTGTGCCATAGATTGGAGATAGATGATGTCGTATCCCTCCCCCTCTGTTGAGAGAGGGTTGTTCAATTTTGACATAGACTAGCTCTTTGACTCCTCTTTCAATCCAGTGATCCTCTGTGTCCAAAATGTGGACTTTGCTTCTTCAAAAGAGTGGCCTTTGTCTATTCAGTATTCAGGCCCTTCACAACAAGTCCTAAAAAAAATAAAGATAGATTGTCTAGTGACAACGCAAGACTTCCTAGACCAACTGACAGGAATGGAAGAAGAACAGAGTAGCAAGGAAGAAGTAGAAACGATAACACAGGAAGAAGAAACTCCCGACCAACGAGACCCTAAAGAAGGACCTTTGGAGAAGAAAGACACAGTAGAAAAAGAGAACAGAGACACAAAAGGAAAGAAACTAAGAACACAAAGGGTCACAAGGGCAAATAAATACTAACTCCTGTTAGGAAGCCAAAAAAATGGAAGATTGGACATTATTATCAACTAGCTGACCTGGCCACGCATTGCTGTGACCCAGTTTGGTGGTTCCACTGGGCTAAAAGAGCAAGGCTGAACTCTCCACGAACATTTGGTGGGCGTGGCCAACTCGACGTCACTCACTTTAATCAGTCACATGACAGCCCCCGAGCCACACCTACCCAGCTGGTGATTAGGGCAGAGAACCGGTTGCTAAAAAACAATGGGAACCACAAAATCCTCCCTCTCTGTCTCCCCCTCTCTCTTTGTATCTCTCTATGTCTCTCTCTCTCCCCCGTCTGTATCTCTCTCTGTCTCTCTCTTTCTCCCCCCCTCTGTATCTCTCTATGTGTCTCTCTCTCCCCCTCTCTCTGTATCTCTATGTCTCTCTCTCCCCCCCTCTCTCTGTATCTCTCTATGTGTCTCTCTCTCCCCACTCTGTATCTCTCTATGTCTCTCTCTCTCTCCCCCCTGTATCTCTCTGTGTCTTTCTCTCCCCCTCTCTCTGTATTTCTCTGTCTCTCTCTCTCTCCCCCCCTGTATCTCTCTATGTGTCTCTCTCTCGCCCTCTCCCTGTATCTTTATGTCTCTCTCTCTCCCCCCCTCTCTCTGTATCTCTCTCTGTCTCTCTCTCTCCCACCCTCCCTCTCTGTATCTCTGTATGTGTTTCTCTCCCCCCCCCCGTCTCTCTGTATTTCTCTATGTCTCTCTCCCTCTCTGTGTGTTTATCTCTGTCTCTGGCCCGGCCTCTTCTGCATCCCCCGCCATCGCCCTTACCTTTTCAGGCCAGGCCTTCACAGCTCTCCGCACCACAGCAGAAACTCGGGGGGGCCCTTTGTCCTCCCTACACAGATGTTCTCAGGGGGCTCGACAGGGAGACGCATAGCAGGGAAGGGAAGGGAAGGGAGGGGGTGCGGCGGGGGTTTGAGGCTGGTTTGGGGCTTCCCGCCTGAAGGAACAAAGCTGCAAAGCCAGAAGCCACGCACACTCCACTGGACCCCTGCTGCACAGTTCTCCTCCCCCGCCTGCCAAGGTCAGGGGAATGATTAAATTCCCTGCTCTTCCAGGCGAAACGAAAGAGGGCTGGCCATCCTCCCTCCTGCCCGTTTCTGCCCCCCGAAGCCTCCCCGGAGCCCCTTTTCTGCCAGACGGCAAAATTTTCATGTAGGCTCCGTGAACTGCCAGAACACCCACCTGGGAATCAAAGGCGGTGCTGGTCAAAGGCGACCCCGAGGCTCCAGTTGCCTCCATCTCCCGCTCACCAACCGGATTTGCATAGCGCCGGTTAGCAGCTGGTCTTTCTGACCTCGGGGCCTGTGGTAGCGCTGGGCCAGGCACAATTCGGGCCAGGTGAGGGATGGAGGGTTCCCGCTCGGCAGACCCAGGCAGCCTCATTGCCAGGTGTTCCTTGGAGGGAGCCCCGAGAGTGGATGGTGAGGGGGATGGGCAGCAGCAGCAGGCGAGGCTACTTCGCGGGGTGGGCAGGGGAGGGAGAGGGCAGACCCAGGCTCGGGTGGGCCCCTCCGAGCCCTAGAAGCACCGGCTGCGAGGGCTTCCTGGCAGAGAGCCGGTTGCCTACCTGCCGAGCCTGGTGGCAGGATATGGCCCTTGGGCGTCTCTGTCTTCCAAATGCACATTTCTTGGAAGCAATATGGAGAGTCTAAATATAAGGAGCAGAAATCTGTTGAGCATAATCAGGGCTGGGAGGCTGCCATGTTGGTTTTACGTCCAGCAGATGGCACTGTTTATCAATGTTTTTCAATGTTTGTCAATGTTTTTCAATGTTTTTCACGTTTTTACCTGTCACAGGTGTGACATGTATATAATATAGGTATATAAAAACACGCCCATAGTCGAATGCAACATGGTGTCAAAATTTGAAAGCAATCGATGAAGAACTTTCAGAGATGTACGGTTATGTACAAATGGACATTTACATTTTTATTTATATAGATTAATGTAAATGGATTGAATGAGATTAAAAAGAGGAGACAGATATTCACAAAATTAACCAAACAAAACTCTGACATAATATGTCCTCAGGAGGTTCACATACGGAAACAAGATGTAAGATGTAAGATGTAATACAAGATGTATTGCTGAGCACATTGTAAGCCGCCCTGAGTCTTCGGAGAAGGGCGGCATATAAATCAAATAAAAAAAAAAAAAGATACCTAGAATATAGCAAATTAGGGAAAGTATACACTGCTCTAGCAGAAAAAAAGGGGGTAGCAATATATATTAAGGGACGGATTGTTGCCGAACAAAAATATGCAGGTCCTAAAGGAAAAGCATTAATGATAGAAATAAAGAGAGGAAATTTACCAATATTACTAGTAGCTATTTATGTCCCCAATAAAAACCATGGAGAATATTACAGAAAATTACACGAACGGATAATTAAAATGGAATACAGGAATATTTGTATAGTAGGGGACTTTAACGGGATAATAGATACAGAAAAAGATTATAAGTGTGGCAAAGACAACAACAACAACAGCAAAAAGGGAGAAATTACCCAAATCCTCCTTTAACATGATAGAAGAACTAAATCTAATAGATATTTGGAGGACCTTGCACCCAAATAAGAGAAAGTACACTTTTTACTCCAACCCCCAAACATCGTGGTCCAGAATAGATATGTTATGGGCAAATAAAGAATTAGGATTGGAAATGGAAACAGTAGAAATCAACCCTCAAAAAATGGGCAGATCATAATCCCCTGGGAGCAAAATGGAGGGCCCCCAAAAGAAAGAAGATTAGGAGATGGAGACTAAATTTACAAGTATTAAGAGAGAAGGAGTATATAGAAAAGATAATGGGAGAATTGAGATTATTTTTCAAAGAAAATAAAAAGCAAAATACCTCCCTAACCAATCTATGGGATACAAAGAAAGCTTACCTAAGGGGGGTAACAATAACATATAATGCCCATAAAAACAAAGAAAAATGGAAGGCACATAACACTCTCCAAGAAGAAATTGGAAATATGGAAAGGAAACTAAGCCCAGGAGACAAAATGGTCAAAGAGAAATTAACAGTGCTGAGGCATAAAATGAATATATTGGATCAGGAGGAAATGGCAAATAAACTCAGACAATCCAAACAATATTATTTCGAGAATGCAAACAATACGGGCAGATGGTTGGCCTATAAATTAAAGAAAGAATATGAAAGGCGGATCATCCAACAATTGGAAGACAAGAAAGGAAATTTGCAGAATAAGGAAGAGGACAAAATCGAAATTGCTCAAGAATATTACACAGAGCTTTATAACAAGGAGGACGTACAAATAGAAAAGATAGAAGAATATTTACAGGAGAGAGAGTCCCTACTAGTAGAAGAGGAGGAGAGAGAAAGGCTAAATAAGGAAATTACAATTGAAGAACTAAGAGTGGCAATTTCAAAACTTAAAAATAACAAAACACCAGGTCCAGATGGTCTCCTAGGAGAAATTTATTAAAAATTTGATGAAATAATAACACCAAAACTATTGGAGATATGTAATGAGGTTCTATTGGAAGCAAAAATACCAGATTTGTGAAGGAAAGCATATATCACACTACTTCCAAAAGAAGGTACAGACCAAAAACAAATTAAAAATTATAGACCGATCTCCCTTTTAAACACAGATTATAAAATTTTCATGATCATAATTGCGGAAAGACTGAAAAGAATATTAAATTCCATTATACACCCGGTTCAGAACGGCTTCTTACCTGATAGACAAATAAGGAATAACATAAGAATAGTTGTGGATGCTCTCGAATATTATGAAGCCCACCGAGAGAAGCAAATGACTCTTGTATTTTTAGACGCCCAAAAAGCTTTTGATAACCTTAATTGGAAATTTTTGATTGAACAAATTAAAATAATGAAATTCTGAACCAATTTTGAGAAAATGGTAAAAACAATTTATAAATTACAAAGGGCGAGAATAATAATAAATGGGGATATGACAAATTCATTTCAAATTAAGAAAGGTGTAAGACAAAGATGCCCGTTATCACCTCTGCTATTCATCTTGACATTAGAAACGCTATTAAATAGAATTAGGAAAAACAGGGAAATAAAAAGATTAAAGATTAGGGGAGAGGAGTATAAGACCCAGGCATTTGCAGACGACATAGTACTGATCATAGAGGAAGAAATGGGCCCGAGAATTTTGGAGGAAATAGGAAGGTATGGGAGGTAGCTGAACTTAAATTGAATAAAGGGAAAATAAAGGGAAAATTGATAGCAAGAGGATGGTTGTGGTCTAATGATCTTTAGCAAGCTCACATATGTCATCTAAAATAAAAGGGGTCACTAAAAAGAAATTTACTTGGACCCGTGAATCCCTGGTATTAACCAGAGCCCAGAGGATTCAGATGGCTAGCCAGCATCAAGAAAACTGCAAAACAAACGCAACCAGCAGAACAGATGATTTTGACAGCTCTGATGAAGAAGCTAAAGAATATGCTGAAAAAGGAGCCAGTGGGTGAATTGCAGGATACAGGTCAGTAACCACAAGTCCTGAAAGGCCCCTAATTGACTTTTCCTCTCACTATGAGGAAAATACTGGCAAAGTAACAGCAGAAGAAGACCCTTATGATCTTCTGCTTGAAGCAACTCCTGACACCAAAGAAGCAGCAAAGTCCAGATACAGTATCCTAAAGGCTTTAACTGAGGAAAATGACTTAAATGAATCCCTCGCTAATCTCCTCATAACAAAGAGGCTATCTGACCTCCAAAAATCAAGAGATATGTTGAAGGCAATAAAAACAAATGCCTCAATTACTTCAGAGACTCCTGTGAGCCATTATGCCAGAGAAAAGGTGGCAAAATTTTTTCTGTCTGAACCTGCCCCTTTAAATTTTCTGACAGAACCTGCATCGGCTCAGCAGAAAAACAAAATGGCGGCTTCACCACTTCCTGTTGTCACAGGATCCAAAATGACGACGCCCATGAGCCACCAACAGGCCAAAGGCCTAACAGCTAATACAAACACCATTAATAAAAAACAGCTAATGGGAGCAACTAATTACGAGCTGCCACCAACAGCAGTGGGATTGCCAACCCTGACTATCCCATGCATGCTGTAGGGGCAACCAACACGACCACCCAGCCAAACAACCCAGGGGCAAACTAGTTTACATGAAGCCATAAACTCCCTGGTCACCGCTTGCAGCGCCGTAATAAAAACTTTTAAAAATACGGCTGAGGCTGCAATCCTGGCTATCCAACCTGATGTAAGCGGCCCACCCGATCCTGAGGCATACTGCCCACCACCGCAGCAAGAATCACAGGACCAGATGTTCTTCGGAGGACCTCCGGCTGAGATCCTCACACATATGGCCGATCCTCTTCTGCCGACGACAGCATGCCAGCCGGCATCTTCCATCCGAGGTCTTCGCCCTCCAACAGGCTTGCCAGCTTCGGAGCTCTTCGCCTGCTGTCCCGCGCCGATCGACAGGCCCTGGGAATCTTCTGAGGCCTCCTCGTCACATCTTTGAGGACTCCGGCCCAACCGGCTTTTCCTGATGATCTTCAGGCCTAATTTGACGTCCGTTGGTAACATCAGCGTGATAGGAACCGAGGGGACAGCACTCCGTTCCCTAGGTCCCAATTTTCGGTCTGAAAGCTGAATTTTTTGGCTCTATTGACCACGAAAAGGTCAATAGATTAAAGGGAAAATCCTGAGGACCTCGGGGATATCAAAAATTGCCCCGAAGGTTCAAGGAAAGTCCCTTAATTCAGCCCGGAAAAAACCCAACCTCTTGTCGGTTGGCCAGAACGCTGACTGTTGCTTAAGAAAAAGGGAAGCGAGGATCGAGCAAACGGCATCAATAAGAATAACTAATTACTCTTATTCTGAAAAACTTTGAAAGATACAATAATTAAAACAACAGATACATAACTAAAAGAGAAACTTCAAACTGATCGGCAAAGCAGAATTGTTAAGAAGAAATGGAGTGAAAGTATAACGGAGTGAGTTAACGAGGCTAATTGAAGTGTGAGGGGGCGAAACTGACAGGCAACAGAACTGAGGCGATTTTGAGGAAGCGCAACGGAGAGGTGTGGATTGGAAATAAAACACATAGTTATAGATTTAACAGACAGAAATTGGGAAATAGACAAAGATTATTCATTTGGGGAAAGGAATACAGATCCAAGTAAGTTGGACTTATTTAAAAAAAAGAAACGGAGGTGGTGCGGAGACAATAAAGAAGAGATGAAGAAGAAACAGTAACTAGTTTCGGGAGTGACTGTGAGGGATTTAAAAACTTTGTAATGGTGGCAGAGCTTCAGTGAACAGATACTGTAACTATATTAGAGTATTAACTTGCAAATAAATAAAAAACGTTAAGGCTCTGGAAGAGGTGTTTAAAATATTTTTAGAAGGCAAATTGGAGGACTTTGGAAACAATTACAAACTAGACGACTGTAAAGACACAAAACCAAGTGACGATTGCAACGACTTCAATTCTGGAACCTAATACAACGAAATAAATTTATTTTATTGTTTGGGAGACTTAATTTATTTGAATGTTTTTTATAATATTTTAAGCACTTTTATCTATTTATTTGTTTATTTATGTAATACTTAATGTTTTAATATAGAATATAATATATAATATTATAGCCCAAATAGCATAAGGTTTAGGATTACTTAAGTTTAAATGTAAAATATATAATTTCTAATATAAGTAAGAAAAGTTGGAATATATAAGTTTTGAATAGATAGAATAATACAACACATAGCATATCTGTTTTTCTTATTTCCTATTCTAATAGTATTGTATGTGACACAATTTAATATTAATTTTAAAATGGTGTTAAAAGAATGAATTGAAAATTGATTATTAAGATTGACATATATTGATTTAAATAAGAATAAATATATTAAAATTGATAAAATTTAATAGAGATATAACTAAAGATTTAATAGAACTTAATAGAATTAATAATATACTTAAATAGAATATTTAATTTAGAAACTGAAATATGACTTGCTGAGATATCATATTTTATCCCTGCTCCTCATTTAAATTTAATTAATCCCTCATATAATGATATTATAGTTTGATTTACAGAAATTAGACTGTATTTGAAAACTAAACAAGTGATATTGACTTCTGTAATTATCAGAAGGAAAATCTTACTATATACAACAGACAGTGCATGGAAATTTGGGAACTGCTAAATTAGAAAACTAAGATGACAACTACTGGCTCATCAATAATGACAAAACCAGGTAAAAAGGCAATAGCCAACCAAGCAATGTCTATTATGTCATCAGCACAACAGAAAACAATAGACGCAATGTTACTTCCAGAAAAAGAGAAATCTCCTCAATCAATTAACATCAAAAACATTCACTCAGTATTAGCAATGGTACAAGAGAGTATGAACAAAACACAGGAATCAATTGCTGATAATCATCAAGAAAGTAGGAAAAACCATGAGGATTTGAAAATGGACATAGGTGAAATTAAGGATAATCTAAAACAAAATGGATAATAAGATGGAGAAAATTCAACAAAATATTGCTAAAAATGAACAACGGATCCAAAATATTGAGGATAAGATGGGCAAAGTAGAAAAAAAGATAGAAGAGTCAGAATGTGATCAAACAACAACAAACAAAGAACTGGAAGATTCAATTTCATTTTTAGAAATGGGAAAGGCGTTATTTTACCTAAGATTTCAAAATATAGTGGAAAACAGAGAGGAAGATTTGAGAGATGTAATGGTGGGAATTCTGGCTGAAGCGACGTTAAATAAAGAAGAAATTAATAAGGAAATTGATGAAATCTATAGAGTATTCACAAATTATGCCCGAAGAAACAAGTTACCAAAAGAGGTTCATATTAGATTTGCAAGGAAGTTGGTGAAAGAGGAAATAGAGTGGCTTTTGTCATCAAGAAAATAGAAATTTGAAATGGAGAAAGATTTAAAATTGATATCGATTAACATATATGGACTAAACATTCCATCAAAGAGATCATATATTTTCAGAAATTTACAAAAATTGAAGATAGATATTATAACTTTACAAGAAGTTCATATTAAAAAAAACAACAGCGCAGTTTATTAGAAAACAAACAATTAGGAAAACTTTATACGGCACTAACAGAACAAAAAAAGAGAGTACAGCAATGTACATCCGGAATCATATACAATCAAAGCAATTATTTGCTGATGAGGAGGGTAGGACGTTGATGGTTGAAATTGAAACAGAAAAGAAAAAGATATTACTAGTATCACTTTATGCACCAAATGGAACCCAAATTGATTATTTTAAAAAGATACACAACAAAATTAAGGAACTGGAATACCAAAACATATGCATAATTGGAGATTTTAATGCAATTGTAAACATAGAGAAAGGAGGAGGTGTAAACATAATAAATCCAGGAAAAAACACTTCCAGAAACATTTTATGATATAGTAGAAGAATTTCAATTACAAGACGCCTGGAGGGAACTCAATTATAATAAACAACAATACACATTCTATTCAAATCCACATCAATCGTGGTCCAGAATTGACATGGCTTGGATGACAGCAGAGCTTATAGCAGACATTAAACAAATAGAAATTACAACTAACACATGGGCTGATCATAGCCCCATTGAAATAACATGGAAGGGACACCAAAAGCATAAAAGATGGATGGTGGATAGAGATATTATAAATGACAAACAATATGTGGATATGATCCAAAAAGAATTGAAAATATTTCTACAAATTAATGTTAAAGAGCACACCAGTCTACAAAATCTATGGGACACAACCAAGGCATATATCAGAGGCTTAACAATTTGCACAAAAAAATAAAAACAAACAACAAATAAAACAAAATTTACAGACAATATTACATCAATATGAATTAGATCTACAGAAACAGCCACATAACCAAGAAATTAAGGAGAAAATAAATTTAACAAGGCATAAATTAAATTTGATCACAACAACAGAAATAGCAAGAAAAATAAAAATCGCTAAACAAAACCAATTTGAACATGCAAACAAAACTGGACAGTTGTTAGCATATAAATTGAAAATAGAAAAACAGAGGAATATTATAATATAGTTAAAAGATGTAGATGGTTGTTTATACCAGAATATTGAAGACAAAAAACGAATGCAAAGGAATTTTTCAAAAACTTATACGTGAAGGAAGAGATTAGAAAAGAAAATATCATAGAATATTTAAATAAAATAAAGATTCAAGAATTAAAAGAAGAACATATAGAATTATTGAACAGGCCAATCTTAATGTTAGAATTAATAGAAGCGAGGAAGAAACAAAAAAATAACAAGACACCGGGAACAGACGGTATACCGGCAGAGTTTTATAAGATATTCCAACAACCATTAGATGATATATTAATACAAGTTTTCAATGATGCAATAATGGAAGCTGAAATTCCGCAGTCATGGAATGAGACAATAATTACATTAATACCAAAACAAGATTCGGATCCCACGGAAATTAAAAATTATAGACCAATTTCTCTTCTCAACGTAGATTATAAACTGTTCACATCAATTATAACGCAGAGATTGAAAAACTTAATCAAATACTATATACATCCTGATCAAAATGGTTTTATTCCTGGAAGACAAATTCATAACAATACAAGAACAATTATTGACACTCTGGAATTCTATGAGCAAAGATCGGAAAACCAGTTAGCTCTAATTTTCCTAGATGCACAAAAAGCGTTTGATAATCTCAAATGGACGTTTCTATTAGCACAATTAGAAAAGATGAAATTTGGAGAAAGATTTATAAAAATGATTAAAAAGATATACAACACCCAAACAGCAAAAATACAAATTAATGGAGATACAACTGAACAATTTGATATAAAGAAAGGAGTGAGACAAGGATGCCCATTATCTCCTATATTGTTTATATTAACATTGGAAATATTACTAGAAGAAATCAGGAAAGATACAGAAATGACTGGACTAAAAATAAAAAAAATCAAGAATATAAACTGCAAGTCTTTGCGGATGATATAGTATTCATCTTAGATAAACCCATACAATCTGGACCAAAATTAATGATAAAAGTACAACAATATGGAGAAGTAGCGGGATTGAAAATTAATAAACAAAAAACTAAAATTTTAACAAAGAATCTTAACAAGTATCAAGAAGAAGAATTGGAAAATATATTAGGGATACAAACAGCAAAGAAAGTTAAATACTTAGGAGTATGGATTACAAACAAAATATCAACGTTGAAGGAAGACAATTATATTAAATTGGCTAAACAAATAAAAGAGGATTTGGAAAGATGGGCAAAACTCCAATTGTCTCTTTTAGGCAAAATTGCTACCATTAAAATGAATATTCTGCCAAGAGTGTTATACTTATTTAGGGTAATACCAGTAAACCCAGGAAGAACATATTTTAAAGATTTAGACAGAATGATATTAAAATTTATTTGGCAGGGAAAAAAAGCAAGAATCAAATTAAAACGTCTACAAGACAAAAGAGAGAGGGGGAGAATGGGACTCCCTGACTGGCAGAGTTATTACAAAGCCTCAGCGTTAATATGGATAAAAGATTAGATCGAATTCAAAAACATAAGAACATTAATATTGGAAGGTTTTGACTTAACAAGAGGATGGCATGCATATCTTTGGGGAGAGAAAATTACAAAACAAGAACAATTTCGCAGACATATTGTAAGAGACAATTTGCTTAAAATATGGAATGAAATCAGAAAATATCACTATGATAGGATTCCTAGGTGGACTTCCATAATGGAAGCACATATTTATCCAAATACAATAGATATAAATAAATTAAAAACATATAAGGACATCTTAAATGAAGAAGGAAAACTAAAAATAAGAGAAGAATTGAGAATGCAAAATGTGGAAATACAGTGGTGGTCATATTTGCAATTAAAATCCAGATATAAATCTGATATGGAAAAAACTGGAATTCAAATGGAACCAAATCAGTTGGATAAAATTTTATTAGGCCCCAATGAGAAATTAATAACTAAAATTTATAATTTTCTATTGGAATATAAACTAGCAGAGGAAGTAGTTAAAGAGAATATGATCACATGGGCGATGAATTTTGGGTATGCAATAGAATTAAATAAGTGGGAAAAATTGTGGAAAAGTATTAACATTATCTGTACCATACAAAGAAAATGCTTATAAATTGTTTTAATTTCTAAAATGTTTCCCAGTACATCTCCACTCTGTTGGAAATGTAAAGCGCATAAAGGGACATACTATCATATATGGTGGTCATGTCCCAAAGCTAAAAAATTCTGGAACAATATAAAAATGCAACTGGAACAAATAATAACTCAAAAGGTATCATTAAGAGACTTCCGGTTTGCTTTTCGTAGCCGCCAGACGGTCCCTTGGGACCGCCAGCCCCATCGCCTGTAAAGAGCCGCCTTTACAACGGAAAGGCAGCTCGAAAAACTCCATTTCCAGGAGGAAATGTGAGAGAGAGCAGGTGAGTGTAGGTAGAGCTCTCCGCGTAGCCCCCTGAGTTTTTTTTTTACTCTTGGGGGCGAGCGGATGAGGCTCCCTATATCACTCGCCGTTTGCTCCGGGCGTTGGGAGACCTCTGCAAAATGCAGAGCAAGGCTACGAAAACAAGCTTTTCAAGATAACTAACAGATTAAGCAAAGAGGATGAGATCTGGATCTGGACCTGTGACCCTAAATTGCAAGTATTTATACTTATTTTGTAAAGGATAGTGAATAAAGTAAAACAGGACTTTTAAAATGGCGACTGCCGAAATTTGAGCAGGGAAGCTGAAAAGGGAAAGTCCTTCCGTTTCTTATTAAGCCACAAAGTAGCGGAATAAATGCTCTTGGCTACAATTGAAGGAAAAGCTCCACTTTTGTGTTTTCTCCTTCCTGGAGATTTGATTTGATATTGATCTCGTTTGGAAAGAAGCTTTGCTTTTTTTTTTTTCTTTTCTAAAAAAGTTTGCCTGTGTGGAAATATGGCGTTTAGGCTTATAAAGCCGGACAAACAAGGGTTCCCCCATCCACAAACTATATGAACAAGTTCTTAACTTACAGTCTCAGAAAACTGATTTTAATATAATTGAATTTCTTCTGGAGGAGATTGTAAGAAGGGATGAGATTATGAATCAGAACTTTGAGAAATTTAAGCAGGAAACTAAAGAATTGGTGCAATTAAAGTTTGATATTTTGCAACAAAAGATCATAAAAATGGCTAATGGTTTCTCAGAATTTTTGATCAAGTTGGATACAAATATTAATCTATTAGAGTCTAAAATGGAGGAAACTGAGGACAATTTGGAAAATAAAATAGAGAAAATTGAAAATGATTTGATAAACATTCAAGACAATAGTTTAGAAGAAAAACCTAAAATGGAAGCTGATCCAAAGATTTGTAATGTAGAAAATATACAACAACGTATTGAAAAGGAAGTTTTAATGATGCAATATAATTTTACTGAATATGCGATTAGACTGAGAGGATTACAGGAAAATAACAGAGATGACTTAAGGAAAATATCTTCTGAAGTTCTGGCTGGGATTTTAAAGGTTCAACCTGAGGAGGTATTTTGTAGGATCGATAGAGTCTATAGAATAAACTCCTGGATTGCAAAACAAAGGCAATTGCCAAGAGATGTGGTGATTTATTTTACAGACAAAGAAATAAGAAATAATATTGTACAAAAATCTTTTAATTCTACTCTGCATTTGTTTGGAAGAAAGATTTGGATATACAAGGAGCTGCCACCTAAGATGTTATTGGAAAGAAAGAAATTTGGTTTTCTGGTGACTGAGCTTAAAAAGGGAAATATTATATTCAGGTGGGACACTCCAGTTGGTATAATATTGAGATATCAAGGAGTAAGATATCAATTAAATACTGTTGAAAAAGCAGAAGAATTTTACCAAAAAATTCTGAAAATGAATTCAACATTTTTATGCACAACACAAGATAAGCAGAAGGAGTTGGAAATAAGGGGAAAAAATCGAGCTACAGAGGCTTCTGTAGATGAATTGCCTTTGGATTCTTTAGATACCTCAGCTGGATTATCCACAAATAAAAGAGATGTGGCATTGGATTCTAACGTGATGACTCACCAAGTTACAGGCAACCATGGAAATCAACTAATTGATACACAACTTACAGAAAAGAAATATGACTCACAAAAGCAAAACCAACAAGATCAAGTTATAAATCAGAATGAAAACCGATCAGTTGATACACAACTTGCAGAAAGGAAATTAGGATGGAGATCAAACCCACAAAAAGAAAGGAAAAAGAGAAACAGGTCTCACAAAAATAAAAATTTCTAAATTAAGCAACAGCGAAGCCAGTTATTTTTAAAAAATACATGACTGAATATATGAAAAGATGGTTGAGGCGAAGTTAATATCATCCTGAGGAGAGTGACAGACCTCTGCAATGCCGTAATTTTGGGATGTGAAAAGGGCCTTAAATTGTTGGATTGGAACTATCTATTTTTGGTTTTCTTTTCATTGATTAACGTATTATATCTATGCTGAGCTATAAGGCAAGAGAGTCATGCTGGGGCCTGCAGAAGATCTGGCTGTTACCCCATTATGACGATGGGAATTATTAATCCTGAAGAAAGCCACTACTACAGATATTATATGGATTACAATTCAATACAACCACTCAGGTGGTTGTGTATATATATATTGTGTATATATAGATGATAATTGAGGATTTTGAGTATTCTGTTGCAACTGGGATGTTATGTTACCCTAATCCGGATGATGGAGTCAGCAATCCAGTGGAAAGACATCAAAGAAGATATTATATGGATTATAAGTTTAAAGTCATTAATTTTGTTTATATAGGGAATACTTTTTAGTAGGATGGGCAGAAGAACAAAGATATTAAGAATTGTTGTGTATGGTAATTTTGTAGGAAAGTGGGTGGTGATAGGCTAGTGTATTGATTGTATAGATTAAGAAAAGGGATGTTTAAGAGATATATTTATGGGAGTGGAGGAAATGGATAGAGTAGAATAAATGTAAAACTAGAACTCATGGGGAAGGCTGCTTTGAAATGTCATGTTAATATACACAAAAGATTAAATGTTAAAGTAGGATTTATTATATAGTTCTAAAGTGGAAGGTTGTTTTTATATATTAATACACAGACATAAGTAAGGGGGAGGAGAAAAAAGGGCAGATTATCGATAAATTGGGAGTTATAATAATATTACTGTGTTAAATCAGAAGTTATTATATAGTGTTATAATGGAATGTTATTTTGAAGTGTATGGTAAGAGGGGGAAGTAATAATATTAACAATATCACTAGAAGTAAGGGTCAGTATTTGGAGGAGGAGTAAGGGGATGTTAAAATATTACATATTCTGTTATGTATTAGGTTTTTATTTTGAAGAAGTCACAGGGGGGAGGGGGTGGTGGGGGGGTTAGGGAGGAGGGGGGGAAAGGGGGAAAAAATTGTAATTGAAAATTTTTTTCAATAAAAAAAAGGTACCATTAAAACCAGAAACTTACTTATTAGGAATACCTACAAGCAAATATGAAAAAGAAATAATATATTTAATAACACACATTTTGACTGCAGCAAGAATTATATACGCACAAAATTGGAAACAAGAAGAGAGAAATTAATATCCAAAATTATGGAATGTGCTGAGATGGATAGACTCACCAAGGAGATCCAAGGAAAGGAAGAATCTGAATATTATCTGGTCTGGCAAAAGTGGTATAAATGGTTAGAGGGAAGTGAAAAAAAAAGAGAAGAAGAAAGAAAGAAAAATTAAATAAAAGAAAAGATATCAATAGAGTAAAATAAATTTTTACATCAAATGAAATTTAAGAAAGAGACACCAGATATCAATAAAATAATATCATTATATAAGGTGAGAGAAATAATGTATATTGAAGAATATAGGATATTGATATTGTAACAATTCAGATATTATAGGTAGATGTCATTAAGATGATGCTTGTTGTAAATTGTTTTACTTGCATTTATAAATGTATTATGTGGTTTCTTAAATTAATAAAAATTAAAAAATTTAAAAAAAGAATAAAGGGAAAACTAAATTGTTAGTTAAAAATTTAACAGAAATGCAAAAGAAAGAATTAGAAAAGGAATTAGACCTGCAAATAGTAAAAAAAATTAAATATTTAGGGATATGGATATCAGCTAGATGCTCAGCTCTGAAAGAAGATAACTACACACCTCTGGTTAAAAGAATAAAACAGGATTTGGAAAAATGGAAGAAAGTGCAATTATCACTCTTGGGCAGGATAGCATCGATAAAGATGAATATCCTGCCCAAGTTACTATACCTATTCCAAACGATACCCGTCATCTTAGACAAAAGATTTTTCACAGAAATCAACAAAATTAATAGGAAATTCATTTGGGCCGGGAAAAAACCAAGAATTAATTTGCAATCACTACAAGTCAACAGAAGCAGGGGAGGTTTTGGACTCCCAGCGTGGGAAGTATATTATAAAGCGGCCATCCTAGTATGGATAAGGGAATGGGTTAATTTAAGAAACAAAAGAATCCTAATTTTGGAAGGGCATGATCTACAAAAAGGGTGGCACACCTTCTTGTGGGACAAAAAGAAAAAGACCAAAACATATTTCCATAGGCACAGGATAAGAGAAGTATTAATACAAATATGGGAGGAAATTAGAAGAAAACAATACATGAAAATCCCGAATTGGCTATCGACAATGGAAGCCATGATATACCCAAATACATTAAAGATTAATAAAATGATTAGTTACAAAGAGCTTCTAGATAATCAAGGAAATCTTATAAGTAATCAATCGCTAGGCGAACAGGGAATACATATTGACTGGTGGCCATACCTACAGATTCAATCTAGGTACAAAAAAGATAAGGAAGAACTTGGCATTGAGATGGAAACAAACAGATTAGACAAATTACTAATAGGCCCAGAAAAAAAAGTACTATCTAGATTATACAATTATTTATTAGAATTCGATAGGGTGGAAGAGGTGGAAGAGGTAGTAAAAGAGCCAATGATAGCGTGGGCCAAAAATATTGGACATAATATAAATTTGGACAAATGGGAGATGATTTGGAATAGTAACTATAAATTAACAAAAGTGGCAACATACAAAGAAAACCAATATAAAATGCTATACAGATGGGACCTAGCGTCCGCGAGATTAGCAAAAATCTATCCAAATGTAAGCCCCAAATATTGGAAATGTGGATGTCACCAAGGTACCTTCTTTCACATGTGGTGGTCCTATCCCAAAGCGATGAGGTATTGGAGAAAACTTCAAAATTGGCTACAATAATCAACCAATGAAAAAATTAAATTGATACATGAAACATTCCTCCTAGGAATACTAAAGATGAAATATCGCAGGGGGGAGATATCTAATCATATATATACTCACTGCAGCAAGAATAGCTTACGCCCAATATTGGAAAGGAAAGGACACACCACCAGAGGAACATATTATTCAGAAGGTTCTAGAATGTGCCGAAATGATCAATAAACGTTAGAATTAAATGAGAAAGAAGACTCTGAATATTATATGGTGTGGGATGATTGGTACAGGTGGATTGATAATAGAATAAAGAATAGATAAAAGTTAATATAAATCTTAAGATGCATATGTAAATTACGTTATATTACGATGAAAAGTAAAAGAAGAATCAGTCTAACACTGTCTGGCTGATTGTACCGTATTGTATTATAATAAATTTCAAATTTATAAATTTATTATAAATCTGATAATAAGTGGGCTACTGGAACAAACTATACAAACTATACATGTGCAAAACAAGAGATCCTGGAATTAATGGCATGATACTATAATAGTAGACCTAATGAGAGGGGATATATGAAACAATGAGGGACTGTGGATGGACAGAAGGACTGCATCCACACTAATTGAGAAACAGCTAATTATCCAATGAATCAATATAATGAGAAGGAAGCTGTTTTTGCAACTTAAGACAGACCAGTTACACATTATATGCTAGACTCAGGAAGACCCAGAAGAACTGACATGCAGCCAATACCTGAAGCTGGAATGCCATTGGCATCCCCTCCTTTTTAAAACACAGCAGCTGGTGTTAGGCATAAGATTATGGAGAAACTAGTTATACTCAACACTTGAGACCAGTTACCAAGACTTAGGAGAGAAATATCAGATAATATGCTAAAGATGTCAATAGAGCTCTCACAACTATCCTTACTATCACCATAACTCAAATCAATGAACTGATATACACTACAGCTGCTGTGATCCTGGAGATGCTTGGCTACATGGTCAAGAAGAACAGCAGTACATAACTGCATGAAAATGAGTTACAGGCTAAGATCAAAGCAACTCAGAAGTTAGTCAGCTGATGGAACTACAGAAAGGTATGGAGATAAAATGCAGCAACTGAAAAAAATACATGACCCGTTTCCATCTGAAGCTCTAGAGGTGGGACAAGATGTGCAGCAAGCAAAGTTAGTAAATAAAAATAAACACTGATGGCACTGGCCATCAGGCTAAGAACATACAGTAGAGAAGCAGAGGCCAAGAAGATAAATGCCCTGTTCTCCATTCAAGATGGCCAAGGGGGCTTTTTATCAGGTTCACCTGATATGCCAGTTGCTCCCCTTTCTGGATCAGGACTCCTTATGCATGGTCACTCACGCCCTTGTTACTTCCCGCCTGGACTATTGTAATGTTCTCTACATGGGGCTCCCCTTGAGGAGCACCCGGAGGCTCCAACTGGTCCGGAATGCAGCCGCGCAGGTGATTATGGGGGCGACATGGCGCTCCCATGTAACACCTCTCCTGCGCGAGCTGCACTGGCTTCCGGTGTCTTCTGGGTGCGCTTCAAGGTATTGGTTCTCATCTTTAAAGTGCTCCATGGCTTAGGGCCTGGGTACCTACGAGACCACCTTCTGCCACCGACAACCTCCCACTGACCAATACGCTCCCACAGAGAGGGTCTCCTCAGGGTGCCGTTGGTCAAGCAATGTCGACTGGCGACCCCCAAGGGGAGAGCTTTCTCTATGGGGGCACCCGCCCTCTGGAACGAGCCACCCCCAGGGATACGATTGATCCCGGACCTCCGTACTTTCTGCCGGGCTCTGAAGACCTTCTTCTTTCAGCAAGCCGGGCTGGCTTAAAAATTTTAATTGTTTTATGGATAAGGGGTTTTAAATTGGGGAAGCCAAATGGATTTAATTATGTTTTAAATTATTTTAATTTTCATATTGTATGTATTTTAATCCTGGCTGTTCACCGCCCTGAGTCCCTCTGGGAGAAGGGCAGTATAAAAATTTAATAAATTCAATTCAACTGCAATGCAACAGTCATAGTAGAGCCATCACCAGAAGAAACTTAACAGTACTAGTAAAATTTATGGAAGAAAGATAAAACACATAACTACTGCAAAGTGGCTGCATCATCTGAGATCAGACAGCAATCTCCCAGAATAGGAACCAGATACCATCACAGTAGCAGACATCCAATAGTGGTTCATGATCATGAACAGCTGAACACCTGTCCCAAATATGATCCACATATTAGTTAAAGAAACTAACAGCAGTGCACGAAGACATAGCAGCAAAGATGATCAGGCTGCCAGCAGTAGGTTCCCACCCAGACAGCCTAATATAATTCTGAAAGATCCTCACAAGAGAACAACTCTATCCAACTATTAATCAATAACCTATCTCCTTTCTATGTGGAAAGTCCTATTAGACATTGTAGTACAAGATCTTAAAAGCAGAGGAGGTTTTGGTCTTCTGGATTGGGAGCTATATGACCAAGCTTTCGTGGGTGAAAGAGTGTGTCAATTTGAGGAATATAAGGCTATTAACATTGGAAGGCCATGATCTGCAACTGGGATGGCATGCCTTCTTATGGTATGAGAAGGGCAAGATACAAAGTTACTTCCAGAGCATCACATTAGAAATTCACTATTGCTAACATGGACCAAAATTAAATACTATTTGAAAGTGCCAGTATAGTTATCTATAATGGAGGCATGGATATATCCCAATGTCATAAATATGGATAAAATTATAAGATATAAGGATTTATTAAACGAAAGGGAAGAACTAATAACAAAACAAGAATTAAAAAGATTAGGGATTGACCTATCATGGTGGCCACAATTGCAAATACAATTCAGGTACGAAAAAGACAGGCAGGAATATGGTTTTACAACAAACCAAACGAGCTGGACCAGATATTTATGGGAACAAATCAAAAATTAATTAAGAGGATATACAATTACTAACCTACAAATTGGAAGAAGGACAAGCAAAAGAAACAATGATAATTTGGGCTAAGAATTTTGGCTATAAAATAGATTTGGACAGGTGGGAGTAATTATGGAGTAGGAATCATAAACTTACAATGTCAACAGCATACAAAGAAAACCTCTATAAAATGTTTTACAGATGGCATTATTCACCTGAAAGATTAGCGAACATGTATAAAAACAAATCGGCTAAATGTTGGAAATGCAATCAGGCACCAGGCTCATTCTACTATATGTAGTGGACATGCCCTAAAGCTAAAAAATACTGGAAAAAAATACACGTATGGCTGGAAAATATAAGACAACGAATAGATCTGAAACTGGATACATTTTTGTTGGGCATGCTTCCAGGAAATTATAATAAGGGTAACACATATTTGGTTTTACACAGCCTAACAGCAGCTAGGATTGCATATGCACAATGTTGGAAAAACCCAGAAAGCCCTGCAGACGATATTATAATTTTAAAAAATTCTGGAATGTGCAGAGATGGATAGGTTAACCCTAAAAATTAAAGGAAAAGAAGATTCGGATTATTTCATAACATTCTATTCTACAAATGGTTAAATAACAGATATTGAGGTTAGAGGAGTGGAATTAGGTGAAATGGTTTATAGAAGAAAGAAAAACAGATGAGTAAATATTTTTGATGGTTATATAATTGATACTATAATGGAAGATAATATATGTTATAATATGACTGATGTTATCATATATTTGTTTATATATTACTGCATATTTATTTATATATATATATATATATATTCATAATGACAATGATGATGTTTGTAAAATTATTAACACGAAGAATAATTATTATCACTATGTTACTATAATCATGATTATCACTGCCATCAACATACTATTTATGTAGATATTAAGTCTGTTTTCCTCTAATGTAATTAGTTATATTTGAAAGAGATGGTATCTGGAAAATACACTGTATTCTATAGGGAATTGGAAATATGCAACAACGAAAAGAAAAAGATGGAAGAAAAGAGAAGTGGAGAGATGATGGGAGAGAGGGAAGTGGAGTGGAATGGAGTGGGGTGGAGGAGATGGAGAGGAGAGGAGAGGAGAAAGGTTGGGGGAAGAGGAGAAGGAAGGAAATGGAAGAAGAGGGAAATAGAGAGCGGAAAGGAGAGGGAAGTGGATTGGAGGAGAGGAGTAGGAGAAAGGGAAGGAGAGGGAAGTGGATAAGAAGAGAGGAGAAGGGAGAGTAGGAGAGGAAAGGGGAGGAGAGGAGAGGGAAGGAGAGAGGGAAGGGGAGGGGAGGAGAAGAGAGGAAAAGAGGGAAGGAGGGAGAAGTGGAGGGGAGAAGGGAAGGGAGGGAAGGAGAAGAAAGATGGAAAGAGATGGACTGTCATAAAATTGGGTGAAATATGGTGTATATGAGAAAGAAAAACAGACGGGAATTTTTTTTTTAACCGATGGTTATACAATCGACACCATAATGGAAGACAATATATATTATAATATGATGGATGTTATCACATATCTGTTTATATATTACTGCATATTTGTTAATGTATATATGACTATAATGACAGTGATGATGATGTTTGTACATTTGCATGTTAACATCTTGGACATGTAGAGAGCACACTGCTCAACATAGAAAGGAAATGTATGATATAAATAACTAAATAAAAATATTAATGGAAAAGGCATTGTAGTTACCAGGATACAGGACTATATGGACCAGTATATAGGCACAGTTCACAAGGATATTGAGAATAACACTAGTTGCTCATGTTGATGTCATAGATCATGTTCTTTCCATTAAGTTGGCTCTTCAGATCCTGAAGAGTTGGCTCTTCAGATCCTATCTTATTCTTTGGTGGCAGAAAATCTTGGTTAACCAAGATTCAAGGTCTGGATAGACCAATCTGAGCATAGCTGGATTGACTACAGAAAAGCCTACAATTCAATGTTACACATGTGGAATTATGAAAGCTTAGCATTATTTAAAATCAATAGGACACTAAGAACATTCATTAAGAGTTCAATGGGACTATCAAAGCAGTATTCAATTTCAGTCACTACTGGTTCACTCATGGGGGGGCGGGCATGCGCTCATACACATGCATGATATTTCTTCACATGCACAGAGATGTCCAGGCAGGTGGGCAGAGCCTCCCGCCGCCGCTACCGGTTTGCCTGATCCGGGGCGAACCGGTAGCAACTCACCACTATATCAAAGACAACACTATAAGTCCACTCAAGATGATTCATACAAGGAGCCATCAAGTGCAGCATATATTAAGGTGATGCACTACTCTTATTGCTGTTTTGCAGAAGCTTGAGCTTACCCAACCAGGTAATCACAAGGAGTGAATACAAGTACAAGTTCAGGAGTGGAACTGTCATCCACCTTCTCAACATGGAAGACACTACATTGTATGCTAAGAATGAAAAAGACATCAACTTGGTAATCCACCTAACCTGAATTTAAACTGAGGACATTGGGATGTCATTTGGACTGGAGAAGTATTGCCCAATGTAGTCAAGAGATGGAAGGTAGTTAAGAATGATAGGATGGAATTACTAGTGTGCCATATAGCTGACATACAGACCAGCTACAAGCACCAGGTAGTTTCGCTCAGTTACATGGAAACCATGATGAGGTAAGGAAGACAGTTATCCCATTGCCACCAAAGATTAAGACGATCTGAAGAGCCAACTCAATGGAAAGAACAAAATCCATGCCATCAACACATACACCCTGTCAATCATCAATAATTTTCCAGTATGGTGAGCTGGCCAGAGAAGGAGATGGACACTGCTGATTTGAAGATCCAGAGGCTTCACCGAAGCTATGGATGTTTCTACCCCTATTTCAATATCCAGAGAAAGAATATCAGTTGGAAAGAAGGCAGGCAGAATCTGGTCAATATCAAAATCACTGTCCTGGATGAAATCCAGAGCATCCAGGAGTATGTTGGTAAAATGGCACCCAAAGATGGGCTATTGAGAGAATCCTGAGGCAGCAGCAGACATAAGAAAATCAAACAAAGGAAGTGTCATGGCAAGACAAGACCCAGCATGATATATACCATTGGCTGATAGTTGAGATGGCTGACATTGGAAAATCCTATCAGTGTCTGGAAAGGACTGGACTAAAAGATAATACTATCATAGTAGAAGGACAGGTATTAAGTACCAAATCCATAGAAGCAAGAATGTACTATACTACTCAGGATCCAATGTGTAGACTATGCAAAGAGACCTCAGAGAATGTCCAATACAGGGTGCAGGCAGGAACAGCACACACTGAACAATACAACCAAGTTAGTGGCAATGTGTACAGAAACATCTGCATGTGATATAGGCTAAACTGTCCCAAATCCTGATGGGAGATTCCATAGAAGATCATCGAGAATAACAAGACTAAGATCCTATGGGACTTCAAAATGCAGATGGGCAGGCAGATACTCGCCACTCAACTGGATATTGTGGTAGTAGAAAGGACCAGAAGACAGCAATGGTGATAGATGTAGTAGTGCCAAGTTACATCAACTTCAGACATATATATATATAAATCTTTATTTTTTAATAAAGATTTATTAAATAATTTAATTATTTATTAAAAAATAAATAATGTAATTTATTTTTTATAAATTACACTTTATTGGCCAAGTGTAATTGGACACACAAGGAATTTGTCTTTGGTGCATATACTCTCAGTGTACATAAAAAGACAAGCTACATTCGTCAAGAATCATAAGGTACAACACTTAATGATAGTCATAGGGTACAAAGAAGCAATCAAATCATACTAGGAAACAATATAAATTGTAAGGATACAAACAACAATGTTACAGTCATGCAGTCATAAGTGGGAGGAGGTGGGTGATAGGAACGATGAGAAGATTAATAGTAATAGTAATGCAGACTTAGTGAATAGTTTGAACTTAGTATTCTTATATATAGTATATAAAACTTAGAATATATAGAATATATATAGAATATATAGAACTTAGTATATAGAACTTAGTATTAAGCCTGATTGTTCCTATTACAGCTATTAATATACAAATTTCCAACTTGGTTAATTGCTTTCTGTATATGAATAGCGATTCTTTTCATTACTTTCATTAATACATTAATGAAAGGAATGATGTATTTCATTAATATATCCTACACTGAAAATTGTCTTATCTTTTGGATGTGAGTATAGGGACTCTAAACTTCTTTGGGAGACTTTCTGACTTAAGAAGACAATCTGTTTTGATAATAAATAATTAATGAATTGGAGTGATAGTATAGTAGTATTTTGAAACAATGTTGCAGATATTACTTGTGCCTTCCTCTTGTCTAGGCATTAACATTGGGCTGGAGAAATCGTCACATAGCAGCTACCTCAATGAATAGATAATCCTCGAGTTTACATGTTGTCTTCACCATTTCTGTGAAATCAATGGAGAAGATCAATGAAGTTATGAACATTCAATCCTCCCAACTCAATTTCGTAGATTTGGCTGGATCTGAAAGACAAAAAGATACTGAAGATGTCAGGTTAAAGGTCAGTAACAAAAAATCCTATAAAAACTTCAGTTAAAAACAACAGTTATGCATATCTTTTTAAAAAAGTTTTATTAATTTTCTATTGCTTACATTTTGTTAGTTCTTAATAAACATCATGTTGTCTGGATTATTTCATTTGCTTAGCAATACAGATTACATTCTTAATCTTCACCCACTTTTTCCAACCACTGGTAGAATAAGTTCCGTGTTTAATAATATTCTGTATCTTCTTTCTGTTTAATTTTCAATGTAAGTCTATCCATTTCTGCACAATCCAGTATCTTCCTAATTATTTCTTCATCTCGTGTTATTTCTTCATTTTTCTAATATTGTGTAAATATAATCCTCATTGCTGTTAATACATGCAATATTAAATATATTTTTTATTCATCAAATTTTTCTGGTGTTATAACTAATAGAAAAAGTTCAGGTTTAAAATCTACATGTTTTCCTATCATCTTTTCTAACCACTTATATATTTTTGCTCAAGATGTTTTTCCTTTAACACAAGTCCATCACATATGATAATATGTGCCCAGTTTTGGTTACATTTCCAACATTTGCTAGACATATTTTTAAACATTTTAGTTAACCTAGCAGGTGGTAAGTGCCATCTATAAAACATTTTATATAAATGTTCTTTATAAGAAGTTGCCATTGTTAATTTCTTTCCCATAAATTTTGCCATTTTCTAATTCTGTATTATATCCAAAGTTTTTTGCCCACTGTATCATTGTGTCTTTTACTTGTTCATCCTCCATTTTCCAATTTAGCAAGAAAATATATTTTTCTTAATTAGTTTTTCATCAGAATTAAACAATATATGATCGAAGGCTGTTTGTCCTTTATAAAAGCCATACATTTTCATGTCTTTATCATATCTAGATTGTATTTGCAATTGAGGCCACCATGATAATTTAAATACCCTGATCTTCAAGCTCTGCTTAGATTTTAATTTCCCTTCAGTGTCCAAAATGTCTTTATATGTTACTATTTTTTCAAAGTTCACCAGATATGGATATGTAAATGCTTCCATTATTGAGAGCCATTCTGGGATTCTCAAATAGATTTTAGCTTTTATTTTTTCCCATAAAAATAATAGTGAGTTTCTTATGTAGTGATTTTGAAAGTATCTGTGAATTTTATTCTTCTCTTACCATAAGAAGGCTTGCCATTCCAGTTGTAAATCATGTCCTTATAACAGTCTCTTGTGTCTGAGAGTTATCCATTCTTTTAGCCATGTTATAACATATGCTTGATAATATAAGAGCCAATCTGGTAGTCCAAATCCTCCATTTTCTTTAGATTCTTGCAAAATTTTCTCTTTTCAATTTTTGAACAGGAAAAGCAGTTTTGGTAGGATATTCATTTTTCAAGTAGCAATCTTTCCCAACATTGATAGATGTAGATTTTTCCATTTTTCCAAATCTAATTCCATATATTGTGTTATTTTTACCATATTTTTTTTTCTATATCATATAACTTTTCATAATATTTTTAACTATTTTTTTTATTATCTCATTTTGAAATTGTATGTATCCCTGCTTATCTTGCAGTTTATTTATCACCCCTTTCTCTTTCTTTTTTCATTTTATATGCCAACCATTTGCATTCTCAAAAAAAAAATCGTTTTGCCCTTTTAATTTGTTGGGCTACTTCTTCTGAGACTATTAAATTCAATTTATGTTTAATTAGCTCCATTTTTCTTTTAAGCATTTTCTTTTGTGGGTCTCTTCGAAGTTCTGACTCCAATTTTTTAAACTCTTCTCTTAACATCATATCCTGTTGTTTTTTTCTCTTTATTCTTTTTAGCCATGTAAGTTATAGCGAATCCTCTGAAATATGCTTTGGCTGTATCCCATACATTCTGGAGTGAGGTATCTTCTCTTTTATTTTCTTTAAAGAAAAATTCAATTTCCTTTGCTGCAGATTCTGTAAATTCTTTTTAATATGGATTGGTTCAATGTCCACCTAAAATTCTTCTTCTAATTCGTCTATTTTACTGGGTCAACCCAAATGCTAGGTTCTATCTGCACCTCAAGTATATTAGTCCTTAATTCAGGGGACATCCATATCCTATCAGTTCTGGACCATGATTTGTGTCTGTTTGAATAAAATGTGTATTGACTCTTTTTCGAGTTTATTTCTCTCCAGACATCTGGTATATAAATTTCTTCTGTCATTTTAAAAAATGTCTTAGGTAATCTCTTTCTTTCTTTCTTCCCTATTTTAGTGCTTTTATAGTCTAGTTTTTCATCCACAATTACATTAAAGTCTCCTATGAGACAAATATTTTGATATTCCATTCCCAATATTTTCTTGTGTAATGCTTAATAAAAATGTCCTTGCTTATTGTTTCGTGCATATATTGTGTTATCAATGTCTTTTTTGGTTAATCATTGTTACCACCAACAAGATTCTTCCTGCTTCATCTGAATAGACCTGTTTAGAGTCCATTGATTCTTTAAAATATAAGGCTACTCTTCTTTTCTTTTGTTGTGCTGACATGAAATATAGTTTCCCAATTTTGGGGTATTCTAGGAGTTTATAATTATGTGTGTTTCTTGCAGGCAAATCATTTATGTTTCTAATTTTCGTAACTGTGTAAAGATTTTTCTTCTTTTGGAACGGGAATTTAGTCCATTTATATTCATTGAGAGGATCCCATTGTCAGATCCCTAAAAGTGATACTGCCATTCAAGTGGAGGAAGGGGGAGACTTGGATTCAAATTACTAGCATGGCCTGTGTCATCAGATATTTTACAACCTATATCCTGGTGCCAAGGAGGCCTGAGATTCCCTTTACCTGCAGGAATTTATATGATAGCCATGTGGGTTGTCTCACTTTAAAGGGTAGTGGTGGGAATGCATGTTTGTTCGGGTTCTCAAAGGAAATAGTAAAGAAAACATCTTCACACTTTGGCTAAAATCTGCATTCTGACTTAAAGGGAGGGGTCTCTACCACTTTAATCCTACTGCTTTGCCTAAGGGCATTCAGATTGTGCTTTAGCTGGATGGCTTCACTTCTGCTTAATAAAAGAATCCTTTTGAACAACCATGTTCCAAAAGTTCGTACTTTCTTAAGTTGGAAGGAGAGGCGATCCTTACAGAAAGCACAATCTGCAAAATGGTCAACCCAGAGAAGCAATCTTCGCTCTACTGAGGGGACCTTGCAAATCATGTCTGAACGAAGCAGAGAGCTGAGAGAAACTGATTGCTGGGGAGAGACAGCAACCGCCACCCAGTCGGATGCCTGTTTCGTGCACCCCATCGGAGAGAATGAGGTAACCCTGGAGAATCCTGAAAAGCCCAGCTGGTCAATTGGCACCGGGAAAAAAGACAGCTGGGATGAGAGAACCAGGGGAGTCACCCTCAACCATGGCAACTGAAAACCGGGGTGGAAACTGGAACTAGAAGCCCTTGCTGACCAAGGGGGACTGACCGAAGCACCACTGAGGGAGGATTATCTGAAGAGGCATATAACCCAATTGGTAATGGAAACTTTGGAAAATCTCAACATCCGAAGGGAGCCAGGACAATAACCAAAGGGCGCGGAAGGGGCAGCCATTGCGGAGGATGCCACAGGAGGCACCCCCCTTCTGGAGCCTGCCCATCGAGCAGAGGGCGCAGCAGCAGTGGGAGAAGACCCAGCAAACCCTCCCTCCCAGGCAGCACGCACACCGGTGCCCATTCTCAACCAGCCCCGGGTCCCGCAACTGGAAAGAGAAACTCCCCCCCTTTGGGGTGAAGTTTGATGGGAATCCGCAACAATTAGGATTCTTTGTGGCACATGCGCTCACCTACCTGCAAGAGTATGGGCGTGATTTCCAAACCCAAGGATCCCGAGTCCGAGTTGTGACCCTAGCCCTAGAGGGTGCTGCAGCCAGATGGATGGTGACCCTGCATAACGCCAACACACCAGAACTGAGGAATTTTGACCGTTTCATGATGGCCCTGCAATGTCGGTTCGAGGACCCACTGGCAGATCGCAAAGCACATAACCGCATTAAGGGGTGAAGCAGGGGCGATGGCCAGTAGCAGAGTATACTGAAGAATTCTGGGACCTCGCGTGTCGTGTGCACTGGCCGGAAGATATTTTGGTGAGCTGTTTCAAGGACGGGCTGAGTGATGATCTATACAATACCTGCATGGCCCGATGTTCTGTCCCCGTATCACGCACACACCCAACCAGCCAGCCGAGGGTTAAATAAACTCTTCAAACACACAACGTCAGTGATAAGAAACTTGGCAGCAACTCCGTGGCTGCCTGCCAAGAGCTTTTACTCCGATAACACAGACAAAAATACACACAGTTTGAATTAAATCCACGGCAAATAGATGTTGTGTCCAAAGGTGCAAAGTGCTTCGCCAGAGATTAGCTTTGTCCGTCACAGAGTCGGAATGGCCACCACACTCCCTTTTATAGCCTGTGGGGTGTGGTCCAGTGACTCAGTTAATCTCTGGCACGCCTTCCCCTCTGCTGCGCACGTTTCTCCCTGCTCCTCTGGCGAGGGTCCAGCCAGCACTTATTTTCCTCGTCGCTGTCCACCTGTGGCTGCGGGGACGTGCTTGGCTCTGAGTCTATCATTTGACCTTCGGTGTCCTCCGGAGGCATTGCCAGAAAGGAGGGTCCTGGAGAGGGAGGCCTGGCCGTCTCCTCTCCTTCATGTTTGGAGCCTTCTTCCTCTGATAAGATAGGCTCGGAGGACGGAGCCACAACACCGGAGGGACACTGAATGACCTATATGAATGGTATGTCACCACCGAAGAAGCTGAGATCGATATGGCCAGAAACCAGTATTGAGCAGGGTGAGCATGGAAGAAATCCCCCCCCCCAATGGAAGCAAGAGTCCATCAAACCACAAACCGCATTCTCCCCGAGATCTTCAGCCTGTTTCAAGTGTGGAAAAGAGGGGCACCGAGCTGCAGAGTGTCACTCGCAAACACCCAGCCGGAAGCACCCACCAGGGGAGAACCCAGCAAAACCGGGTCGGTGTGGGAAGGAGACTGCCCTGAGGAGCAGGCAGACCACAGAGATTCCATCCCCTCCCCCCTTTGGGGAGGAAATCCTGGCATCTGAACAGGAGGAATCACACTCATTCAGAAGCGATCCAGATGATGAGCCACTAGTAAGCAAACCAATTAAACCGCTTACCCTCCCCTTAAGACTATTTATCCCAAACCAGGACAGGGAGATAAGTATCTCCACTCTAGTGGATTCAGGGTGCATCTGTTGTTTGATCAGCCCAACCCTAGTAGGGAAGTTAGGGATTAACATAAGAAAGCTGAAAAACCCTATTGCTTTCTGCCAACTAGATGGGTCAATAGCAGGAGGGGAGCCAGTTTCTTTTGCTACCGAGCCTCTACATATAGGCATCGGAAGCCACGAAGAGAGGCTTACATTTATAGTGCACCTGGCATGGAATGGTCATTGGTTCTGGGCCTTGCATGGCTGAAAAAATGGAACCCAAAAATGGAACCCAAATTGGAAACAAGGCATCATAAAATTTCAGTTGAATGTGACTTTTGCTGAGTATCTACATAAAGGAACTGAGGGGGCAGAGAATCGAGAAACAGCCATGCCTGGTCACATCACACCAACTGAGGGCATACTCATAGAATACAAGGATTTAGCTGAGGTTTTTAGTGAAAAAGCTTCAGATGAGCTCCCCCCCACACCGCACCACTGACTATGCAATAGAAATCTTACCCGGCACGAAACTCCCTAAACCCAAGATGTATGGCATGTCACCAAGGGAGTTGGAAGAGCTGAGAACATTCATTGAGAAAAACCTAGCAAGGGGTTTCATCGAGCCAGCCTGACCAAAAATTGCAGCTCCAGTAGTCTTTAGAGAGAAAAAAGATGGCTCAAAACGTCTCTGTGTTGATTTTAGAAACCTCAATACTATCAGTGTGGAGAACATGTATCCTCTCCCCCTTATGAAAGATATGTTAGCACACCTCACTAAAGGGAAAACTTTTTCAAAGCTGGACTTAAGGGAGGCTTGCTACCGTGTCAGAATTAAGGAAGGGGATGAGTGGAAAACGGCATTTAATACTCCCCTCGACTACTACCAATTCAAGGTGCTCTCCTTTGGGTTGCAAGGAGCTCCTGCAGTGTTTATGCAGTTAATAAATGAAGTGCTGCATCAGCATTTATATAAGGAGGTCCTGGTCTACTTGGATGACATTTTAATCTATACCAAGACCAAAGAAGAACATGTAAAACTAGTCAGGGCAGTTTTAAACAAACTCTACTCTGCCAAACTTTATGCCAAACTTTCCAAATGTGAATTCCATCAGGAGAAGATTGACTATTTGGGGTACCGCATTTCACACCAGGGGGTTGAGATGGATCCTCTAAAAGTGCAGGTTGTACTTGATTGGGACCCTCCACACACACGTAAACAGTTACAGAGCTTCCTGGGGTTTGCCAACTTTTACCGCCAGTTTATCCCTGCTTTCGCTCAGATTGCCCTCCCCATCACCAACCTCTTAAAAATGAAGGGGGAGGACAATTCTAAACCAAAGCAGCCATTGAACTGGACTATGGAATGCCAGGCGGCATTTGAAACACTTAAACAACTGTTCTCAGCAGAACCAATTCTAAAACACCCAGACACGGAGAAACCATTTGTCATACAAGCAGATGCCAGCGATGTGGCAATAGGAGCGGTCCTGCTTCAGAAGAATGAGCAAGACCAACTACAACCCTGCACTTAAACATCCAAAAAGTTGAATGAGATGGAGCAAAGGTGGGCCATTTGGGAGAAAGAGGCTTATGCAGTTCATTGGGCATTGTTAACCTGGAGGCACTTCCTAGAAGGTAGTAAGACTCCTTTTGAAGTCTGGACTGATCATAAAAATCTAGAAGCCCTAAAGACCCCAAGGAAACTCTCTCCAAAACAAGTACAATGGGCTCAGTACTTTAAATGGTTTGATTTTACTCTAAAATATCTCCTGGGAGGAAGAAACTTTCTTGCAGACGTGCTATCCAGAAAACCGCAATACCATAGTGCAAAGTCAGACGTAATCAAACCCATAGTCACAAACCCACAAAACAATCAACTAGCTGCTAAAGTAGTCACCAGATCCCAGGCAATACAAGAGACATTGACAGGCAATGACACCACCCAAACTTTTAAACAAGCATTGGTCATTGATGAATGATTTTTGAACAACAAATCCAGCTGTCTGATGAAAGAAGACTTGGCTTGGGGGTGGGGGGAGTTGTATGTTCCTGCCAGCCAAAGACTCCAATGGTAAGCTTAATGGTAAGGTGCCATGACTCCAAATTAGCTGGACATTTTGGGTTTGTGAAAACTTTACACTTGATTAAAAGACAATTTTGGTGGCCATCACTAAAAAAGGACATAGAAAGCTATGTAGCTAGCTGCCCCATTTGTGCAGCAGCAAAAAGACGCCAGGGGAAATTCCCAGGTCTATTGCAGAAGGTATCTGAACCTTCAGCGCCTTGGAGAGAGATTGCTATGGATTTCATTGTGGAATTGCCAAACAGTGAGGGAAATACTGTTATTTGGGTTGTGACAGACCTATTTTCAAAACAGGCACATTTTATACCCTGCCAACTGCTAAAAGTTTAGCCAAATTATTCCTAATACACATTTATCGACTTCATGGTGCTCTACAAAGGATCATTTCCAACAGAGGGGCTCAATTAACCTCCAACTTTTGGAGGGCGTTTTTGGGCTTACTTGATACTGGCCAGGGGTTGAGCACATCTTTTCATCCTTGTACTAATGGTAATTCTGAAATTTTGAACTCAGTGCTAGAACAATATTTAAGATGTTTCATTAATTTTCAACAGGATAACTGGATCGAACTTTTGCCTTTTGCTGAAGTTGCGTTTAATAATGCTGTACATTCAAGCACTGGTTTTACCCCTTTTAGAGTAGCAACAGGCCAGGATTTCAGTCCCATGCCTGAACTCCCTGTCAGGGTGGCAATTAATCCCATTCTGCTTTTGGGTAATTGCACCTTGATTAGAGAATGGATCGTGACCTTTCCTTGAAGTATACTTTAAAAAAATAAAACCGAGATATATTCTAATAAACACATTTTATTATAAAGAAAGTAAAAACATCTTACTAGCTAATTAATTACATCTTGGCAGCGTGCCTGCCGGACCTCTTGGCAGGCGAACAAAGAAAAGTTAGAAGAAAGTGAAAGAATGTGAAAGAAGGAATGTGGACATGCGCGGTGGCATTCTGAGATAAGAGTCAAATCAGTCTACCATAAATCTCAGAATGGAAGCACAGCTGACAAATACAAAAAATGCAGTGATAATCCCCTTCTTTTGTCAGTTGAGTGGACATCAGTACATCATCAGATAAGGCACATCTTCTTACGCAGATACTCATGGTGAGCTGCTGGAAGCGGTTTGTTGAGCATATCAGCAATTCGATCATGTGTAGATACATACTGCAATTTAATAAAACCTTGTTTCACTAATTGTTTTATGTTTTGATAACGGATGTCAATGTGTCTGGACCTAGAACCTGTGAAATGTGATTCAGAAATATAAACCACCAATTCATTGTCTTCCATCACGGTAATCGGTTTGATCGGATGTGTCCAGATATCCGTGACTAAAGCATCAAACCATGTTAGAGAATTACATGCATCTGAAACACAAGCATATTCAGCTTCTGTAGATGAACAAGAAACAAAATTCAGTTTACGCACTTGCCAATAAACAGGACATCCATTTAAGAACATCATATAACCTGAAGTACTTTTACGTGATTTCTTATCACTCGCCCAATCAGAATTTGCATAACAACATAATTCTGCATAATCAGTATGTGTTGGTTCTAACAATAACTTAATATGTTTAGTGTGCTTTAGGTATTTCAATAATTTCTTAACACATGTCCAATAAAACTGTTTTGCCTTACCTACGTGTCGAGATAGGAGATTAACACTATGTGCAATGTCGGGTCTGGCCCAACTACTAATGTACAAGAGAGACCCAATAACTGAACGATAAAGTGTTTGATTCTCGAACTCAGGACTTGCTTCATGTGTTAAGTTGTGAAAATCTGTTTGCATGGGTGTCTTTGTTGTGTTAGCATCCTTCATGTTGCAATGATGCAAAATTTGTTCAATTTTATCTTCTTGTGAAAGACTAAACCCCTTCTGTGTTTTTTCAATCTGAACACCTAAATAAGTGCTAATATGACCTAATGATTTCAATGTAAAGTATCTCTGCAAAGCTTTGGCAAAAATTTCACCCATTTTCTTATTTGGACCAATATAAACAATATCATCAACATAAACAAGAACTATCTCATATGCATTGTTAGATCTTTTTGTGAACACGCACTCATCAGTTTCGGACTTAATAAAGCCCATTGAATTTAGTTTGTCAGTAAGACATAAGTACCACATTAAACCAGATTGTTTCAGACCATAAAGACTTTTGTTTAGAAACCAGGTATCCGCTTCTTGCTGTCGGAACCCTGGAGGACCTTTCACGTAGATCTCTTCATCTAGGTCAGCATGTAGATAAGCCATGTCAACATCAAACTGGAAAATTTCTAAACCAAGGATAGTTGCAGTTGCTAAAGCAATTTTTACACTCTCAGTCCGGACTGTCGGTGAGTAAGTATTTGTGTAGTCCTCAGGATAACGCTGAGCGAAACCCTGAGCTACAAGTCTGGTCTTGTACAGAGATTCACCATTTGGCTTCTTTTTGATTCTGTAAACCCATTGAGTGCCAATGACCCTTTTGTTTGTTGGAGGTTTTGCAGGTGTAAACACCTTAAGTTTCTTTAGACTGTCTATTTCAACCTGCATTGCCTCATACCATTTGTCTTGCTCTGAATCAGGAAGATGCTTGATTTGTGTGAACATATCAGGTGGAAGTGTAACATTGCAAATCAAAGGCAAGGGTGTTTTTATCAGTTGCCATGAATATCGTTGTGGAGGGATTCCTTTTGTGGCCCTCTTGGAACGTCTTGGAACAACAGTCCATTCTTCTGCTTTGTCCTCGTCCTCACATTTGTCGCTAGCGTCAACATCCGCGGCTTGCGAAGACGGAACATCAGGTTGAGAAGAACTAGTGGCTGGAACATTTGCCCGTGAATCTTGATCATCAGGCTGTGCGGCATCAGCAGTATCATCTCTAGGAAAATAAACTCCAGGATCATTGGAATGAATCCTGGACCAGTCAACATCTTCCTCAAAATTAGCAGATTGGGAAATCACAATCACATGTTTGGAGTCTATAAATTTGCTCCATTTTGAGTTATCATCAATACCCATAAATCTCAGTCTCTTTGCTGCTGGACCTCCTTTCCTTCTTTGAGGTAAAGGAATGTTCACCATAGCATATGAACCAAAAATATGGATGTTTTTGAGATTGGGCTTGTACCCATACAACATGAAGAAAGGAGTCTGATTTATTACACTACTCCAAGTACGGTTGACAATGTAATTTGCATATTTGATAGCTTCACCCCAGTATGGGTTGCTAAGGTTGGCGTCTTCTAGGAGACAACACATCATGGTTTGCAGGACCCTTTGTCGTTGTTCTGCGACTCTGTTATGAGCCGGTGTGTAAGGAGCCAACGTCTGATGAAGAATTCCATTCTTACGCATCCAGTCCTGGAAACGCTGAGACATGAATTCAGCACCACGATGACTCTGGATTCTGGCGATGCGAACTTGGTGTTGGGTAGAAACAAGAGCAGCAAAGTCTTTAAAGATCTGAAAGGTCTCAGATTTTTCTTTCTTAGGATATATATATCCATATCTAGAGTAATTATCAACAATTGTTAGAAAATATTTTCTACCACCAAGTGTTGCCGGAAAAGGACCAACTATGTCAGTGTGAACCAAATCAAAAATGCGTGTTGACAGGCGTGTAGCGCGTTTGGGAATGGCTGCTGCTTTGGATTTGGCTTTCTTGCAGACAGCACAATCCAAAAACACCTTACATCCCTTTAGATCCAAACCTTTTGTGAACTCCAGCATCTTCCTAAGAACACAGAAACTGGCATGCCCCAATCTTCTATGCCATTTATGGATACACCTGGAATGCAAAGGTTTACCAGTTAGTGAATTCTCAACATTAACAGTTTTATGAGGAACCTCAGGCTTGCTCTGAGCAACCTGTTTCCTAATTTTCTTTTTGTTGGCTTTAGAAGCCTTTGGAGTAGCAACAGGATCTCTCTCTGGAACATCACTCTCTGGGCCTGTGCTCTCCCTTTTTGGAGCTTGCATATTTGCCTGTGTTTGCGGTTTAGGCTTTGGCTTTAAGTAATAAACACCACCAATTAACATGGTTTCAGCAACAATATCTCCATCTTTAACTATGTAACTTGCTTTTTCAAGGTGGTGAACCTGGAATTTTAACATTCTAGACAAGTGACTTTGACTAAGCAAATTACTAGTTGCTGTTGGTATGTAATAAACATCAGGAATGAATGCATCGAGCTCTTCAACATAAATAGTTCCTTTTCCTTTGACCTGACAAGGATGATTGGAAAAAGAATAAAGTTCGCGTAGTTCAGGTTCAGGCTCGTGCAGCTCTGTGAAAAGTTCCTTTCTGTAAGTAACATGCAACGCTGCACCACTGTCCAAAGTCCACAGGAGTCGTCTGTCGTACTCTGGATGAGGTTGTGGATCGTTGGTTAATGCCAATTGGCGAGTGGAGTTTGTGGATCACGTCTGGGACCACGATGACCTTGTCTTCTGCCTCTGCCTCTGCCTCCTCTGGAATCTGTTCCTCTGGGCTGGTACGAGGCGGGAGCTGGAACTTGTTGGGGACAATCCCGGGTGGCATGTCCCACACAATTACAGATGTAGCATCTTGGCATCCTTGGAACGTAGGCTCTTCCTCGGAAGGGACACCTCGCTGGAGCTCTTGATGTGGGTGGTCCTCTCAAATGTGGAGTAGCTAACATGAGTGCTTCTTCTTCAATTAAAAGTCTGCATATATGATCCACTGTGCGTTGAGCAATAGGCACTAGATTAATCTTTGTAATGGCATCTTTCCATTCACAATTCAATGAGTTAATAATAATGCTGATCATTTGAATATCATCAATAAGATAGCCTCTTTCTCTCAATTCTCTTCTGATTCCTTTCAGTTTGGTCAAATGTCCTCCAATTTGTTCACCAGGTTTCAATCTCGAACCATGGAACTCAGATATGGAACTTCAGTAAACATGAAGATTCAATTGAAACAGGCCTGTAGCAATTTTCCAATTGAGCCCAAATTTGTTGGGCTGTTGCATCAGGTGGAAAGATGACCTGCAGTTCAGTATCCATGGAATCAATAATGATGTGCAAGCTTTAGTCTCTAAGTCTCTTATTGCAGGAGTCCATGGCTGAGCAGGAGGATTAAAAACCATACAGCGAGTACCTTCTCTGCAAAGTAACAATCCAATCTCACTGACCCAGGCCTTATAATTCTGTCCTGACATCTTTAATTTTGACTCACCAGCTAGTGGAGCAACAGAAAAGACCTGTTGAGGAACATACATTTGGTATGCTGGCTGTGTCGGTAAAAATACCTGTGGTATTTGCTGTGCTTGTTGTGGACCAACAAATGGTCCTGGTTGCACAGCTGGAGGCACTTGTGCGTGCACTTGTGGCTGCGGCTGCTGCATTGGAATCTGCTGTGCTCCAGCTGCCATTGTGCTTGAGCTTGGAGCTGTTGCATTTGAGCTGCAATATTAACATGGCCTGCTGGAGACGCAGTCATTTGCCTTTGCTGCATTAAGCATTGTTGTGCTCCATCTAAAAAGACACCAGCACTACCAGGGGGTGCTGAAAATTGAGCCTGTGGAGACACTTGTGGCATTGCAGTCTGAATATCTGAGTGAATTAAGGACATCTCTGATAAAGTCTGCTGCAACAATTATAATTGCTCTCTCAAATTGCAATGCATGTCAGCTTTCTCTAGTAAATTACTTTCACCAGCAGATGGTGCTGCAAATTTAGTTTCGGGCAGCTCAGATAATTTTTCCGCCTTCATGGCATGTGTAATTCAAGGAGACACCAGATCACGAGGCAAATGTGACATGAGTACAGCTCTCTGTTCTGATTTGCCTGACACAATATCCTCTAGGGGTGTGTGTCTTAGGCTTCAAAGAAGAAGCTAAGATGGTGGTTTCAGGAATTTTAAAAGCATGAGACTCTCTCTTATCTTGCTCAACCATAAAGAAAGCCATTTTTGCCTGGAATAGCTCATATTCAAAAAATTTTATATGGTCATGATAGGCTTTTATAGTTTGCTCATCCAGGGAGAGCTCAGACCTTTGAGGAGAATAATAGATTACTTCTCTCTCTGCGTGGGAGGAAAAATGCTTGGCAGTTTGTGAAAACTTTGGCCTTACACCAAGCGTTTCAAATTCAGAAGGTTCTGGGAGGACTGTTTGAGACCATGCATATTCAGAAGGAGATGTCACTGACCTCAGTTGCAGCACATTGCCTTCAAAAGCAGCTTTTCTGTTATCTTCCTCCTGAAGCCTTTGTAAGAGCATTTCGTCCATTTCTTCTACTCCCACGGCTCCCTCTAGCCAGGTGGCTGAGGCGAGCAGCTGGAAATTTGAAAACCTCCTTTCTGCCTCTTCTTCGTAGGAGAGATTTAAATCATTAATAGAGTCTGAGTTTCATTTTGCCCTTTTTCTTCTTTTTCGGCATATTTGCAAAAAAATAATTAGCGTACCTCAGTAGCTAAAAACTAATTGCCTATGCGCTTATCATCAAAAGTAACAAGCAAGGAAAAAGCCATAAATCAACCCAAGCCAACCTCTGCTACCACGTGTCAGGGTGGCAATTAATCCCATTCTGCTTTTGGGTAATTGCACCTTGATTAGAGAATGGATCGTGACCTTTCCTTGAAGTATACTTTAAGAAAATAAAACCGAAATATATTCTAATAAACACATTTTATTATAAAGAAAGTAAAAACATCTTACTAGCTAATTAATTACATCTTGGCAGCGTTCCTGCCGGACCTCATGGCAGGCGAACAAAGAAAAGTTAGAAGAAAGTGAAAGAATGTGAAAGAAGGAATGGGAACATGCGCGGTGGCATTCTGAGATAAGAGTCAAATCAGTCTACCGTAAGTCTCAGAATGGAAGCACAGCTGACAAATACAAAAAATGCAGTGACACTACCCACGAAAGAACCCACCATCCCCTCACTTAAGGAGTGGATGGATAATTTGCAAAACACATGGCCAGTGGTTAGATTAGCCTTACAGGAAGCTAGAGAAGCTTTTAAGATTCAAGCTGACAAGAAAAGGATGGAACCCAAACCTTTTCCTGTTGGAGACAGAGTATACTTATCTACAAAATTCCTGAAATCATTACAACCATCGAAAAAACTAGGGCCAAAGTTCATTGGACCTTTCCCCATCATTAGAATCATCAATCCAGTAGCAGTTGAACTACTCCTTCCAAAGACATTCAGGCAAGTCCATCCAGTATTCCACATTAGTTTACTCAAACGAGAAATAATCTCATCCCTCAGACCACCTGCATCTACACCACCTGTTCCCATCATGATTGAAGGTGAACAACACTTTGAAATCAAGGAAATCCTTGACTCTAGGATCCACAAAAGGAAAGTCCAATACTTAGTTGCTTGGAAACATTTACCATCAGCACACAATGAATGGGTCGCTAAACACCATGTTAGGGCTCCAATCTTACTGGGAAAATTTCACTCCCAATACCCTAACAAACCTTGTTGATATACTATCATGAAATCTTGTGTATATTTGTTTTTTTTTTACAGGTGGACCCTTTTGTTTTCTAAGGAGGGTAGCATGTCAGATCCCTAAAAGTGACACTGCCATTCAAGTGGAGGAAGGGGGAGACTTGGATTCAAATTACTAGCATGGTCTGTGTCATCAGATATTTTACAACCTATATCCTGGTGCCAAGGAGGCCTGAGATTCCCTTTACCTGCAGGAATTTATATGATAGCCATGTGGGTTGTCTCACTTTAAAGGGTAGTAGTGGGAATGCATGTTTGTTCGGGTTCTCAAAGGAAATAGTAAAGAAAACATCTTCACACTTGTGTATTGGCTAAAATCTGCATTCTGACTTAAAGGGAAGGGTCTCTACCACTTTAATCCTACTGCTTTGCCTAAGGGCATTCAGATTGTGCTTTAGCTGGATGGCTTTCACTTCTGCTTAATAAAAGAATCCTTTTGAACAACCACATTTCAAGAGTTCGTACTTTCTTAAGTTGGAAGGAGAGGCGATCCTTACACCCATTTCCTCTCTCCATTTTAGGTAAGGTTCCCCTGCACATGCATGCTAGTCGTTTCCAGCTCTAGGGCCAGTGCTCATCTCTGTATCTATCTCCGTGGTCATGTGGCTAGCATGACTAAATGCTGAAGGCACACGAAGCACTGTTACCTTCCCATCAAAGTGGTCCCTATTTTTCTACTTGCATTTTTTACATGCTTTCGAACTGCTAGGTTGGCAGAAGCTGGGACAAGTAACAGGAGTTCACTCCATTTTGCGGCGCTAGGGATTCGAACCACTAAACTGCCGACCTTCTGATCGACAAGCTCAGCGTCTTAGCCACTGAGCCACCAGGTCTCCATCTTACTTAGTTATATTTAGGGTTTGGTTTCCTAGTAGTTCTTTTTTGTCTTTGTTCTTTTATTGGTCCCTTTTCTTCTTGGTCTATATTTTCTTTCTCTTTATCTTCTTCGCTTTGTGTCACTGTCTCTTCTGGTGCTATTTCTCTATGTTTTTAAAATTCTTTGTCTGCTTGTGCACCTTGTGTTTTTCCTTCGAAAATGCTTGCATGTCTCTCATAGAAATCTGCTGCCTTAAAGATAGAATCCAATCTATATTTTCTAGAGTTCCAATTAATTAGGATCCCCTCCGGAACCAGCCATCTAAAATTTATTCCTTTTTCATTTAGTTTTGTAGTCAAGCATTGAAAAGGATCTGTTTCAAGACCATAATCACCTTTTTTTCTGTATTGTAGTGGTTCTTCCCTCACTCTTTTTAATATTTCATCCCTTATTGTTCTCTTCACAAATCTAACATGAACCTCCCTAGGCACTTCTTCTTGCGTAGCTTGAGTTGACTATGTAAATTTGATTGATCTCTTCTATCTCATCTTTCTCAGTTTCCAGTGCTTCAGCCAGGCAGGTTTGTAACCAGTTCTGTTAGATCGTCCTCCTTGTCTTTGAAATCTTAATATATATGTGTTTTTCTCAATTTCTAATGTTGCCACTGCATCTTTTAAATTTTTATTTGCCTCTGCCAATCTTTGGTTTTCTTCTTTTATTTCTTCCATCTTTCTTCCATTTCTTCTGATTTTCCTTCCATTTTCTGAATTCTTTGTTCATTCTTTGTAATATTTTGTTGAAAATTTTGTAGCTGGGAGTTTATATTAAAGACCTGTTCATTTATTTTGTCCATTTTTTCTTCCATTTTATATTGGTTACTTTTTATCACATCATGATTCTTTCTTGTATCTTCTTTATGTGAGACAATTGCTTCTTGGATCATCTGTAACATTTTTTGCATTTATTTTTGAAAATTGTTAGATTTTTCTTTTTGAAGCATTGAATCTATAGATCTCTGGTGTATATGGCTAGGAGCCCCAGAAGGGGATGCTGAAGAAGAAGGCTTTTTACCAATTTTGGTAAGATTTGGAGCACTCATTTTTATTCCCACCCTCCAGTTGCTCTATTGTCAAGCTAGTATATTCCCAAAAGAAAAAAAGAAAAAAATATTAATATTATCTAATATAGCAAAGTTTATTCAATATATCAATAGACAATTTAGATTTAACATTAAATTTTACAATTTTTATGATCTTTCATTTATCTATAACCTTTATAATCTAGTAGGTTCCAATAGTTAGGTCCACCAGAAAGAGGTAAAGTTTATAATTCTAGTCTATCAGTCAAAATTGCAGTTCAACCAATGTTTGTAATCCAAAATCCAAATCCAAAATAGCCGGCTGGTCTTGTCCAGTCAGTGAATCTAAATCAATCGATATTTGTAATCCACAATAACCAGCAGGGTTTAATTGTAAGTCCCACCAGATAATAAGCAGCAAAGCCTCTTATTTTCTCTATTGCCAGATGTTCCTTGCCAATTAGATAATTTCCCGACTTCAAGGACATCAGCAGTTCTAACCAAATATTTATGACTGGTCTCCAAGCCAGGTCTTTCATTTAAATTTAACACATTTCAAAAGCTTTTTCTCCTTTTTGCCACTGGGTATAACTTTCCCCTCAGTTAGTTCTTTGGGGATTTAAAACACAAATAAAGTTCTTTAATGTTCTTTAATTAGTTATTCTCATCCATCTGTGCTCTCAAAAGCCATTTAGCAGTCATCAATGTTTGCCATATAATGTTTTTTAATGTTAATTCTGGTTTTATATTTACCTTCTTTATTCCAAGTCCCCGATACTCTGTTTTCCCCAAAATAAGACATCCCCTGATAATAAGCCCAATCGGGCTTTTGAGCACGTGGCAATAAGGCCAAGCACTTATTTCAGGGTTCAAAAAAATATAAAACAGGGTCTTATTTTTGGGGAAACATGGTAGTTTTGCTGCTGCTTTTTTCCCTCTGGTGAAAGGGGGTGTAATTTCCCCTTTCTCCAGTCATGTTTAGGGGATTTTTTCTTTTCTTGTAGGGATCTGTCTGTTCCAGGAAATACAGTTCAAAGAGGTAGAGAAAAAACAGTCTCGCCCAGCTTCAAAGCGTGATGTTAATGTTCTGTTAATTAGCACTTCAGCAGAACAGACAGCTTTCTTCTCTGGTTGTTGATGGCTTCAGGTTGCTCACACAGCCGTGGCTCACCTTTCTCCTGTCACTTTGGAAGGCTTCCCCCAGATCAAACGAGCTGACTGCCATCTACTTGTGATCAACAGAGTTTCCACCTTTATCGTCACCTCTAAGGGGCAATTTTTCAGCCCCCTGGGGGCCCCTGGCAGAAAGAAACCAATCACGGAAAGCAGAGCCCCACTTTCCCTCAACCATATTGCCATGACGCCAAACTGGAAGGCTCAACAGTGATGCATATCTATTCACTCTTTTTTTTTTGCTTGGGCCAGGTGATGACTGCACTAGATGGAAAACAGAGACATATCTCCTATAAAAACTTCCAAGCTCACATTTCTGCTGTGGGTAATTGAAACTTGATATTTTGATAATAGTTCTGAAAAATTGTTTGAGTTTATATTATTCAAGTCTGTACTAAAGATGGAAAACTCTATAATTTTTCAATAATAAGAATATGCAACAAGTTCATATGTAAATCTTTCTAATGTGAAATATCCTATTTTAAGTCCAAATGCACTGTTCTGAATTAAAGGCAGATGTTTTGAGCATTTTGGAAATGTTTCCAGTTCCCAGCTTGAAACCATTCTGTTTCTCAAACTCAAACCAAACATTTTTTCTTGTTTCAAAAACACTCCCATAACAAGTATGTTTTAAGTACTTAAAACAGCTTGTTAATCAGGAAATTGTTTGGATATTATTTTTTTACTGGATTTACAAAAAGGGCTATGTTAAGATTTTGAATGGTTTTATTAGAATTGACAAGCAAAAGGATAAATTTTACTTTAGGATAAATTATACTGTAGGATAAATTATACCTGCAAAAGAAACTTGTTGAGGTTCTGAAAATTTTTTGCCTTGAAACATATGATCAACAAACCTGAAACTAGGGTTGCCAGATGTCCACTATTTGAGTGGACAGTCCACTTTTTTCACATTATGTTCACTATTTTTTTTTCACAAAATAGTGGACATTTTTTTTATTCAAAAGCTTTATGATGAAATGGTACGTAATCTAAAACTGTATGGTCTAAGAGAATAAGGATAAGAGAATCGTGTTTTGTCTTTTTTTTCATAAGTTAAAATCAGACAAAGATCGAATATCCATTGAACTCGATTCTCCGAAAAAATTAATGATGAGATTAAAATAAAAATATATTATAAAATTATGTACAGTTCACATTTTTAAAATGTATTGTAGCTTGTGTCGACTGACCTAAAATGGTGTCGAGTTATGAGAGTGACAGTGGCGAGATTTTGAATTCTTTAAAACGAAAGAGAGGAGTGTGCAAATACACCAAAGACTGGGAAGCTACTTTTGCATGGATTACCAACAACGAAACCGACAGAACAAATATGACAGCCTACTGTAAATTGTGTCAGAAATTGTTTACAATTGAAAATAATGGTATAAAAGCTGTCACACAGCATGCAAGCACAAAAAATAATTTAGATAAGGAGAAAATAGCTTCCAGCAACAAGTGAATTAATTCGTTTTTCATTGTTAAAGACTCCTCTTTCAGTGAGAAAGTGACTGTAGCTGAAATGGCTGAAACTTACCATGGGATCAAACACCATATTTCTTTCCTGGCTCAAGATTGCGGTATTAAGTTAATGAAGCAAATTTTTGATGATTCAGAAATTGTAAAAAAGATGTCTTGTGGAAGAACCAAATCATCAGCTATTGTCACTGAGGTTTTGTATCCTTTTTCTATTGAGTTGGTTCTCAATGATCTTAAAACTGTAATTCCATTTTCTCTCTCCACTGACACATCAAACAAGGGAAATCGCAAAATGTATCCCGTTGTTGCCCAATATTTTACTTGTGAAGAAGGACTGTGTGAGAAATAAAGAAATTAGGGTTATTCCTGTAAAACAATATAGCCTAAGTTACTCCATTTTAAAATCATGTTAAGGCCTTATTTTACTCTGTATAACCTGAGTATATAATTTAGCTGACAGTTTAAGGAGTGTGAGAACAGGATGTGTGGTTCCTGTGTTTTTAGAGGAAGTTGTGTTCTTGAGATGTCCAGGTCGGCTTGACCTCGTTAAGAAAGGGAAGTGCGTATATGCTGATATTACTTGTTATGCTGATATACACGTGTAAGCAATATTTTTAAGTAGGGTATTTTTATGTACTGGAATTATGGGGACTTTCCATAATGGGAATATCATGTGTTCATGTATTATATAAAGTCTGAAATTGTACTCAAGGGACATGCTTGTATCCTGTAAGATGTAACCTGAAAATTGTATAAAAGACGGCGAGAAAGGATGGTAATTGCTCCCTCACTTTGGGGGGGACCTTTGCAAAGAAATAATTAAATAAACTATATTCTTGTCTTATCTCACAACTCTCTGTCAATTATTTTCTGGGTACAGGCATTTCCTGTGTATCACAATTGGCGCCCGAACAGGGACTTGAGAACCTTTCGTCTGGTAAGCAAATAAATCTAAAAAAGCGCGCTAAACACTGTTTTGGTGTTAAGGTTTGTTTTCTTGCCGGACGGGAGCAGCTTCTCTAATCAACCCTGGGACGGAGACTTGGAGATCAGGACAGGAGACAGGAGGAACGTTCCGGGGGACTGCACTGGGAGTGAGTATACTTTTTCTCTCTGGGGTTTTATTAGGTGTGCTTAGTGTGTGTATGAGTGTGACAGTATGGGGCTTTCTTGGAGTAAACGTAGTGAAAATACTAACAATGAAATACCCTCTATTCCTCCAATATCACCTTTAGGGGAGTTGTTAACTCAGTGGACAGAGGATTGGTTGAAGGTTTATACTAAACAGTTGGATAAGGTGGCTATGATTAATTACTGTACAAGAGTGTGGCCGAAGTTTATCTTGATAAAGCCTAATTACAGGTGGAGTAAGTTTGGGGAGTCTGACCCGTATTGGATCAATGCCTTGAAGAAGGTATTGGAAGGCAAGAAACTAATTTCTCAGTTGCCATATGTTGAACCGTGGTTTCATGTTCAGTGGTTTGATCCCTTTCCACCCAGGGATTCTAGAGTGTTGTATGGGGAAGAGGAGGAAGAGACAAGGTGGGATCCTTTGGCTTATGCTACATGCCCACCTTTACCTCCTCCATATAACCCGAATGCTGCTGGGGCAGTAGTTGGCTTAGCTGGGGCAGCTGCTGCTAGGAGCAGTGGGGGAGTACCTTCAACAGTTCGGCAATACCAACAGATAAAGAGGGAGTCGGAAGAAGTGCCAACACCGGTAAGACCTCCTTCCCCTCGTAAGACACGTCTACAAACTAAGAAAATGTTGCCCTTGAGGGAGATGCCAAATGGTTTAACTGGTGCAGGCCTCCCAGTGACAACGTTTGTAAATGTGCCTTTAACGTCTTCAGATTTGAGAAATTACAAGAGTAATATGCCGTCTCTACAAGCGGATCCAATTAAGTTGTCAGAATCATTGGATCTGTTCTTGGGGCCCAATTTGTATACGTATGCTGAGTTACAGCATATATTGGGTTACCTGTTCTCCCCTGAGGAGAGGTCACAAATACGGAAGGCGGCTATGGCCTATTGGGATAAGACCCAGGTCGGGGCCGCTCAACCCGTGGCTGCAGAGACAAAGTTTCCATTAGCAGACCCTGGTTGGAATAATAACAATGCAGCTGACCGGGGGCAAATGGAGGACCTGAAGAGGATTATACTTCAGGGAGTTAAGACAGCTGTACCTCAAGGAAAGAATTTGACTAAAGCTTTTGAGGTGGAACAGCTGCGAGATGAAACACCCTCAGTGTTTCTAGAACGTATTAAGGACAATTTAAATAAGTATTCTGGTCTTTCTCCTGAAACGCCAGCTTATGAGTCCTTAATGAAAATGCAGTTTGTGACAAAGGCATGGCCAGACATCAAGAAGAAAATACAGAAAATTGATGACTGGGCTGGGTCTGATATTACCGCCCTGTTGAAGGAGGCTCAAAAAGTGTATGTGAATAGAGATGAAACAAAGACTAGGCAAAAGAGTCAGATGATGGTGTCAGTAATGAAGGCTGCAAATAAGCCAGCAGATAGAAAGGAAGTGGTGGGGAGAGGAAGAAATTTTGGAAAGAATCCGTCCACTGTATTGAAACAGCGTCCAGGAATAGGAAGAGGATTTCCACAGTTGAGGAGGCCTGGAATTAGTGGCCAGGAAAGTAGGAAATGTTTTGCGTGTGGCAAGGAGGGGCATTTTGCTAGAAATTGTCCAGAGAAGAGGAGGTCCCAGAGGATGGAACCGCGCCTCTATACCCTTATGGGAGAAGAGGATGATTAGTGGGGTCAGGGGCTTTTGATAGAGGGATCCCACCAAGAGCCCTTGATAAAATTGTTAGTGGGACCAGAAGAAGAGGAATATGTGTTTTTGATAGACACGGGAGCAACTAGAACTTCTATTTGTAAAATACCTAATGGAGTGCATCAAACAGGTGCAACCATTAAAATAAGGGGTGTTCAAGGAATACCTTTTGAAGTGCCATTGTTGAATAATATGACTTTGGGTTGTGGAAAGCAAAGGATCTATTTAGATGTTATATTTGTACCAGAAGCTGGCATTAATCTGCTTGGAAGAGATGCATTATCGCTTCTTGGTTGTGAGTTAAAATTCTCTTGTAATGAGTCTATAGTTAATGTGTTGACGGAAGAACAGGAGAGGAATATTGACCCTATTGTGTGGGAACAGGAAGGTAATAGGGGAGTTTTAGATATTCCCCCATTGAAAGTGACTTTGAAGGAAGGGACAGTTCCTGTGAAGGTGAAGCAGTATAATATTCCTATAGATTTGAGGAGAGAGTTAAAGCCAGTGATTGAGAAGTTGTTAGCAGATGGATTGATTGAACCTACTATGTCCCAGTATAATTCACCTATATTACCTGTTAGGAAGCCTGATGGATCTATTAGAATAGTTTTGGATTTACGCCAAATAAATTTATTGGTTGCCAATAGACATTCGATTGTAGGAAATCCCTATACGTTGTTGGGGAGGATACCACATAGCCATAAATATTTTAGTGTGATAGATTTAAAGGATGCGTTTTGGACATGTCCTTTGGATGAGGAATCAAGAGATATTTTTGCTTTTGAATGGGCGGATCCAGATACTCATAGGAACCAGCAATATAGATGGTGTGTTTTGCCACAGGGATTTTCTGAAAGTCCGAATTTGTTTGGACAGATGTTGGAACAAGTGTTGGAAGGATTTTGTATTCCTTCTGGATTACAGGTGTTACAATATGTAGATGATTTGTTGTTATCTGGAGAGAAAAAGGTTGAGGTAGAGAAGGGAACAAATGCATTATTGAATTTTTTGGGGAGAAGTGGCTTGCGGGTGTCAAAAAGGAAACTTCAGTATGTGGAGTTAGAAGTTAAATACTTAGGTCACTTGATAAGTCAGGGAAGTAAACGGATAAATCCTGAGAGAGTAGAAGGAATAATAACTCAGCCTTTGCCGAAAACTAAGAAGGAAGTTAGGAAATTGCTTGGTTTAGTGGGCTATTGTAGATTGTGGATAGATGATTATACGGATAAGGTGCGGTTTTTGTATGATAAGTTAATAGAGGAGGAACCTTGGACAGTTATATGGAAAGATGATGATGAGTCTAAATTGAAGGAATTGAAAAGATCCTTAATGCAGGCTCCGGTTTTGAGTTTACCAGATTTGAAGAAACCGTTTCATCTGTTTGTGGCAGTAGAAGATGGAATTGCAAAAGGGGTGCTTGCTCAAACCTGGGCGGGAAAGAAGAAACCTATAGCTTTTTTGTCAAAGTTGATGGATCCTGTAGTACGAGGATGGCCGTTGTGTGTGCAGGCGGTGGCAGCAACTGCCTTATTGGTAGAGGAGAGTAGAAAATTGACATTTGGGGGTGCATTAGTTGTGAGTAGTCCACATCAGGTTAGAACTATCTTGATGCAGAAGGCGCATAGGTGGTTAACAAATGCAAGACTTTTGAAGTATGAAGTTATTTTATTGTCTCAAGAGAATTTAGTTCTTTCTACAGATAGAAATTTGAATCCGGCAGAATTCTTGTCAGGAGAGAGACAGGAGTGGGATTCTATAGAGCATAATTGTGTGGAAGTAATTGATTTGCAGACCAAGGTTAGGGAAGATTTAGAGGATAGTCCATTAGAGGGCGGTATTAACTTATTTATTGATGGTTCTTCTCGAGTTAAGGGCGGAAGGAGAATAAATGGGTATGCTGTTGTAAATGGGGACACTTCAGAGATTCTAGAAGCGGGGAAGTTACCGTCTGAATGGTCGGCGCAAACGTGTGAGGTTTTTGCTTTATTGCAAGCTCTGCATTTGTTGGCTAATGAAGTGGGAAATATATATACAGATTCAAAATACGCTTATGGTATTTTGAATACTTTTGGAAAAATCTGGATGGAGAGGGGATTGATTTCCACTAAAGGAAAGGAGCTTAAACAAGTTGATCTTATAATTGCTGTTTTAAAGGCAGCTGAAGGTCCTACTAAGCTTGCTGTTATACATGTTGAAGCTCATAAGAAAGGAACTTCAAAATTGATAGTGGGAAATAGGATGGCAGATGAAGCAGCTAAGGAAGCAGCTTTAGGGGAGGAAGTTATTATGATTTTAATTCCAGCTTTGACTGATGACGTGACTCCTGTATTTACTACTGAAGAAGAACAACAGATGATAAATGAGGGTGTGCGTCAGGTGAATGGAAAATGGATAACTAAGGATGGGGTGCAAGTTTTGAATAAAGCAATGATGAGGAATGTGCTTGAACGTGTGCATGAGGGAACTCATTGGGGAACACAAGCTCTTATAGATTTTGTTAAACGTACATATGTGTGTAGGGGGATGTATACTATAGCTATGCAAATATTACGAAAGTGTATACATTGTGTAAGAGTAAATAAAAAGATTATGAGGAAACAACTTATGGGAGGTAGAGAGTTGGCTGTCTGGCCTTTTCAAAGAATCCAAGTGGATTATACTGAAATGCCAGCGGTTGGAACTCTTAAATACTTGTTGGTTATAGTGGATCATTTGACAGGATGGGTTGAAGCTTTTCCTTGTGCTAGGGCAAATGCTCAGATGACTGTTAAAATTATATTGGAACAATTGATACCACGTTATGGGTTAATTGAATCAATAGATAGTGATAGAGGAACACATTTTACGGCCCAGGTGGTAAAGCAAGTAATGAATCAATTGGGAATTGATTGGCAGCTTCATTTGAGTCATTTAGCTAGTTCCTCTGGAAGAGTGGAAAGAGCTAATCAGACTATAAAATCTGCATTAAAAAAATTAATGTTAGAATTGAAACTACCTTGGACGAAATGTTTGCCTTTAGCTCTATTGAGAATAAGAACAAGTCCGAGAAAGGATATAGGAATATCTCCATATGAGATGATGTTTGGATTGCCGTATACAGGAAAAGTTGGAATGCCCAGAATAGAATTGAAGGATGTTTTTCTAAGAAAATATATACAAGGACTGTCCCAGTGTTTTTCTTTTTTAAGGTCTAAAGGATTATTGGCGCAAACTCCACCGCTTGATTTTCAAATCCATGAATATAAGAGTGGAGACTGGGTCCTGATTAAAGCACTTAAGGAGAAAAAGTTGCAATCGGTGTGGGAAGGACCGTTCCAAGTTTTGCTGACTACTGAATCGGCTGTGAGGACAAAGGAACGAGGTTGGGTGCATTATTCAAGAGTGAAAGGACCGGTGTCTTCGCCATATGGATGGACGGTGGATGCAAAATCTACGGATCCGTTGAAACTGACCTTTCGTAGACAACCCTTAGATGATTGAGGACCAACGGATGGAAGAAAAGTTTTATGAAGAATTTTGTATTTGGTTAGGAGTGATATTGATTTTTGTTATATTTTTGATTGTATTAAGAAAAGATATAATTGATTGGTGTAAATCTATGCTTTGGTATCCAGTGGATGAAAGTTCACCTCGACAGTTTGATACCTTGGTGGTAAGATAATAATATTTTATCTTTTTGAAAGCTATATTGGAGAGGGGAATTAGTCCACTAGGAAGATGGGGTATATGGTGTTTCTGTTTATTTTATTGAAGGTGCAGATAGGGATGGAAAAAGAGATGTTGGCTGTGTTACAAGATTATCCAATAACATGGCAGCAGTTATGTTTCCATACTGAACTTGAGCACCGATATTCTTTAATAGAGACACTGACCTTGATAGAGGGTGCTGAAGAAGCTGATATATGTATAAGATCATCTTTTGTTGATGGGATACCCTTGGGCAGATATGCTAATTGTAATAATACATATGACATTACCACTAAATACACTGATTTGTCAGAAAGAATGGAGTTTTTATATAATCAATGTACTGATCTTTATGGTAATCATACTCCTTCATATAAGAAGTTCCGTATTTTGGAGGAGGGATTACATTTTCCATATTTTGAAATAAAGGCCCCTTCGAAGTTAATGTTTTTATGTGGAAATTTGGCTTTGCCTAAATTGCCTTATTTTTGGAAGGGAAGATGTGCTGTTGGTTATCTTAAAGCACCTTTATGACATGCCAGAAGTATTGCTGAACGGAGGACGAGAGAAGGCAATATATTTCTGGATTTAATGAAGGTAGCTTTAAACAGTACTTCCTTTTGTGTCAGAGGTGAGACAACTGTCTCTGATATAATGGCTACATGCTTTGTGGGGGTACCAGTACCGGGAAAGTTTTTGTTTGAGGAAGCAAATATTGTAATAGAGCCAAATAATCTTAATTTGTCACATATTATAACATTATTTGGGAGTCCACAAAAGCCAACTAAGTGGACAAATCAGAAGAAACTGGTGATTGAAGTTAAGACAATATTGCCAGCATATGATTGTGTAATATATAAACATCCTGAGAAGCGACCGGAGAAGGTAATATATGTTCCTGTGCCTAATAAAAAGGTTTTTCACTGCTCAGAAACGGAGGAAGTGGAAGCTATAAATCAGGTTCTATATTTGCCTAAAGGTTGGTTTCTCTTTTGTGGGTTATATGCTTATGCATATATTCCAGCACATGCAGTAGGTGGTCCTTGTACTATTGGCCGTTTAACTACTGTTATGGCTGTTGCACATTTTAAAGATATAAATTATAAAACAGAGTTTTATTATGAGATGATGAATGCAAGTCTGTATCATACTGACCGTGTTCAGAAAAAAGTAATGACTAAAGTAACTACGCATGGAGGTGTTGAAAGTGTAGAGGGACATGGAAATGGAGAAATTCCTAGGCCTGAAGGGGAACCTCATTTGATTATATATGCTCCTAAGAATCCTACTAAATGGCATATTACTCCGATAGAAACATATGACCATGTTGGAGAAGGAACATATAAGGGGATTTATAGAGGTAAAAGAGATGCTACACAATTGGAATTTGATGCTAATTGTAATGATGAAGTGGTAGTACTGAATAAGGTTCAGGCTGGACTTTTGGGAATGTTTCCATGGATGTCTACACAATATAGTCAGAATCAACTTGGACACCTAGCTTGTGCTTTAGCTAAGAGTATAAATGAAACATCTTCTGCTATTGCTGCATTAGCTGATGAGATGGGAGAAATAAGACAATCCTTATTACAAAATAGAGTGGCTATAGATTATATGCTATTAAGAATGGGTCATGGGTGCGAGGAGTTCCACGGCCTTTGTTGTTTCAATGTATCCGATAGGTCTCAATTTATAGAATCTAAGATAAAAACATTACACAATATTACTACACATTTAACATATGTAACTGAGAATACAGCTTTCAAAGAAGTTTGGGGTATATTAACTTCATGGTTACCTAGCTTTACATGGTTAAGGGAATTGTTTGTAGGCATATTATTGATTGTAGTTATATGTCTTATTTCCTGTCTTTGTATTAAATGTATACCTCTTTGCTGTAATGTTTGGAAGTGTTGCTGCCAAATAAAGAAGCAAAAGAAATTAGTTGAAGACTCGCATGGTGGCTTGGGAAGAAGAGAGGTTTCTATAATGTTGCAAGATATACATAGTTTCCAGGAATAAAACTGATAAAGAGAAGAAGGAGGGATTGTGAGAAATAAAGAAATTAGGGTTATTCCTGTAAAACAATATAGCCTAAGTTACTCCATTTTAAAATCATGTTAAGGCCTTATTTTACTCTGTATAACCTGAGTATATAATTTAGCTGACAGTTTAAGGAGTGTGAGAACAGGATGTGTGGTTCCTGTGTTTTTAGAGGAAGTTGTGTTCTTGAGATGTCCAGGTCGGCTTGACCTCGTTAAGAAAGGGAAGTGCGTATATGCTGATATTACTTGTTATGCTGATATACACGTGTAAGCAATATTTTTAAGTAGGGTATTTTTATGTACTGGAATTATGGGGACTTTCCATAATGGGAATATCATGTGTTCATGTATTATATAAAGTCTGAAATTGTACTCAAGGGACATGCTTGTATCCTGTAAGATGTAACCTGAAAATTGTATAAAAGACGGCGAGAAAGGATGGTAATTGCTCCCTCACTTTGGGGGGGACCTTTGCAAAGAAATAATTAAATAAACTATATTCTTGTCTTATCTCACAACTCTCTGTCAATTATTTTCTGGGTACAGGCATTTCCTGTGTATCACAGACTGTGTGTGAAAATTTTAGACTTTTATGAGGATTCTTTCGAAGATTCTACATCAATAAAAAATCAGCTGTGTCGAGTTCTTAGTGATAACGAATTGGAAATAAATAATGTTCCAGCTTACTCAGCAGATAATGCATTGGTCAATTATGGAGTGAACAAATCTGTTTACCAAAAATTATTGCTGGAAAATGACAATATTGTAGCTGCTCATTGCAATAATCACATTTTACACAACAGCGCAAAAAATGCATTAAAGCAGTTATCTTTTGATATCGAAAATGTAGTGCTGAAGGTTTTTGCTGAATTTTTGAATTCTGTGAAGAAACGAGAAGAGTTGAAATCATTTTTTGAGTTTTCCGAGTCAGAATTCCATGAAGTTTTGCGCCATGTTCCAACATGTTGGTTAAGTTTGTTAAAGTGGTCGAAAGACTTCTTTTAAACTGGATACCTCTAAAATCGTATTTTATTTCTCTTGGATCTGATGAGTACCATAAGGTTATCTGGAACTTTATTTTGGATCAGGAAAATGAACTCACAAAGGACGATGAACCAACAATTTCAGAATCGTATTTATATTTCACGCACTTCTTCATGTCAATAATGCAAGACACCCTACTGAAGCTGGAAAGCAAGAAAATTCTTGCATGTGATCTTCACATTATCATGTGTAAGCTGCGTGATTCTTTGCAAAAAAAAAATACGATGAGCAGTTTTTTTGAATGAAAGTTTTATTTGCCTTACGTAAAAAACATTTGCCTGAGAATGCCGTGCAAAAGTTCAAGAAAGAAGCCATCAACGTGTATCAAAGAGCCATTGCGTACCTAGAAAAGTGGTATAATTTCACCGATTCAGTATATGAGACGCTAAATTGTTTCAATCTAATTGATTGCAATAATCCTCCAACTTTAGAAGAAATGACGAACATCTGGTTATTATCACCATGGCGAGAAGAACTTCCACCCAATACTCTCTTCGATGAAATTTCTGCCTTAGAAGAAGTTTATGTTCATCTGCAGGGTGATTCATCCCTTGATAAGTGGACATACTTTTTCAAGAAAGAGCCAGCTCCGAGTTTACTGAAACTGTTCCGGTATTATGCATCAATTCCGGTATCAAATGCAAACGTTGAACGAATTTTCATGGGAAATTTGTGGACTGACGAACATAACCGACTGCTTGTATCAGTTCGAAGTGGACTTTGTATATTTTTTAATATTTCTCAACGTTATACTGAAATTAAAGAATTATTCCTTAAACACAAAGAATTGATCAAAGCTGCACAGTCAAATAAAAATACACACAACAGCAAAGTAAAATGTAATTTAATATTTTACATATTATTATAATATATTTGATGTTTTGAATTGTAAGTAAAGTTTTGAAGTAATTATTTTAATATGTGTTAAAATGTTTGTAAGAAAATATATAATTTAATTGTAATTTTTTTTTAAAAAAATTTACTACTTAACCACCACCACCACCACTCCCCGCTTGTCCGCTATTTTTTGGAAGCAGACCTGGCAACCCTACCCGAAACTTTAAACAAGTGGTTAAAGAATATTTTTAAAAACTCAGAGAAGGAAAGTAAGGTTGGCCTATTTGATTAGGGCTAAAGATGAAAACAGTTATATCTGGTTGCCTTTACTGGACTTTTGCTAACAGTGATCAAGAAAACTTTTGGATTCTTTTTTCTTCTTTTTTACTTAATTGATCGGCTATACAGAGAAGAGAAATTATGTTGTATTTAGAGATGGCAATAAGTTGTTTTTACTTGCTAGAATGAGGTGGGAAGTTACTTTTTCTTTCCCTTTTTTTCTTTTTTACACTCATCATTTTTATATCTTTTGCAGTTTGTAATTGCTATAATTTCTTTCATTTATAATTGTTAATAACATTATTTAGATAAAAGTAATATTGGAAATAGTATATTAAATGTTATTTTTAAAATTATTATGGAGTAGTCATGTCTTTAAACAGGATTCACTTGGAGATAAAGCAAAAACATGCATCATAGCAAATGTTCATCCAGGTTTTTTTCTGAAACCTTGTCTACCCTTAACATTGGTCAGAGAGCAAAATTGATAAAATATAAGGTATCATATTGAGATGTTGCCAAATCAAATGGCTATATAATATTAGGCAACTTTTATCTATTTTCAATACTAGGCAACTTGTATTCATTAGGAAGTTATTGCCTGGATTTTATACTTTTTAAACTTTTTCATTGTCAAATGCAGGATATAGGAACATTACTTTTAAATGTTATAATACTGTTTGTCTATAGCATAACATCAGTGGTTGGATTCAAATAAGTTAACAACTTATTTGAGAGTTCAAGACCGAGTGGCTGTGGCTTCCGGCATCCCGATATAGCCAGCTGGTGCCATCGCTGGTTATTGGGGGCGAATCACTGGCCCCCACGGAGAGGGCTCGCAACTTGGGCGTACTCCTGGATGCACGGCTGTCTTTAGAAGAGCATATGACGGCCGTGGCCAGGGGGGCTTTTTATCAGGTTCACCTGATATGCCAGTTGCGTCTCTTTCTGGATCGGGACTCCCTACACACGGTCACTCAGGCACTCGTCACCTCCCGCCTGGACTACTGCAATGCTCTCTTCATGGGGCTCCCCCTGGGGTGCACCTGGAGGCTCCAGCTGGTCCAGAATACGGCCGCGTGAGGGATTATGGGAACGACCGGGCGCTCCCATGTGACACCTCTCCTGCGCGAGCTGCACTGGCTCCCGGTGGTCTTCCGGGTGCGCTTCAAGGTGTTGGTGACCACCTTTAAAGCGCTCCATGGCTTAGGGCCGGGGTATCTACGAGACCGCCTTCTGCCACCAATAGCCTCCCACTGGCCAGTACTCTCGCACAGAGAGGGCCTCCTCAGGGTGCCGTCCACCAGACAATGTCGGCTGGCAACCCCCAGGGGGAGAGCCTTCTTTGTGGCAGCGCCCGCCCTCTGGAACAACCTCCCCCCAGAGATACGCACAATACCAGACCTCCGGACTTTTCGTTGGGCCCTGAAAACTTATTTATTTCACCTAGGCGGGCTGGCTTGATCCCACTGTTTTCGGTTAAATTGAATTGATTTTAATTGGGTTGTTTTAAATTGTGGCCAAAAATATTTAATTATTTTTAAACTGTTTTTAAATTTTGTATGTTCTGTTTTATTCTGGCTGTTCACCGCTCTGAGTCCTGCTGGAGAAGGGCGGTATACAAATTAAATAAATAAATAAATAAATAAATAAATAAATAAATAAATAAATAAACTGGTACTCTGCCCTAATGACCGGCTGAGTAGGTGTGGCTGGGTAGGCATGTGACTGGGTGGGCATGGCCAACTCGACATCACTCATGTTGAGGGGCGCTTTGCCTCACGCAGTGTAAGGTCCTGCCTCTCTTTCCTGTTCAAGAAAGCATAGACTCTTGAAACTTTAGCATTTAACAAAGAAACTTTTATTGGAAGGAAGTGAATGAAAGATAATGCAAAGCAGGGTCTGAGCTCACACCTCCCCCCCCAGGCAATTCCATTAGGATAAAGTGGTTAGAAACCCCTCCCCTTAGTTTGATGTTGAATGAGCCAATACACAGGTGCGAAGATATTGTGGAAACGGTTGTCCTGAGAATGAGATAAGGAGTTGTTCACATGTGCTTCTTCTGTAAGGCTTCCAAACTGATAGAAAACAGATGGCCCTCCCACCTTATACATTCCCCAAGGTAAATCAAAGCACAGAGCAGAATAGGTAATAGGGTAAAAGTTATAAACTAGGGAATTACAGGATACATAGGAAACAGGATGAGAGCAATAAACGAGTAAAAGAATCCAGGAGAATTCCCTCCCCACTTGAATGGCAGTATCATGATAGGGATCTGACGTGCTGCCTCCCCTTCAAAAAAATGAGGGGATTACCTGTAAAAAAGAACAGAAAGATGGTCATCATAGAAAGTTAGTTTGGTTGGTTAGGATATTTTGAGTGAAACTTAGTCAGCAATGCAGGGGCCCTAACATGTTTCTTAGCCACCCACTAATTTTGTGAGGGAGGTAAATGTCTCCATGAGACTAAGTATTGAATTGAACCCCAGTGGGTGCAGGAATCAAGGATCTCTTTAATTTCAAAGTGTTGTTCCCCTTCGACCATAATAGGGGTCAGAGGAGTGTCTTCTGGGGGCCTTAAAGGGGATGTAATTTCGGGTTTCAACAGGCTGCAGTGAAAAACTGAGTGGACCTGTCTAAGTGTCTTGGGGAGTGGTAATTCTACTGTTACTGGGTTGATGATTCTAGTGATTGGGAAAAACCCTATGAATTTGGGTCCCAATTTCTTTGAGGGTTGTAAGGATTGTAGGAATTTTGTGGACAGGTAAACTTTAACACCTATTTTAAATGGGTTTGGTTCTGTCCTTCTTTTGTCAGCTTTAGCTTTAAAAGTGACTCTAGCCTCCTTCAGGGCTAGTCTCACTACTGGCCAGGTGTTTTGTAATTGTATGCACTCCTTAAGGGATGGTATGGTTGGTTCTTCTACTGGTAGTTCTGGCATTGGGATGAAGTCCTGGCCAGTGGCAATTCAAAACAGGGTGAAGCCAGTGCTAAAGTGCACAGAGTTATTATAGGCAACTTCTGCAAAAGGCAGGAAGTCAGTCCAGTTATCTTGCTGGTAGTTAATAAAGCACCTTAAATATTGTTCCAGAATTGAGTTCAGTCTGTCTGTCGAACCGTTACTTTGAGGATGATGACTATAACTTAGGCCCTGGCCAGTTCCGAGAAGGTCCAAAATGGCCTTCCAAAACTTTGAAGTGAATTGGACCCCCTGATCAGATATTATCCTTTGTGGGGGCCCATGTAGCCAATACATATGTTGCAGGAACAGTTTGGCAAGTGCCTTAGCAGTGGGGATTTTTTGGCAGGGAATGAAGTGGGTCTGCTTGGAGAAAAGGTCTGTTACAACCCAGATAACAGTGTTCCCCCCACTTTCAGGTAACTCTACAATAAAATCCATAGAGATCTCTCTCCAGGATGCTGAAGGCTTGATTACTGTCTGTAAAGAACTGGGGTTTTTTCCTTGTCTCTGCTTCGCTGCTGCACAGATAGGGCAACTGGCTACATAGCTTTCAATGTCTTTCTTAAGAGATGGCCACCAGAATTGCCTTTTGATAAGGTGTAGGGTTTTCATGAAACCAAAGTGACCAGCCAGTTTGGAATCGTGGCATGTTTGCATGAGAGGAATTCTCTGAGTAGTTGGAACGTATAATTTTCCTCCCACCCAAGCTAAGTTATCTTTAATTAAACAGGTGTTTTTATGGGCTAGGAATCATTTATCGATTTGTAATGCTTTTTTAAATGCCTGAGTGGTAGCATTGTCTGTTAGTGGTTCTTGTTTAGCTTGCGCCCTGGTCATCACTTTGGCTGTCAGTTGAGAGGCTGGGAGCAGGGGTTTGATCACCTCAGGTTTCCCGCTATTCAACTGAGGCTTTCTGGATAGCATGTCTGCTAAAATATTTTTCCCCCAGGGAAGTATTTTAGGTTGAAATTGAAACGTTTGAAGTATTGAGCCCAGCGAACTAAGGAGAACCCACCATACTGCAAAAGCCTCCTTCTCTCAGATAGCCCATCTCTATTTTGTGTCAGTTAGTTTTTTAGATGTGTATACACAGGGCTGCAGTTGGCCTTGTTCGTTTTCTTGGAGTAAGACAGATCTGACTGCTATGTCACAGGTGTCTGCCTGTATGATGAACGGCTGTTCTGGATCTGGGTGTTTTAGGACTGGTTCAGCTGAGAACAATTGTTTCAGTCTATCAAATGCTGCTTGGCATTCCATGGTCCAGTTTATGGGCTGCTTTGGTTTCAGTTTATGTCCCGTCTCCCTCTTTGCTTTCAGTAGGTTAGTGATGGGGAGTGCAATTTTTTCAAATTGCCAGTAAAAATGTGCAAACCCCAGGAAGCTTTGTAGTTGTTTGCAGGTGTGGGGTGGTGGTGGAGCCCAGTCGATCACTGCTTGCACTTTCCCTGGGTCCATTTCCATGCCATCCTGGGAAATTCTATATCCCAGGTAGTCAATTCTATTTTTGTGGAATTCACATTGGGAAAGTTTTGCATAAAGTTTCTCAGTGCAGAGTTTGTTTAGGACCACTCAGACAAATGTTTGGCTTTTGTGCTTGGCTTTTGTCTCAGTACTTTGCTTCTGTCTCAGTGTATATTAAAATGTCATCTAAGTACACCAGAACCCCTTTATACTCATGGAGCACCTCGTTTATCAATTCCATAAACATGGCAGGGATGCCTTGTAATCCAAATGGGAGCACTTTGAATTGGTAACACCCCAAAGGAGTGTTAAAAGCTGTTTTCCATTCGTCCCCTTCCCTAATCCTGATTCGGTAGTAAGCCTCTCTTAAGTCCAGTTTTTTGGGGGGGAAATCCTTTGGAGAAGTAGGCTAACATGTCTTTCATGAGGGGGATGGAGTACACATTCTCCACACTCACAGTGTTTAAATTTTTATAATCTACACAAAGGTGCAAATAGCACCGGGGTGGTGATTTTTGATCATGTGAGTTCAATTAAACCCGTGGCCAGGTTTTTATCTTTGAAGGCTCTCAACTCTTCAAGTTCCGTGGGGGACATGCTATACATTTTTGGTTTTGGTAGTTTGATCCCTGGGCGGATCTCGATAGCACATTCTGTGGGGTGGGGCGGGGAGCTCATTGGAGCCTTCTTTGCTGAAAACCTCAGCTAGGTCCTTGTACTCCGTGGAGATGCCCTGGGTTGGCGCAGCTTTTCCACCATCATTGCTTCTTTGTTTGGAACTCCCCACAGTTCCTCCCTTTGGCCATCAGGTGCAGTCACTCCCCATTGAAATCTTAGAGTCCCCTGCTTCCAGTTCACTCTGTGGTTCCACTTCCTCAACCAGTGGCCATTCCATTCCAGGTGCCACAATGAAAGTGAGTCTCTCATCATGAGTCCCCATTGCTATGTCCAGGGGTTCTGTAGCAGAAATGGCCAGTTCCACCCCCCCTGCGACTGACCCATCTAACTGGCAGAATGCAGTGCGGTTTTTTTAGCTTCCGCAAGTGTATGCCCAATTTTCCACCAGGGTTGGGCTAATCAAGCACCGGGTGCACCCTGAGTCCAAGAGGGCTGAGATTTTCACTTTTTTCCCCCAGCTGGAGACAAATAGTCTTAGGGGCAGGGTGAATGGCTCAATTGGTTCGCTTACCAGTGGGCCATCTTCAGGGTCGCTCTCGGATGGGCCCGATTCCTCTCCTGGTGACGCTGGAATTCCTTCCCCTGATTTTGCGATGAGGCAAAACTCCATGGCCTCTCCATTTCTCAGTGCGGTGTCTTCAGGGGGTTGTTTTTGCGGGCTTTCCTCTGAACAGGCATTCTGACTTTCTCTTTTTTTTGAAAAAAGTTTTTTATTTCTATTTCTTATACACAGATTGTAAATATACATTCTCTTATCCATAATTGATCATACATAGACATATTTTTTCTAACAAAAGCATAAAAATAAGACATTTTAATTACATTTGGGGTTGCTCTTCTACCCTCTCTTTTCCCTCTTTTCACAACAAACCTTCTTCTCCTTCTTCTTTCTCTTGTTCTGACTTTCAAGTGGGAGTTTTTGAATGACACTCAGCTGCACACTGCCCCTCCTTCCTGTATTTGAAGCAGGCAGATGATCTTGGTGCCAGGGAGGTTTGCATCTTGAATGGCTCTCGCTTCCCCTGGTACGAATCTGGCCCATGGGCTGTTTAGATCTGGCCATGGGGCCACCCTGGAAACAGCAAAGGACCATCCCATGGTGCCACAGCCAGCAAAAACAGAGCTTGGGCTGCCCTCCTGAGCTCCTTTTTCACTGGCAAAGAGTTGCAGGATGCCGTTGCAGCTGAAAATGGAACTTGGGAGCCCGTTTTTGCTGGCAGAGCACTTGAGCCACCACAGGTGCCCCAACACAAGTGACCTCAAGCTGGCCACACCTACCCAGACCCCTCAAGGTCAAATACAGCCCTGATGCAGCCCTCAATAAAATTGAGTTTGACACCCCTGACTTAGAGAATGCTATAAAGCATTATGAAATGGTATAAGTGCTATTGCTATCACTATTTATGAAATGGAAAAAAAACCTAATTGAAAAGACTGAAGAAAAAGAGTATTTGAAAAGCCAACCTGTTTATTTGTTTCTAATTAATAACGTGGGAGTGCACAACTATAAAACAATTAGGCAAAAGTCTAGGCAAGATTTTAAAACTAGTAATACCTTCTTTCTCCACTCCAATCCTAATTGGCTAATCTCAGTTATTTCCAAATTTCAAAGCCTGATTTTAAGAAGTGTTTTAATAGCTTGTTTTAAATATCTCCCTTGACCTGCATAGATGGAATGTAAACTAACCAATTCGAATTTTCTAAGTATGAGAGTTATTTTAAATAATGTTCTTTTGTTTCAACCTTAAAAATGGCCATTTCAAGTTGCAACTTGCAAGTGATAAAGAAAACAACCTTGAAACAGAGCATTTTAAGTGCTTCAGTTCTGGAATAACCTATTTTTTGGTTTTAATCTCCCCCCAAATTATTTGAACCTTTCTGATAGAAAACAACAATCTTTACTGTGCCTAGAGAACAACTCCAGCGAGGTTGTTATATTCAGATTTGTGTCAGCCCTCTCTAGTTAACCATAAGAATAGTAGGAGACACGGGACTTCTGTGCTGATGTCACAATGAGATGGTTATAGTCAGGGGTGGGATTCTACTGGTTTGCACCTATTCACTAGAACCTGTTGTTAACTATCTAAGCAGTTCGGAGAACCGGTTGTTGGAAGAAATTTCCTTTTGTTATTTTCAGCTTTACAAGGCTAATCCTATAAGGAAGACAGGAAGGAATCACTCGGGTGTTGTTTCTAGCCTAATCTTTATTGCCCTGCTGACAGAAACTGCCTCTCCATTAACCCTTATTATATTCTTGGCAGTACATCTAGATTTACAATCGCCTGAGCTTCTCCAGAGTTTTTTTTTTTTCTTTGTTGGTACTTTGCTGGGGCTTGACTTTCTTAAAGGAGAAGAGTTTTTTAAGCTTTTTACACTGCTGTTGGGAGGAAATACTCCCCAGTTGGAGTTCTTCCAGCCAGGATGCAACGATCAGCACTTTGAAGAAATAATTGAATAATGAAGCAGAGCTGCCAGAAAGAAGCTTTTAATGACAAGGAACCAAGATGAGTGACATTCAGCAAGGCTTCTTGGCTAGCTAGAAAGATAGACATTCAAACGTGAGTTTACATACCCTTTCTGAGTTTTGTCTAAAACTGTTTTTGCTGAAGTTTAATTCTGTGCTTAGTGACATTTAATCCTGTGTTTATTGATGGGATAATTTTCCCTATTCGGCTTTGTTTGGAAGGAAAAAGTTAATCTCTGTTCCTGAAAAGAAGCAGGGTTGAGAAATCAGAAATCTGGCTAGTTCCTGTGTTTATTTGTTCTGGTAATTGATTTACCAAGCAACAGCTACTGTGTTTGCTCTTTTGTTACATTCTAGCGCTAATTGCTTTCTTTGTAGTTAGGCTTATCTCAAGTGTTTACACTTGAGCTTGCCTGGGGTGTGAGCTTTGGCAATGAGCCAGACAAAGCTTGTGTTTTAGTTTTAAAAGGATTTAAACTGTTTTGATTTAATTATTTGTATTGTGTTTGGATTTTTTCCTGCCTCATGGTTTCTTTGTCTATCTGGGGAGGGGTATACTTCCAAGAGGCAGGAGTAAGCTTGGCACTGATTTTTTTACTGCCTTTCTGGGGGGCATGTGATCTTTCCTTAAATCTGGATGATTTCCTTAGGATATCTTGTGAGGTGACTGAGACCAGCCGTGCTTGACAAACTTGGGAGGGCAGAGACTTGAACCTGGATTCCCTATATAACTTATTAATTTGTTTCTTTAGCTTGACATTTTGTAGCCCAAATATACCCACCCACTTTCTGGAGAACTTAAATGATCTCTCTGCTAAAGAGAGGTCATTTCACTTTATGAGCAAGAGTTAGCTGCTGATAGTTATCTACCATAACTACCATATTTTTCAGAGTATAAGACACAGCTAAGTTTTTGGGGAGGAAAATAGGAGAAAAAATCTGCCTACCAGGTATTCATCTGGCTAGCATCCTTAGTCTGGTTTTTTTTTTTTTGTTTTTTTTTAAAAATTTGATTTATATGCCGCCCTTCTCCGGAGACTCAGGGCGGCTTACAATGCGTTAAGCAATAGCCTTCAGCACATTAATGTGCTGGTTTTGAGCGTGAGCACGCTTTTTATCCCCTGCTTGGGGATAAAAAAAAAGCTTCTAAAGCACAGCTGAGAGTTGGAGGGAGCAAGCAAAGCATGGAGATCGCTTCACTCACTAGTGCCTCGTTAGGGCTGAAAAAAGGCTTCTAAAGACATCTGAGAGTCAGAGGGAGCAGGCAAAGCACAGAAGATCGCTTCATTCGCTAGTGCCTCATTATGGCTGAAAAAAAGCTTCGAAAAAGCTACATTCGGAGTATAAGACACACCCAAATTTCAGCCTCTTTTGGGGGGGGAGTGCATTTTATACTCCAAAAAATACGGTATTTTAATTCCTCAAGGTGCTCTGGCACCCTGCCTGATTTGTAACTCCAGCTTGCAGGTATTTCTAATCTAATGATTGATATTTAGGGCAGTTTTTTGTAAGCAAAGAAGCTTTTTGTATTTTTGTACAGGTAATCCTTGACTTACAACAGTTCATTTAGTGACTATTCAAAGTTACAATGGCACTGAAAAAAGTGACTTATGATCATTTCTCACACTTACAACCATTGCAGCATCCCCACGGTTACGAGAGGCCAGGCAAAGAGAAGCACCCCTCGACGTGAGTGACGTCAAGTTGGCCATGCCCACCCAGTCACATTCCCACCCAGCCACACCTACCCAGTTGGTCATTAGGGCACAGAACCAGTTGTTAAATTATTTCAATCCCACCACTAGTTGTAGTGAGCAGAGCTCCGCAGAGCCCAACTGATTTCTGCCTGCCTAGAGTCTCTTCTGTGCCAAAGTCACCCTGTAGGGGTGACGAAGATAGGAAGGGCTCTCCATAGATTACAAGTGGGTGGCAGTCCATTTTGCTTGATCTGGAGAAATTTTCCTGACAGGTGGAGAAGAAGACGGCCATTAATGGCTGAACCAGAGCTGTGACAGCTGGAACGAAGAAAGCACAGAGAGAAGTGGAAAGGGAAACTGTATTGGATCTGGGATTTCCTAAATTAAATTCCCCAAAAGTACTTTTAAGAAGAAAGGAGGACTCCAGAGAGAAAGAGGGAGGGAATTATTTTTCCCCCTTCAAAGGAAAGCGGTGAGTGAAAGATTACAAATCCACTAGAACAGAGAGAGAACCGAATGGAAAATTAACTCTAAAGCAGGAAGAGAAAGACTGGACTGGGTATTTTAACAAAATAAGCACTACCTAAGATATGGATATGGATAATATGCATTTTTTTTAATTTAAAAAGTTTTAACAATCATTACAACAATTTTCCCCCAATTTTCCCTTCAATAGTATGCAAGTCTTCCTTCTTCCAGTACTGTGCCACCAAGAGTCTGGCTGCTGTTATTAAATTTAAAATCAACTTAGTCTCTATAACAGTACAATCTGTAATTATGCCTAACAAAAAGAACTGTGGAGTAAATTTTATCTTCTTTTTGAGAATATTTTGAATAATCCACCATATTTTTATCCAAAATGCCTTAATTTTTTTGCATGTCCACCATATATGATAATACATGGCATCATCACATTCACATCTCCAACACTTAGGTTGCACACTTGGATACATACAAGCTAGCTTTTTAGGATCCAGATGCCATCTATAAAACATTTTATAAAAATTCTCTCTTAAATTTTGGGCTTGTGTGAACTTCACATTTCTAATCTATATTTTTCCCATGTTTCCATCATTATTGGTTCTTCAATATTTTGTGCCCACTTTATCATACAGTCCTTAACTAACTCTGTTTCTGAATCTATTTCTACCAACGCATTATACAACCTTTTTATGTGCACTTGACTTTGATCTCTAATCTGTTTTACCAAATTCTCCTCATTTTGCAGAAAACCAATTTTCTGATCTTCTCTCCATCTAGCTTGCAACTGTACATATTGAAACCATGTTTGAATTGTCCTTTCTTCTCTTAGTTGATTCAAAGATTTTAATTGTAGTTTACCTCTTTCCTTGTTAAGAAGCTCTTTATATGTAATCACATCCTGCCTTTGCTCTACACTTATATTCTCTATCGCGTGTCTGGGTATTGCCCACAATGGTAACTTCTCATTTAGTTTATACTTATACTTTTTCCAGACACGCAATAAAGCATTCCTTAATATATGACTTTTAAAAGTCTTGTCCACTTTCTTATCATATAATAAATAAGCATGCCACCCGTAAACCAAATCATATCCCTCAATATTCAATATTCTTTCTTCTGTTAAATTCATCCAATCACTCATTGCTGATAGGACAGTTGCCTCATAATACAGTCTTAAGTTAGGCATTTTGAGACCTCCTTTTTCACGTAGCATTATGTTTTGTTTTATTCTCTGTCTCTTCCCTGCCCAAACAAAATTATTAATACCCTTCTGCTATATCTTCAAATTCTCATCTTTTTTAAGTATTGGTATCATTTGAAAAAGAAACAAAAACTTAGGCAAAACATTCATTTTTACTGTTGCTATTCTTCCTAACAAGGATAATTGTAATTTTTTCCAGTTTTCCATCTCTCTCTGTATTTTTTGCCACAACGGATCATAATTATACTTAAATAATTTCACATTTGATGTCATAATATAGACCCCTAAGTACTTAACTTTTTTTATAATTTCAAATCCTGTTAGTCTTTCTAATTCTTCTTTTTGATTTATAATCATATTTTTAGTTATTATCTTCATTTTCCCTGCATTTATTTTAAGTCCAGATTCTTGTCCATATTGATTAATTATATCCATTAGACCTACAACCGACTGTAATGGTTGGGTTAAAGTAACAACCAAGTCGTCTGCGAATGCTCGTAATCTATAGTCATACTGCCTAATCTTAATTCCACTTATTTTGTCCGACCCACGTATCTTACTTAACAAAAATTCCAAAGTCAAGATAAACGATAATGAGACAAAGGGCATCCTTGTCTTGTTCCTTTTTCTACATTAAAAGTATCTGTTAAACTACCATTAATTATTATTTGCGCTGTTTGTTTCTGATATATTGCCTTAATAGATTTTGTGAAATGTTCTCCAAACTGCATCTTTTCTATTATTTTCAATAAAAGTTGCCAATTCAATCGATCAAATGCTTTCTCCGCATCAAGAAATATCAGCACCGCAGGGATTTGGTTGTTCTTCCCCAAATACTCCAATAGGTTAACAGCTTGCCTTACATTACTCTTGATTTGTCTACCATTTATAAAACCAGTTTGATCATTATGAATCATTTGTTGCATGACTGTCATTAACCTATTTGCTAATATTTTAGCAAAAATCTTGTAATCTGTATTTAAGAGTGATATGGGCCTATAATTTTTTGGCTGGGTGTGGTCTTGCTCCTCCTTTGGAATCAGAGAAATATAAGCTGTCCTCCAAGATGGGGGTACATCTCCTCCAGATTGTATATTAGTAAATAATTCTTTGAGTGGTCCCACCATTTCTAACTGCAAATGTTTATAATAAGCAGCTGTCAAGCCATCCGTCCCAGGAGCTTTACCCACTTTCAACTGCTTAATTGCAAACATAATCTCCTCAGTGGTTATTGGTTGATTTAAACCCTCCCTTTGCTCTTTTGTAATTGTAAGAATATTCTCTTTCTATAAATATCTATCTATATCTGTACCTTGAATTTTATCACTAGCATACAACCTCGTATAAAATTCTAAAAATGCTTTTTTAATCATATTTTGCTGATAAACCTCTTTACCTTTATATTCTATTTTCTCTATAGTCCGTGACTTTTGTTTTTTCCTTAACAAATATGCTAACCACCTCCCTGGTTTATTAGCATTACAAAAAATATTATGTTTAGCATATTGCAAATTAGTTGCAACCTGATCTGCCATTAACATATTAAATTGCCCTCGCAATAAATTAATTGCCTCTTTTATTTTTTTATCTGCTGGATTCAATATCAAAGCTTGTTCTTTTTTTCTAATTTCCTCTTCTAAATCCTTCCTTTTCCCCCCCTGTTTACATCTATATTTATTATTCAAATATATCAAAATGCCTCTCATATATGCTTTACTTGCATCCCAAACCATTTCCATAGATGTACCCTTATGCATGTTTATGATAAAGAATTCTTTCATAAATTTTTTACATTCTTTTACATTTTCCTCATATCTAAACAGATTTTCATTTAACCTCCAAGACCTCTTAGATCCCCTTCCATACTCTAATTCCATCCAAACTGGACTATGATCTGTTAAAACTCTTGGACAAATCTTCGTCTTCTTCACCCTGGAAAAGAGATCATTTGTAATTAATATAAAATCAATCCTGGAGAAAGATTGATGTCTATCAGAAAAAAAGGTAAAGTCTTTTTCTTCGGGGTTTCTCTCTCGACAGATATCTCTCAGCTCCATATCCTCCATCATTTCAAAAAACGATTTTGGCAATGTGGCACACGTTGAGATATTTTACAAGAGCCCCTTCTTATCTTTTTTAGTGTCCAAAACTCCATTCCAATCACCCAATAAAATACATGATTTATAATCCCATTGTAGTAACTTGGAATATAAAAACTTATAAAATTTTTCCTGTTGTTGGTTTGGTGCGTAGACTCCAATTAAAAGTATTTTTTCTCCTTCTATTAAAAGTTCAATTGCTATAAAACTTCCTTGATCATTTGCTTCAATTAATTTGGCGATTAAGTCTTTTTTTAGGTATATAACTATACCATTCTTCTTCTCGGGAGCAGATGCAACAAAATGTATACCTAACCTTGCATTTATTAAGTACTTTTGATCTTTACTTCTAATACGAGTCTCTTGTAAACAAATTACATCATTTTTAAACTGTTTCAAATAATGAAATATTTTTCTCCTCTTTTGTGGTGAATTTAGGCCATTAACATTCCAGGTCAAAAATCTAGTTCCCTTTCTTGACCCCCTGAAGCATTTGGAGCATATGCTGGAAATCTCCATGGATTTTACTTTTTGGCCTTGCTCCTCCCACTGCTTCTGTTTTTGTAGTATCTTGAATCATTTGAAGTTGCTGCACTCTTAATTCTTCTTGACGCTTGGCTGCCGCTCGAGTCTGTCTTTGATCCTTAGGTTCTTCTATCTCCAAAGCTTGAACAGTAGTCAAAAATTGTATTAATTCTTCTTGAATAATCAAATCACCCTTTTGGGCCTGTGCCAACAATTCTTCTTTCTCTCCCTTTCTTACCCCCTCTATTTCCGTCTTCCTTCTAGCTTCCTGGGGCTGTGGGCATCCAGCCTTTAATACATTGGTATAAAAATCTCTCGCCTTCCACACTGAATTGAGATGATATCTTTCTCTTGAATAATTCATCACTAGACCAGCTGGAACTTCCCATCTATACTGTATCTGACGGTTTCTCAGTTCTTCCACCAGAAAGGCATAATCCTTTCTGGCTCTCAACATTTTGGGGGGAATTTCTTTCAATGTTAAAACCTCCTGCCCCTGCACTTGAAGTTTATTTTTAAAAGTGACTTGTAGGATTTCATTGCATAGTCTCCTTGTTGTAAAATAAACTACAATGTCTCTTGGTAGATGTTTTATCAGGTCCGCCTGATTCGCCAGTTGCGTCCCTTTCTGGATCGGGACTCGTTAAATACGGTCACTCATGCTCTTGTTACTTCCCGCTTGGACTACTGCAATGCTCTCTACATGGGGCTCCCCTTGAGGAGCACCCGGAGGCTCCAGCTGGTCCAGAATGCGGCCGCGCGGGTGGTTATGGGAGCGACGTGGCGCTCCCATGTGACCCCCCTCCTGCGCGAGCTGCACTGGCTCCCGGTGGTCTTCCGGTGCACTTCAAGGTTTTGGTTACCACCTTTAGAGCGCTCCATGGCATCGGACCGGGGTATCTACGAGACCACCTTCTGCTACCAATAGCCTCTCACCGACCAGTACGCTCCCATAGAGAGGGGCTCCTCAGGGTGCCGTCAGCCAAACAGTGTCGACTGGCGGCCCCCAAGGGGAGAGCCTTCTCTGTGGGGGCACCTACCATCTGGAACGAGCTCCCCCCAGAGATACGGAAGATCCCGGACCTGCGCACGTTTCGCCGTGCTCTCAAAACTTTTCTATTTCAGCAAGCTGGCCTGGCCTAACTCCCATTTTTTAAATTTTTTAAATTTTTTAATTTGTGATTTTATAAATTGGGTGTTTTAATCTGTGTTTCGGCTGAAATATTTAATAATTTTAAGGGATTTTTTTAATATTTGTATTATCTGTATTTTATCTTGGCTGTTCACCGCCCTGAGTCCTTCGGGAGTAGGGCGGTATAGAAATTTGATTAATAAATAAATAAATAATAAATAAAATCTGTCTGGCCACCCATGAATTGACACGAGAAATTTTGTCAATTTGCCATTCAAAATTTGCTTTTTGATCTCCCATTATCTGTGCAAATGCTTCTGAAAAGATCTCTCTCAAATTCTCTTGCTTATTTTCCTTGAGGCCTCTTATTCTCAGAGCAAATTCCATGTCTCTATATTGTATTATTATCACATCAGCCTCTGCTCTTTCCATCTTGTCCTGGACCTCCCCCATTTTATTTTCCAAGTTCTCATTAGACTGCTTAATTTCTTCCACTTTTTCATCTATTGCTTCAATATGTCCTGCCAATCCTTGTACTGCCATGATAATATCTTCTCTAATTTTTTGGTTTCGTTTTTGAATAGTCTCTTTGACTTGAGCTATCTCTTCAGCAACCTCTCAAGTTTGCTCCTGAAACATTGAAGCAATTTTTTTTTCTGTAACAGAGGCTTGTGTTTTGAGGGCTTCCTGCAACATTTCAAATGTTAATATTGTTGGTTCTGTTGGAACAGAGAGAGATTGCAATCTGGACGTTTGAGCTGGCGAAGTCCCAGCACTTTTGGGGACAATAGCCTTAATTTGTTTTGAAGCCATTTTTAGTTTCCAATTTAAATTTAATCAGCTGCCAGAACAATAAATCCACCAAATCCAGAAATCAGTCTTTAAATAATGTCAATCCTTTTTTTAAAAAATCACTGCTGTAATCTTTGATCTTCTCCTTTTTTTAAAAGCACAAATCTCTAATTTTGAACAGGGGCTGCCAACACTAAAAGAAACTTCCTTTTTAACTTTTGCTTTCACGCCCCATTAAAGCTCAATTGCCATCTTGGTTTCACTTTCTCCCCTTAATAAGTCAGAAGAAAGTAATACACATTTGGAGTTAAAGTTCAGTACTTGCAGATCTAATATCTCCTGAGTTTGCTCGGCCTGCTTCCGAATGATATTTATTCCAAGCGTTGTTTGCAGGGGTGGTCGCGACGTCTTTTTCTGCTTAAAGCAGAAATGTCCTGGATCCGGAGCTCTGACTTGCTTCCAGGGAGCTCTCACCCTTCGAGTCCCAGAATTGTTCCTGGGGCTCCTTGGGGAGCTCTACCTATGCCCATCTGCTCTCTTCCTCCCCTTTTCCCGGGGAGAAAGTTTCCAAGCCGCTAGATAGCTGATTTGTGCTGTTCTAGTGGCTTTACGAGATTGCAGGGCTGGTGGTCAAGAAAAGAGCATCCTTGGCACTTGCGGTGCCACTGGAAGTCCAATAATATGCATTTTATTGTGTTATTTTACCTTTGCTTTTGGCTATAATAAGCAAAAGTTTCCCTCTCTTTTTTGATTTTAAAACCTACAGTGGAAAGGGAGAAAGAGAGTAAGGGTGACACGTACTGGCCAAAGACAATATATAAAAGCAATATTTTGGAAGTGACTAAGCTAGATAAGAGACTGAACTTAAATACTTTGTTTTGAGAACTGTTGCACCTGGTGTTTAGAGATAGATTGAAGACAGAGTTTTGTTTTGGAAACCAGTGTGGGAAAAGTGAGATAGGTGGCATCTATAGAGAACTCTATTGAAACTTTGTGGATTATAAATACCCTTGACTGACTGACAGAAAAAGTGGAAAGACAAAAATTTGTTTTGAGAACCTGGGAAGAAGATTCTGGGTTTAGCCTAGCATCTTGGAACATTGGAGTATTAAAGACTGGGGACACAATGGGCCTTGTGGAATATAAATAGCAATTGATAGAAGACAAGACAGTATAAAATACATTCCTAAGGATAAATATTTTTCCTTTTTCTTTTTACTCTTTGATCCTCTTTATAAAGAATGACCTGTGTGGATTGACCTTGTGGATTATTGGAACATTGGAGTATTAAACACTGGGGATACAGTGGGCCTTGTGGATTATAAACTTAACTGACTGAGATACTGAGATATTGAAGACTGATTGAACTTGGAGGAAGCGGGGATGATGTCACGGCAACATGGTGTGTTTTCAGGGGGCTCTGTGGAAATGCACCGAGTCCTACCTGGAGTCACCCTGGAGGGGTGATGAAGATAGAGAGGACACTCCATTGATCACAAGGAGACTGCAAACTCCTTGCTTGATCTGGAGGAAGCTCTCAATCCAGTGGGAAGAAAAAGACAGCCATTATGTGCTTGACCGAGGCTGGGATAGCAAGACTGAGGAACAGTGTGGCTGATCTGGGTGAGACTTTTCCAACTTCTGTTGAGGAACTTGCCACCTTAATAATTAGCCTGGGTGAAAGTGGGACTCAAAGAGGAGGAGGTGGAATTGTTTGTTTTCCCATCCACCCACCCCCCAAGAATAGTGGCAAGCAAGCTTGAGAGCTGTTTACAGATCCAGAAAAGGGAAAAGAGTACTGTCTGAGACAGAGAAATAAATTTGAAGTTGGGAAAACTGGACTGGTCATTTCAACAACAATATTAACTGAATTGAAAACTTTTTGGGAATATGAAATTTTGACCCCTGGAACCCCTAAAAAGTTTTGGATTGGATAATACAATATAAATTAAAAAGAGAGAAAAAGGAGAGAAATAGAGCAACAGTGACATCTACAGGTGGAGAAAGACATTCAGAAGGTGGAGAAAGACATTCAGAAGTGAATGAAATGAACTGTCCTTGAATGTCTGGTGTTGATTAGCCTGTTTGCTACAAGTAACAAGCAAGTTATCTGCACGTACAAACTATTTATACTGGATAGCAGAAACAGAGAGTGAAACATTGTAACTTTTTAAAACATTGTAGCTCTCTGAACTCACATGGAAGCTAAACAAATAGAATAAACTGAAGCTGGGAAATAGCAGGGATTTACTTTTAGATCAAGTGGAAGACCTTTTGAGCTCTCCTTTTTGGTGATTTATGAGCCTTTGTGGTTGAACTCTGACGTTTGATGTGCCTTTGTGGGTTATAAATTTATCAAGAGAAGAAGAGAATAGTTTTTGAAGAAATCCTTGGATTAACATCCAAACTGACTTTGTGGATTACAACAGCAAAGAATGTGAATCTGTTTGGAGACTGAGAATAAGAAGAGGGGGAAAAGGAAAGGGGATCTTGTGGTGGATTGTTTTTTATATACTCTTTAAAAGTGGGACAAGCTGGTTGGGGACTGTGGTAATGATGGTGTAATATTTGATTCATTATTGATTATTTTTCTTAAATCCCTTAAATCCCCTAAAATTACCCAAAATGACAAGTTCTTCTAATTTAAGTAAAACGGGAAGGGGGGATACAGCAGCAGCAAGAGCAGCAGCAGCAGCATCCAGTCCAGCAAGTCAGAGATCATTAGATAGCATGTTGCAACAGGAGAAACTGAACACAATTCAAACAGATATGAAAGCAATGTTTCAATCATTACAAGAAGCTATGGCAAAAAAACCAGGATGATATGAAGGAAAGAATGGAAAAAATGGATGAGAAAATGGAGAATATTCAACAAATAATAACTAAAAATGAACAACAAATTCCAGAAAGTAGAAGAGAAGTCAGAATAAACAGAGGAAAAAAGTGGAAGAGATAGACCACAGGCTTACACAGGCAGACAAGGATCTAGAGAGAACTGTAATTACTTTGGAGATGAATAAAGCCAAATATTTTCTGAGATTCCAGAACATTGAGGAAAAAATGGCAGAGTTGCTGGCTGATGCCCTGGAGGTAAATAAACAAGAGATGCTAGCTGGGATGGATGAAATATTCAGAATACATACAAGATATGCAACAAGAAATAAACTCCCCAGAGAAGTAAAAGACACAGATTGGACTCTATAGATAAAACAGAGCAATTTTATGACTAGGACTTTGGATCATATGAGGAAAAAAGAAGAAGAGAAGAAATAGATGATAAAAGACAAGAGGAAACATTAGGAGGGGGAAACACACAACAAGAGGAAGGTGAAATAAAGCAGAGGAAAGAGCAGAATGAGAAGGTACAAGGATAAAAGAACAGAGAGAAATAAGAGCAACTAGAAAAACAAGACCTATTTATAAGTAAAATGTTGGGAAAAGAAATAAAATTGCTGTCAATTAATATAAATGGACTGAATTCTCCTATGAAAAGGAAAAGGATCTTTAATAAATTAGGAAAACTAAAGTTAGACTCAATTTGTCTTCAAGAGGTCCACATTAAAAAAACAATATAATAAATTATTGAAATATCCTAAAATTGGGAAATTATATTTTTCATTAGCACAGCAAAAGAAAAGGGGTATGGCCTTATATATTAAAGAAACAATAAATGCTAGACAAATTTTTGCAGATGAAGATGGGAGAATTTTGATGGTGGAGGTAACAATGAACTACAAACAGATACTTTTGATAGCAATATATGCACCAAACAACAAACAAGGAGGTTTCTGTCAAAAACTCCATAAGAAAATTATAGAATTGGAATATGAAAATATTTGTGCAGTAGGAGATTTTAATGTAATTGTAGATGCAGAACTTGATTATAAAAGCAGTAAAGTAGGCAAAAAAGCTAAAAAAAACCACTTCCAAAGACCTTCTTCAAAATGGTGGAAGAAATAGACATTCAAGATATATGGAGAAAAATATACCCTTAAAAAAATCAATATTCATTTTACACAAATAGACACAAGTCTTGGTCAAGAATAGATATGATATGGATGTCCCTGGATTTAAAAACAAATGTGCAAGAAATAGAAATAGAATCAAGCATCTGGGCAAACCACAACCCAGTAAAAGTTAAGTGGAAAGGACAAAAGAGAAAATTGAGATGGATGCTGAATCAATCAATATTAAAGGACAAAGAATTTATACAAACTATTGAAAAAGAACTGGATTTCTTTTTTAAAGAGAATAGGAAAGAAGAGACTTCACTGCAAAATGTATGGGATACTGCTAAGGTGTATATCTGGGGACTAGCCATAACTTATATGGGAAAGAAAAATAATAATAAGAAACAAAACCAAAGGATATTAGAAGAACACAAAAGATTAGAACTACAGAAAGAACTACAAAAAAAGAATTTAAAAAGTAAATGGATCTAATAAAACATAAAATGAGTTTATTAGATAAAGAAGAATTGGCACAAAAGATTAAAAGCACTAAACAGAATTTCTTTGAAAATGCGAACGAACCAGGAAGATGGTTGACATATAAATTAAAAAAGGAGAAAGAAAAGAAATTGATACATCGATTGGTAGATGAGAAATGATCTATTACCAAAATGATGATAAAAAAATAATAATTCAAGATTCTTATGAAAAACTGTATGATCACGAGAAAATCCCAGAAGACAGAATAAAACAATATTTGGAAAAAGCTGAATTACCTAAAGTACCTGAAACATTGAAAGCTATGTTAAATGAATGAGTAACAATGATGGAATTAACAGAAGTGATCAAGAGGCAAAAGAATAACAAAATACCAGGATCAGATGGGCTACCTGCAGAACGTTATAAGTATTTACAAGATACTTTAGGTCCATCAATGTTGGAATGTTTATAATGAAGTACTATTAGAAGCAAAGGTACCAGATTCATGGATGGAAGCAAATATTACTCTTATACCAAAAGAAGATTCAGATTTAATGCAGATAAAAAACTACAGGCCAATATCTTTATTGAATGCTGGTTATAAGGTATATACCTCAATAATAGCAGAGAGACTAAAAAGGTTTTTGAACGAATTTATACATTTAGACCAGAATGGATTTCTGCCTAAGAGACAGATTAAAAACAATATGAGAATGATTTTAAATACATTGGAGTATTATGAAGCACATCCTGGAAGACAAATGGCATTGATTTTCTTAGATGCACAGAAAGCATTTGATAACGTAAATTGGCAATTTATGTTATTACAACTAAAATCTATGGACTTTGGTGAGAGATTTATTAACATGATTAAGGCAATATATCACAAACAAAAGGCAAAGCTGATGGTAAATGGGGATATGACAGAGAACTTTAATAGTAAAAAAAAGGCACAAGACAAGAATATCCCCTCTACTATTTATATTGACATTGGAAGTATTAAATAGAAATGTTAGACAAGACAGAAATAAAAGATATGGAAACGTTTCTGACAGGAAGAATAGCTACTATAAAAATGAATATCCTGCCGAGATTATTATATTTATTTCAAAGAATCCCGATAAAGCTGGGGAAAATTTGAAGAATTAAATAAAATAATATTAAGATATATTTGGCAAGGGAAAAAAGCAAGAATAAACTGCAAAAAAACTTGAAAATACTGCAAGATTCTAAAAACAGAGGAGGTTTTGGGCTGCCAGATTGGGAGTTGTATTATCAGGCCTCAGTACTTATATGGGTGAAAGAATGGATCTGGTTGAGGCATAAAAGATTATTAATTTTGGAGGGACATGATCTCCAGTTGGGTTGGCATACCTTCTTATGGTATGGTAAAAATAAAATATATAATTATTTCCAAAGTCATTATATTAGAAATGCATTACTATCAGTATGGGTAAAAATTAAAGAACAATACTATTTGAAAATACCAGTCTGACTCTCAACAATGGAGGCACTGATACACCCAAATGTTATTAATATGGAAAAAAATTACAAGATACAAAGACATTTTGAATGAAAAGGGGGAACTCAAAACCAAACAAGAATCGCGTATTCAAGGGACTGACATAACATGGTGGCCACAAGTGCAGATACAATCTCAATATGAGAAAGATGCTAAAATGTATGTTTTTACAAAGAATTAACAGAATTAGATCAGATATTAACAGGGACAGATGAAAAATTAATTTAAAAGATATATAGCTATCTACTAAGTATCAAAATGGAATGTAAGCAAGTATAAGAGACAATGATAGTATGGGCTAAAAATTTTGGTTATACAATAGAGTTAGAAAAATGGCAGAAATTGTAGGATAGGAATTATAAATTAATGTCTACTGCATATAAAGAAAATGTTTATAAAATGTTTTATAGATGGCATTTTTCACCCACAAGGTTGGCAAAGATGTTTAAGGACATGTCCGCTAAATGTTGGAAATGTCATCAGATACCTGAGTCGTATTATTATAAGGGGTGGACATGCCCAAAAGCAAAAAAATATTGGACAAAAATACACACATTGTTGGAAAAAATGGTAAAGCAACATATAGATTGAAAACCAGAAATAATGTTGTTGGGCATTTTACCGGATAAGTATAACAAGGAGAATACATATTTTATTTTACATGTATTAACTGCAGCTAGAATTGTATTTGCACAATAATGGAAGAGTAAAGAGATCCCCACAGATGAAAATGTGATTTAAAAAAATATTAGAATGTGCAGAAATGGATAGACTAACACAATTAAGGAAAAGGAAGAAACTGAATACTTTTTGACATGGAACTTATTTCATCAATGGTTAGCTAATAAAAGCAGAAGTTAGAAACATGTAGATATAAGAAAAGGACTAATGATACAAGGGAGGTTTGTTAAAATGGATAAGTAAATATTATTATTATTATTATTATTATTATTATTATTATTATTATTATTATTATCTCTTATTCATTAAACATGAAACCCAGTCAACTGAACATTTAAAGATGTGTCATAAATACCATTGACTGGTGCTCATAGTTGATACAGGTTGCTGCCAGGATCCTAGGTATCAACCAAGTATCTTCTTAAGATGTACAATGTTCCAAATAGCACAGTTTTTTGCAGTTCCGCTGGTGTTATTGCAGGAAGCTGCAATTTCTTGATGTGTTTTGTAAAATTCTTGGACATGGTACCAAGTGCTCTGATGACAATGGGTATCACGGTTACATGTTTCTTCCATAGCCTTGTAGTTTCAATGGCTAGGTCACAATATTTCATGATTTTTTCCAGTTCTTTTTCTTCAACTCTGGCATCACTTGGTACAGAGATATCTTTCTTGATGGCTCCCATCTTAAGCTATGCCCATGTAAAGTTGTCATCACATTTTCCTTCAATGTTTTTCAAGTGCTGTCCATGCAAAGCTTTGGTTTTCCATCTATTTAATCTGTCATCCAGCTGTTTTTCCTTATATTCTGCCTTTGTTTCTGTTGTTTTTATAATATTCTCCATTTCACAGCCTGCAGCAATTTTTCTGTACTTTGTGTCACATAATCATTCAAACTTCGTTTTTCTTCTTCTACAGTTTGATGGATTTGCAATAGTCCTCTGCCCCCTATTTTTCTTGGCAGGTACAACTTGTCGATGCCACGTCGTGGATGTAAAGCATGGTACATATTCAAAAGTTTGCATGTTTTCCGGTCCAAGTTTTCCAGTTCAGCCGAAGTCCAGTTAATGATTCCAGCTGAGTAGCATATCACTGGAACTGCCCATGTATTAATGCCTCTAATTATGTTTCCAGCATTCAGCTTTGATTTTAATATTTTGTGGACCTTCCTCATGTATTCCTTTTGCGTTGACTCTTTGACTTTTCCATTCAAGATGTTATCTGCTTCCAATATGCCTAGGCATTTGTAACCATCATCCTTTGCTAATGCTTTTACTATGTTTCCATTCCCAGTTCTATTCCTTCTATTTTTTTCCGTTGTTGTTGTTGTTGTTATAGAACTAATACTAATGTAATGAATATTGTTGTAAACTCGGAGGGTGGGGCCAGCTGTCAAGGGGGGTAAGCTGTGTAAAATGGAACTCCGATATAATTGCTTTCACAGCAAATTTCAATCGATTGGCGGACTTTTCAGAGTTCCAGATCCCTTGGAGGGGGATTGGAAGAAAGTGGCGCCTTGTGGAGCAGCTCTCGGTGGTGGTTGGGATAGCTGACAGCAGGAAAACCTCGGAGAAGCTGGTCAGGGAAAGAAGTCAGCCCATAAAGGTGGCCGTAAAGAAATGACAGACAACTGGACAATGATAGCAGTGGAATAGCAGGACAACAGAGAGACAGATCTGGGGTAAAGTGATCTCGGCAGCCTCTTGTAAGCGATCCAGGGTGAAAGACCTTCCCGGAGAATTTTTAAAGAGGGAAGAAGAAGAAGGAGGCCCTAGGAAGGAGGAAGTTTCCTCTAAAATATAGTGGCGAACGGCAAGTTTGGGCTCAAATGAGATCATTTTAAAGTGAGAGATAACATCGGCAGAGTGAGGGAAAAGAGCCAAGGGGCAATCTTGATACCATTGACAATTTGACATCAAGGAAAAAGACAATTTAAAGTTTGAGAGTGAAAGTGCTGATTAATTGGAGGTTACGGACATTCTGAAGAGAGACTGATTGCTGAGTAATATAACAGGAGTAAGGGAGACACCTACTGGCCAAAGAAAAACCGGAGATAATTTACCAAAGGAAAGTCAATTCAAAGGAACATAAGAGCTACTTTTGTGAGCTTGCTGCCAACCAAGTTATAAATCATGGAGAATCTGTGTGTGATTTTGGGTGTGATGAAACTTGTGAAATAGTATTCATATAGAAATAGAGAAAATTAACTGTATTATAGTATGGTGTTGACATGGGACACCCTTAAGAAGAAACTATCTTTATGATTACTATTTTTTTCTCTTTTTCTTCTTACTATTTTGATTACCATCTTTGACTACCAATTGCATTAATTACTGATATCATTAACATCATAAGTGATTTTATTATATATATTGTCACTAATTAATTGTTGATATTGATAAATGTTTTAGATTGATATTCTGGAAGGATAGATTGATATAAGGACGCCAAAACTAAAAGACACCTAAAAATATATGATATCTAGTGGAAGCTGTAAATGTAAGCACTGAAAATTGAATAGTTGAAATAGTGACAGTTTAGGTGTCCTGGAGGAATATAAGAGGACTATAAGGAAGTTGGGAAGTTGGTCTAAAGTGGCAGCAAAAATGACAAGCATTCCTAATCTGATGAGAATTGGCGCAGAAAAGAGGCAGGGGGCCCAAACCATGACAGTGGAACTGAGTCCAGCGAGGCAAAGGTCCATTGAAGAAATAATGCACAGGAAAAGATCAAATTCATTCAAAGATCTACAACAGATGTTACAAACAATGCAGGATGTTATGCTGAAAAACCACGAGAATTTGAAATGAGAGATAGGAGAAGTAAGGAGTGACATGGGAGAACTGAAAGAAAATATGAGATCAATGGATGATAAATTTGAATGCTTCCAACAACTAGTTATGAAAAATGAGCAAAAATTGCAGGAGATGAAGGAGAGAATGGGAAGGGAAGAAAAAAGAGAGGAGATGGAAGAAAGATTAATACAAGCTAATAAAGATCTTGAAATGTCCGTCATCCACTTAGAGACAGAAAAGGCAGCCCACTACCTACGGTTTCAGAATGTGAGAGAAGAAAAGAGTGAGGATCTCCTGGAGATGATGGCAGGCCTATTGACAGGACCACTAGGAATCAGGAAAGAGGAAATGATTAATGAAATGGATGAAATCTATAGGATCCATACTAATTATGCGCATAGGAATAGTCTACCCAAAGAAGTGCATATTAGATTCATTAAAAAGTCAATTCGTGATGAGATCCTGTATAGGACCAGAGAAGACCCATTAGAGCTTAGAGGAAGACAGCTGGTGGTGCTCAAACAAATCCCTAGAAGGGTAAGAGAATTAAGACGACCCAACCAAACGCTAACATCTAAACTAACAAGAAAAAACATAAATTTCCGGTGGTTGACTCCAGAAGAGATCATGATATCCTGGGGAGAAAAAAGGTTTAGACTGGATAAGGTTGACAAAGTAGAAGAGTTCTACAGACAGAATTTTGGCAATGAGGTTGAGTTGGAGGAAAGAGAAATAAGGGAAGAAGGAGAACTAAGAGGGTAGTCACCAGATAAGAGGGAATCTCAAATTAAAGAGAAAGGAAATGGGAAAGGAGAGAGTATGGACAATGGGAAAGACAATGATGGTGGTTGCAAAGAATACAAAGAAGTCAGACAAACGAGGGCAACAAGATCTAAGTATAAGTAGAGGCTTACAAAATGAAATAATGATCTTATCTTTAAATGTGAATGGTTTAAATGCTCCAGGAAAAAGGAATTTTTTTTTTCAAAAAATTGTATAAGATGAATTTGGATATAATAGTTTTGCAAAAGATACATATAAAAAAGCAACATCAACATCTATTAAAATGTAACAAGTTAGGGGAAATGTTTATATCTTCATCATTGCAGAAGAAAGGGGGAATTGTGATGTATATAAAGGAGGAAATTCCGGCCAAACAAATGTGTAAAGATGGGGAGGGTAAAATATAAATAGTAGAGATAATGTTGAAAGAAAGAAAAATGATCTTGGTTGGAATATGTGCGCCAAATGAGGGTCAAAAATTATTTTACAAGGAATTACATAACATGGTTGGAGATTTAGAATACGATAACATGTGCATAATTGGTGATTTTAATGCAATTGTAGATAAATAACTAGATTACAGAAATGATAGATTAATGAAAGGTGTCAGAGGTGTCAGAAATACATTTTTTAAAATGGTGGAAGAATTGAGTATAAAGGATAGTTGGAGGGAAAGAAATGGGAACAAGAAACAATATACCGTATATACTTGTGTATAAGCCAAGCTTTTCAGCACATTTTTTATGCTGAAAAAGCCCCCCTCGGCTTATACTCGAGTGAGGGTCCCACTTACCTGTTCTCCGGTGCAGTGTGGGTGTTCTCCGATCTCTCCCGCTCATCTGCTGGTGCCTGCAGCCTCTGTGGGTGGTCTGATAACTGCTGATATCACCGCTCTTCTTTTCTCCTGCACGCCGGTAGCCTCTGTGTTGTCCGTGCCGTACTGGGCAAGAACGCCCTTGCTTCTGTGTTCTCCCGCTCTTCTTCAGGGCTGTGACCAATGATGTAGCCTTTACAGTCTTACCCGTGCTTGGTCACACTCCCTTGCTCCACCCAAGCATTGCTGATTACAAGTACCGGTATATCTCTGGTCTTGGATATACAGTACATTTATTTATAGTAGTTACTCTGCTATATTTTATTTTTTATTTTCTTATTAACCCCTATCTGGGGGTTAATTAAATAGTTATATGTTATAAAATAGTTATATGTTATAAAATAAAAAATGTATATATAAAAAAAGACTGAACTTGAGGGAATTGGATCTGTGATCTGGTCTTTTATTTCTTATCTGATACATGGGATATTGAAGTGTTGGGGTGCTGTTTGTGGTTAGACTTTGGTGGGTTAGCCCTTGGCTGTTAGTAGGGCTGGTGGGTGTACCTGCTGCTAGCTTATTAATATGGGAAACAAGAGAAAGAAGGGTTTAATATTAGCTGCTGAGATGACAAGTACTTCAAATTTAACCAAAATAGAGAAGAAAATATCTTCTACACCATCATCAGCCTCATCAAGTCAATCTAATCAGAGGTCAATAAAGAGCATGTTACAGCTGGAGAAATCAAATACATTCCAAAAGGAAATGCAGGCAATGTTTCAGTCGATGCAGGAGGCCAAGACAAAAAAATCATAATGAGATAAAGAAAGATATAGGGGAAGTGAGAAATGATATGGAAGAGATGAAAGAAAAAATATGGGTGAAAAATGAAAACTTTCCGCAAATGATAATGAAAAAGTAATAAAGAATTCAGAAAATGGAGGAGAAATAGAACAAGCAAAGAAAAAAGTTGTTGAAATAAATCATAGACCAGTGATGATGAACCTTTTTGACACTGAGTGCCGAAAAGGTCATGCAAAAATGTCACACGCGCTTGTGCTTGTTGGGGCTCTGCTCCGGAAAAGCCAAACTTCCTGGTTCTAGTGCACATGCATGTCTGACGATCAGCTGGCTGGCGCACATGTGCAGGCCAGTTTTCGGTATTGCCACATGCGCGAAGGGATCACACTCCAGAAAAGCTGAATTTTACTTCTGGATTCTGGCGCATATACACCCCCGACAATCAGCAGGCTGGTTTTTGGCATTGCCGCACATGTGAAGGACAGCTGAATAGGAAGCACCAGAAACCCAGAAAACAAACAGCAAGGCCACGTGTGCCAAGCAACATGGCTTCGTGTGCCACTTTGGCCACACGTGCCATAGATTCACCTTCACGCTAATAGACTGACACAAGGAAACAAAGAGCTACAAAATACAGTGGTAACGCTGGAATCAGAAAAAGCAGCCCACTATTTAAGATTTCAGAATATAGAAGATGAGAAAGGGGAAGACCTACCAGACACAATGAAAGAGATGTTGGCAAAGGCATTAGGGACTGATAAGCATGAAATGGAGGCAGAGATAGATGTTAGAATACATACGAATTACACAAGGAGGCACAAACTTCCAAAAGAAGTACACGTGAGATTTGTGAAAAACCAATGAGATTAAATACTTAATAAGGCAAGAGATGAACCACTACAACATAAGGGGAAACAATTGGTGGTCGTGAAACAGATCCCTAGGAGAGTAAGAGACCTACAGAAACAATACCAATCTTTGACCACAATGTTGATTAAATACAATGTAAACTTCAGATGACTGCTACCTGAGGGAATACTTGTTAATAGGCATGAAAAAAAAATGCTGGGCTCACTGGACAAAGCAATGGAATTTTATGATCGCCATTTTATTTATTTATTTATTTATTTATTTATTTATTTATTTATTTATTTATTTATTTATTATATTTCTATACTGCCTTTCTCCCGTAGGACTGAAGGCGGTGTACAGTCAAGAAAAATATAGACACACAAACATCATAAAATTGCTAATTAAAATTATTACTTAGTTTGGTCAATTAAATAAAAACCCAGAATTAGATAACATTTAAAAATCATTCACATGTTCATATGTTTAGCCCCGCCTGTTGGAACATCAGGGTCTTGAGGGCACGGCGGAAAGCACGGAGATCAGGGATATTCCGTATCTCCAGGGGCAGTTCATTCCAAAGGATTGGAGCCCTCACAGAGAAGGCCCTCCCCCTGGGAGTCGCCAGTCGACATAATTTGACTGACGGTACCCTGAGTAGTCCCTCCCTGTGAGAACGAACTGGTCGGTGGGAGGCTATTGGTGGCAAAAGATGGTCTCGTAGGTACCCAGGTCCTAAGCCATGGAGCGCTTTAAAGGTGATAAATAACACCTTGAATCGCACCCGGAAGACCACCGGGAGCCAGTGCAGCTCGCATAGGAGAGGTGTTACATGGGCGTAATGAGCTGCGCCCATAATCACCCGCGCGGCTACGTTCTGGACCAGTTGGAGCCTCCGGGTGCTTTTCAAGGGGAGCCCCATATAGAGAGTATTACAGTAGTCCATACGGGAGGTAACTAGGGCATGAGTGACCGTGCGCAAGGCGTCCCGATCCAGAAAGGGACGCAACTGGCGGATCAGGCGAACCTGATAAAAGGCACCGCTGGCCACAGCCGTCAATTGATCTTCTAAAGATAACCATGAATCCAGGAGGACACCCAAGTTGTGGGCTCTCTCTGTGGGGAGCAAGATCTCATCCCCTATTGTCAGTGATGGTACCAGCTGACTATACTTGGACGCCGGAAGTCACAGCCACTCGGTCTTGGAGGGGTTGAGTCTGAGCTTGTTTCTCCCCATCCAGATCCGCACGGCCTCCAGGCAACGGGACATCACAGCAAGGGCATCATTGGGGTGGTCTGGGGTGGAGATGTATAGCTGTGTGTCATCAGCATACTGATGAACACTCACCCTGAAACCACGGATGATCTCGCCTAGCGGTTTTACATAAATGTTGAACAGAAGGGGTGAGAGGACTGACCCTTGCGGCACCCCACAAATAAGGTGCCTCGAGGTTGACCTCTGCCCCACTGCCAACACAAACTGCGAACGGTCAGAGAGGAAGGAGGAGAACCATCAAAGCACGGTGCCCCCTATTCCTAACCCCTCCAGCCAGTGCAGTAAGATACCATGGTCGATGGTAACAAAAGCCGCTGAGAGATCTAATAGGATCAGGATAGAGGAGCAACCTCTGTCTCGAGCCCTCCAGAGATCATCCACCAACGCGACCAATGCCGTTTCCATGCTGTATTGTGACCTGAAGCCCGACTGGAACAGATCCAGATAGACAACTTCATCCAGGTATCGGGGAGGTTGTCGTGCCACCACACTCTCAACAACCTTCACAACAAAGCAAAGATTGGAGACTGGACAATAATTTGATAATATAGCCGGGTCCAGGGAAGGCTTCTTGAGGAGGGGCTTCACAACCGCCTCTTTCAAGGCGGCGGGAAAGACACTCTCACTCAGAGAAGCATTTATAATCCCCTGGAGCCAGCCTCGTGTAACCTCCCGGGAGGCCAGTACCAACCAGGAGGGACACGGGTCCAATAAACATGTGGCAGCATTAAGCTTGTCCAGAATCCTGTCCACATCCTCAGGAGTCACAGAGTCAAACTCTTCCCAGATAACGCTCTCAAGACCTGCCCCCATCTCCTCCCCTGGATCTACCCAATCGGAGTCCAGGCCTTCCCGAATCTGAGGGACTTTATCATACAGGAATTGTACAAAATCCTCAGCTCGACCCTTTAAGGGATCTTCCTGTACCCCCACCTGAAGTAGGGAGCGGGTCACCCTAAACAGTGTGGCTGGACGGTTCTCTGCAGATGCAATAAGAGCAGAGAAATAGCTAGACTTCGCCGCTCTTATCGCCACTAGGTAGGTCTTAATATAAGATCTCACCTGTGTTCGGTCAGATTCAGATCGGCTTGTCCTCCAATTGCTCTCCAGGCATCTTTTCCGACGCTTCATCTCTCTCAGCTCCTCGGAAAACCAAGGAGCTAGACAAGATCGGCATCGGGTCAGAGGCCGCAAAGGCACGACGCGGTCCAAGGCCGCAGTAGCCGCCCTGTCCCAGGCGACCACCAGGTCCTCAGTCGAGTCGTGAGCCAGAGTCTCAGGAAATGGCCCAAGCTCCATCAGGAATCTTTCGGGGTCCATCAGGCGCCTGGGACGGAACCATTTAGTTGGTTCCGTCTCCCTGTGGTGGGTGGAAGTGACTTGAAAGTCCATGTGAAGGAGAGAATGATCAGACCATGACAAGGGCTTGATGTCTATATCCCCTATTCTTAGATCATTCAGCCACTGATCAGAGACAAAAATCAAGTCCAGAATGTGATTCCCCAAGTGGGTGGGGTCTTGAACTATCTGGGTCAGGTCCATGGCCGTCATGGAAGCCATGAACTCCCGAGCCGTCTCCGACATCTCACCAGCGGATGGCAGGTTAAAATCCCCCATAACAATAAGTCTGGGGGTTTCCACCGCCACCCCGGCTATAATTCCATATTTTAATATGGAAGAGGGACAGGAAGCGACGGGAGAAATAGAATATAAAGGTCAAGAAGTACTACTGCAGAAGAAAAGTGTACACAACAAGATGAAAGTGAAGTTGAGAAAAAAGAACAAGTAGAGCAAAAAGAAGGAAGAGCAAAGGAACAGAGAGAAATAAGAGCAACTAGGAGCATAAGACCTATATATAAGTGAAGCAATGCAAGAAGAAATAAAGATGATGTCCGTTAACGTAAATGGACGGAATCCCCCCATAAAAAGAAAAAAAATATTCACAAAACTACAAAGACTAAGATTAGATATAATACTACAAGAAGTACATATTAAAAACACCATAATAAATTATTGGAGTATCCTAAACTTTGGAAACTATTCTCTTCATTATCGCAACAAAAAAGAAGAAGGGTGCTTTATATATTGAAGAAACAATAAGCGCCAATCAAATTTTTAAAGATGAATAAGGGAGAATTTTGATGGCGGAAGTGACATTAAATCAAAAACATAGTTGCTATCTATGTGCCGAATAATGGACAGGAAGAATTTTATTAAAAACTTCACAAGAAGATACGTGAAACAGAGTATGAAAATATCTGTGGTTCTCAACCTTCCTAATGCCGCAACCCATTAATACAGTTCCTCATGTTGTGGTGACCCCCAACCAATTTTTTATTGGTTCTGTGGGCATGGCTTATTTTGTGGGTGTGGCTTGGAGGTCATGTGACTGGGTTGGCGTGGCTAGCTGGTCATGTGACCGGGTGGCCATGGCTATGTGTATAGGGACTACTCAGAGGGCTGAAAAAAGTCATTTCTGACAGATCCTCGCACTTTTGACGGGTCCTCACACTTATGACCATCCTCACATTTGTGCCCGTGCAGCATTCTTAACAACAATGTCACTCATTTCACAACTGCTTCTCTTCACCATGGTGATAAGATAGGGCAAAAAACGTAAAATGTGAGGACAGTCGTAAATTCGAGGACTGGTCAAAAATAACTTTTTCAGCCCTCTGAGTAGTTCATGTGCACAAAAGGACTACCCAGAGGGCTGAAAAAAGTGGTTTCTGACAGGTCCTCACACTTTTGACCGGTCTTCGCACTTATGACTGGTCATACAATCACCATTGTAGCATTCTTAACAACCGTGTCACTCATTTCACAACTGCTTCTCTTCACCATGGTGACAAGATAGGGCAAAAACGTAAAATCTGAGGACAGTCATAAGTTCGAGGACTGGTCAAAAGTGCGAGGACCAGTCAAAAATAACTTTTTCAGCCCTCTGAGTAGTCCATATGCATAAAAGGATACAGCAATAGAGAGGGATGAAGGAAGGGAAGGGAAATTAGAGTAGGAGTGAGGGTAAGAGAGGGAGGAAGAGAGGAGGAGAAGGAGAAAGGAAGAGGAAGAGGAAGTAGGAAGGAGAAGAAGAGGGGAGGGGAAGAGAAAGTAAGAAGCAAAGAAGAGAGAGGTGGTAGGTTTGAGGAAAAAGATTGCTGTACAATAAAAAAAGATGAAAGGGAAGAAAGCCAACCCCAAACAAATATAAAGATATTAAGATAAAGAATGAATTGTTAAACTTTAAAGAATAAAAGAGAACAAATATGAATAAATAGCAATTATTAGAAACACACATACAAACATACAATGTATTTTCTTTGAACAGAGTATTTGGCCGGTTCACAAATTTAAACAGTATTTAGTCATTTCAATTAAATTTACAATTTCTATATTTTCTTTTTGCCTTATTTATTCCTCATCTGTTTTTTTAAAAAAACAATTTTACCCTTCATCCTCATCTCTAATCTTAATCAAATTCAATTTTTCCCTTCTATTCTATATTATACCCGTTCCCATTGTCATCTATTTTTATAGCCATCCTCACATTGGTTAATTATGTAATTATGTAAATACAGTTGTTTAATACAAATTCAACATTTTAATATAAATCAATTAGTTATATAACTATCTTTTTTGTATATCAATCAATATGAACATGAATATTCCAATTATTTCCATGCAATCCAATTTCTTACAAATCAATTAATTATATTTACCAATAATAATAAACCAAATAATTTCCCCCATATATTCCTCCAAACCACAACTTAACCATTTCTGCTTTCAACACAATATACAATTAATAGTATCTCAATTATTACAATTCCCTAGTTAAATAGAGCTTTTTTTCTTTTATGTTTTAAAATCTTGAACCTCCTCTTTTGCCCTAAATTTCCCATTGTTTGCAGTTTTGCACCTACTTTTTTTGGTGAGGAAAAAGAAAAAGAAATCTCTCTCTGCCTCATTTTGTCACGTTGCAGCAAAGACCTTGCTTTAGTTTCAGTTTTGTTTTTTCAGCATAGCTAGGGGAAAAAAAAATCTGCTCCTCTCTTTGCAGCTAGCAACAGAGCCCTCCGCAAAACAGCTGAGAGCAAATCAGCTGAGAGTCCGGAGGCTGATCAAATCAACTTATGGTAATTAACCTATGCTGAAGCTGAAAGGGGCTGTTTTTTTCTATTTTTTTTCTATTTTTGCAGGCACTGGTCTTCTCATTTGTTTTCTTTTAACACTGATCAACTGTAGGGCAGCCCTTTGAAGCCCCACAGCAAGAATTTAAACAGTTTGTTTCCCTCTAGCCATCAGCTGGGACTCAGCAATAGATTGGGAGTGGGCGGGGTAAGCGAATGGCGAATGGCGATCCAACAGAGGCAGAGAGTGAGGGTGAGTGAAGGCGTGGGGGGGGGCCAAGAGAGGACTTTGGCGACCCCTGTGAAATGGCCGTTCGACCCCCAAAGGGGTCCCAACCCCCAGGTTGATTCAAAACTTGACTATAAAAGTAGTAAAATAAGCAAAAAAATAAGAAAGACTACCTAGAACCTTTTTTAAAATGACAGAAGAATTATGTATACAAGATACATGGAGGTAAATAAACCCAGGGAAAAACCAATATACATTTTACTCTAACAACATTAATCTTGGTCTAGAATAGATATGATCTGGATGTCGGAGGAATTAAGCACAAGTGTGCAAAAGATAGAAATAGAAACAAACTTATGGGCCGACCATAACCCAATAAAAATTAGTTGGAAGGGGCAAAAGAGAAAAGAGTAAGATGGACTCTGAATCAAACTATACTAAAAGACAAAAAATTTCTACAGATGATGGAAAAGGAAATGGGATTTTTCTTTAAAGAGAACAGGAAAGGGGAGACTTCACTACAAAAAGTTTGGGATATAGCGAAAGCATATATTAGGGGATTAGCTATAACCTATATAGCGAGAAAAAATAAGAGAAAGAAACAATACAGAAAAACTTTAGAAGAAGAACAAAAAAGACTTGAAGTAGAGCTACAAAAAAGAACCACAAAAGGTTAATCTAAAAAATCAAATGGAAATAATTAAACACAAGTTAAATATAATGGAAAAAGAAGAACTGGCACAACAAATTAAAAGAGAAAAACAATTTTTTTTATTGTGCTATTATATTACATACACAGGATAGGTCTCTCAAATTCTGACCAAATTTTATCGAATATGATAAATCTGTTTGATTGATAGGCCTAGTGAATTGCTTAGCAATAATTCTTTTATCTAAACTACTGATCACTGAAGATGTCAGTGGCAGATTGCAAATATACACTATGTATTTATACTTCTCTCCTTCATGGATTACAGCCTTGTCATGACGAGGGGTCTTGCATAGCTCAATGACTCTATGAGCTATGCTGTGCGGGGCCACCCAAGACGGACAGGTCATAGCAGAGAGCTCTGACAAAACATGATCCACTGGAGAAGGAAATGGCAACCCACTCCAGTATCTTTGCCATGAAAACCCCATGGACAGTACCAAAAGGCAAAAAGATATGACACTGGAAGATGAGCCCCTCAGATCAGAAGGTGTCCAATATGCTACTGGGGAAGATCAGAGGGCTAGTCCTAGTAGCGCCAGAAAGAAGGAAGCAACTGGGCCAAAGCCAAAGGATGCTCAGCTGTGGATGTATCTGGTGGTAAAAGAAAAGTCAGATGCTGTAAAGATCTATTCTCCATAGGAACCTGGAATGTAAATTCCATGAATCAAGCCAAGCTGGGCATGGTCAAACAAGAGATGACAATACTGAACATCATCATCTATAGGGTTAACACAAAAAAATGATGTCCTTATCATCATAGGGGATTGGAATGCTAAAGTAGGAAGCCAAAAGATGGTAATAACAACCGAAGAGATGACTCTACACATGGACAACACCAGACAGTCAACACAGAAATCAGATTGACTGTATGCTCTGCAGCCAAAGATGGAGACGCTCTATTCGGTCAGTAAAAACAAGACCAGGAGTTGACTGTGGCTTAGATCATGAGTTTCTCGTTGTAAAATTTAGGCTTAAATTGAAGAAAGTAGGGAAAAGCACTAGACCAAGGTATGAACTAAATCATATCCCTGATAAATATGCAGTAGAGGTAACAAATAGATTTAAGGAATTATATCTGATAGACAGAGTGTCTAAAGAACTATGGGCAGAGGTTCGCAACATTGTGCAAGAGGTAGCAACTAAAATCATCTCAAAGAAAAAGAAATGCAAGAAAGCAAAATGGCTGTCTGAGGAAGCTTTGCAAATAGCTGAGGAAAGAAGAGAAGCAAAGGGCAAGGGAGAAAGAGAAAGATACTGTACACCCAATTGAATGCAGAATTCCAGAGAATAGCTAGAAGAGATAAAATGCCTTCTTAAATGAACAGTGCAAAGAAATAAAAGAAAACAATAGAATAGGAAGGGCCAGAGATCTCTTCAAGAAAATTGGAGATATGAAGGGAATCTTTCATGCAAAGATGGGCATGATAAAGGACCAAAATGGCAGGGACCTAACAGAGGCAGAAGAGATTAAGAAGAGGTGGCAAAATTACACAGAAGAACTATACAAGAACGAGCTTAACGTCCCTGATAACCACGATGGGGTGGTCACTGACCTTGAGCCAGATATCCTAGAATGTGAAATCAAATGGGCCTTAGGAAATCGGAGCAACAACAAAGCTAGTGGAGGTGACAGTATTCCAGCTGAGCTATTCAAAATCTTAAAACACAATGCAGTAAAAGTACTACACTCAATTTGCCAGCAAATTTGCCAACAGTGGCCACAGGATTGGAAAAAGTCAGTTTTCATTCTAATTCCAAAGAAAGGCAATGCCAAATAATGTTTAATCTATCACACCATTGCACTCATTTCACATGCTAGTAAGGTTATGCTTAAAATCCTATAAACTAGGCTCCAGCAGTATGTGGATCAAGAACTACCAGAAGTACAGGCAGGATTTTGAAGAGGCAGAGGAACTTGAGACCAATTTGTGAACATATGCTGGATTATGGAGAAAGGTAGGGAGTTCCAGAAAAACATCTACTTTTGCTTCATTGACTATGCTAAAACCTTTGATTGGATAGATGACAACAAATTGTGGCAAGTTCTTAAAGATATGGGAGTACCAGACCATCTTATTTGTCTCTTGAGAAACCTATATGCAGGTCAAGAAGCAACAGTGAGAACTGGACACGGAATCACTGATTGGTTCAAAATTGGGAAAAGAGTCCGGCAAGGCTGTATACTGTCACACTGCCTATTTAACTTATATGTAGAGCGCATCATGAGAAAGGCAGGGCTAGATGAATCAAAAGTTGGAATTAAGATTGCTGGGAGCAATATCAACAATGTCAGAAATGCAGAAGATACCATTCTAATGGCAGAAAGTGAAGAGGAACTAAGGAGCCTCTTGATGCGGGTGAAGAAGGGGAGTTCAAAAGTTGGCTTGAAACTCAACATTAAGAAAGTTAAGATCCTGGCATCCGGCCCTCTCAATTCCTGGCAAATAGATGGGGAAGAAATAGAGGTAGTGAAAGAGGTAGTGGTCCTGCACGGGCTGGATTAATGGCTTTGGTGGGCCGGATTTGTCCCATGGGCCATAGTTTGAGGATGCCTGGGTTAGCCCTTCCATTTGATTAGGTATTGGAGTTGTCTCCTGTCATCCGAGTCAAGGATGTGTTGCACTTTATTATGGGTTTTGTCCCCTATGACCACGGGTTCCAGGGGTTCATGGGGTAGTGGTCTCAGGGTTGACCCAACCATGGGTTTTAAGAGGCTGCTATGGAATACCGGGTGTACCTTTCCTAGCAGTCGAGGCAATTTTAATTGCACCTTGACCAGGTTGTAATTTTCACTATGGGGAATGGCCCCATGAACTTGGGTCCCAGCTTCTTGCTGGGGAGTTTTAACCTCAAGTATTTTGTATAGAGATAGACCTTTTCTTCTAGTTGGAACGGCTATTGTAGGGCTCGGTGTTTGTCTGCCTGTTTCTTATAGGTCTGTGCTGCTTTATCTAGCACTTTCTTGACATTTTCTCAGGCTGCTTTCAGCCATTCTGTCAAGCTGACTAAGGAGGGGGATCCCTTGGATATTCTGGCATTGGTACGAAGTCCATGCCACTCACTCCTTTGAACGGAGTTAGTCCCATGCTACTGTGAACCACATTATTGTACGTGACCTCAGCAAAAGGCAAGTGGTCTGCCCAATTAGACTGCTGATAGTTTATGTAACACCTCAGGTAGTGCTCTACCATGTCATTCAGTCTCTCTGCCCCCACTGTTGGTGCTCTGGTGAAAGGCTGAGCTAAGGCCCTGGGATGACCCAATGGACTGCAGGAACCCCCTCCAGAACTTAGCTATGAACTGGACCCCTCTGTCTGAGGTGATCTTTTGTGGCACTCCATGCAGGCGGTAGACGTACTTCAGGAACAGTTTGGCTAGCTGGTGGGCCAACGGTAGTCTGCTGCAGAGTATGAAGTGTGCCTGCTTGGAGAACAAGTCTATCACCATCGAGATCACCATGTTCCCCCCGCTCTTTGGCAACTCCACTATAAAGTCCATTGCAATTTCCTCTCATGGCCTCGTTGGCTCTGCCATCAGTTGCAGCAGTCCGGGGGGATTTCCTGATTGCTTTTTCATCATGGTGCAGATGGTGCAACATTTCATATAATTGTCCACATCTTTCTTTATGCCAGGCCACCAGAATTGCCTCCATGCTAAGTGTAAAGTCTTTAGGAACCCAAAGTGGCCCACCAATTTGATGTTGTGGCTCCTCTGGAGGATTAAGGTGCATAGGGACTCTGGAACTTAGGGTTTTGTCCCCTTCCATGCTAGGTCCTCCCTTTTTGTCAAGATGTGTTCGTTGTCACAGAACGAAGGGTCTGTTAGCCATTGAGTTTTGAGTTTCATGGTTAGATTGCTTGCAGGTTGGTCTTGCCAGTCATGGCATTGTCATCTCGTGATCATTTGGGTGGCCATTTGGGTAGGGGGGATGATGGCATCTACTACCCCCTCTCATGTACATTTGTACTGGGGCATGTGGGAGAGGGCTTCAGCTAGGAAGTTCCTCTCCCCCCCCCGGGATGTATTTTAGCATGAAGTCGAACCAGTTGAAGTATTGAGCCCAGCAGACTTGTTTGGGTGATAGTTTTCGCAGAGTCCTAAAGGCCTCCAGATTTTTATGGTCAGTCCAGACTTCAAACGGTTTCTGCCTCCCTTCTAGCAGGTAGCGCTAGGTTAGCAGTGCCCATCTTACCACAAAAACCTTTTTCCCATGTGGCACAATGTCTCTCTGTGTCCGTGAGTTTGCGGGAGGTGTAGGCACAGGGCTGTAGTTTTCCTTGGCTATTTCTTTGGAGTAACACTGCTCCCATTGCCACATCACTGGTGTCTGCTTGTCTAATGAAGGGTTGTTCAGGGTCAGGATGCTTCAGCACCAGTTTCTTTGCATAAAGTTCTTTTAGTGTTTCAAATACCTTTTGGCAGGTTAGGTCCCACTGTAGGTGTTGCCCCAGGCCGGGCTTCATCCCTGGGGCCCCTGTCTTTAGGAGATCTGTCATGGGTTTGGCAATCTTCACAAAGGAGGAGATGAATTGCCTGTAGAAATTTGCGAATCCTAGGAAACTTTGTAGCTGTCTACGGGTGCGAGGGGGCTGCCAGCCTAGGATGGCTTGTACTTTGGCTGGGTCCTGGCTGTCCCTGGGTGGAGACAAGTTCTGCCTCTTTCTGGGTCACCTGAAGCAGGCTCTCTTCAGATAGTCTGCCCTCTGCCATGGTAGCCTGAGTTTCTCTCCATGCACCCCAGGGGTCGGGGAGCAACTGCAGAGCCCAGGGCTCAGGAGTCCTGGTCATTTTGATTAGTTTTGAGAGAGTTGGCCTGCTGTCAGGGTTCCAAATGATGCCCTAATTAAATTGGGACAGGGAAGTTGGCGTCATGGCGAGATGCGTGGGGTTTTTGGATGCTCCAGAACCCTGCCGAAAACTCTGCCGCTGGACGGTCCGAACCAGACCACACAGTCTTGATTTGACTGTAGTAGTGGAGGGCACATCCTGAGGATCCCAGGGACATTGCTAAGTCCCTGTGTCAGTAATGCTGAGAAAAACCTGGGAGAACGTCAAGAAAGCATTGGACAAGGCGACACAGTATTATAAGAAACAAGCAGATAAGCACCGAGCCCCCCCAAGACCGTTCCGAGTAGGAGAGAAAGTCTACCTCTCCACCAAGTATTTAAGACTCAGGCTCCTGACCAGGAAGCTGGGCCCAAAATTTATAGGACATTTCCTATAGTAAAAATAATCAACCCGGTCACAGTACAATTGCAATTGCCCCGGTTACTAGGAAAGATACACCCCGTTTTTCACAGTAGTCTCCTGAAGCCTGTGGTGGAGTCAACTTTAAGGCCAGTGTCACGTGATCCCCCGGGGCCCTTGAGATAACATCGAAACCTGACACCCTTGTTGAGTCAGGAAAGCCCTCTTTCCAGCGGCGGAGCAGCAGCCATTAGGCTGTGATAACTTCAGGAAGGAAGATCGGAACGACAGTGATCAGAACGGTGAGAAACTTTCACTGTTCTTTAAATATAAGAGCCTTGGTAGTACAGGGGTTTAAGGCACCCTGTTATTAAGCTGGTTATTAAGACCAGCTGCCTGCAATTACTGCAGGGTTCGAATCTCGCCAAGGCTCAAGGTTGACTCAGCCTTCCATCCTTTCTAAGGTAGGTGAAATGAGGACCCAGTGTGTGGGGGCAATAAGCTGACTTTGTATAAATATACAAAAGGATGAAGGCTATTGCTGAGCACATTGTAAGCCGCCCTGAGTCTTCGGAGAAGGGCGGCATATAAATCAAATATATATATATTTCTCAGGTTTTCGCGGGTGTTTGTATGTAGGTCTTTGGTTATTCGGGTCTTCTCCCACGTAAAATTGGAAGTGTCTTGGCGACATTTCGACGAAGTCTCATTCGTCATCTTCAGGCTGGTGTTCTCGGCTTCGTGCTTCCAGGAGCAATGTGAGATCGCAGCTGTCTCTTCCTTTTAACTGCTAGTGGGGGTGTGAGCTGATTGGGTGGGGACTTGGCTGTGTTCTGATTGGGTGGAGGTGTGTTCTGATTGGTTAGGGGCTTGGCTGTGCTCTGATTGGATGGGGAGTTGGTTGTGCTCTGATTGGCTGGGGGTGTGTTCTGTTTGGGTGGGGGCTTGGTTGTGCTCAGCTTAGTCTGAGTTGCAGGGGGATTTGAGCTGGTGAGCTGCGTTGTTGTTGTTTGGCTTCGTGTTTGTGGCCGTGCGAGCTCTTCAGAGGGGTTTAAAGTGGCTAATGATGCGGCTGCGGTCTGGCTTCTGGTCCTTGGTCGTGGCTCATTATCAGTGTGGGTTTGAGTCTGCTTTCTGCGTGGATGTGTGGTGGTGACATCCTGTGTGGCTCTCGTGAGTGTGGGTCTGGTGTCATTCGTCGTGTTAGGGACTCGTTTGTCAATAAGGGCGGGTTTCCAAATGGCTGGTAGGCGGGAGGTATCGTCTCGTTTGTTCATGCTGTGTGGGCGTTTTTCTATCTCGATGGCTTCTCTGATTATTCTGTTGTTAAAGTGTTCAGTTTTGGCGATAGTTCTGGTCTTTTTAAAGTCAATATCGTGTCCTGTGGCTTTAAGGTGTTGAACCAGGGAAGAAGTTGATTCCTCTTTTCTGACTGAGTTCTTGTGTTCTTCTATGCGTGCACTTATTCGTCTGTTGGTTTGTCTGATGTATGTGGTGGGGCAGGCGGTGCATGGGATTTCATATACTCCTTGATTTTCTAATTCAATTTTGTCTTTGGGGTTCCTTAGGATGGTGGATATTTTTCGGTTTGTGCAGAATGCTGTCTTGATGTTATGTTTGTGGAGGATTTTGCTTATTCTGTCTGTGGTGCCTTTTATGTATGAGAGGAGGGCTTTGCCGTTTTCTTGTTCTCTGTCTTGGATTTTAGTGGGGGTTTCTTTTTGGATTAGGTTGGTGATCTTATTTCTTTGGAATCCATTGGATGTTAGTACGTTAGTGAGAGTGTGTAGTTCAGTTTTTAGGTGTTGTTCGTCAGTTAAGCGTTTTGTTCTGGAAATGAGTGTCTTGGCTACAGAGTTGATCTGGGCAGGGTGGTGGTGTGAGAGTGCGTGCAGATAGCGGTTTGTGTGTGTTTTCTTCTGGTAGATAGTGTGTCCTAGGGAGCCATTGGATTTTCTGTAGACTAAGACATCCAGGAAGGGAAGTTGGTTGTTCGCTTCTGTTTCCATGGTGAACTGTATTTTGGGGTGTAGGCTGTTGAGGTGTGTGAGGAAGTTGTCCAGTTTTTCTTTCCCATGTGGCCAGATTATGAAGGTGTCGTCTACATATCTGAGCCAGAGTTTGGGTTTGTGATCAGATTTTTCTAGAGCTTGGGTTTCAAAGTATTCCATATAGAGGTTGGCAATGACAGGTGAGAGGGGTGATCCCATGGGTGCTCCTTCTATTTGTTTGTATTTCTGTCCATTATAGATGAAGTATGTGTTGGATAGGCAGTGGTTGGTCAGATCTAAGATGTGCTTGGGGGGGTTATATTTGTTTTGGATAACTGTCAGGGCTTCTTTGATTGGTACTTGGGTGAAGAGGGATATGACATCAAAGCTCACGAGTAGGTCACTGGGCTGTAAGTTTTGTTGCTTTATGATGTCTATGAACTGGAATGAGTTTTTTACGTATGAGGTGATGGATTCTGCATAGGGCTGTAGTTGTTTGGTGAGAAATTTGGCTAGGTTTTGTAGAGGTGAGCCTATGGAGCTGACTATGGGTCTAAGTGGGGTTCCTTCTTTGTGTATCTTGGGGAGACCATAAAGCTTAGGGCATCTGGATGATTTCTCTCTGGGAATGATTCTTTGCTGAATCTCTTCGGAGATCTCTTTAGGATTAGCTTGTCGATCAGCAATTGATCCTTTGTTCCTCTTGAGTTTTTGTAGCATCCTTTCTGTTCTACAGGAAGCAAGTTATTTCTTTCCAGGTATCCATAGATTTGGTTTGCAATGATACCAGTAAGGAGCTTGTATGTTGTTGGCAAAAGGTGATTGGCCTATAGTTTCCAGGGTCCTTTCCTTTTTCTTTATCGTTTTGGATCAAAAATGTCCTTCCAGTTGTCATCCATCCATCATTTTCAGGTGTTTTTAGGATCTGGTTCATCTGGGTTGCCAATCTTTTGTGCAGACTTGTAAGTGCCTTTAACCAGAAGCCATGCAGCTCATCCGGTCCAGGTGCACTCCAGTTCTTCACTTTTCTTGACTGTCTTTGCACCATTGCTTTTGTTATTTTCACGTCTTCCATTTTATGCACTTTAATAGAGTCCTCAACCTGTTTGATCCAGTTTGCATTTCTGTTGTGCTTCTTGTTGTTTTCCCACAAATTCTTCCAGAATTTCAGAGCTTTCTTTTTATCAGGCTTTTCATCTGTTGTTACTCTGTCTCCATTTTCTAAGCTCTTATAAAACTGGTGCTGATTTGCTCTGAACTGTGAGTTTTCCTTGAACTGAGATACTCCGTTTTCATACCTTTCAATCTTTTCAGCAATGGCAACAACCCTCTGCTTCAGCTCTTCAATTACTACTGCAATCTCCTTATTCCTCAGATCATATCTTGCTTCCAGGCTGCTTTTGACCTGCTTGTTCTTTAGCTGACCTTGCCTTAGGTTCTTCAAATTGCTCAAATCTCCACGTACTTTTTTGATCTTCAATTCTAACCGAATTTTCCACTTAGGTTTCCCTTTCTTGCCTCTTTGGTTCTTTTGTATTTTCAACCCTAGTTCTTTGATGGTTATGACGGCTGCTGCATACATCAATTGGTTTGTTGTTGTTGTTGTTGTTGTTGTTGTTGTTGTTGTTATTATTATTATTATTATTATTATTTATTGGTTAATCTTTAGTGAGATTCACAGCCTTTGAGGCTGGTTAATAGCTCAGCAGCTCGAGTCCTAACCAAGGACCTAGGAACTGTTAAGGTATCGTCGGAGGATGTAAGCTGTTCCGAGTAAGGTGGTTTTTTGTAGAGTCAAAATGTTCAAGTCCGGCAAATTTAGAATTTCTAAATAGCGGGGTAGTCTTTTGGGTATTGCTCCGAGGGCTCCAATTACAATCGGGACAACACACGATTTCTTTTTCCACAGTCGCTCAACTTCAATTTGTAAGTCCCGGTACTTTGTGATTTTTTCTTGCTGCTTATCTTCAATTCGTGCATCACCAGGTATTGCAATGTCAATGAACCATACTTTTTTCTTTTCAACTATTGTTATGTCAGGTGTGTTGTGGACCAAGTGCCTGTCAGTCTGAATCCTAAAGTCCCACAAGATCTTGAGTTTCTCATTCTCTAAAACTTTCTCAACCTGATGTTCCCAGTGGTTTTTGCTGTACTCAAATCCAAACTTCTGGCACAATTTCCAGTGAATGATTTTAGCAACACGGTCATGGCGTTGTAGGTAGTCAGTTTGTGAAATTTTGCTGCACCCACTGATTAGGTGGTCGACTGTCTCATCTTTATACCGCCCTACTCCCGAAGGATTCAGGGCGGTGAACAGCCGAATAAAATACATATAATATAAATGTTAAAAAACCATTAAAATACAATTAATATTATCTCAATTATTACAATTCCCTAGTTAAATAGAGCTTTCCCCTTACGTTACTCATTTTCACATCTTAAACTCTCCCAATAACCCAAATAGTTTTGCCCATATAATCCTCCAAATCACAACTTAATCATTTCTACTTTCATCACAATATATAATTAAAAATATTTCAATGGTTACAATTTCCCTAATTAAATTTAAAAATGTTCTAGCTGTTATCCAAGCTACAACTTAATTCTTTTTACTTTCACCACCATATACCATTAAAGGTATTTCAATTGTTACAGTTTATACTTATTCGTATTTCTAAAAAAATAAAAAAATAAAAACTTATCATTGTCTAGATTTCAAAAATACAAAGACAAATATTCCAATTATTATTCATTTTATTTTTACAATCATGATTTCCCATTTATTTCTTACTACTATTCATATTTCAATTCTAAATATGTATAACATCTTTCTCTTTCATTTCTTTTTCTCCCTTCCCATTTTTGCCTTTTTCCTTCTCCTTTTTTCCTTTTGTGTTTTAAAATCTTGAACTCTCCTCTTTTGCCCTAAATTTCCCATTGTTTGCACCTACCTTTTTTGGTGAGGAAAAAGAAGAAAAAGAAATCTGCCTCTGCCTAATTTTCCAACATTGCAGCAAACAGCAAACAGCCAACAGCCTGCTTTACTTTCAGTTTCGTTTTCAGCTTGATTAGCACAAGGAGAAAAAAAAATCTGCTCCAGCAATTTAGCTCTTTGCAGCAAACAGCAGAGCCCTGTGCAAAACAGCTGAGAGCAAATCAGCTGAGAGTTGGGAGGCCGATCTAATCAATGGGTTAATTAGCGTATGCTGAAGCTGAAAGGAGTTTTTTCTTGCTGTTTGCTTGCAAGGAGGTAACTGCTGTGAGGCACAGGCCAAAGGATGGGGGCCACCCTCCTTGCCACTTAGCGCCTCCCTGCTGCTCCCTTTTGCCTCTAGCACCCCCCTGCCACCTCCTTGCCTCTTACCGCTCCCCTAAGGCATCCCACCGCCCCCCAGGGGGCTGTATCACCCACTTTGGGAACCACTGCTGTATTGCCCTGCCTATTTAACTTATATGTGGAGCACATCATGAGACAGGCAGGGCTAGATGAAACAAAAGTTGGAATTAAGATTGCCAAGGGAAATATCAGATATGCAGATGATACCACTCTAATGGCAGAAAGTGAAAAGGAACTAAAGCAATAGTAGGTTTTAAATCCCATTGCTACCAGTTCGCTTGTGGGTGCTCGCGTGCTTGTGCAACAATTCTGCATATGTGCAGAGATGTCTGGGTAGGTGGAGCCTCCCGCTGCCACTGCTACCGGTGTGCCTGATCTGGGGGAAACTGGTATCAAGCCACCACTGAACTAAAGAGCCTCTTGATGCGGGTGAAGGAGAGTGCAAAAGTTGGCTTGAAACTCAACATTAAGAAAACTAAGATCATGGCATCTGGCCCTCTCAATTCCTGGCAAATAGATGGGGAAGAAATAGAGGTAGTGAAAGATTTTATTTTCCTGGGCTCCAAGATCAACGCAGATGGGGACTGCAGCCAAGAAATTAAAAGACGCTTGCTCCTGGGGAGGAAAGCTATGGCAAATCTAGAAAGCATACTGAAAAGCAGAGACATCACCCTGCCAACAAAAGTGTGTATAGTCAAGGCTATGGTTTTCCCAGTTGCAATGTATGGCTTTGAAAGTTGGACCATAAGAAAGGCTGAGCACCAAAGAATTGAGGCCTTTGAACTATGGCGCTGAAGACTCCTGCAAGTCCCTTGGACTGGAAGTGATGAAACCGGTCAGTCCTAGAGGAGATCAACCCTGACTGCTCTTTTGAAGGCCAGGTCCTGAAGATGAAACTCAAATACTTTGAGAAGGAAGGACTCACTGGAGAAGTGCCTAATGCTGGGAAGGATTGAGGGCAAAAGAAGAACGGGACAACAGAGAACGAGGTGACTGGATGGAATAACTGAAGCAGTAGGCATGAAGTAACTGAAGTAGCAGGAAAGCCTGACGGAACATTGTCCATGGGCTCGCGATGGGTCACTACCAACAAAAATTTATACTTCTAAAATATGTTTCTGTATCTAGTATGTTGGAGATATCTATACCATATTTATGCAAAATAAATATTTCCTCTGAAGGTTGTACTAAAATATACAAGTTACATTTTAAAAAACAAATTTCTTTTACTGCAGCAATGTTCAGATCAAACTGGATACAGAGAAGGATAAAACTATAAAGCTTCAATAGCATATTAGTAAGTTGGAATGTTATTCTTCCCAAATTGAAGAGGTAAGTGATACTTCTTTGGTTGAAAAAATGAAAACTACTTTGAATTACTGTCATTGACAAAATATGTCACTGTTTGATTAATCCTCATTTGAAAATGGAGTTTAGAATTTTTTTTTCTGGACTATATGCTTATAGTTATTTCTATATATATAGTTATCTCCGGAGGGTTTTTTTTTTTCTTTGTTGGTACTTTGCTGGGGCTTGACTTTCTTAAAGGGAAGGGTTTTTTAAGCTTTTTACACTGCTGTTGGGAGGAAATACTCCCCAGTTGGAGTTCTTCCAGCAGGGATGCAACCAGGGGTGAAATGCTCCCGGTTCGGACCGGATCACCCGATCCAGTAGTGATGGAGGCGGGTGGTTCGGAGAACCAGTAGCAAAAATCCCTGCCCCCCCTCCCATGCCCAGCTGAGCTGCGCAATCATCAGAAGATTTTTTTTTTAATTTTTAAAAGCGTTTTTTCTACAACCTCTTTGGCTGAAAAAATGCTTTTAAAAGTAAAAAAAAAAAGCCTCTGATGATTGCACGGCTCAGCTGGGATCATTAGAGGCTTTTAAAAGCATTTTTTCTACAACCTCTTCGGCCGAAGAGGTTATAGAAAAAATGTTTTTAAAAGGAAAAAAAGCCTCTGCCAATCAGGCAAGTCAGCTGGGATCGTCAGAGACTTTAAAAAAAAGCTTCTGCTGATCAGGCAAGTCAACTGGGATCATCAGAGGCTTTTAAAAGCATTTTTTTTACAACCTCTTCAGCTGGTTTTAAAAGTTAAAAAAATGGTTTTGAAAGTTAAAAAAAAAAGAGGACTTCCGGTCTGGCACCGCGGTGCTACAGTCGGGGATATGGCGAGCTCTAATGAGCCCGCGAAAACCCCAACTGACAAACCACCGATTGATCGGTCTTCGGACCGGCCCCATCCTGTAGGGATAGGGGATGAAGAGGAGCACCTTGGAAGGCCAAGAGGAACAGGCAAGTTCCTTGGAGGCCAGAGGGAATCCTCGAAGTCGGCGGTGGAGGTAGGCAGCCATGGCGGCTGCCGCAAAGCTGCAGCAGACCGTGAAAAGATTGTGCAGGAGACAAGAGGAAAGGATGAGTTTTTTCAAAGCTGGGTGAGTGACACCAACCCAGGCAAGAAACAACATAACTGCATGGATTTTTACAAAAAGACCCTAAATTTTAAATAGCAGCTACAGAGCCTTGGGGCTTGAAGATTTGATAAGGAACAATAATTGGAAATAAGGACCCATGATAGAGTTTGTTTTAGTACAACTGATTGGGAAGAATTGGCTTTTAATGAACTAGAAAATTGGGTTTCTCTTTTAATTGGAATGGATTGGAGAAACTTTTTTTTTCCCTTGGAGTTAACAACTTTGGAAAGTTAATAAAGAAAGACAAACAGATGGTTACATAATAGTTATGGAGTCTGCGGTGACTAAGCAGAATGTGGATTGAAGAGCTTTACCTTCCGCTTGGAAAAGAAACATTTTGAATGGCGTTCTACTTTGGATTAGTTTGAAATTAACTTTAGATTTATGGATTCTGGAGATTCCTACTCTGTCGCTGGGTGATTTTATGAAGAAGAAAGAAGAAATACTCTGGATTTACTAGAATTGAAATTAACTGGCTTAGCAAGAAAAAGGTGTGGCGCAGGAATAAAAGAGAAGAAGCTGATGTACTATATATGGAACAGATATTACAAAGAATTAAAGTGACACACAGATTTCAACTTAGATGTATGGATTTTTAAGTGGAATATTTATGGACAGATAGGGAAAGGAAGAAATAAAGTAGATAAAATGGAAATGTAATGTTTAAAAGTTTAAATGTATAAATGATTTGTGGATAAAAGCAGGAGGGCTTTTGGAGTAATAAAGATGAAAAACAAGAGATGGTAACAAAAATAGAGGATTGATGTTCAGGTGGTTAAAGATAATAAATAAGAGTATATACTAATATGAGATAATTCCAAGAAAATTTATTGTTAAATGTAATATGTTTTAATTTTAATTTGTAAACAAACTTCAGATTGGGGGATATGATTGATTAATGTTTTATTGGATGTAACTATAAGATACATAGACTTCAGTTACAAATTGTGATTTAATTCAATGTAAGCTGGAAATGATTGATATTAGAAAACATACTGAGAACTAATCTGGAAGAATATGCTGCAAGATATACAGACTTTAGTTATAAATTGTGATTTAACTCAATGTAAGCTGGAAATGATTAATATTATGAAATATACTGAGAATTGATTTGGAAGAATATGCTAGGAAACTAACATATAATAGATAAATATATTGTAAGGGAAAGTTAAAATAAGAGATGATGGGCACCAACTAAATAAAAGTTTGAGACTTGGAGGAGAATATGGTAGAAACCAGTAAAAATGGAAAATGCTAAAAATTAGCCAAATAACAGTGGGAAAGTTGGAGGAGACTATGCTGGAAATCAGCCAAATATAATATGCTGGAAATCAGCCAAAAAACAGGGAGAGGTTTGGAAGAGACTATGCTGGAAATCAGCCAAATTATAGGGGGTGCTCTGGAGGAGATTATGCTGGAAATCAGCCAAACATAATATGCTGGAAATCAGCCAAATAGTAGTTGGAGGCATGGAGGAGATTATGCTGGAAATCAGCCAAAATAGAATATGCTGGAAATCAGCCAAATAAAAACTGGAGGTATGGAGGAGAGCATGCTGTAAATCAGCCAAAATAAAAGATACTGGAAATCAGCCAAACAATAGTAGGAGTTAGGTGTAATAGATGATAAGCGGGAAAAAAATCAAAGATAAATTGATAAAGTTTAAGATTTTAATACTTGATGAAATGGGTCAAGAGACTAAGAAGAATGGATAGAACTTTGTTTTATAAACTGGAATAAAAATAGAGTTGTACTGAATTTGAAATTAAGATTCGTGGTGATAAAAATGTAAGGTAAATAATTAAACTATGAGGTTAGAAGATTGTTAAAACTTATATTTTGATATTGATGTTAAAAGATATAATGAAGACAAATTGGAGAAGAACCAGATATAAGTGGAATTGATATGGATATAAAAATGAGTCGTTTATCTGGAAATTAAATTTGCAGTGATATAATGGATCTGTTTAAACTAAGATGATAGATTTTATGTTAAAAAATGTTCTTTTTCTCTTTTCATGTTTTGATTTTTATGTTTAAAAAGATGTAATGGAAACTGGGAATGGAGCTTGTCAAAGGAATGTAAGCGTTGTACCTATCTATGACCAGATCGGGGCTTCGTTCTTGAAAGTTATATTTTATGTTTATGTTTGAAAAAAAAATGGAAAAAAAAGTTCTATTTAAAAAAAAACAGTGAAAAAAAATTGGCCACGCCCACTCATTCATATCACCCCTCCCCCACCAAGCTACACCCACAAAACTGGTAGTAACAAATTTTACATTTCCTCACTGGATGCAACGATCAGCACTTAGAAAGGGTATGTAATGTCTATCTTTCTAGCTAGCCAAGAAGCCTTGCTGAATGTCACTCATCTTGGTTCCTTGTCATTAAAAGCTTCTTTCTGGCAGCTCTGCTTCATTATTCAATTATTTCTTCAGAGTTTTGGTCTAAAACTGGTTTTTGGTGAAATTTAATTCTGTGCTTGGTGACATTTAATCCTCTGTTTATTGATGGGATAATTTTCCCTATTCAGTTTTGTTTGGAAGGGAAAAAGTTAATCTGTTCCTGAAAAGAAGCAGGGTTGAGAAATCAGAAATCTGGCTAGTTCCTGTGTTTATTTGTTCTGGTAATTGGTTTACTGTGTTTGCTCTTTTCTAGCACTAATAGCTTTTTTTGTAGTTAGGCTTATCTCAAGTGTTTACACTTGAGTTTGCCTGGGGTGTGAGCTCTGGCAATGAGCCAGAGGCTTGTGTTTTAGTTTTAAAAGGATTTAAACTGTTGTGATTTAATTATTTGTATTGTGTTTGGATTTTTTCCTGCCTCATGGTTTCTTTGTCTATCTGGGGAGGGGGGTCATCCTTCACTGCTTTAGTGGTTCCTGGCACTGTCCTTTTGGGGTATACTTCCAAGAGGCAGGATGTAAGTTTGGCACTGATTTTTTTACTACCTTTCTGGGGGGCATGTGATCTTTCCTTAAATCTGGATGACTTCCTTAAAATATCTTGTGAAGTGACTGAGACCAGCCGTGCTTGACAAACTTGGGAGGGCAGAGACTTGAACCTGGATTGGTTCCCTATATAATTTGTTCATTTGTCACTTTATCTTGGCATTTTGTAGCCCAAATATGCCTGCCAACTTTCTGGAGAGCTCAAATGACCTCTCTACTAAAGGGTTTCACTTTATGAGCAAGAGTTGGTTGTTGATAGTTATCATTGCATTTTAACTATTTTAATTCCTCAAGGTGGTCTGGCACCCTGTCTGATTTGTAACTCTGGGTTGCAGGTATTTCTTATCCATGCCTACCCAGCTGGTCATTAGGGCAGAGAACCAGTTGTTAAATTATTTGAATTCTACCACTGGACAGCCCCTCAAATATTGGAACACTGCTATCATGTCATCCCTGTTCCTTCTCTTAACTAGACCAGCCACGCCCAGTTCCTGCAACCGTTCTTCATGTTTTAGCCTCCAGTCCACTAATCATCCTGGTTGCTCTTCTCTCCACTCTTTCTAGAGTCTCAACATCTTTTTTTATAGTGAGGTGACCAAAACTGGATGCAATATTATAGGTGTGGTCTTACTAAGGCTTTATAGAGTGGTATTAGTAACTCATGTGATCTTGATTGAATCCCTCTGTTAATGCAATTTAGGATTGTGTTGGCTTTTTTGTCTGCAGCCACACACTGCTGGCTCATATTTAATTGATTGTCAACTAAGACTCCAAAATCCCTCTCACAGTTACTGTTATTAAGCCTGGTTTCACCCAATCTATATTTGTACTTTTGGTTTTTCTTGCCTAAGTGTAAGACTTTTGTCAGATGTAAATGCCTTATTCTCCAATGTGTAAATAATGTATATATGGAACATCAGAGGTTAACTTATTCTTTGGACTTTAATGTATTCATAACTTACCACTCCCATTCCTAGCTCCACCCCTTGTATATATAAGGAGCCACCCTCACCATTCTCACTGCTTCTACCTTGAATATTCAGTGAATATAGAATGCCTATCATAATTAAAAAGAAATATATTTAAAGCTCTAACTCCTATTATCTTTATTGAGTCTGATCCTGAAAATATTGCAACAAGCTGGTAGCAGAGGATGGTTAATTGACTCAATAAGTAATTAAAAATGTCCAAGAAAGATAGGCCCAACACCAGGGCCTACAGCAAAGAAATAGAAACTGATCAAGAGATGACCAACGAATCCACCAATGCGATTTCGAGAGAATCCGAAGAATACACCACTGAAGAAGAAGAACTAATGAGTGAAAATAATGACCAGAAAGAAATCGAAATAGAAAATAACGAACTCAGGTCAGAGATATTAAAGATACTAAAAAGCCAAAAGAATGATGAAAATCTCATCGCGGACCTCCAGGAGATGCTGAAGAACAGCGGAGCAGCGAGAGAGAAAAACGTCATTAAAGAAAAACCCAAAGATCAAAAAACCGTAAGTGAGATGACTACTGAGAAAATAGTTGTTAAAAAGAAAAGATGTGATCCCGCGCGAAATTTTGAATGGCAGCCATCTTGGTTTCAACGAACTTCAAAAGAGAATGGAGCAGAGCCAATCAAAACGCTCAGTTCAAAATTTCTGGCGCGAAAAACACTATCAGACGAAGAAAGTGAGAAAGAAGTCTCAAACTCTTCAGATGATTCAAAATCAGAAAGTGAAGACGATTTAACAAAATCTCAAGTAAAATCAGCAATGAAAACGCTTTTTGCTGCTTTTGGGCCAAGACTGAAAATTACCAAGACATCTACGAAGAAGCAAGAAATCAAACCGGCGACTCAAGACCTGCACGCTCCCATCCTGACTTCGAAAGCGACGACGCCCGAGCCCAGAGAGCCATGCCGATTTCGCCCTACACCACAGACAAGATCGAATGCCAACGCACACAAAAAGAAGAAAAGAACCGTCGCCACCACCAGAACCCCAAAAACCGAGCCAGAGACCGACTCATCTGAGGAGGAGCGGATCGAGAGAGCTGAAAGGGAGAGAACCTTCCACGACGCCACCAAAGAAGAAATGAGCAACGCGCATGTGCGAAACTACGTAGACGACCCAGAAGGACTTGAACTGGCCAGAGAACCGCGCAGACTCATTGCAAGCATCCCAATGCCGTTCTGTAATTTCCTGCACTTGAGAGATCACGGACTGCCCCAGGTTGTAAGTAATGGACAGAATAATGTAGGTAACTTACCCAGTGACTTCCCAAAACTTAGAATTGATGGCATTAATTTACAAGAGTGGTATCAACAGCTTCAGGTTATTTTCATGAAAGAAAATTTACTATTCTTTATAACTAGCCCTCCAAGAAGACCTTGGACCTTAAAAATAGATTGTTTACATCATAGAGCATTTTTCATAATAATATCTAGCGTGTCTCCTGCAATGTATCATAGCATCAAACCAAACCTAACAGTATCAGAAATAATTCAATGCATGTTTAATCTATTTCATAGCGATAGCGTAGCTACAACCACAAGAATGTCTAAGGATTTCTTTTCCTCTAGAGTAAAACCAGGGGTTTCTATAAGTGAGCATTTGATAAACCTAAACAAAATAAGAGCTGAGCTACAATTGAGGGGGGAAGTGATTTCAGATCAAACAATGAAAAGTGTTATTATCAATTCACTTGATCCATCATGGGATAGCTTTATGTCACACTTAGATACCATTAATTTGGGATATTTATCCATAGAAAGCCTATCTAACAAATTGATAGCAGAAGACAATTCAAGAAAAAATCGATCCAGTAACCAAACAGACCACAAACCTTTTAGGAAAGTAGTCTTTCAAGATAAACATAATGAGGCCTTTAGATGCTACAATTGTGGATCCAGGGAACATAGTAGAAGAGACTGCCCCAAAGTCTCAAGAGAGAGACATAGGCCAGAATATAAGAGCAAATATAATTACAGACAATCTTCCACAGATAGACACAAATATAGAAGTCCACCAAATTACAAAGAAGGTAGAGGGGGTAGAGAAAATTCAAAAGAGAGGAAATCTGGGTCACTGAATGGGCTAAATAAACAAGACAGCACCAGAACACAGCAGGATGAGAATAACAATTGGCTTATTGATTCTGGTGCAACAAATCACACCACCAACAACAAAAGTATATTATCTTCATTTATAGAAGATAAGTTTGTGATAAAGGTAGCTAATCAAGAAAAGGTTCAAGTACTAGGCAAAGGAAATGTGACCTTGCCTGGTCTAGGGAAAATAGAGGGGGTATTATTAATCCCAGAAATACCTCACAACATACTAAGTGCCATAAAATTAAGCAGAGAATCTGATATCAATATAGTTTTCTCAAAGGGGAAAGCAACTATAGAAAAGAACAAAACAAATGTAGGTACTGTAATGATAAAAGGAGGTCTACCCTATCTGATAACTAAAGAAAGATGTTTACATAACATTGATTCAAATATGGAAGATTGTATTGAAGCAGATGATGAAAATGTCAGTAACAGTGACAATGATGAGTGTAGAATAACTCATGATCACAAAAATACATACAAGGAAAAGAAACCAAAAATAGGTAAACCAATTCATGATGAGTGTGCTCACATCTTACACAGGAAGTTAGGACATGCAAGCTTTCCTGTAGTACAAAAAATGACTGAACACGCAGAAGGTGTCAAAATAAAAAATTGTGAAAATTATTTGGAATGCTCAGTATGTAAATCCACCAAACTAAAAACCAGTCCCAGACCAAAAAAATCTAACAGATCAACTAACAATATTTTTGATTTGGTACATATGGACTTAGTTGGTCCATTAAGTCCCTCAATTACCTATAGAAAACGTTACTTCCTAACAATAGTGGATGACTACAGCCGATATGGTTTTGTTTACACATTAAAGCACAAGGATGAAACATTTCAGAAATTTAAGGAATTCTACAAACGTATAGAAACACAACATAATATCAGAATAAAGCAAATTATGACTGATAGGGGATGTGAGTTCATGTCTAAAGAATTCTCCCAATGGTTAAAGGATAGAGGAATGTTACATTTCACGTCCAATCCTTTTTCTGCATTTCAAAATGGAGTTGCAGAGAGGAAAAATTCCACACTACAAACCATGATTAGGTGCACATTAGAGGATGCTGGTTTAGGCAAACAATTTTGGTCAGAGGCATTACATTATTCAAATTACACTCAAAACAGAACCTGGTCCAGTATTGTGAATAAGACACCATATGAGGTGATGTACAATAGAAAACCCAAATTATCACACATGCACATATTTGGAGTCACTGCAGACGTACACATACCTAAACAATTGAGGAGAAAGGGAGAAAACGTATCCAGGAGATTAAGATTCATGGGATACGAAACTGGAACCAAAGGGTACAGATTCATTGATGGTAATAACAAATTTATAGTATCCAGAACAGCTGTGTTCCATGAACAGGCCAATTGGTCAAAATTGCACCTTAATGAAATATTTCCTAATAAATGTAAAGATACGATATCTTGCGAGGAAGGAACAACAGAAAATCAAAATATTAACAAAAGTAAGAACAAAACCAAAACTTGGACTAATAGTCAGCATAAAATAAAGACAGACACATTAACAAAAAAGGAAGCTAGATATTTGCATGATAACCATAGCAAGCCTGAAAGAACTATTAGAAACAATAGAAACCAAATACCAAATAAATACAAAGATTACATAATGCATATGAATGGAGAACAAATAACACCTAATACATATGAAGAAGTATTGAAACTTCCACATGAAGAAAGAGAAAAATGGGAACTAGCTATGGAAAAAGAGATGGAAAGTTTACAAGGATTGAATGTATTCACACCTGCGATCGCACCTAAGGATAAAACAATTATAGGTACCAGGTGGATTTATAAAATTAAGAACTTAGAAGGAGGCAATACCTTATACAAGGCTAGACTAGTTGCACAAGGCTATGCACAAAAATATCCAGAAGACTATACTGATACATATTCACCCACAGTGAGAACAGAGAGTGTCAAAACAGCCCTTGTAGTAGCATCTGCACTCAATCTGGACGTATTCCAATATGACATACAGACCGCATACTTACATGCAAAATTAGATAAGGAAATATATGTAAGAGCACCACACAGTCAATACACTAATAAGAACGAAATTTGGTTATTAAATAAGAGTCTGTACGGATTAAAGCAATCCGGCAAAAGATGGTACGATTGCTTGGTAAAAGTACTTAAGACCATGGATTTCAACGCCACCACTGCCGATAACTGTTTCTTTGTAAAAAAGAGTAATGATCATATTGAATTTGTATTAATTTACGTGGACGATATTTTATACATTGGAAAGCATAAAGAGAGCAGGGAAATCTTTGTAAATAAGTTAAATGAACACTTCTCACTGAAATCCCTGGGTAAAGTGAATAAATACCTTGGTGTGCAAATTAACAAAACTAAAAGGGGATTCAAACTTACACAGAAAGATAAAATCATCGAACTCCTAAACAAATGTAACTTAAATAATGCCAAAACCTGTGACACCCCTATGCAAACTGATTTTCTTAGAAACACTGATGAATCTTCCCCTGAGTTTAAAGACAACACATTTTACAGATCAGTTATAGGTTCACTCCTCTATATATCTAATTGGACTAGGCCAGATATTGCATTACCTCTCAATCTATTGTCAAGATATGTTAGTAAACCAACCTTGTATCATTGGGAAGCTGTCAAAAGAATTCTAAGATATCTGAAGGGTACATTAGATTTTTGTTTAATGTTGGAACCCAATAATGACAGAGAACCAAAAATTACTTGTTATGCTGATGCAGATTGGGCTGGTGATACATCATGCAGAAAGAGTACTTCTGGTTATGTTTTTCTATTGAATGATTGTCCAGTTTACTGGTATACTGGTAAACAAGAACTAGTAGCCACTTCTACTACAGAAGCGGAATATGTTTGTTTGTCCAAGGCTGCAAATAACCTTGTATGGTTCAATGATCTGATCACTGATGTTTGGAAGAAACCCACTTTACCATTTATTATGCATGAAGACAATAAAGCGGCCATTGAAATATCCAGATCCGATGCAATTGGACAAAGGTCCAGGCATATTGATATAAAGTTTAAGCATGTGAGACAACTGTCCCAAGACGGATTCATTAAAGCAATACATTGCGATACTTCTGAACAATTAGCTGACATATTAACAAAACCCTTACCTTCTAAACAACACAAATATTTAACTTCTAAATTATATGTATTATATTGTCCTGAATCAGAATGTAATTGGTGTTGTGTAACGAACCGGCATTTAGAGGGGGATTTGTCAGATGTAAATGCCTTATTCTCCAATGTGTAAATAATGTATATATGGAACATCAGAGGTTAACTTATTCTTTGGACTTTAATGTATTCATAACTTACCACTCCCATTCCTAGCTCCACCCCTTGTATATATAAGGAGCCACCCTCACCATTCTCACTGCTTCTACCTTGAATATTCAGTGAATATAGAATGCCTATCATAATTAAAAAGAAATATATTTAAAGCTCTAACTCCTATTATCTTTATTGAGTCTGATCCTGAAAATATTGCAACAACTTTACTTTTCTCTACATTGAATTTCATTTTGTTAGATAGGGCCCAGTGTTCAAGTCTGTCAAGATCCATCTGGATCCTGAGCCTGTCATCTACGGTGTTAGCCATTCCTGCCAGCTTAGTATCATCTGCAAATTTGATGAGTTCCCCATTCTATTCCCTCATCTAAATTGTTTATAAAGATATTGAAGAGTACTGGGCCTAAGACAAAAAAATCCATCTGGTGATGATGCTATCTATCCCACTTTTTTCTAGCTTACCAAAAAGTAGGTTGTGATCTACTTTGTTGAATGCTTGCTGAAGTCTAAGTATACTATGTCCACAGCATTTAGCTTTGTCCCTTTGTCAAAGAATGAAATGAGATTTGTTTGGCATGATCCGTTTTTAACAAAGCCGTGCTGACTTCTAGTTATGACTTAATTTGTTTCTAAATGTTCGTAGATCTGTTTTTTTATTATATTTTCCAGTATTTTCCTGCATATTGATGTAAGGCTGATTGGTTTCTAGTTTCCTGGGTCTGTTTTCTTTTTCTTTTCTTTTTTGAAGATTGCAACCACATCAGCTCTTTCCCAATTCTCTGGTAGTTCCCTGGTGCTCCAGGATTTTTTAAAGTTATGGTACAGTGGTTCTGAGATGACATCTGCCAGCTCCTTTAGTCTGTCTTTTACAGTTATATTTTTGGTAGGTTGGACTATTGTTTCTTTTTGCATGAAGGCTGCAAAGAATGAGAGGATTACTTGCGAGCAGGGAAACAGGAGGGGATTACTCGTGAGCAGGGAAGTACATGGGAGCAGCAGCACTTACAGGTATGAGGGGGAGGATACAACACGCAGGGATTGGATGGGAGTAATAAAGGATAATAGTGGGCGTGGGTAAGAAAGGGACTAACATATAAAAGGTGGTGGGAAGCATGGGCTGTTAGCCTTAACAATAGTTCCTTATTGGATGTCAGTGAGTGCCAGTAATAAAAAGGAAAAGCAACATCAAACCTAGTTTGTTCGTGTCATCCTTTCTTATTAGCCTGGAACCTGATAGATTTTGTTAGGGCTAACAGCCCATGCTTCCCACCACCTTTTATATGTTAGTCCCTTTCTGGGGCACCGAGCCGCCGACTGTACAGATGATAGTACTACCAAGAAGACACCAGGCCCCAGTAGTATAAGACAGGGCTCTGCGCTGAAAACCACCAGAACAACATCGGAGAAGTCTCGGGGATTGCATCAATTGCACCAGCAGTCAACCCCTGTGAAGGTAGAGGAGACAGTCAGCCCTCAGGACAACAATGGCACCAGCGATAGCGAGGCACAGGCCGATCCTATGGTACGTATGCCCATTAAACCATTCATAGTGCCCATGGTACTGGGGACAATGAGGCATCTGAGGTGCACTGCCCTCATCGATTCTGGATGCACCTGATGCCTCATGAGCCTCGAGGTAGCGAATGATCTGGGGGTCTGTTTGCACAAATTAGCTCAACCCCTCCAGTTTGAGCAAATGGATGGGTCTCTCCTTGTGGATAAGCCAGCCACACACATTACTAGTAAAGTAACTCTGGAACTAGGACAGCATAAGGAGGAGCTGAGGTTTGTGGTAGTGCCCTGTATAACTAAGAAAGTGGTCTTAGGCCTGGCATGGTTAGATAAATGGGGTCCTACCATTTGGTGGGAGGGTGGTTGCCACCATGTCCGAATAGGCCTGGGACTGAATCCACCACCTCATGAGAATCTACCACAAGCAACAGATCCCATCCAATGCAAAGCTGGTTCGGAGCCAGCCATCCCAAGGGAATACCTTGTCTTACAAGAGGTATTCAGTGAGAAAGAATGTGACACCCAACTACCCACTGGCCCACTGACTGGGGCAGTGGTGGGATTCAATTTTTTAACAACCGGTTCTGTGGGCGTGGCTTAGTTGGGGGGCGTGGCTAGCTGGTCATGTGACTGGGTGGGCATGGCTAGCTGGTCATGTGATCGGGTGGGCGTGGCTATGTGCATAGGGACTACTCAGAGGGCTGAAAAAAGTCATTTCTGACTGGTCCTCACACTTTTGATTGGTCCTCACACTTATGACCATCCTCACATTTCTGCCCATGGCAGCATTCTTAACAACAGTGTCAGTCATTTTACAACTAGTTCTCTTCACCACAGTGAGAAGATAGGGCACAAAACGTAAAATGTGAGGACAGTCGTAAGTGCAAGGACTGGTCAAAAGTATGAGGATCTGTCAAAAATAACTTTTTCAGCCCTCGTAGTCCCTATGCACATAGGGACTACCCAGAGAGCTGAAAAAAGTGATTTCTGACAGGTCCTCGCACTTTTGACCGGTCCTCGCACTTATGTCCGTACTCACATTTATGCCCGTTGCAACATTCTTAACTGTGTCAGTCATTTCACAACTATTTCTTTTCACCACAGTGAAAAGATAGGGCGCAAAATGTAAAATGTGAGAACAGTCGTAAGTGCGAGGAGTGGTCAAAAGTGCGAGGACCAGTCAAAAATAACTTTTTCAGCCCTCTGAATAGTCCATATGCACATAGGGACTACCCAGAGGGCTGAAAAAAGTGGTTTCTGACAGGTCCTCGCACTTTTGACCTGTCATCATTTATGCCCATTGTAGCATTAATTAAATTAATTAAATAAAAATGACCTGCTGGAGCAGTCAGAGGCAGTCTGAGGCAGGGATTCGGGCCGGCTGCAGGGCAACTGGGGTAGGTAGGCCGCTGCTGCCCAGGTGGGAGGCCCACAGGGCTGGCTGCAAGGTGAAGCAATGGGATGGGATAGGTCAGGGGTCTGCAACCTTAAACACTCAACCTAAGCACCCAGTCATTTCTTAATTACCTGGGAATATGCACCTTCCCATATAGTCAATGGAACTTGCTTCAAATAAATATCTGTTGTGAAGAGTTCTGTTGTTGTAGAACTGACACATGTGAGATTGCAATATCACACTGGACTGATAGTGGAATCTTTCTTTAGACTAGTGCCTATGTAACATTTTAAATTCAGGAGGCTGATTTAAGAGCTAGAGAGTCAGCTGTGCATTGTCCATATAGCCTGTTGGGTACTTCCCTAATACCCAACATAAATAATCTAAAATGGCTACTCCACCTAATGATTGTTAGTACTGTTACTATATACGTTTACTTGGTTGTGGTCCTGTGCTCATTTTAAGCCACATTGAGCCCAGAAGGGGAAAAAACTGGAATGTACATGATTTCAGAAAATAAGCAATCCTTGCTTGTTGTATAATTAGTGTAAAGAAACTTCCTGACAATGTGAACCAATATAGGTGCAGAAATATATCAGTCATAATTTCACATATAAAATAGCCATTCGTGTAATACAACCTGCATATTGTTCAAAACAGTCATTAGTATTATGGCTGATGTTTGACAGCAAGCCTAAAAGTCAAAGATCATAAGAGTGCTTCTTTCTCTGTATGTATACAAAACATCACATGCCAGGAATAGTATATTAAGATGGACTTATGCAACCTGATGTACAAATAAACACGCACATATTTATGCTCTGGACTATAGTCATTGAATACATATAAATCCCTGAAAAATATGTGGTAGCCCTGGGCAAAAGAAAGGCAGTAAAATCACTCTAGGTGTAGGGACAGTGTAAAATATTAATACATGATAAATAATGAAACAATTAAAAATAATAGCACAGAGGTTTTTTTTCTCTCTCCCTTCCTTCCTCTTTCTTTCTCTTCTATCTCTCTCTCCTTCCCTCTTTCTTTCTGTCTGTCTATCTCTTTCTCTCTCTCTCTCTCTCTCTCTCACACACACACACACACACCCACACACCCCTGGTCTTGGCAAAAAGTATCTGTTGTTACAGAAGTTCTCATTTCTCTCTCTAATATACCTCATACTAATCGATACCCTATCTCTCAATGTAAAGCCTATGCATGTTTACTTGGCAGTAAGGCTGCTCTCTTTCAGGGGAATTACTCCTAATAGATACACATGATTGCAGGCAGACAGCTAGCTCCGTTGTTTAATAGCCTGTAAGTAAAATTTCTACATTAACAAAATTTATACCTAAACAACAGAATATAGGAACAAAAAATCATAGCAATAGTCTGAGCTATGCTTTTCTTCTTTAAATGGAAGTACTACCCATTTTAACCAGACATTAAGACTCCCCCCCCTTTCTTTTGCTTGAAACTCCTTTCAGGGTGGGAGGGAAAACCAAATAAAAACAGGAAGGAGGCAAGGACAGAAAATGGAAACAGGAGGCATTTTTCAGCTGCTTTCTGGGACTGAAAAGTTGAGGGGACCCAAGGAAGCAGCATCCAGCCGGGACTAAGAAGACCCCTGCTCCCACCCCCCACCATCCCATGCTGCCTTCTTTTCTTCTCCCTGCCCCTGCTCTGCTCTCTCCCGGGAAGAAGGGAACTAACCTTATAAAAAAAGTAAGAAAGCTCTGCTGCTGAGCAGAGAAAACAGTAGCTGGGAAGGATGTTACTATGGAGTTAAAACAATGAAAAAATTGCCCTTCCCCTGTTCTTACCCTCCCTCTTTTTCTCCCCACCAATTTCTTTTGGCACCAGAGCCAAAGCAGTTTCTTTCGCTGCCTGCGAGCTACTGGCTGCCTCTAATCTGCAGTTTACTCGTGAGCAAGTTTACTCGTGAGCATGGTTCTCTTTTGTTTGTGAAGTCCCCCTTCTTTTTTTCCTGCCCAGCTGGAGAAAGACAGGAGAGGGCTGCTGCTGCTGCCCCTATCAGTCCCAGTGCAGCGGCTGCATGCAACGCCACTAACCAGCAGGGAGAGGAGAGGAGAGTAAAGCAAAGCAAAGCTTGCCGAGCTCCCCACCATCCCCTGCCCCACCTGCCACCCCAAATTGCGCCCCACTGCAAGACGCGCATTTTACCAGAGAGTGGCAGCTCTGGGTCATATCTCAGCCATTGAGTTCAGGGAGTGCGAGGCAATTAACTTCTCGCACTCAGGAGAAGTTTTCCTTTACTTTGCAAGGTTTTTCCCTGCACACAATGGCTGAGAGACAACCTGGAGCTGACAGTCTGCGCTCTGCCAGGCGAGCAGCAGAGCGGCTAACGCAGTGATCTGCCGGCTTCCTATAATCTGCAGTTTACTCGTGAGCACCATGCTCACGAGTAAACTTGCTCACGAGTAAACTGCAGATTAGAGGCAGCCAGCAGCTCGCAGGCAGAGAAAGAAACTGCTGCCTCCTGCCTCCGTGCATCGAGGAGGCTGAGCAGCAGCGGGAAGAGCTGGAGGCACAGGACAGGAGGCACAGGAAGCAGCTGCCAGCGATGCCCTCAGGTGAACATGTGGGCGGGGAGACTCGACCCCCTCTTAGGAGCCTCAGTTTACTTGTGAGCACCATTGGCTTTTCGCCCTGCCTTTCCCAGTCAATGTTGCTCACGAGTAAACTGCAGCTTGGATCTCCCACATGCTTCCCTCGCAGGCCAGGCTGGCTGGGGGAAACGCATGGGAAGAGCTCCGGTGCCACGACCTCCCGCGTGCTCCCCTCCCTCCCTGCGCGCATCAGTCCACCACCTGCTACCAGTGATACCACCTGCTGCTGGTATCACCCCTCCACCAGCTCTCCCTCCCCTGGCCACCCGTGCCCTTCGGCCTTACCTTTGCCAGCAGTGGTGAGCAGAAGTATGGGGGTAGATTCTGCAAGTAGTGGCTGGGCAGGGCGGGCGAGCATCAGGCAGGTGGGGTGAGCGAGCGGGAACCGGTTCGGGGGCGTGGCCAGCCAAAGGTCACTAATGGTTCGGAAAAATGTGCCAAATTTCCACTGACGGGGTGGGTGAGCCAGCAATTTAAAAAACGTTTCGGTGTGCTGTGAGGCCAATAAATTAAAAAAAAACACCGAACCATTTGTTAAATTGCTGGCTTGCTCGCCCTGCCCCACCACTATTTATTGGCAATAAATAGGGGTGGGGAGGGGTGGGTGAGCCAGCAATTTAACAAACGGTTCGTGTGCTGCGTGGGCCGAGGCCAGTAAATAGTGGTGCGGAGGGGCGGGGCGAGCCAGCAATTTAACAAACGGCTCGGCCGAACCGCCTAAAACTGGCAGAATCCCATCACTGCTGTGGGGTGGAGATCATTCCTGGGACGGCACTGTTGAAACCTAAAATGTATTCGATGATTCCCCAGGAGTTGACAGAAATGAGGGGCTATGTAGAGAAAAATCTCAAGTGAGGCTTTATTCAGCCCGCTCAGTCTCAGATCTCCACCCCCGTTTTATTTCAAGAGAAGAAAGATGGGGGTTTGCATCTGCGTGTTGATTTTAGGGGCACCAATGCAGTATGCGTTGAACATTTATACCCGCTACCGCTCATAAAAGACATGATGGCAAGGCTATCAGAAGGGCTTTATTTCATGAAACTAGATCTCCGGGAAGCGTATTACAGGATATGGATTAAGGCAAGGGGTGAATGGAAGTCGGCCTTCAATTGTCCCCTAGGCAGCTACCAGTTCCGTGTGATGCCATTCGGGCTTCAAGGGGCCCCGGTGATGTTCATGCAGCTGATAAAAGAAGTGCTGCATGAACACCTATATAAGCAGCACTGTCATGATATCCATTCAGCGGATCACTTCGGGTTTCTGAAAACGTTGCACCTCGTGAATCAACAGTTTTGGTGGCCACACATGTGAAAAGACATCGAAGTGTATGTGTGTAGTTGTGTTGTATGTACCACCATGAAGGCCAGGCCTGGTAAACCCTCCGGTCTCCTACAACTGGTGGCCAACCCTGACCAACAATAGCAAGACATAGCAATGGACTTCATAGTAGACCTTCCCCCAGCAGTCATGGGAATACAGTTATATGGACGTCATTGACCTCTTTTCAAAACAGGCACATTTTATTGCTTGCCCTGGACTGCCACTGGCTAAAAAATTAGCAAAATTGTTTATAGCACATATATATCACCTTCATGGGATTCCCCATAGAATCATATCCAACCTGGGGGGTACAATTTACCGCTAGGTTCTGGCGGCACTTTCTGGATAAGGTCGGCAGTAGACAGGGGCTAAGCTCAGCATTCCATCCGGCGACAAACAGAGCCGCTGAACAGATGAATGCGATAGTGGAGAGATACCTGCGTTGCTATATAAACCACCAGCAAACTGACTGGACCAATCTCCTTCCCTTTGCTGAGGTGGCATATAACAACATTGTACATGACAGTAGGGGATTCACCCCCTTCCAGGTAGTTATGGGGAGGGAGTTTGTTCCTATTCCTGAATGTCCTACACAGGTAGTGGCAGATACAAATGTGGAAGAGTGGATGTCTCATTTTCCTCAGGTGTGGAAGGATGTTAAAGACACTTTACGCCAGGCAGCAGAGAAGTACAAGAAACAGGCTGATAGATCTCGACAACCTCAGTCTCCCTTCTATGTGGGTCAACAGGTTTTCCTTTCTACTAAATACCTTAAGTTACAGTCTCCAAGTAAGAAACTAGGCCCAAATACATTGGTCCTTTCCCAGTGGTGCAGGTGATCAACCCAGTGTCTGTACAGCTCCAGTACAGTTAGGAAAAACACATCCTGTATTTCACTGCAGTTTGCTAAGACCAGCTATCACCGCCAAACTCAGAAAACCTAAACCCTCAGGCCCTCCACCAATAATGGGGAATGGCAAATGACATTATGAGGTGGAGAAAACCTTAGATTCTCGATGGGATAGAAAAAGCTCCAATACCTGGTCCTATGGAAAGGATATCCCCTGGCTGACACTTCATGGAATCCAAAAGATGGCATACAAGCTCCCAGACTGGTTGCCAGGTTTCACAAATGATATCCAGGGAAACCGGGGAGGGATGTATCCCAAAATGCTGTGACTCACCAGTGTCTTTCCATTACAGACAGACTCCCCCTGTGAGAGGGAGCCGCATGTCAGCCCTGGCATGCCGCCTGGCCCGGGGCTGCCATTCGGCGGTGAGACGAGGCGACCACCCACTTGGCCAGGGTCCTGCGCAGTGTGCTCGATCATCTGGGGAAGCCGCAAACCCACCCGCTGCCGTCCTGATGCTTCATAGGCGGTGGTGCAGCCATTGCACAGCTGAGAGGTAGCTGTGTACCGATGACGTCACCAGACCGATTGCTTAGGCCAGGGGACACTACTGCTGACCTTTACCTCGTATTGATGGATGTGCCTGGAGGCTTTCTTGCGGGAACTGAAGGGCAACTACATTCTTGCCTGGTCTGCTGGGAGGAGAGGATTACTTGCTAGCAGAGAAGGAGGAGGGGATTACTTGTGAGCAGGGAAGTATATGGGAGCAGCAGCACTTATGGGTGTGAGGGGGAAGGATACAACACACAGGGATTGGATGGGGGTGATAAAGGGTAATAGTGGACGTAGGTAAGAAAGGGACTAACATATAAAAGATGGTGGGAAGCATGGGCTGTTAGCCCTAACAATAGTTCCTTATTGGATGTCAGTGAGTGCCAGTAATAAAAAGGAAACGCAACATCAAACCTAGTTTGTTTGTGTCATCCTTTTTTATTAGCCTGGAACCTGATATCTACTTTGTATTATTTAATCAGGAGCAATTCTACAATAGAGAGTTTAGTTGAATTTATCTGAAATTAAGACTGCATTTGAAGCCTCAGTAAATAGAATTACCAGAATAAATGCACTGATCAGCTTTAAGATGATTAGAAAATTCAGCCTTCTGTGAAAAATTAAACCCTCCCTCAGTTCAGCTCAACTCCTAGTGATTATATAGGTATGCGATTTGCCCAATTTTTTGTTGTGGTTCCTTTCATCTGTAGGATGGATAAATTAAAATACATTCCTAATTTTAAATTGGAAAGTATTTATTTTATGTATATCACACTTTTATTATTTGTATAAACAACTAAAAATGGCAAACTTATTTAATACTCCTTCCCATCACAACATATTCTGTTTCATATATTCCAGTTGATCTTTCAAGTTATACCATTTTTCCTCATGAACTAAGCAGTTTTGCTCTCATATATGTTTTAATCTAAGCTAAAATAAATACTTACATTTATGTAGTTACGTTTTAGCTAAATATTTTTCTCTTTTTGCAGGAAATTGAAGTACTTCTTATTGAGAACATTTTTTTGAAAAATAAATGTTAAGATTAATTACCCTGTTTCCCTGAAAATAAGATCCTCTCTTATATTTTTTTGAACCCTGAAATAAGCGCTTGGTCTTATTGCCATGCGCTCAAAAGCCCGATTGGACTTATTATCAGGGGATGTCTTATTTTTGGGAGAAAAAAAATTAAAGGATTAAATTGAATAATATGCACTAAGCAAAAGCCTATGACTAAGTTTATTGCCAATAGTAAAAGATTTCTGTTTCCAGGGAGTTGTTATAAAATATAAAATAAATCTGAGTGGAATATTCTTGATCTATATAACCATTCTGTGTTATATTTTCTTCCCTTCATTTACTTTTCATTTCATTTATCCTTCCTTCCTTCTTTCCTTCCTTCCTTCCTTCCTTTCTTCAATGAGCAAAAATGCAAATCACCCGCATTTAACAGTAACAGAGTTGGAAGGGACCTTGGAAGTCATCTAGTCCAACCCCCTGCTCAGGCAGGAGACCTGTACTAGGGATTCGAACCACCGAACTAACGACCTTTCTGATCGACAAGCTCAGTGTTTTAGCCACTGAGCCACCTATTTACTGTGGATGAGTTATGTCTCCTTAATGACTTGTAAAATTATGTCATGGTTTCCTGTTAGTTTTCTGTTTTTTCATACTATTTTCTCATAACCAAAGCTTTGTAGGTTTTCAGATTATGGAGAAACAGATGTTGTTTTTATTGAGTATGCATTGCAACCATCCCAGTGTCTGGCTGGCCTTGCTGTCAATTTTTTTGTCCAAAGATCCATTGCTCAAGTTAATGCTTCCCAAGTATTTGAAGCTCTTTACATTTGTCAGCTGTGTCATCAACAGATTTTTGGTTCTATGGAGTTCATATGTGGCACAGACTGATATTTCAGTTTAGTTTAGGCTGGTACACCAAAAAACAGCAGCATCTGAGAATTTGTTCACATCACTGTGCACCAAAGGCAGACAGTCATAAACAAAGGGTTTCTTAAATGACTGCATTAAGGCACTTCCATCTACTTTCAATCAGCAAAGATCAAAGAGAGGCATCCAATGAGTGTCTAGTGTACACTCTCTCCTTCAGATCTTCCAAGTGACAAAATGCAAGTGAAGAATAGATAGAAAAGGACTAGGGCTAGCACCAACCCTGTTTTACCAGCAAATAGCAAATGCAGGTGACATTCCACTGTTGTAAAGGACCTGTCCTGTCCGTCCATCATGATTAACTCAAACAACTTCACAAATTTCCTGACATCCAAAATGTCTCAGGATTGCACTTGACTCGTGGCAAATACCATGTCTGCTGTATTCTGTTATGGGGAAAAATCACACTCCTCCTTTAGGAGGTACCATTCTAAGACAGTAATAAATCTGATCAGGAGAATACAAGCAAAAATCTTTTCTGTGATAACCAGCAGTGATACCTCTGTGGTTTCCAGTCTGATTTGCTTGCCTTATTTTTATAGGACATGAGGACATTGCAAGTCATCAGGCATCCTTTCTGTGAGCCAGAGGTCTCCCAGAATGTCTAAGAATGCTTATAAGGTGTCTGAATCTAGTACTTTATAGATCTTGGAAGGAAAGCCAGCTTACCTTGTTGCTTCATTTGAGTTCATCTGCAAAATGGCTTTCTTGATCTCATAATAGGAGACAAGCCTAGGGCATCCAAGACTAGTTGCTGCAGAATATGCTGTAAGACATCTGGATCAACTGTGGATAGCCTATTGAGTAAATTGGACAATTGTTCAGCCATGGTCTTTGATCAGGCTCGAACACTGGGGGTGGGATCCTGATTTAGAAGAACACTGATGGCATACATATTGACATAAAGTTCCAGCCAGCCAGCTTTTCTCTGCCACCAGTCCTTCTTTCTCACAGTTCCACCTGTACTTTGAACTGCAAGTGTTTAAACCTGCTTTTCTTTGCAACAGATGATAAATCATTCTGCCAATATGCTTAGGCCTTGTTTTGGCCTGAAAGTTGCTGAAATGGTCTTGATGCAGTCTCATTTTCAGTCTGAGTACAGTTGCAGTCTGTGTGATGACATCTTTAAACTGCATTCACTTTTCAAAACAAGTTTCTAAAGTGGTAAATTGCCATAGAGTTTTTCATTACATACATACATCTTGAAAATGTTGGACTTGGCCTGGGTCTTCCTGTTTGCTGATGTAAAGGGGCTATGTGCAGGTTGAACAATGACCAGACCAATGTGTGACCTTTTCAGCACTCAGCAACTTGCATGAACTGGGTGATGGTGACATCTTTAAGGTCATTCTGATTACTATGACACAGTCAAGTAGGTGCCACAGTCAAGTAGGTGCCAATGTTTGGATTGAGATGCATCCAGGTTGTTTTGTATTGGTTGTGAATCCTGTACATAATGTTATTGATACACAGCTTTGTTCAACACACTCATCTGAAACAGCAGGCTGTTAACTGTTTTGGTTTTCTATTTCATTCTTTTCAAGAACTCCATTCCAACGGCCTCTACCTATCCCCACCCTAGCACAGAAATCACCAAGAATAACAAGATTTTTGACTTCCGGATGGTGACGTTTGGACAAAGAGAGGATTTGAGGAGCTAGCTCTGTTCTTCGCCCCTCTTTTCTGGTGCTGCAGCAATCCTGAAAGGATACATGAAGCCCGAAGGGAAGCGTGTTGGAGTGGGGATACTCGAGGAGCAGTTTGATGATAAGCGATCACCAGCACAACAGAGAGAAACCCGTTGAGTCCAGCAATCGAGAGGCTGTCATTTTTCAATGGTAATCCCAAAGTCCTGACAGCCACAAAGTGGGAAGCAAGATTGAATGACAGCTCATGCTGAAGAGTAATGAGAGGTCAGTGCAAAAGAATAATGCATTTCTTGCATTAGCAAGAAAGAAGGTTCACACCTCATTGTGAAGATTGATTGATCGTAAGACAAGAAAGCAGCTAAGAAGCAAGGAGAGAGTGAGCGAAAGTGACTGGGGAATGATCAATAACCTGAAAAGGCAGGACACTTTAACGAACAAAATAAGAGGAGATAGTGATCTGGGATACCTTCTGATTATTAAACTTCAGACTTTACATTTTGAACTTTGAAAAACTGAGAACTAAATACTAATTACGAGGTTGCGAACTCTGTGCTTTACTTAAGATTGACAGATATTAAGAAGCAACTGAAGGAACGGAAGTGGAGAGCGTCCATAATGAAGAGCATTACTCAGCAACTTTTCTGCATAATAAAGAAGACTGAGTTGATGGGAATTTCTGAGACACTGAAATAGTAATAAGAAACTGATGAATTGGTGACTTTTTTACCTTCTGTTCTTTGAATCTGCTAATTGATTATCTTTTCTCTTTTACTACTGGATATAATAACTTAAATGCTTTTTGGAAACCATTAACTTTATAGCTAATTGGTAGTTACAACTAGATATATTCTATTATATACACTATAGATTTAAAGTATAACTAATTTCAATAGAGCTTAATGTAAGTAATTTTGAACTATTACTTATTTATTTATTTATTTATTTATTTTATTTATATAATTTATATGTCGCCCTTCTCCAGTAGGACTCAGGGCAGCTTACAAAAACAAAACAAAGAATTACATGAACAATTAAAATCAGTTTAAAATTAAATTAAAATCAATTAAAAATTATTAAAATTATTTGAAGTCACCCCTACGGATTCAGCCCATTTGGTGAAAAAGCCACGTCTTCAATTCGTGGCGGAAGGAGAGGAGGTCCGGGGCTGTCCTGAGGCCGGTGGGCAGCTCATTCCAGAGGATCGGCGCTCCCACAGAGAACTCTCTCCCCCTGGGGGCCGCCAGCCGACATTATCTGGCTGACAGCACCCTGAGGAGGCCCACTCTGTGTGAGTGCACTGGACAGTGGGAGGAAGGCAGGAGATGATTCTACTTAACTTATGAATTTATTCAACATAAAGGTTATTTAACCTAATTAAGGAATTGATTATATTTATTGCTATATATTAATTGTTTGAAAGTTCTAGGTAATTTATTCTTATAGATTGATATGTAAAAGTTTAATTTTTGTTATTTATATACTATATATATATATATATATATATATATATATATATATATATATACATACAGTATACCTACATACAACCTAGATATTCTGACTTTTATATTAATTTTTATATGTAATATTAATTAAGATTTACATTTAGAACTTAAACTGTAAGCTACTGATATATTTACTGAATAGTGTTGTGAACATCGAGATTTATACAAATAATATAACAGCATAAAAATTTAAAGCAGGTACCATATCATATTAACAGCTAACTTTTAAGGAAAATAATTTTAAGTTGTTTAATGCCAATTTGGGACAACGTGTATAATATCCTTAAAAAACAGAAAGAGATACTAGAAGAGATGACTACTACAAACACCACAATGACTAAGACTGGAAAGAAGACCACACTAACCCTAACACCCTCAGCAACAACAGCTTCTCCGATGACACAAAAAAAAAATAGAAGGAATGCTGACAGCTGAGAAACAAAACACCGCTTCGAATGTTAATATTCAAACCTCGCTACTCACATTGCGAGAATTGATGGTTAAACTCCAAGAAATAATGGTAAAGAATCATTTAGAGACAAGAGCTGATATTAATGAGCTGAAAGAGGAAATGGGGAAATTAAAAATGGAAATGAGATCAGACATATCAAAGCTTGATGAAAAAGTAGGGTCAATTCAACAAGCATTAGAAAAGAATGAACACACAATAAAGGAAGTAGAGAAAAGAACGGAACAAACAGAGAAGAAACTAGAAAAAGTGGACCAGCAAATAAAAATGGTGAGCAAAGAAATGGAAGATTCTATGATCTATATTGAGATGGATAAAGATGCGTCATTCCTAAGATTCCAAAATATAATGGAAAATAAAGATGAAGATCTCGAACTAATGATGGCAGAAATTTTAGCCGAAGCACTAGATAGAGACAAGGAGGAAATGTTGAAGGAAATGGACAATGTTTACAGGATTAACACAAGCTATGCAAGAAAAAACAAGCTCCCAAAGGAGGTCCACGTTTGATTCACGAGGAGAAAAGTTCGAGACATAAGATATCCAGAAAAGAAGCAATAATATATAAAGGAAAAGAGATTCAGATCCTCAAGCAAATCCTGAGAAGAGTAAGAGAGCAGAGAAGGGATTATAAATTCCTGGTTAAACACCTGAATAAAAGAGATATTCTGTTCCGATGGCTGATTCCAGAAGGGATGCTGGTAACTTGGGAAGAAAGGAAAATCAAAATAGACACTCTGGAAAAAGCACAGGAACTTTATGAGCAACTGGCGGGATCGGAAGACCAAAGCAGCAAAGAAGATCTAGATTCAAACTCTCAAGAAGAACAAGACCAACCAAAAAATAAAGACGAAGAACAAGAAGTAAAAGATACCAATCAACAACAACAAGGAAGAGAAGAGCCTAAGACAGCGATCAGAACAGAAAGGGAAATAAGAGCAAACAGAAGACAAAAGAGATACAATTAGGGCTATGGAAAAAGAGGTGAAACTCTTATCTATTAACATAGATGGACTAAACTCAACGACAAAAAGAAAAAGGATTTTGGCAAACTTAATAAAACAAAATGCAGATATTATATGTTTACAGGAAACACATATCTTAAAAACAGACAAAAAGTATTTAGATTGCCCCAAATTAGGGACTCTGTTTACGGCTTTTACAGAACAGGAGAAAAAGAAAGGAATAGCTGTCTACATTAAAGAAGAGATAAAGGTAAACTTAATATTTGCAGACCCCAAAAGAAGAATCTGACAATAGAAATACAGATAAATTTTTTAAAAAATTTATTAGTGGTAATTTATGCCCCCAATGACAATCAAAAAGAATTTTACAAAACCTTATATGATAAAATTATTGAATTAGAAAGAAAAAATATTTCCATCATAGGAGATTGTAATGCGATAACAGATTATCAAACAGACTACAATGGGGGAAATAAGAAAGCGGGGGGAGAGAGAACTACCCAAAATATATGTAGAAATGACCAAAGAATTAAATTTAATAGATATATGGAGAACACTAAATCCAGAAAAGAGACAATTTACTTTCTATTCGAACTCCCATCAGTCATGGTCATGCATCGACATGGCGTGGATGAGTGGAGAATTAGCAGAAGTGACAGAAGTAGAAATTTTACCGAACTCGTGGGCAGACCACAACCCTCTCAGAATCAATTGGAAGGATTAAAAAAAACAGGGAGAAGATTGATGCTAGATTCTCAATTATTGAAAGATGAGGAATTGATTACAAAAATTAAGGAAGAACTAAATTTTTATTTTAAAGAAAATAATAACCAATATACAATGACCCAAAACTTATGGGATACTATGAAAGCTGTTATATGGGGAATTATAATATCCTATGTTGCAAAAAAGAACAAAGAAAAATATGCCCAACAAAATAATTTACTTCAAGCAATCAAAAAATTAGAAACTAAACTACAGAACAGACCACAAAATTCCCAATTACAAGAACAATTGATTTTTCATAAACACAAACTCAATTTAGTTGATCAGGAAGAATTGGTTAGAAACTTGAAGGCAACCAAACAAGTATACTTCAAACAAGCAAATAAGCCAGGAAGATGGCTATCTTATAAACTTAAAAGAGAGAGAGAAAAGAACCATCTACCAACTACAAAATGAAAATGGAGATTACCAACACACAATAGAAAAGAAAAAAGAGATTGCACATAAATATTTTGAGGATCTTTATAAGAAAGAAAGAGTAGATGAGGATCAGATTAGGGAGTATCTAAGAGAAAAAAGAACCTGAGAAATAAAAGACGAACTGAAAGAAACTGACTAAGGATATAAGTATGATGGAATTAAATCAAGCAATTAGATCCCAAAAAAGTAACAAAACACCAGGCCCGATGGTTTTCCATCAGAATTTTATAAGGTAATAGAAGAACAAGTAGGACCAATAATGGTTGATCTATAGATAAATAGATAACAGACACAGATAAATCTCCAAGGGCTCCAAAGACCCTCTAAAAGGATGCAAATTACCAGCTGTCTGCAAGGAATATAAATCCTTCCATTCCCCCACTATCCTGTCAGAACTGAAGAAGCTTCTTGGATGAGAAGTGAAATGCTTCAAAAGAAAAAACAAGAAAGTTCAGTTGCCTCCTGAAAAAGCACTTTGGGACAATCATGACCTGGATGACTGAGAACCTCTACAGACATAGTAAAACTGATTTATATGTAAGTTTTTAACATCTATAACTCATATTTCTTCCTTATTTTGTATCAAGCCTGAAATTTGGTTCATTTATCACTCAGATAAATAATCCCTTAATATAATTTATTGCATATTCTCAAATGATTACTAATTTGATTATTTAATTTTGGACTTGAGAGTTTAGTTTTTTAATCAACCATAAAAAGAGTGTATAAATGCTTTGTTATTGAAATGTGGCAATTTTATGAATCAGTGAATACATTTTACTTGATAATGCAATATGAATATAAAATTTACTATTTTCATTAAGAATTAGGAAAATAGTAGACCATAGAAACTATGAATATTCTTTAGCACTATGCACATTATTATAAAAGGCACATATAGAATAATTTTATAAAACATAATGTACTTTTTGAAAATTGAATTTTGGAATATTCCAGAGAATTCTAGAGAATATTCCCTGAGGAAAAAAGGGCTAATCTGTTAATTGGTTAAAACCTTCATAAAAATAAAGAATTTATTCTGTTTCTGCTATGCAAATATATAGTACAGGCATTATCCATATTTTTTATTACAGATGTGTATTCTAGAGAGCTATTATATTCAGCATATTCAGCAGCAAAAAAAGGGGGAAATCAGGACTGTGGTTTCATGCTGATCATAATTTTATTTATTTGATTTGTATGCTGACCACCTCATCCCACCCCAGATGACTGTGGGTGGCTTACAAACATTAAAGCCTGATAAATATTAAAATGATAAAACAATAAATAACAATAATGATGATTTACAACTGGAAAATGGGGAGAAGGGCATATGAAGTTCATGTTGAGAGGTAGGGTCTTCTCTTAATCCAAAAACTACCTCAGTGATACATGCCTGTTGGGACCATAGGCCAACTGACAGAGCCAGGACTTCATGCCATTATAGAAGGTCAGGTGGTTGAATGTAGATTTTACCTTGGGAGGGATAAGATATTCCAAAGGGCAGGAGACATGGCAAAAAAGCCTCTTCTCCCAGCCAAAATTCCTTGTCCAACATATCCTTTCTGCTGGTGCTGGTGGTGCCAGCCAAATCCCATTGGTCTGAAACAGCTCCTTAGACAGCCTTGTGAGAAAAATACTCACCAGTCAGAAATTCGACAGAGTCATTAAGTGAAGCAGCAATCAGTTTATTGTAAAATATGTTCTTGCAAGAGTGGGTGGCTAGCAAAGTAGACACACACAAAAACAGATTCCAGCAACTTTTATTCTGTCGACCCGATGCAACCTCATCTGACAAAGACCACAAATTCACAAACTTCCTGGAACACCTACAGTAATTTTCCTCTTTGTGAACTTCCCCATGTTTATCTGTCTCTCCACCCTTTGCCCAATTCCCCCTTTTTCCTTTAATCTACCTTTTGCCTTTTCTAAGTTGGTTTCTTCATACGTATGCATTTTGCTTAACCCACAATTCCTGTTTCCATAGGATTTTAGCTGAATAAGCATAATAAATTGAGACAAGCGGTTAATTTATTCACTATGTGCAAGGTTATGTGGATAAAACTGTTGGCTAGTCTGTTTTTACAAGCTGACTTTCTTTTTAGAACCGCAGACATTTCCTGTTTTCCACTCTTGACTTGACACTTTTTCCTTTGTGTCATAATAATAATAATAATAATAATAACAACAACAACAACAACAACAACAACATCCTCCGACGATACCTTAACAGTTCCTAGGTCCTTGGTTAGGACTCGAGCTGCTGAGCTATTAACCAGCCTCAAAGGCTGTGAATCTCACTAAAGATTAACTAATAATAATAATAATAATAATAATAATAATAATAATAATAATAATTTTATTTCTATACCGCCCTTCTCCCGAAGGACTCAGGGCGGTGTACAGCCAGTTTAAAAACACAAGACACAACAATAATTAAAAATTAAAATAATTAAATAAATTTGGCTGATTTAAAACTCTAAAAATTAAAATACCCCAATTTAAAATTATTATATTGACAGCCCTGCCTGGCGGAACAACAAGGTCTTCAATGCGCAGCGGAACACCCGGAGGTCGGAGATCTTGCGTATTTCCGGGGGCAGTTCATTCCACAGGGCTGGGGCTCCCACAGAGAAGGCCCTCCCCCTGGGTGTCGCTAGCCGACATAACTTGGCTGATGGCACCCTGAGGAGACCCTCTCTGTGGGAACGGACTGGTCGGTGGGAGGCTATTGGTGGCAGAAGATGGTCTCGAAGGTACCCGGGTCCTATGCCATGGAGCGCTTTAAAGGTGGTAACCAACACCTTGAATCGCACCCGGAAGACCACTGGGAGCCAGTGCAGCTCGCGCAGGAGGGGTGTCATGCGGGCACAGTGAGTTGCGCCCATAACAATGCCCTATTGAACTTCTAAACACACATTTCTCAAAAGATAAGTGCTTTTTGCAAAAACACTATGTCCATCTGTTCTGTGTATTAGACTTTGTGCATATTAGATTAGCTTTCATTAAATATACTGCAGCTATAGTGTTGTAGTACTTCTTTTTCTCCAGTAGATGGCTCTCTTATGCCCCTCTCCAATGTACCTGTATTTTTCGGAGCATAAGAAGCATTCTCCCCCCCACCAAAAGAGGGTGGAAATGTTGGTGCATCTTATACACCGAATACAGTCATTTTTGGTCTCCCGAAGCCCCACCCGACTCGTCCCATTTTTTACAAATATGGGCCCATTTTTTGCAAAAACAGGGTGCGCAGAAGGTTTGGGAGGCCTGCAGAGTGCTCCTGGGGGTTGGGGAGGGCAAAAACACCCCAGCCCCCCAAGAACACTCTGCACGCCTCCTAAACCCTCTGTGCACCCCATTTTTCACAATCTGTCAATTGTGTAAGCAATCTGTAAGCAATCTGTCAAAAACAGCTGATTGTCAGATAAATTCAAGGGGTTTAGAAATCCAAATAAACAAATAATTTCTCCCTAAAGTCGCTTTCAGATTATTTGGGCTTTTTTCCACGGTATCTGTGTTTTATAGCTTCTCTTGGGCTTTTTTTCCCGTCTTTTCTTTTCCGGTTTTTTTTTTTGTGTGTGTGTCAATTCACTGCTATAGCTTAGGAGTTTTCATAATCGTTTTGTTAGTGCAAGTCATTAAAGTAAAAGTTGGTAAATATCTCACCCAATGTCAGATCCCTAAAACTGATACTGCCATTCAATTGGGAAAAGGGGGAGATTTGGATTCAATTTACTAGCATTGCCTGTGTCAACAGATATTTTACAACCTATATCCTGGCACCAAAGTGCCCTGAGATCCCCTTAAAGTTGAGGGATATTTATGACAGCCATGTGGGCTATTTCACTTTAAAGAATAAAGGAGAAACAATTTGAATACATACTTATCCGGTTCTCAGGGCAACTGGTAAAGAAAACATCTTCACACTTGTGTATTGGCTAAAATCTGCATTCTGGCTTAAGAGAGGGGTCTCTACTGCTTTAATCCTACTTGTCTTGCCTAAGAGTATTCAGACTTTGCTTTGAATTCATTGCTGTCATTTCTGCTTCCTTTTGAGATACTACATTTCAAGAGTTTTTACTTTCTTAAGTTGGAAGGAGAGGCAATCCTTACAGAAAGCAAGGTCTGCAAAATGGTCAACCCTGAGAAGCAATCTTCGCTCTACTGAGGGGACCTTGCAAACTATGTCTGAACAAAGCAGGGAACTGGGAGAAGCCAAATGCTGGGGGGAGACATCAACCATCACCCAGTCAGATGCCTGTTCCGTAGACCCCATCAGAGAGGATGAGGTAACCCTGGGGAATCACTGGTCAATTGGCATTGGGAAGAAAGATAGCTGGGATGAGAGAACCAGAGGAGTCACCCTCAGCCACGGTAACCGAAAACCAGAGTGGAAACTGGAACTAGAAGCCCTCACTGACCAGGGGGAACTAACCGAAGCACCACTGAGGGAGGATTCTCTGAAGAGGCATATAACCCAATTGGTGATGGAAACTTTCGAAAATCTCAACATCTGAGGGGAGCCAGGACAAGAAGGGCAACAGTCGCGGATGATGCCAGGGGAGGCACCCTCTTCTGGAGCCTGCCTATCGAGCAGATGGTGCAGCAGGAGTGGGAGAAGACCCAGCACATCTCCCCTCCAGGCAGCACGCAAATGGCACCCATTCCCAATCAGCCCCGAGTCTCACAACTGGAAAGAGAAACTCCCTCCCTTGGGGTGAAGTTTGATGGGGATCCACAACAATTAGGATATTTTGTGACACACCTGCTCACCTACATGCAAGAGTATGGGCGTGATTTCCCAACCCAAGGATCCTGAGTGCGAGTTGTGACCCTCGCCCTAGAGGGTGCCACTGCCAGATGGATGGTGACCATGCATAACGCCAATGCACCACAACTGCGGGATTTCAACCATTTCATGATGGCCCTTGCAGTTTGCAAAGCACGCAACCAAATTAAGGTGGTGAAGCAGGGGCGACGGCCAGTAGCAGAGTATTCTTTTTTTAAAAAAAAAAAAAGTTATTTTATTTTTTTTAAACACACAATGTATTTTTCTGAACCAACTATTAGCCTGTTCACAAATTTAAACAATTTTTAGTCATTTCAACACCATTTATATATTCCTCTTTTTGCCATAGTATTTATTCTCTCTATTTTCATCTTAATTCTAATCTTAACCAAAATCCATTTTTCATCTCTATATTAAACCCTTTAGGTTTAAAATCTCATTTAAATCTCTAATTTTCAAATATTTTGTCAAAGATATATATTTATACCTCTTCAAACAACATCCTTAAGTCTTATTCCAAATAATACATTCCAACATCTTAATAAAAATCAGTTAGTTATATAGCAGTTTTTTTCTCTTTATATAATAATAATAAACCAAATTGCTTCCTTAATTCTTATCTCTAATTTTCAAATATTTTGTCAAAAATATATATTTACTCTTTAAACATCTTAATTATTTCTACTTTCACCACAGTCTAATTAATTCAGATTTCAAATATGCAGTTACAAATATTCCAAATTTATTACAATTTCCCTAATTAGATTTATTCGTATTTTTAGAACTTGTCATTTTATAAACTCCAACAGTACAATTAAAAATATATCAATTGTTAAAATTTCTCTGATTTTAAATAAAACATATTTCTAAATTTTATTTCATTTTCTAACATTCATTTCATCTATAGTCTTACTTCAAGTCTTATTCAATTCTAAATGTATTCCTCTTTCATTTCTTTCTCCCTTTCTATTTTTATTTTTTTCCTTATCTTTCCCCTTCTTTTCCTTTATGCCTTATAATCCTGAACCCTCCTGTTCTGTCCTATATTTCCCATTATTTCCCATCTCTTTTTCGTTTTTCTTATCTTTCCATTATTAGTCCCAATGTAATCATTTTGTATTTTAAAATCATATGTTCTTTTATTTTGCCCTATATTTCCCATTATTTTCCATCCCTTTTCCCTCTTTCTTGTATTTCACCTGTTAATCCCAGTGTAATCATTTAAGTTTTTATGTTCTTTCTATTCTACCCTCTTTTCCTTCTTTGTCTCTTTCCCCCTTTTCTATTTTTTCCATTGTTAATCCCAATGTAATCTTTGAATTTCTCCTTTTATTATTACTACCCACATAATTATTTAATTTCCCATAGTCAATCTCTTTGTCTTTGTCTTCTTTTTATTGTCAATCTCTCTTTCTTGCTTTTCATTAGTTATTTCCTTGTCAACTTGATTGTGTTCTAACTCAATTTTTAAGTCATCAATTTTCTTTTTTTATATAAAATTTGTAATTTTATTATAACACATATATGACATTCACATAACATACAACATATAAATATCTTATCGTTTTTAAGCATTGTTTCATCATGGTCTTCCTTCTGTTATTTTATCTTTTTCCCCCTGTGACTTCATTTCATTCCTCTCTTCTCCCCCCTATTATCCTTTCCCCCACTTTTCCTTCCCGTCTATACAGATCTATATATTTTACTTATATCTTTAGTACTATACATTTCTACATTCTTGTTATATACATTTTTATTTCCAATTTTTTGCATATACTATTTGTGCTGCAGTCAAAATGTGTAGCATCGTGTTATCCTGCCTAACAAAGAGGAATAAAATTCTTCCACTTCCACTTCCATTTCCTCCTGGTTTTTTTCCGAGCCTTCTTCTTCTGCTTTATTCCACCATCTTTTATTTTTACAAGCTTTTGTGTATTCAACTGTAATTTTATCTTCCAAACATGGTGAATGATTGTATTGGTATTCAAGATTTTTATTAAGGTTATATACATTAATGTTATTCTGTGGAGGTGATTGTATTGGTATTCAAGACATGATTAATTTTTATTAAGGATAATAATTATTAGGATTTGTTTGATTTTGAAATTTTTTTTATTTATGACTGGATGTTTCAACTATTATATAAACGTGATTAAGGATATGATCTGTATGGTTATGATTGGATGGATTATATCTAAAAATTACTTTAAGTAATGGATTAAAAGAGAAACTTTCTTTTGGATGTTAAATTTAAGGTTATAGATTTTTCAATATATTTTCAAGGGCTTTAAATTGTTTGTTAAATGTTTTTATTCTGCATTTGTTCTGGGAAGTCCGGGGAGGGGAGTGGGGGTTGGGATAGGAGGGGGGAAGGGAGGGGGGGAAATATATATATATATATATATATATATATATATATATATATATATATATATATATATATATATATATATATATATAAATAAATAATTGATTTTTTGTTTATGATGTATGCTGACTATAAAATAAAAGTTTTTTTTTTAAAAGATGTCTTTTTACCAAGAGTCTTGGTAGTACAGTGGTCTAAAGCACCCTGTTATTAAGAACAGCTGCCTGCAATTACTGCAGGTTTGAATCTCGCCAAGGCTCAAGGTTGACTCAGCCTTCCATCCTTTCTAAGATAGGTAAATTGAGGACCCAGTTGTGGGGGCAATAAGCTGACTTTGTATAAATATACAAAAAGGATGAAGGCTATTGCTGAGCACATTGTAAGCCGCCCTGAGTCTCCGGAGAAAGGCAGCATATAAATCAAATCAAAATAAAATAAATAAATAAATGTGTAGCATCAAATATTTTATTTCTTTGGAGTATAGTCTTGTGAAGATTCCTAACAAAAATGTTTCTGGTTTCTTTTCTATTTGTTGGTCTGTTATCTGTTCTATCCATTTTTTGATGTTTGTCCAAATTTTTTTTGCTGCCGGGTACGTCCACCATAGATGGTAATATGTTCCTTGGGATTCTTACATTTCCAACGTGTTGCACTATTGTTCGGATGTATCTTTGCAAGTCTTGTTGGTGACATATGCCATCTATAAAACATCTTCAACTGATTTTCCTTGTATGCCGCCGATAATGTTAATTTTGCATTCACTTGCCACATTGTTTCCCATCTCTCCAAATCTATTGTATAATTAAAATTTTATTTAATCATATTTAACCCATTTAATCATAGTATTCTTCATTATCTCTTCCTCCATTTTGTATTGTAGTAGAAATTTATAAATTTTGCTAATTAGTTTTTCTTCCTGTCCTAATATAATTTTGTCTAATTCATGCTTCTCTCTTTGAAATTCATATGTTTTTATATCTTCCTTATATTTAGATTTGTGTGTAGGTCCACCAGTCAATTCCTCTATGTAAATCCGATTCCAACTCTTGTTTTGGTTTCAATTTTCCTTGTTGTTCTATTAAATCTTTATATCTTATTACTTTATTTAATTCTGTTAAATTTGGATGTCTTACTGCTTCTAATGGTGAGAGACAAGTCGGTATTTTTATATAATGCTGCTTTTTAATTTTCAATCAGGTTTGCAGTAACGTATTCCTTATTATATGTCTTTTGAAATAGGTGTGTGTTTTGTGTTTTCCGTCCCAAAGAAATGAATGCCAACCCATTTGTATTTCATGTCCTTCAATTGTTAATATTCTATTATTTTTTATTTCGATCCATTCTTTTAACCAAGATAAGACAGTCGTTTGGTAGTAAATTTCCCATTCTGGGAGTGCTGTTCCTCCTCTGTCTTTTGTGTCCTGTAATAGTTTAAGTTTAATTTGTGGGCGCTTCCCCTGCCATATAAATTTAGATGTTATTTTGTTCAATGTTTCAAAAAACTTTTTTTCCAATTTTATTGGTATAACCTGAAACAAAAATAAGAGTCTTGGTAAAATATTCATTTTAATGGTGGAGATCCTTCCCAATAGTGATATCTGTAATTTTTTCCAATTGTCTAAATCTTTATTTATCTGTGTTATTAATTTATCATAATTGTTTTCTTTAATTGATGAGCCTCTTGCCGATAGCCAAATCTCTAGGTATTTTATTTTCCTAATTGTTTGAATTTGTATGATGTTCTCCAATTCTTTTTCTTGTTCCTTTGTAAGGTTTTTTGTTATTAATTTTGATTTATTTTTGTTAATCTTTAGTCCCGCCACTTCTCCAAATTCTTCCAATTTCCTTAACAGTTTTGGTGCTGACTCTATGGTTCCTCTATTATAAACACAAGGTCATCAGCAAAGGCCTGAACTTTGTATTCTTCTCTCCTTATCCCTTAGCCTTTTAATTTCTTGGTCTTCCCTAACCATTTTTAGAAGGATCTCCAACGTTAAAATATACAATAATGGAGAGAGTGGGCATCCCTGTCTAACCCCTTTTGATATATCGAATTGGCCTGTGGTGTCATCATTCATAATTACTCTTGCTGTTTGTTTTGTGTAGATTTCCCCAATGATTTTTTCAAATTTTGACCTGAATTGCATAAATTTTAATTGCCCCATTAAAAATTTCCAATTCAAATTATCGAATGCTTTTTGGGCATCAAGGAAAACCAGTGAAGCTTGTTTTTCCGGGTGTGATTCGTAGTTCTCTAATGTATGTATTATGATTCTCATATTATTCTTGATTTGTCGGCCCAGCAGAAATCCATTTTGGTCCGAGTGTATATGATTGTTTAATACTTTTTAAATTCTTTCCGATATAGATACTGCAAATATCTTGTAATCTGTATTTAGTAGGGAGATTGGTCTGTAATTTTGTATTAACTGATGGTCATATCTTCTTTGGGTATGATAGTAACTATTGCCTCTGTCCAGGTTGCCGGAATTTTTGCCTTTTCCAAAGCCTCATTATATAGTTCTAACATAGTTTCTCCCAATGTTTCCTATAGGTTTTTATATAGTTCTGCCCATCTGGCCCTGGTGTTTTGTTGTTTTGTTGTTTTTTCAGTGCCAATTCAAATTCAAGTTTAGTTATCGGTCCGTTTAATATTTCTCTTTGTTCTTCTGTAATTGTCGCCATTTCTGATCTTTCTATATACTGTTTTACTTTTCCTCCTCTACCTCTTCTTGTTTGTATAAGTTTGAAAAGAATGTCTGGATAATTTCCTTTTTAGTTTCTCTTCTGTATTGAATTTCTCCTTTATCATCTCTGAGTTGATATATCATTTTTTAATCTTTTTCTTTTCTCAATTTATATGGCAGCCATCTACCTGTTTTGTTCGTGAATTCAAAATAGTTTTGTTTTGCCATCTTTATTTTCTGGGCTATTTCTTTTTGATTTATCAAATTTATTTTATGTTTTGTTATACTCCATTCCTCTCTTATTTTTTTATTTTGGGGGTCTTTTTGTAATTTGTATTCTATGTTTTTTAATTCTTCATATAGTTTGTCTTGCGTTGTCTCCTTTCTTTATTTTTCTTCCCTACGTATGACATCGTCAATCCTCTTATGTATGCTTTTGTTGTATCCCAAATATTTTGTAGGGAAGTATCATCTCTTTTGTTTATCTTAAAAAAAGGATTCTAATTCCTTTTCCAGCATTTGTTTAAACCCTTTTTCTTTACATATATTTTGATTCATTGTCCATCTCCTAAATCTTTTTTTCCCCTTCCAATTTATGAGTATTGAGTTGTGATCTGCCAATTCATTTACTCCTATCTCTATTGTTTCTACACCTGTCCTAATATTTTATATCTAATCAATTGGGTTGTTTAGAACTGATATTGTTGGCATTGGTTTCTGATTCTTCGAGGTATTTGTTTTAAGATTATAACTTATTTGCCCTTATATGTCAATGTTTCTTCTCTTGATTTTCTGTATACTTCATCTCTAATTGTTCGTTTTGAAAATCTTACATGTACTTCCCTCGCCAATCGATGTCTTCTTATGAGGTTAGTGTGTACCCGGTATATTTCATCCAACTGTCCTTTTATTTCTGATTTGTCTTTCTGGATTATTTCTGACACTATCTCCACCATTTTTTTCTCCCAGGTCTTCGTCTTTTTCTTCTATTATATTTTGAAAGTGCAAAAAATATGAAGCTTTCTCCATCTCCAGCATCGTTATTGAGTCAGACAATTCCTTATTTAGTTGAAAAGATATTTGCTCAATTGTCTCCATTTTTGTCTCTACGTGCTCTATTTTTGTTTCAACTTTTTAAATTCTTTCTTCATTTTCTATTATTGATTGTTGGATATCCCCAAATTTTTCATTTTGGTTTTTAATGTCCTCTTTTACTTCTCCTATTTCATTTTTGATTTCTGCATGGAACATTTTCATTTCTTCATGATTATCTGCAATTTTTTCTTGTGTTTTTAATAATGTTTCTTGACTGTGCGATAGAAATCTTACCTGGTGCTAAACTCCCCAAACCCAAGATGTACAGCATGTCCCCAAGGTAACTTGAAGAACTGAGAGTGTTTATTGAGAAAAATCAAGCAAGGGGTTTCATTGAGCCAGCCCGACCAAAAATCGCAACTCCAGTGTTATTTAGAGAAAAAAAGATGACTCAAAACGTCTGTGTTGATTTTAGAAATTTGAATACAATCAGTGTGGAGAACATGTACCCTCTCTCCCTTCTGAAAGATTTTTCTAGATTTTTCTCAATAAATGTTCTCAGCTCTTCCAACTCCCTTGGTGACATGCTGTACATCTTGGGTTTAGGGAATTTAGCACTGGGTAAGATTTCTATCGCACAGTCGGAGGCGCGGTGGGGAGGGAGCTCATCTGAGGCATTTTCGCTAAAAACTTCAGCCAAATCCTTGTATTCTATGGGTATGCCCTCAGTTGGCATGGCGTGACCAGGCATGGCTGTTTCTCGGTTCTCTGCCATCTCAGTTTCTTTTTTTTTTTTATTGAAAAAGTTTTTCAAATACAAATTTTTCCCCCTTCCCCCCCTAACCCCCCTCCCCCTCCCCTCCCCCCATGGCTTCTGCAAGATGAAATCCAAATTAATATCACATTATATAATACTTTACCACCCTTTTACACCACCCCCTATGTGCTAAACATTTCTTTCTAACATTATTATTATGTCCCCCGTATACTATACATTTCAAAACAGCATTCGGCTATAAAACTATATAATAGATTCTAATTTGGCATTTATTCTACTCATAATCTACTCATTTCCTTCACCCCCATACGTATATCTCTTAATTCAAATCTTTTAAGTATATTAATATCTAAACATAACATCCCTTTTCCTAAACTAAGCAATCAGTAACGTTACCTATCACCTTGTACCATATCAATTTTGTTTCACCCACTTTCCTACAGGTCTACCATACATAATATATTTAATATCTTTATTCTTCTGCCCGTATCACTAAAAGATATTTCCATATATAAATAAAACCCTCAAATGACTTTAAATTTATATTCCATATAGTATCTTCTGTAATGTCTTTTAACTAGATTGTTAATTCCATCGACCATGTTAGGGTAACATCAAGTCCTGCTTCCAACAGTATATTCAGTATCTTCAATTACCATCTGCCCCCATCATTAATAAGTATTTCTGTATATAAAAAAAAAACCCGAGTGACTTTATATTTATATTCCATATGGTATCTTCTGTAATGTCTTTTGTCTAGATTATTAATTCCAACAACCACGTTAGGGTAACAGCCAGATCATCTGCATGCCCCAATTCCATAGTTCTCTTGCCTTATAGCTCAACATATACGTAATCCATTTTTCAGAGAGTCCAAAATAGAAAGTTCCAATCCGCTCAATCACAGGCCATCTTCCACATCCCAAAAACACCCGCATTGCAGAGATCTGTTATTCTTCTCAAAATAGTATAAGTCTGTAATTTGCCTCAGCTATATTTTCATGTATCAGCCTTCTATAAATCCCGCTTATTATATTTAATCGTCTCTTAAATAACTGGCATTAATCTGTTGGCTAAAAAAGAATTGTAGTTTAATTTTTTTTAGTTTTGTAGAACCTGCTTCTTCTTTTCTTAACTTGTTGTGGATTAGATCTCCACCCTGGTTGCCTTTCTAGGACTTGTATATCAGCTGATTGAATTACATGCCTATCTTTAACTTGATAAGACATCATATCGAGATCCAAAGCCGCCTCTCTTGTATTTATAGGTGATCCAGCTGTAGCCTCTGAAGGAGAATCCAAAAGCGGCTCATCCAAAAAGCTCTCTATAACTTGTCGTTTTTCCATTACCTCCATCTCCATCTGCTTAGCCTGAGTTTCAATCTCTTGTTCATTTTGTTTTTCTTTATCCCCCTCCTGTATTCCTGACACTGATGACATACGTGGAGATGTTGGGCCCATTTTAAAAACCTTGTAGTAAAATTCTTCCACTTTTTCAACAGTGTTTAATTGATATCTTTCTCCTTGATATCTCAATATTATACCAACTGGAGCATCCCACCTAAATGGGATGTTTTGTTTCTTTAATTCAGTCACCAAAAATCCAAAGTCCTTTCTATCTTTTAACATCTTGGACTGCAGCTCTTTATATATCCAGATCTTCATTCCATTCATTTCTAGAGTGGAGTTAAAAGACTTTTGCACAATATCATTTCTTATTCCTTTATCAGTAAAATAAATCACCACATCTCTAGGCAATTGTCTTCGCTTTGCCACCCAAGAATTTATTCTGTAGACCTTATCAATCTTACAGAATACTTCTTCAGAGCTGACCTTTAAAATCACAGCCAGAACTTCAGCAGACATCTTTCTCAAGTCCTCTCTGTTATTTTCCTGTATTCCTCTCATTCTGATCGCAAATTCCATGGATCTGAATTGCATCATTGTAACTTCTTTTTCAATCCTTTGCTTTATATTATCTACATTGTAAATCTTGTGATCAGCTTCCTTCATTTTAGACTCTACTTCTGAGCTATTTTCTTGAATCATTGTCAAATCATTTTCAATTCTTTGTATTTTATTATCCAGATTATGAATCTTATAATCAACTTCCTTCATTTTAGACTCTATTTCTAAATTGATATCTTTATCCATCTTTAGAATTACTTCTGAAAAGCTTTTCAAAGCTGTTACAATATAGCGCTTCAGATTATCATACTTTTGTTGAACCAACTCTTTAATTTCCTGTCTAAATTTTTCAAGATTCTGGTTCATAATCTCATCATGTCTTGCCAACTCCTCCACAACAAATTCCTTTAAATCTTTAAAACCATTCTTCTGCATCTGCAAGCTCAAAAATTGCTCTTGTGATTTATAAATGGGGGAGCCCCCCCCCACACAGCTTGGTTGTCTGGCTTTGTCAGTTTTAACACCATCCTGCCACGCAAACAGACTCTTTTTAAAGAAAAAGTCTTCTCTCCACACAATATCAATATCAAGTCTCTAAGAAGGAAGAAGCATGAAACAGAATTTTTTTTCTTCTCTTGTAGCCAGCACTATTGCTTCAAATACTTTGTAACATATTAAGCCATTCAAACGGAAAGACTTTCGCTTTCAGCTTTCTTCTCAAGCCTTAGCCAGCCGCCATTTTAAACTTTTTTTTTCCCTTTCACTCTTTCTTCATTCTTAAAATCAATCATAGGGTTGTTACAAATACTTGCGATTTGGAGTCCCAAATCTGGATTTCGTCCTGCTTATTCAAGCAATCTGTTAGTTTTCGCTAATTAGGTTGGTCACATCGTCTAGCTCTGCAAAGCGCAGAGTTCTCCCAAAGCCCGGAGCAGCGGCAAGCTGGATAGGGAACCTCATCCTGCTTCCTCCCCAAGAGTAAAAAAAAAAACTCCGGGGACTTTGCAGAGGGCTCTACCTGCTCTCGCCGGCTCTCCTCACATTTCCTTAAGGAAACGGAATTTTTCGAGCCGCCTCTCAGCTGTAAAGGCGGCTCTTTACGGGCGGCAGGGGTGGCGGTCCCAAAAGACCATCTAGCAATGATGGAAGCCGAAGCGGAAGCCTGCCCCCTCAGTTTCTTTATGTGGATTCTCTGCAAAAGTCACGTGCATCTGAAATTTTATGATGCCTTGCTTCCAATTAATTTTGGGGTTCTGTTTTTTCAGCCATGCAAGGCCCAAAACTAATGACCATGTTCACACAACATATGATGTCCCGGAATTCTTCAGTATACTCTCCTACTGGCTGTCGTTCCTGCCTCACCACCTTAATGTGGTCACGTGCTTTGCGATCTGCTAGTGGGTCCTCAAACCATCGTCACAGGGCCATCATGAAATGGTTGAAATCCCGCAGTTCTGGTGCATTGCCGTTATGCAGGGTCACCATCCATCTGGCAGCGGCACCCTCTAGAGCTAGGGTCACAACTCGCACTCAGGATCCTTGGGTTGGGAAATCACACCCGTACTCTTGCATGTAGGTGAGCATGTGTGCCATAAAGTATCCTAATTGTTGTGGATCCCCATCAAACTTCACCTCAAGGGAGGGAGTTTCTCTTTCCAGTTGCGAGACTCGGGGCTGGTAGGGAATGGGTGCCAGTGTGCATGCTGCCTGGAGGGGAGGGTTTGCTGGGTCTTCTGCTGCACCATCTGCTTGATAGGTGGGCTCCAGAAGGGGGGTGCCTCCCCTGGCATCATCTGCAAGTGCTGCCCTTTCAGCGCTCTTTGGTTGTCATCCTGGCTCCCCTTGGATGTTGAGATTTTCCAAAGTTTCCATCACCAATTGGGTTATATGCCTCTTCAGACAATCCTCCTCAGTGGTGCTTCAGTTAGTTCCCCCTGGTCAGCAAGGGCTTCTAGTTCCAGTTTCCACCCTGGTTTTTGGTTGCCATGGCTGAGGGTGACTCCTCTAGTTCTCTCATCCCAGCTATCTTTCTTCTCGATGCCAATTGACCAGCAGGGCTTTTCAGGATTCTCCAAGGTTACCTTATCCTCTCTGATGGGGTGTATGAAACAGGCATCTGATGGTTGGTGGTTGATGTCCCCCCCCCGCATTTGGTTTCTCCCAATTCTCTGCTTCATTCAGACATGGTTTGCAAGGTCCCCTCAGTAGAGCGAAGATTGCTTCTCTGGGTTGACCGTTTTGCAGACCTTGCTTTCTGTAAGGATTGCCTCTCCTTCCAACTTAAGAAAGTAAAAACTCTTGAAACATAGGATTTCAAAAGGAATCTTTTTATTAAGCAGAAGTGACAGCAAGGAAATCAAAGCAAGGTCTGAGTACCCTTAGGCAAGACAAGTAGGATTAAAGAAGTAGAGACCCCTCTCTTAAGCCAAAATGCAGATTTTAGCCAATACACAAGTGTGAAGATGTTTTCTTTACCATATGCCCTGAGAACTGGAAAAATATGTATTCACATCGTTTTATTCTTTAAAGTGAAATAGGCCACATGGCTGTCATAAACATTTCTTGATGTTACCGGGATCTCAGGGCTCTTTGGCACCAGGATATAGGTTGTAAAATATCTGTTGACACAGGCAATGCTAGTAAATTGAATCCAAGTCTCCCCCTTCTCCCAATTGAATGACAGTATCACTTTTAGGGATCTGACAGTGCCTCTCCTTCCTTCATCGTCCCTACAAGATGGCTGTGACCCCGAAGGGTCTCCTGGCAGCGGTTACCAGCTGGATTTTCATGGGGCTCAGTAGAGCCCACTGTTTTCCAGCTGTTCTCACTGAGGTTGCAACCGGAAGTCTCCTCTTTGGAGACTTTTGAATGGAGCCATTTTATTTTGGAAGGAAGACAATGGAATGCATATTCCCAATGCTTTTCCTTCTCATGCAAATTCTTAGTAGCTGTATTTTTGGGGGAATTTTCTTGGAATAGCTCTCCACATTACCGTATTTTTCAGAGTATAAGACACACTTTTTCCCTCCTAAAAGAGGCTGAAAATTTGGATGTGCCTTATACTCTGAATGTAACCTCACCCATTCTCCGGCCCCCATCCTTTGGCCTCCGTGCACCCTTTTCCTGGCTGCACAAATTGCCACCCTCAATGGCTTGTGTTTTGGGGCTCCGCCGGTTGCGTTTTCAGCCTCCAAATGTTCCGTTTGAGAGCCCTTCAAGGCTGCAGGGATCGCCAAACCATATCGCCGCCCATTGCCATCCAAAATGCACCTCGCATTTGGAGGTTGAAAATGTGATGTGCGGTGCCCAAAATGGCTACCCAGACCAACTGCTGTCTTCTCTTACCCCTTCTGTGCTTCACCTGCTTTAATCACTGGAGCTCCCTCCAACAATCAGCTGTGCTTTTGAAGCTGTTTTTTCAGCCCCAACACGATGCTTGCAAGTGAAGCAATCTTCCGTGCTTTGCCTGTTTTTCCAATTGCTGCTCCCTCCGACAATCAGCTCTGCTTTAGAAGCTGGTTTTTTAGCCCCAATCAGCCCCAACCTGAAAACCAGTGAGCAAAGTAATGTGCTGAAGCTGATCAGGCTAAGGATGCTAGGCAGATGAATACCTGGTAGGCAGAATTTTTCCCCCTATTTTCCTCCCCCCAAATTAAGGTGCATCTTATACTCCAAAAAATAAAGTAAATGTTTGCTTCTCTCAACTCATTTTAGAAGAGGAATGGTTGTGGGAGGAATTGCAGGAGAAGGAGAACTGAGTTAGGCTGATGTCAGTAATAGGAACTGGCCATCTGCAGGATATATCTCTGATATGCATGTGAGTCCCTGTGAGTCATGTAAGTCATAACAAAAAAGTGTCCATAGAAAAAGAATCCACCCCAAAGGCAAAAGAACAGTTTGAATGGTAGTTTTACACAAGGAGGCAAAGAAAGCTATTTTTCCATCTTCCCATAATATATTCTTATGCATCATAAGCTGTTAAATCTTTGCATCAGCAAGAGAAAAATTCAATTTTGCTATTTTTTTCTAAGTAAAAATTTAACATCTCTATATATGAATTGAAACAATTAGAATAAAGACACAAGCAGAATCTAATGGATTTAGAACAAAACATTACAGTGATACATAATCAACTAATTAATGGATTTATAACAAGATTAATTAGATTAAGACAGAAATTGTTAAGTTGGGTGAATGAGGAGACAGAAGCAGGGTCATCAGTAACAACAGCTCTTTAATTCACGGTGTGACTCCAGCAAAAGATACAGTGAAGCAGCTTCCTTTATATACCTTTCTGGCTAGGGAGCTAGCCAATCACCATCGTGCATTTACCTTTAAACTTCCCGCCGAAACTTGATACATTACACCCCTCCCTTCCCAGAAAACACTTAGACTCAGTATTTACATATTTACATACAAAATCACGCAGTGACTAGGGCGTACCCGTACCCTAGTTGACCTGCGCAGTTCAGTCTGAGGCATGGCATCGAGCTAGTCGGAGGAACTTGTTGTCTCTCCCAACTCTGCCAATGGAACCTCCTGGGTTATTTTGGGGGTGCTGATCGCTTCGGCTGGGACTGGCTTCTCAAGAAGGCAGCGCTGGACACCGAAGTCCTCAGATAGGTCTTCCGACCACTTCGGGGTTGAGTTATCTGCCATTGGAAATTTTTGAGAGTTAGGGACTGGCATTATTTCTGGGTTTTCCATCTTGATGGCTATTCATTTTCTAATCTGATCTATGTGTCTGCGCCAGATCCTCCCATCCCCCATGTCAACAGTATAGGATTTGGGACCTGAGATTCCCACTATTGTCCCAACCAACCATAGGGGTCCGTTTGCATAATTTCAGGCAAATACTGTTGTCCCTATCTGGAATTCCCTTAGTTTCCTGTCGGCCCCCTTGAAACCATCAGGAGAATAGTTGGGGTGTAAGCAGTCCAGGATGCACCTCAGTTTTCTGCCCATTAAGAGCTCGGTCAGGCTGTATCCTGTGGCTGTACATGGTGTGGCATGTTGGGCGGCCAGGAACTTGTCTATTGGCCTGCCAATCCCCTGGGCCTAACCGTGAGAGTGCCTCTTTGGCCGTTCTTATGAACCTTTCAGCCAGCCCATTACTGGCCGGATGGAAAGGTGCAGAAAGGGCATGCCTGATCCCCAGCTCCGCCAGGTACCCCTCGAATTGGGTGGCCATAAACTGGGGTCTGTTGTCAGACACTATGGTGTTGGGTAACCCATGTGTGGCAAAGAATTTTCTAAGTACTTTGATGACCGCCTCGGAGTTAGTGGACTGCATTAGAATGACTTCGTGCCATTTGGAATATGCATCTACGAGGACCAGGAATGTTGGACGCCTCTAGCCCATTTGGTAGTCTGTGGCTCAATATGGCCCTGACGCCAAAAGGGGACGCGTCACAGACCAATACAAGGGGAAGCGTTGCGTTGTACTGGATTAAGAGGCTGTCTGCGGACAAAAGTCTCTTCACCACAGCAAAAGGGCAGCCTCATCCTTCCCCCAAACCCAGAGTGCATTCTTTGCCAGTAACCGGTGGAGGGGTTCCACTACTGTTGCCTTGTCCCTCAGAAAGATTGAATAGAAATTCAGGAGATCCAGGAAAGCTTGCAGCTCCACTTTGTTTTTGGGGGTTGGAGCATTTCTAATCACCCTAATCTTGCTTTCAGTGGGGTGAATGTCAGTTCCGTCCACCTTATACCCCAGGAACTCAAAAGACAGTACTGCTGTCATACATTTGTTTCTTTTTACCTGGAGGCCGGTGCTCCTGAATTTTTCTAGAACTTGTCTTAGGCGGTCCCCTACTTGTCATTTGTCTGCTGCAGTAACGAGGACATCATCAAAGTAGGGGACTACCCCTGGAAGTCCTTGCAGCAGATGCTCCATTGTGCTCTGGAAAAGACCGGGGGCTACGCTGACTCCGAATTGCAATCTAGTGCATTTAAAGGCACCTCTGTGAGTTATGATAGTCTGTGCCTCAGCGGTAGCATCATCTAGCGGCAGCTACTGGTACGCCTGCACAAGATCGAGTTTTGCGAAAATCTTGCCAGGCCCCAGAGAATGGAGTAGTGTACAATTGGAACTGGATACGCGCTCTGTTGGAGTGTACAATTGGAACTGGATAGGCGCTCTGTTGGAGTGCCTTGTTAATTGTACATTTGTAATCAGCGCAGATGCACACTGACCCATCTGGCTTGATAGGTGTCACGATCAGGGTTTCCCATTTAGCGTGATCTACGGGAACTAAGACCCCTTGTTTGATGAGTTTATCCAGTTCCAGATCAATCTTTGGTTTTAGTGCGAAGGGCACTCTTCTAGCCTTTAGTCTAATGGGGGCTACATTAGGTTCTAGATTAAAGGAGATAGGGGTCCCCACATACTTGTCCAGTCTGTCATCGAATATGTCCTGGAACTCCTGCATCAAGTCGTCCTGTAGGCTGCCACTCATACGGTTGATGCCAGTGACTCCCATTCCCAGAGCTTTGAACCAGTCCAGGCCCAGGAGGCTCGGAAGGCATCTGCAGACCACGGTGAGGGGTAGCTTCTTCCGGTGCTGGCTGAACTCGACTTGAAACATGCCGATGCCTTCTATGGGGATGTGATTCCCTTGGTAGTCTCATAGCTGCAGCCGCTGGGGTTGTAGTTGACACTTTTTCAGGCTAGGTATTGCTGTCTTCAGGCTGGTTCAGGACATGATGGATAGAGATGAGCCGGTGTCAATTTCCATCTTGCACAGACTTCCTTTGATCTCCACCACGATGTGTAGTTTCTTTTCAGGAACCGTGCTCGCTTGGCCTATTCTGGTACTGCAGGTTTCTGGACCCTTGAAATTTGTGCCTTTTTTCGGGTGGCCGTATTTGTCTGTTTTCTTGTGTTGCTGCGGTTCAGGTTGGCTCATTCTAGTTCTTTGCTTCTGGTTGGCTGGCTGGCTTGCCAGACACACCAAATGTCCCTTTCTGTCGCAGTGTCTATAGATGGCATCTCGGAAACGGCATGTCTGCCATTGGTGGGACCCTCCACAGCTCACACAGACCTCCTGATGATCCTTTGGGTCATGTCTGTACTGTTTTGAAGACGTCTTCGTCTGATTCTTCCTCGCTGTGTACCGGGACTGATTTTTGTGTGGCTTGAGATGGTGCTGGTCTTTGTAGAGTCTCCGCAGCCTTAGTGGATGAGTCGTGTGCTCTTGCCTCATCAAGCGTGATATGAAGGGTTAGGTTCGACTTGGCTAGAAGTCTTCTTTGTAGTTGAATATCTCTAACACCACAGATTAGTTGCTCTAGGGGCGCGTCATCAAGGTCTAGATATTTGCAGTGCGTAGCAGTCTTGCGCAGAGCAGCCATGTAAGCGCTGATTGGTCCCCCTCTCTCGTTGTAGCCGCTGTCGGAATTCATATCTCTGCACGAATTTGGAGGGTACCGGGGCATAGTGTGCCCATAATGTGATCTGTAAGACCTGCCATGGTACTGACTGAACCGGGGTTGGCTCAGATACTGACTCAGCCATGTCGAAGACTTCTGGGCCACAGTGGCTTAGGAAGAGAGCTCTCTTTCGGTTATCAGAGAGTCCTTGCAGGTTGTTTGCCTCAAGGAAACACTCAAACCGAGTCATGTACGACCCCCACTTCTCTCTGGCTGGGTCGAATGGCGTTGGCAGTGTGAAAGCAGACATCGTGGTTGCCTTGCTCTCACTGTAGGCTTGTCCACCGGGCTGGATTCATCATGGTTAGCTCTTTTTGGTTTGCTTCTTGTCTACCTCGATCCCACTTTCGTTGCCAATGTTAAGTTGGGTGAATGAGGAGACAGAAGTTAGGTCATCAGTAACAACAGCTCTTTAATTCACGGTGTGACTCCAGCAAAAGATACAGTGAAACAGCTCCCTTTATATACCTTTCTGGCTAGGGAGCTAACCAGTCACCATTGTGCATTTACCTTTAAACTTCCCACCGAAACTTGATACATTACAGAAATATTTTGAGAAAAGTAATTACAGTAACCCACATGAAATCAATATGATGAAGTGGGTAGAGGGACTAAGCTAGAAACTGGGAGATGGTAAGTTTTAGCCCTACCTTAGGATTCAGCTGGATAATTCCAGCCAGTTACTCTTTCTCAGGGAAAAGCACAATGGCAAATCCAAAAATGTTGCAAAGAAAATGCACAGAGTCAAACCTGACTCAGAACCATACATACATACACACAACCTCCCCCTGCTCTACATAAACTGTTGATCTATCAACTGAGAAAAGAACACAAGAAAGAAGTATTATTTTGATTTAGGAGAGAAAGATTGAGGAAATAGAGAAAAATTGAAAAGACTGAGAAAGCCAAAGAATACCAAAAAGAAATTAGTATGGGCTTCATTGATTATAGAAAATACTTCAATTGTGTTGATCATGTCAAGCTGAAGAAAGTGTTCAGAAAAACAGAAACACCAGAACTTCTCACTGTTTTCATGAAAAATGTATAGATTAGGAAGACAGACAGAACATGATTTGTCTGTCTGTATTTGTGTCAGAAGCATCTACAAAGCTAACTGAAGGGTGCTTTTGGAAAAATTGATAAAGGACTGCAGCGTAAGTTCTGATTGTTTGTATCTTCTTTCTTGTTGTCCTGCAAGAACAGGTGCATTTGTTCTTCCATCTTTAAATTAAATTCTTTATGATTCAGAATTGCTCTTTTTAAAGTCCATCTCTTTGTTTTCTTCTGTCCTTTCCATTTGATTTTAATAGGATTGTGGTCTGCCCAACAATTTGTATCAATTATAATTTCCTCAACTTCCAAATTTAGTTCTATTGACAACCAAACCATCTTGATTCTAGACCACAATAGATGTCGACCCGAATAGTATGTGTATTGTTTTTTTCCAGATTTCTCTCTCCAGCTATCTTGAATGCTCAGTTCCTCCGCCATTTTAAAGAAGGTGTTAGGTAGTATTCTTCTGATTCCTTTCTTTTTTTTTATCACTTCTATGGTCTAAATTTCTGTCTACTATTGCATTAAAATAACCCAATATGCAAATATTATCATTTTCAATTTCTCCAATGATATTGTGTAGCTTCTTATTGCTTTTGTCCCTCATTCGGGGCATATATTCCCACAAGAACCACTTTTTTTTTGTTTAGAATTACTTCCATTATTAGTATCCTACCCTCCTCGTCTTTGTAGATTTGTTTTGCCACACTTTCCTCCTTAATATATATCACAATTCCCCCTCTCTTCTGTTGAGCTAATGATATAAACATATTCCCTAACTTGGGGTAATTTAATAAATCTTGATGCTGCCTCTTTATATGTGTTTCTTGTAGTATTATTATGTCCAAATTCACCTTGTTAAGTTTATTAAAAAAATATTTTCCTCTTTAATGGGGAGTTTAAACCATTGACATTTAGAGATAGAATTGCTATTTCTTCCTGTGGGCTTCTATCTAGATCTAGATCTTATCGCCCTTGTTGGTCTAGCCTCTCTGAATTCTTTGAGTCTACCTTCATCATGCATTCCATTATCTGCTTTTTGTCCTCTCCCACCTTCCTTCTCTCTAATTTGGGATTCTTTTGATTCTATTGCTTATATTCTTGTTTCACCTTCTTCTCTTATCTCTCTTTCTTCTAACTCTTCCTCACTGCCAAAGTTTTGCCTGTAGAACTCTTCTGCTTTATCTATCATATCCAATCTGAATCTTTTTTTTTGCCATGACACCATAATTCCTTCCCATGTCAACTACCTGAAATTGATATTTTGTCTGGTCAACTTGGAAGTTAAGTGTTGATAAGGTCTTCTTAAATCTCTCACCCTTCTGGGCACCTGCTTAAGTACTACCAATTGTCTTCCTCTATATTCTAATGGGTCATCTCTAGTTCTGTGTAGTATCTCGTCCTGAATTGATTTCTTAACAAATCTAATGTGAACTTCTTTGGGTAAATTATGCCTTCTCACATAGTTAGTGTGAATTCGGTAAATTTCATCCATCTCATTAAGCATCTCTTCTTTTCTAATTCCTAAGGTTTTTGCTAGTAGGTCCATCATTTCCAGCAGATCCTTGCCTTTGTCTTCTCTCACGTTTTGAAAGTGTAGATAGTGGGCTGCCTTTTCTGTTTTGAGGAAGATGACCATCGTTTCTAACTCTTTATTTGCTTGTATCAATCTTTCATTTCATCTACTCTCTTTTCCTCTTTTCCCATTCTCTCCTCCATCTCTTGCAGTTTTTGTTCATTCTTCATAATTTGTTGTTGAAAACATTCAAATTTCCCATCCATCTTCTCTTTGAGTTCTCCAATGCCACTGCTCACTTCTCCTATTTCTTTCTTCAGGTCTTCATGGTTTTTCAACATTACATCCTGCATTGATTGTAACATTAGTTGCAAGTCCTTAAATGAATTTGATCTTTCTCATTGCATCATCTCTTCTATAGACCTTTGTCCCACTGGGCTCAATTCAACTGTTGTGGCTTGGGCTGCCTGCCTCCTTCCTGTACCAATTCTCATCAAGTTAGGAATACTTGTCATTGTCGAGACACCCCACGTCCTCTCTGTTTCAAGGCCAGTAGCTCTCCTTCCATTACTTGGACCCTTGCATTATTCTCAAAGCCATTTCAGGTTCCTAGACAAATGGCCTTGCACCCATCAGACCCGCAATGGTCGGAGGAAGAGGAACCTTTTGTTGCTTTCGCTGCAATCAACTAAGACATCGAGCTGCCAAGTGTCCTATACTCCCCTTGCAAGCTTCACCTGCATGGGCTCCAACAACCAGGGGCAAGATCCAAGAGAGGGTTCGTTCTACGTCAGAGCAGCCAAAGATACCTACACTGATGCCATCTAGTTGTTCCCGTTCCACGCTGCCAGGTGTTAAGAGTCCTTTGGGAGGAGAGGGGTCACCAGTGCTATCGGATAACAGCGAGGAGAGTGCGCCAAAGGACCCCATGGTAAGTGATCCAATACACCCATTTGTGATACCGGTGATGCTACAGAATGTGCGCACCTCTGTAAGGGTTCATCAGGGAGCCCTGATAGATTCCGGGTGTACCCGTTGTCTCATTTGTAGAACAGTGGTAGACAACCTGGGTCTCCACCTGCTGAAACTGAAATCCCCTATACGGTTTAATAGATGGATGGGTCCCTTCTGGGGGGGACACCAGCCACGTACGTCACTGAGTACGTCCACCTGGAGATTGGGAAGCACAGAGAACAGATTCGCTTCGTAGTGGTAGACCGAATGATCGAACCGATTATACTGGGGTTAGCGTGGTTGGATAAGTGGCGCCCCACCATATGGTGGGAAGGTGGGTTTCAGAAGTTATGACCTAGTGTGGGTCCGGACCCGGTCCCTGAGTCCCAACCACAGACCCAGCAGTGTGGCGGAAACATAAGGGATAGTTTAGGTTATCCGGACGTATATAAGGATTTGGCGGCTGTCTTTGACGAGGATAAGTGTGAGATGTTACCCCCGCATAGAGCAACCGACTGCGCTATAGAATTAATCCCTGGGGCTAAGCTGCCGAAACCACACATGTATGCGATGACTAAAAATGAGTTAGACGAGCTACATCAATACATAGATAAGAACTTGGCCAGGGGTTTCATCCAACCCAGTCGGGCGCATATGGCCGCATCAGTATTGTTTCGAGAAAAGAAGGACAGGCTTATGTGTCCATTTTAGAGGTCTGAATACTATTTGTGTCGAGCACCTCTACCACCTGCCTTTGATGAAAGACCTTCTAACCATGTTGTCAACAGGAAGTGTTCACTAAACTCGACCTGCAAGAGGCTTATTACAGGGTACGGATATGCCAGGGAGACTAGTGGAAGACCACCTTCAATTGTCCCTTAGGTAGCTTCAAATTCCGAGTGATGCCATTCGGATTACAGGGTGCCCTGGCCGTGTTCATACAGATCATCAATGAAGTCCTGCATGAACACCTATACCGAGGTGTCCTCATTTATCTGGACAATATTCTCATATATTCTAAAAACATGGAGGAGCATGTACAATTAGTGAGACAGGTGTTGAACAAATTACTACATGCAAAGCTATTTATAAAGTTGTCAAAGTGCGAGTTTCATCACACAAAATTGGATTATCTTGGGTATTGCATTTCAGGAGACGGGGTGGAAATGGACCCGAAAAAAGTATCAGCAGTATTGGAGTGGCAGGCGCCCAGGACTAGGAGACAGTTGCAAAGTTTCCTTGGCTTTACCAATTTTTACCGGCAGTTTATTCCATCCTTTGCTTGGGTGGCCCTACCATTGACTGATCTGTTGAAAACCAAACATACCGTAGGCAACAAAGTAAGACCGGGACAGCTGTTACCGTGGACACCTGAATGCCAACACTCATTCGAGCAGTTAAAGGAACGGTTCTTCCAGGAACCTATACCTAAACACCCAGATCCCACATTGCAGTTTATCGTGCAGGCAGATGCTAGTGACGTAGCTGTCGGAGCTGTATTGTTACAGAGGACTAAGGAGGGAAACTTGTGTCCCTGTGTGTATACGTCACGCAAGTTGACACCTACAGAACGGGGTTGGGCTATCTGGGAGAAAGAGGCATTCGCATTCAGGTGGGCGTTGCTTACCTGGCGGCATTTGTTAGAAGGTGCTAGTATTAAATTTGAGGTTTGGACAAACCATAAAAACCTAGAGGCCCTCCAGACTCCTAGGAAATTGTCGCAGAAGCAGGTACACTGGGCGCAATATTTCCAGCGTTTCAATTTCGATCTGAAGTATGTTCCCGGTGGGAAGAATTTCCTGGCTGATGTGTTGTCGCGAATGCCTCAATTTAATAGTAAAAGAGAAGATGTAGTACAGGCTATAATACCAAAACCCCAACACGCAGGTTGAACGCACAATAAAACAACGATCCCTATGTGGAAGGAGGAGTTATGGCAAAAAGTGGGACGTGATCCATGGATAGCAGAGCATAAGACATTGGTGACACATCAGGACGGTTTAGCTTGGATTGGGACAAAGCTGTATATACCTCAATCTTTACGGACAACAGTGTTAAACAAATATCACGATGTGAAGGTTGCAGGTCATTTCGGGTTCCTCAAGACCTTACATCTCACCAGGCGACAATTTTGGTGGCCTCGCATGCGTAAAAATGTTGAGCAATATGTGAAAAGTTGTAAAATGTGTGTGACAACAAAGGCAAGACCCGGCAAACTGCTTGGTTTGTTACAATCGGTTGCAAACCCCAGTAGACCATGGGACAAGATAGGGATGGATTTTATCGTCGACCTGCCCGAGAGTACGGGTCACACAGTTATATGGACATAGTTGACTTCTTTTCTAAGCAGGCTCATTTCATCCCTTGTCGTGGCTTGCCTTCGGCAAGGAAGTTAGCACGCTTGTTTGTACATCATGTATATCGATTGCATGGTGCTCCTCATCAGATCATATCAGATAGGGGCGTACAATTTACAGCACGCTTCTGGCGCAAATTCGTCGCCATGATAGGGTCATCCCAAGGGTTGAGTTCGGTTTATCACCCGAGCACCAATGGGGCCATAGAGAGGGCCAATGCTATGGTGGAAAGATATTTACGTTGTTATATTTCTTATTAGCAGTCCAACTGGTCGGACCTCATACCATTTGCTGAAGTAGCATATAACAACGCAGTACACCGTAGCATTGGCGTTACGCCATTTCAGGTAGTCTATGGTCGAGAGTACACTGCAATCCCTGAACTCGAAATAGAAGAGCAAGCAGGTGTCTCCAAGGGAATGGGGGATACGGATTGGACACCTGTGGCCGAAAGTCAAGGAAGCATTATAGAAAGTGTCAAAGGAGTATAAGCTATACGCTGACAGGAAAAGAACGGATCATAAGCCATTCCGGGTGGGGGACCAGGTATATGTGTCTACTAAATACATCAAGCTGAAAGTACCCAGTAGAAAACTAGGTCCCAAATACCTTGGGCTGTTCACTATTACAAAAGTCATAAACTCGGTAACAATTGAATTAAAGTTACTACCTTTACTGGGTAAAGTTCACCTGGTATTTCACAGCAGTCTTCTAAAACCTGTAGATAGTGTACGGGACCCTCTAGAACATCCAGGGCTGCTGGTTGGGGACCAATATGAAATCATCGGCATACTGGACTCCAAATTAAGTAGAGGAAGGCTTAAGTATTTAGTACAATGGAAGGGCTACCCATTGGAGGAGGCATCCTGGGTTCCTGTTGAAAACCTTAAGGCGAATAGGCTGCGGAAATTGTACCACAGAAAATATCCTCATAAACCCGGAGGTGGCAGAAAGATGGACAATTAACGAACCTGTACTAACCCTTTCCTTTATATCTTGCAGGTGGACTCCTGGTAGGGGGAGCCACCTGTCAAGACACCCCACGCTCGACACACAGGGGATAAGAGCAAAGCAAAGAACTCACCATGCAAAACCGGAAACACTATGGAAGGATCGTGGGCTGCAATGGGGGGAAGGGCATATTCACGGTGATGGGGGTGATAGAGGCTCGGTAGGCAGATGGTCACCTTGCGGACGGGATAGGGGCATTCGGTTGTTTGCTGCCGCCTGTTGGCGCATCTGGGGGACGTGGCAGCTTGTGGGATTGTGGGGCTGGAAACCCGGAAGCGTAGCCGATTGGAGGACTGAGTGGCACGGCTAGTTAAACGGCGTTGGGTTGCAGTGGATCCCAACACCAACTTTGTGTTATCACATATTGAACTCAGCATTGTCTGCGGCAGACCTGGAGAATAAATAAACCTGTTTCCTGCTCAAGGCTTTATTCGGCTGCAGCGTGGTTTGTTACAGTGCCCAGGTTTGTTGAGTGGTCTGAGAGTCATCTTGAAAACTGTTTTAAACCAGCCCTCCCTCTTATTTATAGTCTTCGTATTCCCTCCAGTACACCCAAACTCTCAATTGTTCTGTTCCGTGCCTACTCGCTACACAGTTTATGTTTTATATATATTAATCAATTAAATACAAAATATATCAAATTTTCTAGAACTAAACCATATAATATGTATTCTAATAGATATTGCTAAGTATAAAACACTATTAACAAAAGTAAATTGAATGGTTTATAGATTTGGAATACTTATATCAAGCTATAGTTCTGAATCGCCTATCTGTTGCAACAATCAATAGCAGGAATATATTGTCAAAGGAATAAATTGTAAAGTCACATTCTTAATATGACTTCCACTGTTTAGTTTACAGTTAATCTCCTCTCTCTATATATATATTTAATCAATGTACCAAAAATCACCCCGTAAAGACAGTCTCTCACCCTCAAATTCTTGTTTTTCTATTGCTTCTTTCAGTTTCAGTTTTTTTAAGTCAACAAGTTCTTATTTGACTACTAAGTTTATTTTCTTAGACAGGTAAATATTAACCCACTGTCTTTTCTTCTTTCTAAAGCAAAGTTCTGAAGCCAAATTCTTTTTCTTTCTTTTATCCCAATTTATTTATTTAAGGTATCTTTTTTTCTCTCTGTAATTTGTGACTAATTTCTTCTTGACCAGTAGGTGTCTCCCTTGTCTCACTCTCTGGTACTCAGCATTCAATTCACATTCAAGATGTCAACCTCCTGCGATTTGTCAGCACTTTTACTTTCCAGTTGTAGATTATTTTAGTGTCTTATTATAAGGTCTTTGAAAACGAAGTAAACAGAGAAAACCACCCTTAGTCTTTTTCCTTTCTCAGCCAATAAGGTCTATCACATTGCAGTAAATCTCTCTATGCCCAAACTTGCTTTTCGCTGCTATAGCACAGGAAAGGAACTTTCTTCCCTCCTTCTTCCTGGGGCTCCTTTTCTTCTCTTCCCTTTTTAAAAATCTTCTGGGAAGTTCTCTTGCTCCAGATCACTCACAGGAAGATGCCAGGATCAGATTTCACCAGGTCTGTCCTGCTATTTCGTCGCTAATCTTTGTCCAGCTGTCAGCTGTCATTTCTTCACCGCCGCTATTGCGGGCCATCTCCTTCCCCTGACCGGCTTCTCCGAGGCTATTCCTACTGCTCCCGGCCCCAACTGCCATCAAGAACCACTCCACAGGACACCTCTTACTTCAGGTCCCCCTCTGAGGAACCTGGGACTCTGAAAAATCCATTGCACAATTGGAAGCGGCTGTTAAAATGGCTCTCTGAACCAGAGAACCATCTTGCACAACCTTTCTCTTTAACAGTTGGCCCCGCCCCCTTGACAGCTGGCCCCACAAAAGCCTTTATGAGAGGGATTGCAATAGCCTATATGGCCAAAGAAAACAAACAAAAAAGTCAGCAACTGAAAAGCTTAGAAGAACTTAGTAAATCTGAGATAGAACTTCAAAAGAAACCACAAAGACAGGATTTGAAATAACAAATAGACATAATTAAACATAAATTGAACATTATTAAGAAAGAAAGTCTGGCACAGCAAATAAAAAGTCCTAAACAAATTTTTTTTGAAAATGCAAACAAACTGATTGGCATTGATTGGCATACAGATTAAAAAAAGAGATAGAAGATGGATTGGCAAATTATGTAATAATGAGGGAAAGATAATACACCAGAATGAAGGGAAGAGAAATGTGATGTATGTTCTTTAAAAATTTGTACAAAGAAGAGTAATATATAGGTGAAGACAAGATTTTACAATACCTTCAGAAAGCAGGACTGCCCAAAGTTTTGGAAGATTTTAAAGATTTGCTGAACAAGGACCCTTAGAACTAACGGAGGCAAAACAAAAAATTAATAAAACTCCAGGCCCTGATGGACTACCATCAGAAATATACAGAAACCCATCAAGAGATATTAGGCCGCATATTGTTAGAGGTATTTAATGAAGTACTGCATTATGCAAAGATCCCAGCTTCATGGAGAGAAGCAACGATTACATTGATTCCCAAGGAAAACTCCGATCTGATACTGATCAAAAATTATAGGCCCATATCACTATTGAATTCAGATTACAAAATTTTTATGATGATAATGGCTGAAAGAGTTAAGAAATTTTTGGAAGAACTTATTCATACTGATCAGAATGGATCTTTGCCTAAAAGGCAAGTAAGAAACAATGTCAAGACCATTTTAGATATCTTAGAGTATTATGAGAAGCAAATGGTATTAATATTTGCCAATGCACAAAAAGCATTTGATAATGTTAAATGGGAGTTTATGCTGAATCAGCTATGTCATATGGATTTTGGTGTAAATTTTATAAATATGTATAGAGCAATTAATTTTAAACAGGAAGCTAAAGTACTAATTAATGGTGAATTAACTAAAAATTCCAAATTCAAAAAGGCACAAGACAAGGTTGTCCACTATCACTGCTATTGTTTATACTATCACTAGAAATTTTGACCAGAATAATTTGAGAAGACAAACAAATTAAAAGGTTAGAAATCAAAAAAGAAAATTTTAAGGTATAGGCTTTCACAGTTGACCTTGTCTTTATCATAGAAGACCCCCTATAGTCTGGAGTAAGTAAGTACTGGGGGAATATGGGGAAGTAGCAGGCCTGAAGATAAATAAGGATAAAACAAAAATGTTAACAAAAAATATTAAATTGCGAGAAAAGGAATTGACTGAGAAAATAAATATTCAGACAACAACAACAAAAATAAGGTATCTAGGAATCCAAATGACTGCAAGATGTAGTACACTCAAAGGGGATAATTACAACAAATTAGTTGAACAAATTAAAATGGATTTAGATAGGTGGAAAAACTTGCAACTCTCCTTCATGGGAGGAATCGTGACAATCAAGATGAATGTTCTACCATTCCGGCGGCTCCGCAGGACATTGTAGACCCTCCTTTGTGGAGCGCTAGCCCCGTGATTTTGTTAGCCGCTAGAACAGCGAAAAAAACAGGTGTCTAGCAGCAAAAAACCTTCCCCCCCGGTAGAAGAGGGGGAAGAGAGCAGCCAGGCGCAGGGTAGAGCTCCCTAAGAGCCCTAGAATTAATTATGGGGCTCAAAAGGTGAGAGCTCCCCAGGAGCCTGGGAAAGCTCCAAAGCCGGGACACCTCTGTCAAAAGGCAGAGCAAAATGCCGCCACCGCCCCTGCTACGAAATTGAAACAAATTGAGAACTGAAGCAGGCAGAACAAAGACAGGAGGCTACATAATTGCAAGTATTTATACCTCAATTCCATTGAACATTGTTTCTTTCTGAGCCTACAAGAGCAGAGCTGAAGCGGAAAGGGGGGGAAGATGGCACTGGCTTGTTAACACAAAGAGACGAAAGTGAAAGTTAAGAAGAAAGTTTTTACTGATTCGTTAACTCATTAGCACCTTTCAGCTACCAGCCCCGCTCAAAATTTTTTGGACTTAATTCTGTATTTTAGACTTTGGGATTTAAAATTTAAAGATTTTCTGGATTTTCTTCACTGGCTTTATGAACTGATTCTGAGACTGTGTGATTTTAAAATGGCTTCAAAGCAGACAAAATCTGGGCTGCCTAAAGCAGGGAGTGCGGGAAGTTCTCCCGCCCAGACTGCCAGGCTGCAAGCTTTATTGCCCCCAGCAGATACACAAGCTCAATCACAACCACAAGCACAAACATTAACACTTGAGATGTTTCAGGAAGCCATGAAAGAAGTTAAAGAAGGATTTAAAGAAGATATTGCATTTGCATTTAAAGGAGTCTCAGATCAAATGGAAGAAATGAAGGACATAATTAATTAAAACAAGAAATAAACATATAAGGGAATACATAGTTGTTGCACTCCAGGGACTGGATGGAAGCATGTTAATTATGTAGAGGATAGAGTTAAAGAGGTTGCTCAAGCTAATGAGATTCTGGATGGTAAATTTGAGGAAACACAAATTAAGATTGATAAAACAGAAGCTGAAGTAATGTTGACACAATATAAGATGATGGAATTTGCTGTAAGAATAAGAGGCTTGAAAGAAGATCCTAAAGAAAACTTGAAAGAGATCTTTGTGGAAGCCCTGGCACAGTTTACAGGAGAGTCCAGAGGAGAATTCGAATGGCAAATTGATTGGATCTATCGCGTTAACTCATGGATTGCCAGACAAAGGAAATTACCAAGAGATGTTGTAATCTACTTTGTTACCAGAAGGATTAGAAATGAGATTTTACAAGCCTCTTACAAAAACAAGCTGCAAGTGGCAGGACAAGAAGTGGCAGTATTCAAAGAAATACCACCTAAAATGTTGAAATCCAAGAAATTTGCATTTCTGGCAGATGAACTTAGAAATCGACAGATACAATACAGATGGGAAGTTCCAGTTGGATTAGTGGTGAACTATGCAGGAGAGCGATATCGCCTTAATACAATTTGGAAAGCAAGAGATTTCTACACTAACATACTAAAGGCTGGATACCCACCATCTGTGGGAGTTAAAAAAGTAAGAGATGCAACAGAGGGAAGGAAAGAGGATCTGCAGAAGCAAGCAGAAGGTGGAGCTATGAGTATGCAGGATGAATTACTGCAACTTTCAAGTTCTGTCCAAGCATGGGTTATAGTTGAAAAACAAGAAGAAGCTAAAGATCAAAGACAAACCAGAGCAGTTACTAAACGCAAAGAACAAGAATTAAAAATGTTACAAGCGCAGGCCTTATTACAAGAAAATGTGAATACTGGTACAGAAGCTGTGGGAGGGGCAAGAGCGAAAAAGAAATTCCAAATGGATTACCAAGCGGCTCTTGCCAAGCTTCCAGAGTCTGAAGATGGCTTCTAGGTTTTTAACCTGGAATGTCACCACAAAAAAGGAAGAAAATATTTCACCATCTGAGACAATTTAAAAATGATATAATATGCCTGCAGGAAACACATATAAGGATAACTGATCAAAAATATCTAATAAATGCAAAACTGGGAACACATTTTGTCACGTCTGCCCCAGAAAAAAAGAATGGAAGAGTGATCTATCTGAAAAGAGACTTGACGGCTAAATTAGTTGAAGCAGATCAACAAGGAAAATATTTGGCAATTGAGTTACTGATAGAAGGGAAGAAAACACTTTTAATGGGGATATATGCACCTAACCAACAACAAGAAAAATTTTATAAGTTGATACATACAAATTATTACACTGGGATTATAATTCATGTATGCTGATGGAGGATTGGAATGGAGTAATAGACTCCAATATTGATAAGAAAAGACTTTTACAATCTACTAAATTGCGAGCGAGACTGCCTAAATCTTTTTTCGATATAATGGAGGATATGGAATTAAGAGATATTTGGCATGAACGGAATTACAAAGAACAAGATTTTACATTTTTTTCAGATAGACATCAATCTTGTTCGAGAATTGATTTTATTATTAATTACAAATGATTTTTTTTTCTAGGGTAAAGAAGACAAAGATTTGTCCCAGAATTTTAACGGATCACAGTCCAGTTTGGATGGAACTGGAGTGTGGGGAAAGGTCTAGGAGATCTTGGCGGTTAAATGAAAATCTTTTTAGATATGAGAAAAATGTAATAGAATGTAAAAAATTAATGAAGGAATTTTTTGTTTTCAGTATGAATAAGGGAAAATCTATGGATATGGTATGGGATGCTAGTAAAGCATATATGAGAGGAGTCTTGATAAATATGAATAATGCATATAGGCATAGACAGACGGAAAAAAGGAGGGAATTAGAAGAAGAGATTAAGAAAAAAGAAAAGGTGTTAATACATAACCCAGGGGATAAGAAAACTAAAGAAGAGATTACCCTATTAGGAGGGCAGTTTAATATGATGCTCTCAGATCAAGTGGCAACTAATTTACAATATGCTAAACATAATACCTTTTGTAATGCAAATAAACCAGGTAGATGGTTGGCATACATGCTGAGGAAAAAACAAAAATCTAGTGCCATAGAGAAAATAGAGTATAAAGGTAAAGAGATTTATCACCAAAATATGATTAAAAAGGCATTTTTAGAATTTTACACAAGATTGTATATTGCAGACAAAATACAAGGTGTAGATATAGAGAGATATTTGGATAGACAGAATATTCCTATAGTCACAGAGGAACAAGGAGAACGGTGGAACCAATTAATAACAGAGGAGGAGATCCTCTTAGCAATTAAACAGTTAAAAACTGGCAAGGCTCCTGGTACGGATGGATTAACGGCTGTGTATTATAAATATCTACAATTGGAAATGGTTGTACCTCTTAAAGAATTGTTTAACAGAATACAGTTGGGAGAAGGGGTACCACCTTCATGGAAAACAGCCTTTATTTCATTCATTCCAAAAGAAGATCAAGATTTGACACACCCAAAGAATTATAGACCTATATCATTATTGAATACAATTATAAGATATTTGCTAAGATATTGGCAAATAGGTTAATGTCAGTAATGCAAAAAATGATTCATGCTGATCAATCTGGTTTCATACAAGGCAAATGAAAAATAATGTAAGACAAATTGTTGATATATTGGAATATTTGGAAAGGAACAACCAAAGCCCTGTGGTGCTTATATTTTTAGATGCGGAAAAAGCTTTTGATCGATTGGATTGGCAATTTCTATTGAGGGTGATTTATAGGACGCAATTTGGGAATTGCTTTATGCAATCTATAAAAGCAATATATCAAGAACAGACAGCTCAGATAATTGTTAATGGCAGTTTAACAGAAACTTTCAAAATTGAAAAAGGTACAACGCAGGGATGCCTCTTATCGCCATTATTATTTATATTAACTTTAGAACTGTTGTTGAATAGAATACGTAATATAGATGAGATAGAGGGAATAAAGTTAGAAATCATGAATATAAGGTACAGGCATTTGCAGACGATTTGGTTGTGACCTTAACTCAACCAGTGGAATCAGCAAAGGTTCTGATGGATATAATTAAACAGTATGGTCAAGTGTCTGGGTTTAAAATAAACGTTGGAAAAACAAAGATGATAGTTAAAAATGTGACAATAAATCAAAAAGAGAAGTTACAAAGGGTAATGGGATGTGAAATAGTTAAAAAAGTTAAATACCTAGGTGTTCATATTGCACCTTCTAATGGGAAACTGTATAAATATAATTATGAGTTGTTATGGCATAAAATACAAGTTGAAATGGATAAATGGAAAAAATTACAATTGTCCTTGTTAGGTAGAATAGCAGTTATAAAAATGAATGTTTTACCTAAGTTTTTATTCCTCTTTCAAATGATACCAATACTAAAAAAGGATGCCAACCTGGAAGAATGGCAGAAAGGTATTAATAAGTTTGTATGGCAAGGTAAGAAACCAAGGATAAAATTGAAAATAATGCAGGATATATGAGAAAGAGGGGGGCTGAAAATGCCCAATTTAAAATTATATTATGAAGCAGCTGTCTTATCAGCAATTAGTGATTGGATTAATTTAACAAATGGAAGGATTCTGAACATTGAAGAGCATGATTTGGTTTACGGTTGGCATACTTATTTAGTGTATGATAAAAAGGTGGATAGAGCATTTAAGAGCCATATATTGAGGAATGCTTTATTGCATGTCAGGAAGAAATATCAATATAAGTTAAATGAAAAGATACCTATATGGACAGTACCCAGGCACGCAATAGAGAATACGAGTATAGAAAGTAGACAGGATGTAATTACATATATAGATATTCTTAATATGGAGGGAGGTATAGTAAAATTAAAACCTTTGAATGTGTTGAAAGAGGAGAAAATAATTCAAACTTGGTTTCAGTATGTACAACTACAAGCCAGATGGAGAAAAGATCAGAAAATTGGTATTATACAAAGCGATGAAAATTTAATAAAACAAACTAGGGACCAAAGTTCAATGCATATAAAAAGATTGTATAATATATTGATAGAGATAGACTTGGAAACAGAGCTAGTTAAAGATTGTATGATAAAATGGGCGCAGAATTTTGAACAACCAATAATGATGGAAATATGGGAAAAAATATGGGTAAGAAATGTGAAATTTACACAAGCGCAAAACTTAAGGGAGAACTTTTTTTTTTATTGCAAAAGTTTTACAATTACATTTTCACCCCTTTCCCCCCCCCTCAACCCACCCCAACCTTCCCAACCTCCCTAACCCTCCCTAACCCTCCCCTCCCCCCGGACTTCCATACAGTATACTCATATCAAGTAAAAAAAAAAACCCCTTTGTATAAAACTTATATAAAACTTGAACCCCTCCCTCCCCCTTATAATTTTCTTTTTTATCTTCATTACATTAACATATTTCTATCTTAATATATCATTTTCAAATGAAAGCTATTTGATACTTCCTAGTTTGGTATTTGTTCTGAACATAATCTATCCACTTTTTCCATTCCCATTCATAAGTCTCTTGTAAACAGTCTTTTAGATATGCTGAGATCTTCGCCATGTCTGCAAAACTGGCCATCTTCATAGTCCATTCCTCGATAGTGGGCAAAGCTTCATTTTTCCAATATTTACCTATCAATAATCTTGCTGCTGTTATCATATACAATATCAACTTTGTTTCACCCAGTGTAAAACCCTTAACTATACCCAATAAAAACAATTGTGGAGAAAATTGAATTTTTTTCTTTAAAACATTCTGCATGACCCACCAAATTTTTATCCAAAAAGCCTTAACTTTCCTACAAGTCCACCAAACATGATAATATGTAGCATCTAAACAGTCACATCTCCAACATTTTGACTGAACATTAGGGTACATACAGGACAATTTTTGGGGGTCTAAGTGCCATCTATAAAACATTTTGTAAAAATTTTCCCTCAGATTTTGCGACTGTGTAAATTTTACATTCTGAACCCAAATTTTTTCCCATGTTTCCAACATCACTGGTTCTTCAAAATTTTGTGCCCACTTAATCATACAATCTTTAACTAACTCTGTTTCTGAATCCCTTTCTAGCAAAACATTATAAAGCCTTTTAATATGCATTGGACCTTTCTCTTTTATATGTCTAACCAATTCTTCCTCATGCAACATAATACCAGTTTTTTGATCCTCTTTCCATCTCAATTGTAGTTGATTATATTGTAGCCAAGTTAAATTAATCCCTTCAGCCAACAGTGTCTGTAATGTCTTCAGCTGCCATCTGCCCGCATCTGTAAAAAGAACCTCTTTGTATAAAAACCCCCCGAGTGACATTATATTTGTATTCCACAAAGTATGACCAAGATCCAGCCATAGCGGTATTTTATAATCCCATTTGAATCGGTGCTTCTTCCAAACTCTCATCAAAGAGTCTCTAAGTATATGGCTTCTAAATACTTTATCCACTTTGTTGTCATAAAATAAGTAAGCATGCCATCCAAATTCAAGATCAAAACTTTCTATATTCAATATTCCAGTCTTTTTCCTTCCAAACCAGTCACTTGCTAGAGTCAAAGCTGCTGCTTCATAGTATAATTGTAGGTTTGGAAGTTTAAGACCTCCCCTTTCTGGAACATCTTGCATAATTTTCAATTTCACTCTCAGTTTTTTCTCGTTCCAGACAAACTTATTCACTCCAGTTTGCCACACTTTCAATTGCTTATCACTTTTAAGCACCGGAATCATTTGAAACAAAAAAAGAAATCTTGGCAAAATGTTCATCTTAACTGCTGCTATTCTTCCAAGTAGAGACAGCTGCAGTTTTTTCCAGGTCTCCATGTCTTTTTGCAACTCTTGCCACAACACCTCATAATTATTTTGAAACAATTTCGTGTTTGATTCTGCAACCTGAACTCCTAGATATTTTACCTTTGGTACAATCTCAAAACCTGCCCTCCTCTCAAGCTCATGTTTACGATCTTGTGTCATATTTTTAACTATCATCTTAGGTTTTTTTTGATTCAGTCTAAAACCTGAAACTTTACCATAGTCTTGTATAATGTCATTCATCAGAATTATTGATTCCATTGGCTGTGTTAAGGTAACAACCAGATCATCTGCAAATGCCTTTATTCTGTAATCCTCTTGCCTTATCATTATACCTTTCAAGATATTAGAGTCCCGTATTGTATTTAACAAGACTTCTAATGTTAAAATAAATAAAAGTGGGGACAACGGACATCCCTGTCTTGTTCCTTTTTCAATTTTAAACTCTGTTGTCAAACTTCCATTAATAATAATCTGTGCCTTTTGCTCTTGATAAATTGCTGAAATCGCCTGTATAAATTGATCCCCAAAGTCCATCTTTTTTAAAGTCTTTAGTAGAAAATTCCAATCCACTCTATCAAAGGCCTTCTCTGCGTCCAAGAAAACCAGCACTGCAGGGATCTGTTTATTCTTCTCAAGATATTCCAATAAATCTATTACTTGCCTTACATTGTCCTTCATATATCTACCCTCGATAAATCCCGCTTGATCATCATGAATCACCTTTTGGATTACTGGCATCAACCTGTTGGTTAATACTTTTGAGTAAATTTTGTAATCAGTATTCAGAAGAGATATTGGTTTATAATTCTCCGGTTTTTTGGGACCTGCTTGCTCTTTCGGTATCAGAGATATATAAGCTATTGTCCATGATGGGGGTATTTTACCCCCTTGTTGAATATTACAAAATAGATCTCTGAGTTGTTCCACCATTTCTGCTTGCAAAGTTTTATAATACACTGCAGTCAAACCATCCGTTCCAGGAGCTTTAGCTGTTTTTAATTGTTTAATTGCTACTAATATCTCCTCCTCTGTTATAGGATAATTCATTCTTTCCTTTTGTTGGTCAGTAATTTTTGTAACTCTTGTATTAGCTAAGTATTTTTCTATAAGTCCATTCTGCACATCCTCTTTAGCATATAGTTTGGTGTAATAGTCCACAAAAACTTCTTTAATTAATTTTTGTTGAAAAATTTCTTTCCCTCCAATATCAATACTATCAATAGTCCGTATACTCTGTTTTTTCCTCAATGTATAGGCCAACCATCTGCCCGGTTTATTGGCATTACAAAATGTATTATGCTTCGCATATTGTAAGTTTGTTGCAACTTGTTCTGCCATAAGCATCTGAAATTGGTCTTTCAGAATTTTTATAGCACCACGTATTCTTTCATCTGTTGGGTTTATTTCTGCTTCCAATTCAAGTCTTTTCTTTTGTCGATTCAGTCTATGTTTAGAGTTCATATAAATAAGCACCCCTCTCATATAAGCTTTGCTTGCATCCCACACAGTTTCAATTGGGGTACCTTTATTCAAATTTATTTCAAAAAATTCTTTCAGGTACTTTTTAAGTTCTATTATATTTTTTTCATATCTGAACAAGTTCTCATTTAATCTCCAAGATCGTCTTTCAGTCTTGCCTATCTCAATTTCTATCCATACTGGGCTATGGTCAGTCAAAGTTCTTGGAAAAATCTTTGTTCTTTTTGTCTTGACAAGTAAATCATCTGACAACAAAATAAAGTCAATCCTAGAGAAGGATCTGTGTCTGTCAGAAAAAAAAGTGTAGTCCAATTCTTTTGGATTATGTATTCTCCAAACATCTTTTAGTTCCATATCTTCTTTCATATCAAAAAAAGTCTGTGGTAATCTGATTCTAGACTTTGCCAAACTTTTTTTATCTAATTTAGAATCAATTACTCCATTCCAGTCTCCCATAATTAAAATAGATCTGTAGTCCCATTGCAGTATTTTAGTATGTAACATTTTATAGAAATGGTCCTGTTGTTGATTGGGAGCGTAAATTCCAATCAGAAGAATTTGGCCGTTTGCTGTAAGCAATTCAATTGCTACAAACCTACCATCTTCATCTGCTTCTATAACATTAGCTGTTAACTTTTTATTTACATAAATAACCACACCATTCTTTTTTTGCGAAGTTGAAGATATAAAGTGTGTTCCTAATTTGGAATTTATCAAATACTTTTGATCTTGGGTTGTAATATGCGTTTCTTGTAAACAAATTATATCATTATTAAATTGTTTCAAATATGCAAATAATTTCTTCCTTTTCTGTGCTGAATTCAACCCATTCACATTCCAAGATAAGCACTTAATCGTCATCTTTATCTTTCTGGAGCAAAGAGCAGAATAACCGAATATCTTCCGAAATCTTCGGTCTCGCTCCCCCCATGGCTCCAGTCTCTTGTGTAGTACTCTTAGCTCCCTTTTTATCTTGTCTTTCCTGTTGTTGCTTTTCTTTAAGTTGCTTAGATTTAGCTCGAGTTATGCGCTGATCCTTAAATTCAATCATCTGAACCGGGTCCAAAATTGGAGAAGATTCCAAAAAAGGCTCATCCAGAAAACCTCCTTCAGCGCCCTGCATTTCCTCTGGTTCCTGCTTAGACTGTTCTTGAGATTCTTGTTGAAGTTGCTTCTTATCACTCTCCTTAATCTCCAGAACTGTGGATGTACGCGGAGATGGTGTTCTTTCTTTAAAAATAGTAGTATAAAAATGCTCCGCCTTCTCCACTGTGTTCAAACGGTGTCTTTCTCCCTTGTATCTCAAAATTATACCAGTTGGGGCATCCCACCGAAATGGTATCTGTTGGTTTTGCAATTCTTTAACAAGAAAGCCGAAATCTTTTCTGGTTTTCAACATTTTAGGTGGTAATTCTTTATAGACTCCAATTTGTGAGCCCCCCCACTTGCACAGTAGTATGAAAAGATTTTTGCAGGATATCATTTCTTATTGCTCTGTCCGTAAAATATATGACCACATCTCTAGGTAGTTGTCTCTGTCTGGCCACCCAAGAATTCACTCTGTAAATTTTATCTATTTTGTAAAAAACCACATCAGGATTAATTTTTAGAATCAAATCTAAAACCTGTCTCAAATCTTGTCTGTCATCTTCTCTGATTCCTCGAAGCCTTATTGCAAATTCCATTGCCCTGAATTGCATCATAACAATTTCATTTTCAACTCTCTGCATTTTATCATCAACATCAGAAATTTTATAATCATTGTCTTTCATCTTAACATTGACTTCTGATTTAAATTCTTCAACTTTAGAATCAACTTTAATAATAAATTCTGCAAGGCCAGACGCCACCTCTGATATTTTTTTAGTCACCTTGTTTTGATTCTGTTTCACCATATCTTTAACTTCATTAATTTCCTGCATAATTTCCTGTTGAGACTTTTGAAGTTTATCATCTATTTCTTGTTGGGATTTTTGAAATTTATCATCCAGAGCTTTTGAAATAAATTCTTTTAAATCTCCCACATCAAAATCTTTTTTCTGTGTCTGTAACTGTTGAGCAGGGGGAGGCTGCATTGCTTGTTTGTGTGTGGGGGATTCCCCCCCCCTGCTGCCTTCCCTTCTTGCTTCTTTGAGGCCATCCTGCCACGTAAGCTAGTTTTTCTGAAGAGGGAAGTTCCTTTTCCTTTCCCACCTCCACAGAGACTTCTAAAAAAGTCCCCCAGATTTAATCAAATAAGAACTAAAGTAGAACAAAGTCAAGTATTAAAAAGGGAGAAGTTTTTCTGTTATTTCTCTTGTTACAAACGAAGCAACTTTGTAACAACTTGGTAACTTTGTGACAAAGCAAGATGAGTTCACCAATCCACACTCGCTAGCTCGTTAACTCTCAAGCCGAGCACCATGTTTTTTCAAATTACTTTCACTCATTCGCATTCTTTCTGAAGTTAAAACATCAACAAAGCGCTAATACTTGCAGTTCCGAGTTTCAGAGTCCAAGTAAATTTTTGCTGCTTATTAAGGTTGGTTCCTTTCGCTTTAAATGTTTCCTGCAGCCGGCTTGTTCTGCAAAAGCAGAGTCGTCCCACGCCGCCCGGAGTTTCAGCAGGTTGGGAGGGAGCCACGCTTGTTTCCTCCCCAGAAACAATTCCCTGGGGGGTTACAGGGACTCGACCTGTGCCCTGCGACCTCTCCTCCAATAATCCTGTGGATTTTGAAGTTTTCGAGCCGCTTCTCGATCGCGAAGCGGCTCTACAAGCGGCGGGGCTGGCGGTCCTTCAAAAGGCACCGCCGTCGCCGAAGACAAGGAAACCGGAAGTTCCTTAAGGGAGAACTTTTATAAAATGTTTTATAGATGGCATCTAGATCAAAAAAACTATCTTGTATGTATCCGAATGTACAACAAAATGTTGGAGATGTGATTGTGAGGATGCTACATACTTTCATATTTGGTGGACATGTAAAAAGGTTAAAGCGTTCTGGATAAAAATTTGGTGGATTTTACAAAATATTCTTAAAAAGAGGTTAAAATTTACACCACAGTTGTTTCTGCTGGGCATAGTTACGGATTTTATGGTTATAGAGACTAATTTGATTTTGAATTTAATAACTGCAGCAAGATTGCTGGTGGCACAATATTGGAAGAAGCAAGATTTACCTACAATCCAAAATGGACAATGAAAGTAACAAACCTAGCGGAGATGGCAAAATTTTTGGCGTACTTGAAGGAACATTCAAATAAAAGATATTTAAGGGACTGGAGAAGATGGATAGATTATATCCAAAGTAAACACCGGAATAAGAAGTTGCAAATAGGTTATGAATAAATATGTAGATATTTGGTGTGTTTTTAGGTAATTAAGTTAGCAGGATAATTAGGGAATTGAAGGAATAAGAGATGCTGAATGTTATGATTATTTAGATTAGGATGGATTATGATTGTTGAATGTTATACCCTGTAATTTGTTCTGGGAAGAGGGGGGGAGGTGGGCGGATGGGAAGGGGAAGGGGTGGGGGGAGGGGTGGGGGGGTAAGGGAGGGGAGGGGTGGAGGTGGTAAGGAAGGGGGGAATAAACATGTAAACCTTCTGTAAAACTTTTTAATAAAAAAAATTACATTACATTAAATTACATTAAAAAGGATTTTTTTTACAAATTTGAATAAAATCATATTGAAATTCATTTGACAAGGTAAAAAACCAAGAATTAAACTAAAATTATTACAGGATGCTAAGGAAAGAGGGAGATTGGGCCTTCCAGACTGGGGGAAAATATTATCAAGCAGCAACTCTTGTATGGGTGAGTGATTAGATATATCTAAAAAATAGGAGGTTGCTAACACTGGAAGGCCATGATATGTAGATTGGGTGGCACGCTATTCTCTGGGAAGAGAAATACAAGGTTCACAAGTACTTCCAGAAGCACTTCATCAGACTGGCACTCTTGGATGTTTAGATCAAAATTAAGCAATGTACTTTATATGGAAGTTCCAAATTGTATATCGACATTGGAGATGTTCACACACCCAAATTTTATCAAGTTAGGAAGAGTTATTACATATAAAGATTTGTTAAATGAGAGAGGAGAGTTGAAATCCAGGAAAAGTTTAAAAGAGGAAGGAATTGAACTCGAATGGTGGGCATATCTCCAAGTACAATCAAAATATATGAAGGATAGAAAAGATTGGAGCATAAAAACAGAGTTAACAGAATTAGATAAAATTTTATTAAGAACAGAGGAGAAGGCAATAAGGAAAATATATCATTATTTATTGGAACAAAATATGTTAGAAGAACAAGTAAAAGAAATTTATGTTAATTTGGAGCAAATATTTTGGCTATAGCATTGATCTAGACAAGTGGCAGGATCTTTGGGAAAAAAACATAAAAATTACCTTAGCTACTACATACAAAGAAAATTTATATAAGATGTTCTATAGGTGGCATCTCCCACCCAGAAGATTAGCAAAAATAAGCAAAAAACATTCATCAATGTGTTGGAAGTGTGAGGCAGTGCCAGGGACCTTTTATCACATGTGGTGAGAATGCCCAAAAGCCACAAAATTTTGGCACCAGATAAGACAATGGATAAGAGATACTATCGCAAAATATAGAAGCAAAACTGGAATTCTTTCTACTGGGTATTATAGAGGGCAAATACAACAAGAGTGCAATTTACCTAATGTTACATATTCTAACAGCAGCAAGATTGGCTTATGCACAAAAATGGAAAAACAAAGAGACCCCCACAGAAAAAGAAGTGTTAGCTAAAATATTAATTTGGGCAGAAAGGGACAGACTGACTTTGGAATTTAAAGATAAGAACAAATTAATCTGGAACAATCTGGAATTGAATACACTCAAAAGTGTGGAAATGGTGGTAGACTTTAGGAGAAACTCTTCCATACTTCCACCTCTTACAATACTAGACAACACAGTATCAACAGAAGAGACCTTCAAATTTCTAGGTTCTATCATATCGGAAGATCTAAAATGGACACCCAACTTCAAAAACATCATCAAAAAAGCATAACAAAGAATGTTCTTTCTGCGCCAACTCAGAAAGCTCAAACTGCCCAAGGAGCTGCTGATACAATTCTACAGAGGAATTACTGAGTCTGTCATCTGCACCTCTGTCTAGTTTGATTCTGCAACCCAACAAGACTGACACAGACTTCAGAGGATAATTAGAACTGCAGAAAAAACAATTGCTACCAACCTGCCTTCCATTGAGAACATGTATACTGCATGAGTCAAAAAGAGGGCTGTGAAAGTATTTACAGACCCCTCACATCCTGGACATAAACTGTTTCAACTCCTACCCTCAAAACGCTATATACTGCACACCAGAACAACTAGACACAAGAATGCCATTACTCTGCTAAACAAATAATTCCCTCAACACTGTCAAACTATTTACTAAGTCTGCACTACTATTAATGTTTTCATTGTTCCCACCATCCATCTCCTTCCACTTATGACTGTATGACTGTAACTTTGTTTCTTGGATCCTTACAATTTATATTGCTATTGTTTCCTGATTGCTTATTTGTACCCTACGAGTATCATTAAGTGTTGTACTTTATGATTCTTGATGAACGTATCTTTTCTTTTATGTACAGAGAGCATATGCACCAAGACAAATTCCTTGTGCGTCCAATCACACTTGGTCAATAAAAAATTCTATTCTGTTCTGTTCTGTTCTGAAATCTGGAATTTTTACTATTGGCTGGAATGGAGGAGGAATGCTGGGATAAAAGACCATTGACGAGTAAAATGTTTAGAAGTTTTTATGCCAATGATAGATACAATTGAATTAGATATTGATATAACCTATATGGATGAAAGAATATATATATTTGAAATTTGATAATTAGTGTAAATATGTATAGAGATAAGGAAGTGTATCAATTATATGACAAAATTTGATGAAATTGTTTAAACTGGAGATGTCACACTATGTTCATTGTTTTTAATTTGTATTATAAATAAAAAAACTTTTTATAAAAAACAAGATAAAGGATGCAGCAGACTCCATTTATAATCCATTTATAATCTCCACTTATTATTCAATTTATGCTGTGCAGTATCTGAATATATATTTAAGAGAAGCTGAATTGGAAGAAGAGGAGGAAGACTGGAGAAGAAACATGAATAAATTCCACTATGCTGATGATAGTACCCCTGATGATAGATAGCTGATCTGCAAGCCTTAACATTACAAGTCAAAGATAACAGGGAAATTTTTGGCTAAAAGTAAACATAAGGAAGACTAAACTCATGGCAATAAGTAGAACAATCAGCATTAGAATTGATAATGAAGATATCAAATTGCTGAATAGCTTCTGCTATTTTAGGATTAGCCATCAACAGTCAAGAAACAGGTGGTCAAGAAATATGCTGCAGACTAGCATTTGATAAAGCAGCCACAAAGACTTTGAACAATATATTCAAGTGCATGTGATGTGTCTATAATACAAAGATCAATATTGTGCAAGCCGTGACATTCCCTATTAACCTATAAGGAAGTCAAATTTGGACTTTAAAGAAGCAGAATAGGAAGAATATTAATCACTTTGAACTTTGTGTTGGCAAAGATTCCTGAGAATATCATGGACAGTCAAGAAAATAAACTAATGGATCATTGAACAAATCAGTGCAGAGTTCTCACTTGAGGCACAAATGACCAGGTTCAAATGATTGTACTTCAGATACATCATGTACATTCACTCTCTGGAAATGGCTTTAGTGCTGGGAAGAGTGAAAGGATAGAGAAGAGGATGACCAGCAGCATAGTGGATGCATTCAGTTACAGTGGAAATGAGTGCACCATTGGGAGACTTGAAAGAACAGGCTAGGACTAAATTTTTGTGGAAAAGAGCTATCTGTTGCTAGGAGTTAAAAGCAATGTGATGGCACATAATCGATCAATCAGTTTGGTAAGAAAGAAGGATGTCTCAACTCTAGAACAGCTGATCAACCAATTTAAGTATTATTCACAGCTATATGGAAAAGAGATATCTAATCTAGAGATTATGGAATATTTAAAAGCAATACAGATCATGAGATTCACAGTGTTACAAAATGAAGTCAAAAGATGAAACGAAATAAATGATATGAAAATTAAAACTGAATAAATTTCCAGGAACAATTTTTTTTTGTAACATAAGACTTTTCCCAGATAATGAATGAAATACAGTATCATCAAATACTTGGTTTTTTGTTTTTTTTAATTTAGAGAAGTCCAACTCATCCAGTCATTCAGGGCTATCACTTTATTAGAAGCAGAATCATTTCCCCATGTTGTTAGTTGCAAAGTCGTGTCCGACCCATCGTGATCATTTCCCCATACTTTTTAGCAATCTCATAAAATTCAACTGTTCTGGAAGATGATTCACCTTAAAATAAAGTTCTTAAATATCAGTGTTTCATTCTTGCCAGCTGTTTCTATTAAGTATTACTAAACTTTATTTTATTTTATTTTTTCATCAAAGTTTTTTATTTTTATTTCTCATAAGACATATATAAATGTACAATCTCCTTAAAATTTATTACTAAACTTTACTTTCCATTAAATATACATAGTGGTTTTGTACATAATACCTGCTCAGTTTTGTATTGGAAGAAACACATGATTCCTTTTTCTAGAAGAATGGAAAACTTAAGTTATATGAATATGCATGAAAAATAACTTTTTATTTTTAAAAAACATATCTGATACTGAATATAATTTGATATAGAAACTATGGACTGTAGTTTTACACATGAAATTGTGTAAAACTATTGAAGTTTGGGTTTCTTTTAATATAAGGCTTTAAATTGTTAAATTTCGTCTGATTCATGATCAAACCAATGGTGGGTTTCTACCGGTTCACCCCAGTTCGGGCGAACTGGTAGTGGCAGTGGCAGGTGGCTCTGCCCACCCGCCCGGACGTCATGACGGACGCTCTGCGCATGTGTAGAAGCGCTGTGCATGCTCACAGTTCTGAACTGGTAGCGAAGGTAAGTGGAACCCACTACTGATCAAAACGTTTTCTCAAACTAGATAAATATTCCTGTTTAAATATTCTGATTGATGATTCTTATTATATTAACTATCTTTGCTAATTATTGATTTTTGACAATGATTTTAAAATACAAAATAATTATAAGATCATCTTTATAGGCAATACTAGTCTGTTAGGTTGACATTTCTCATAATTTTATTTGTGAATATCCTATTTCTTTTGGCACCTTTATTTTTCCTTTTTTTTCTTGATTGTGCTTTCAAGCATGTTAAAATAAAACAATGCTGCTTTTTTTAAAAAAAAAACTGACTGTATTAAAATGGTTCATACATAAGATACATCTCAAGACATACATCTCAAGACATACCTCCAGATAGCAATTGGGAATATAGCTAGTTAATGAGAAGTTGAATAAAGCAAAATAAAGAAGCTGAATAAGCAGTCTTCATAAATTATGATTTTTCTCTTATCCAATTAATGGTCTTTTCAGTGTTGCCATGAGGAATAGCAAACTCGTTTTCATTTTTCATATTTTTTCATATTCCTTTGGTTTATTGAGGGAAAGCCAATTTTATGTTTTTTGTGTTTGCTACTTTATATTATTTATTATGTGTGGTCATTGAACAAACTAACATTAGTTAATTTAAAATATGGTGGCAGATTTCACTACATTTTTTTTAATACCTGTTTTTTCTATTGATCTGATTACATTGGCCTATTATGGATATTATGTTAATAAGTCTTCAATTACAAAGAAGAAGCTATGTAGCACCATCCCCAGGGTGGAAATCTAAAGATTTACTTCAGGAAAGAGAACCAATGGATACATTATATTACGGCACTAATTCCAGAAGCAGGTGCTATTTTGAGCAACTACAATTTGGCAGAGCAGCTCCTTCCTGAAATAAATCTATGGAAAAAGTAATCTGATCTAATGTAGTAAGTGGGGAGGAGGATGTAGGTCCAGCAAAGTGGCCACACAAGCCAAAGCCTGTAGGGACCCAGAAGGGTGGGAAGTAGAGCACAGGGTGCTTCGGACTGCTGGTGTGGCTCTAGGAAGCCTGGGGCAAGCCATATGTGAACTGAGGAGCTGCTGCTGTGTGGGCCAGAGCCTGGATTAGGCTTCCCAGGGTCTCCCACATCCCTGAGATACCCCATGCTCTACCTAACAACAGCATTGGGGAGAACAAAAATCGGGGTCATTAAATGATCATGTGGGCATGTCACTTAATTACTGTCACAGTTCAAGTCAATAATATGCAGGCTTCATTATGATTGTAAATCAAGGAATACCTTACTGAATTAAAGTTTCTTTTACTGAGAGAATGGAATTACTCCTGTGCAACAGCTACTCCACTTAAAATGAATCATGCATCTTTATGAAGTTCTGCTTTCCTCTCAGAAAGTGCCAATACATTACCATTGTCAGCATCTACATCATTCTCATAAATCCAGAAGAAAACAAGGAAGGTTTCTATGAGGACCTGAAATAGATTATTAATCGCCATTAGCAAAAAAAATTCTTCTTATTCTTTTTTTATAAACACTTTGTTAAACTTTTATTACATTAAAAACATAAAAAATTATTTCACTCAACAACAGCTAATTGTGGTGTTTTTCTTATGACAATAATTCGTGCATTATTTACAAAAATTAAAATTGTGCGTACATTCTTATTTTATCTATTACTTGTACTTATTAACTATCTATCTTCAATCTATCTCCGTTCTATCCAGTTATACCACTGTTCCCACACATTGTAAAATATCAATGTCTCTTTATCTTTTAAACTCAGTGTTAATTTGTCCATTTCTGTGCAATTCATAACCTTTTGTATGACCAGTTTCTCTGCGGGCGTACATGGCTGTTTCCAACATTGAGCGTAGGCAATCCTGGCAACGGTTAATATGTGTAGTACTAGATATTTTGTGCCCTTCACACACACACACACACACACACACACACACACACACACACACACACACACACATATATATATATATATATATATATATATATATATATATATATATATTGAAGATCCCCAATAGGAAGAGTTCCGGTTCTAAGTCTAATTGTTCATTAGTAATTTCCTGCAGCCAATCTTTAATTTTTAGCCAATATTTTCAAGCCTCAGGACAGGACCACCACATATGGTAGCATGTTCCCGCTTTCTTTTTACATTTCCAACATATGGGGCTCACTTTAGAGTACATTTTCGCTAATCTCGAAGGGGGTAAGTGCCACCTGTATGTCATGGTAAATATCTAACTACAACACCTCCCTGATCACCCAGCCCTGCAAGGGTTAACCAACCATATATCCCATAACCCCTGTAACCACTCCTTACCTCTTTGCCCCTCCTCCTGGGTATAATAGCTCCGACCACGAGGTCCACAGGTTATTCCAGCTGTATACCTAAAAGAGAAAGGTACAAGGTCAGTGACCTCCAGTACCATTAAATCTACAATAAAGTTACAGAAAAGAATTGAAGTCTGTCTTTGAGTTATTGGGCTAGATCCAGCTTCTAACACTGTAGAACATTTTATATGTGTTTTCTTTATATGCTGCTCATTTTGTTAGTTTATGGTTTCTGTTCCATATGTTCTCCCAATCTGATAGTTTTATGTTGTGTCCAATATTTTGACCCCATGCAATCATGCATCCTTTCACTACTTCTTCCTCCAGTTCTACTTCCAAAAGGTATTTGTAAATTTTAGTAATATTTTTTTTGTCTGGTCCTAATAAAATTTTGTTTAGTTGTTGTGGTTTAAGATATATTCCATAGGGCGGCCCGGAGCGGGCGGGCACGGGGGGCTGCCTCTCTTCCCAGGCAGCTGATGACCTGTCGCTACTCAACGATTCTACCGGCGATGGGACAAGTCTTGGGCCTGGAGACCAACCTCCCCTCCCTGCCCCGCCGTCCCCTTACCAGGATCACACTCCAATTCCAGTGTATCACCCAATGCCTAGCTAGGCACGTCTTGCCACACAACTAACAGAAGAGGAGCAAATCCAGATAGCTCAAAGGATTGGACTAATTCAGCACCTTCCTAAAGGAATATTTGATCCCGGCTCAGAGCCATCAGAAAAGAAAATCAAAGAATGTGTAATCTGTATGCTGGATTTTGTATATGGAGATCCCATCCGATTCCTGCCTTGTCTACACATCTACCATGTAAACTGCATTGATGACTGGCTGATGCGATCATTCACATGTCCTTCTTGCATGGAGCCAGTTGATGCTGCTCTGCTGTCCTCCTATGAGACTAACTGAGGTGGCTTTGAGCCCTGCTCTCGTTCATGCTTCCAGGCTGTGGATATATTGGGGGCCTGGGATGTGGGACATTATTTGCACAATTCTGGGGTATACCAAAGAAACCGGTCCTAGCCCCTATGGACACATGCAGCCATGCTGGCTGTACTAAAGGATGATTTGTGCCATATTTTGAGTGTTGCATCCAGTGTATGGTGGGGAGGGGTTGGAAGGAAACAGGGAAATGGCAGAACTAAAACTTTCCTTCCACTCTACTCACAATTTAGTTTTGTAGAAAATCAAGATTCTTCTTTGACCCAATTATCTACCCTCATACCTTTGTATGTCCCTGTTAAACTACTGGGTACAGTTGTAGGAAACTGTAGTGGAATTCTAACTTGTTAATGAAAGAAAAAGCTGTTTAAAGCTGATGCTGAAGATCTCTTTTAAGATTTTACAAATTAAGAGAAATTCTAAAGCTATTATACCAGCTCTGGTCAATTCATGAGAAATTCTAAGGCTATTATGCCAGCTCTGGTCAGTTCATGAGAAATTCTAAGGCTATTATGCCAGCTCTGGTCAGTTCATGGGGAAAAAGAATTTAATGTAGAAAAAACCCCAGGCATTTTATATTTGGGCCACTATTGAAAATTCATCTATCAGTACAAGTACACAATGCAGAAAACAAGCCTTAGAAGCTAGTTAGCTACCTGCCTAGAATAGCTTGAAGCTATAATATTTGCTAGGGAAGGAGACTGAACCTGTTCTTGTTGCTTTTGGAAGTGCTTCTTTTACAATATTTTTGTTTTAGTTAAGAGAAAAGGATACCATTTCCTTGCTCTTTTTTTCTCCATCAAATAAAGAGTTTTTATCTATTTTGAAGAAGTATATATAGTGCCTCTTCTCAAACACCTGTAAGGCAAGCAGATTCTCCACCTAACACTTATTCACCATACTAGGAAAAAGTCACATGGATGTAACAGATTTTGAAAGCAATAGTTTGTTTCACTCAAATCTTCATTTGGGTGAAGTTCACTGGAAGGAGCAGGGATGGGCTAAGTGCATATATATATATATATATATATATATATCTTGTTTAAAGTGAGAAATATTTTTATGGAAAGTTTACAATTCAGTTTGGTAAGATCCTTTTAAATGCTGGTTGTGAGTTAAAACATCCATATATTCTGAAGAGTGAAGAAATGTTTATTTGTAGGCAATCTACTATTTGTCTTACATAAAAGAAGATTTTGTCCCATAAGAACCTGTTAAGACAGGCTGTTACTAGGATGCAGCAAAGCCAACATGTGAAAAGGCTTTCCTTAAATCATATTGTTTATTGCCTTGCAAGTACAGAAATGTGAAAGTGCTTTTCTGATTATGTATTGTCCATAACAAAGATCTAGTGCTTGAAAGATTTAAAACGGATGTACATTGCATTGAAATGGAAAATAAACATTGTCAGCAGTGCCTTCTAAAGTGTGTATGTGTATATATATATATATATATATATATATATATATATATATATATATATATATATATATATATATATATATCAGGTTTTCGCGGGTGTTTGTATGTAGGTCTTTGGTTATTCGGGTCTTCTCCCACGTAAAATTGGAAGTGTCTTGGCGACGTTTCGACGAAGTCTCATTTGTCATCTTCAGGCTGGTGTTCTCAGCTTCGTGCTTCCAGGAGCAAGCATGAAGCCGAGAACACCAGCCTGAAGATGACGAATGAGACTTCGTCGAAACGTCACCAAGACACTTCCAATTTTACGTGGGAGAAGACCCGAATAACCAAAGACTTTATATATATATATATATATATATATATATATATATATATATATATATATATATATATATATATATATATATATACACACACACACATACACACACACACACACACACACACACACACATATATTCCATAATCTTTTATATCTTGTTTATATCGGTTTTGTAATTGGAGATAAGCCCACCAGTCAACTCGTAGCCCTTGTTCTTGGAGGTCCTGTAAAATGTTTTTAACTTTCCATGGTTACCTAATAGGTCTTCATATTTTAACATTTTATTCAAATCTAAATTGTTTGGATGGATCACCGCTTCCATTGTGGATAGCCAAGTTGGGATTTTTAAAAAGTGTTTCTTTTTAACTTTAATCCAATTATTTATTAGCGAATCCCTGATCAGGTGTCTGTGGAAGTATTGTTGTTTTGTAGGTCCTGTTTCCCACAGAAAGGCATGCCATCCACTCTGCAGGTCGTGACCTTCTATAGCTAGTATTCTTTTATTCTTCAAATTGATCCAATCTTTTAACCAAACTAATGTTGCTGCGCTATAGTATAATTCCCAGTTTGGCAATCCAAATCCTCCTCTGCTCTTCATATCTTGTAGTAATTTCATTTTTATTCTGGGTTTTTTCCCCTGCCAGATAAATTTTGCTATTGTTTTATTGAGGTCATTAAAAAAGGTCTTTTGTAATTTAACTGGGATGGTCTGGAACAAGTATAGAAATTTTTGTAATATAGACATTTTTATGGCTGCTATTCTTCCTAAAAGTGACAGTTGCATGTTAGTCCATAGTTCTAAATCTGTTTTTGTTTGTTGTAATAGTTTGTTATAGTTATTTTCCTTTATCGATTTGCAATGTGCTGTCAACCATATACCTAAGTATTTGATTTTTCTTGTTGTTTGGAGTCCAAGTGTTCTTTCCAATTCTGTTATTTATAGTTCTGTTAAATTTTTCGCTAGAAGTTTCATTTTCTGTCTATTGATTTTCAGTCCTGCTACAGTTCCACATCTTTCTAATTCCTTAATTAGTATTTGTCCTTTCTCTATTGGTTTTTCGATAATAAAAGCCAAATCGTCTGCAAATGCTTGCAATTTATATTCTTCATTTCTGGTTTTCAATCCTTTTATTTCTGAATTTTGTCTGATTCGTTCTAGTAATACTTCTAGTGACAGTATGAAGAGCAGAGGAGATAGAGGACAATCTTGTCGAACTCCTTTCTCTATATTTAAAGTTTGGGTGTTTTCTCTATTAATTATAATTTTTGCTTTTTGTATCGAATATGTTGCCGTTATAATATTCTCAAATTTAGTGCCCAAATTCATATCATAAACTTGTTGAATCATAAATTGCCAATTGAGGTTATCAAATGCCTTTTGGGCATTCAAGAAGACAAAGGCTACTTGTTTCTCCAGGTGGGCTTCATAATATTCTAAACTGTCCATTATTATTCTTAAATTATTTCTGATTTGTCTATTTGGAAGAAATCCATTTTGATCTAGTGTATATAGTCGTTCAAAATTTTCTTAAATCTGTTAGCAATAATAGTAGTAAATATTTTATAATCTATGTTTAAGAAAGAGATTGGTCTATAGTTTTGTATCAGTCTGGCATCTGTATCCCCCTTCGGGATTAGCGAAATTAATGCTTCCCTCCATGTATCCGGCATTTTAGCTGATGTTAATACCTCACTGTATAGATCCCAAACTTTTTCAGTCCACTGCCCCCTTGGTACTACAAACTAATCCTCAGTGCCCCCCACCCAGGGGTGGGTTCTACTTACCTTTACTACCAGTTTGCAGTGGGGCCACGCATGCTCACTTCGCTCGCGCATGCATGTGCTCTTCTGCACATGTGCAGAAGCGTTTTAGTGATGTCGGGGTCAGTGGGCGGGGCCTCCTGCCAGTTTTATTACTGGTTCTATAGAACCAGTGAGAACCAGGCAACCCACCACTGCTCCCACCCACCCCTATAAATAGCATTGTTCGGAACAGCGGTTTGCACGACCCACTAACAGTAACAGTAAAATACACGGAATACAGCCATTTTTGGCCTCCTGAAGCCTTGCCCTGCATGTCCCGTTTTTGTGAAAAATGGGCCTGTTTTTCCCAAAAACAGGGTGCGCGGATCCTTTGGGAGGCCTGCAGACTGCTCCAATATAAATCTATCCCTGTAACAAAAGTACCTAACACTATTAGTTAACACTAAAGAAATCCCCTGAATCAACCAATATAGAGCAGTGATTCTCAGCTGGGGGTTCCTTTTGAATTTGCTGACCACCAGTGAGTGGGAGAAAGCAATTTCACAGAGGAGGGGATGGAGAGGGCTGTGGGATGAATTCACACCCATTCCCCCTTGGGATCAACCTGCAGCCCTCCCCTCCCTCCTCAGGTGGTGGAGCATGTGAGGGGGGAGCTTTTCAAGAAGTCACAAGGAGGGCTGAGAGCTGGTTTCTGTCCCACAAGTAAGTTTTGGTCCAGAACCAACCCCAACATGAAGGTCTTTTATTTGCTCCTTGTACTCCTTGTCTTTGCATTTTTAACAGGTAATAAATTAAATTTCTGATGATGTAAAAATAGCTCATAACTCACCTTTCTAGAGAGCTATTATCATGTCTAAAAGCAAGATACTCTTCTCCATCTTTTGTCTGGAGTACCATTTAATCCAGAGCCTTTTAATTCCAGAAGTCCAAATTTAAAGAATGGACTTCTGGAATTAAAGCTCCATTTTTTAACTAAAACTTAATTCACACCTGTTACTTTTGCTTGAGTAGTGTGAACAATTGACAATGTGATTCTCCAAAGGTCTGAAAAATATATCATTGATTTTTCTTTGGCATTTAAACTAGATAACCAATGTGAAAAAGTGCATCAAGGAAGGACTGGAAAGCCAATTCATACTGAACTGTATTGGGTTTTCTGTTGTTATTTGAATAAAATGAAAAGAAATCAAATAGTGGTACCTAGTGCGAAAAAAGAGATGAAATAATGGGTCATTCTCAACACTCAAATTCTCTACACTTAAAATATCTAGAAATTATTATGGTTAAGTGAGTTTTGCCCCATTTTACGATTTTTCTTGCCATAGTTCAAATCAAAGTTCAAATCAAAGATTTGATAGTTCAAATCAAAGTTCAAATCAAAGATTTGATAGTTCAAATCAGAGATTTGATAGTTCATATCAGAGATTTCTGAGACCAATGTTGAATACTTAAATTTCAGTAGTCACCAATCCCAGTCTTAAAATGAGTTTAGAATCAGTGGGAGTCACTGATAACAATGAATTACTAGCTACTGATAATGTGTCCAGTTCTGTCTTTCTTTTCCTTCTGTCCAAGTTTTGCAAGTACTTTTTCCAGGTATATGTTTTATTCCAAAGTATACAAACCATTATTGTTAGGGAAAAAATGGGTCTTCCAAGCAATTTTAAAAGACACTGTCAGAATGACTCTGCTCTCAGCCCCCCTTGTGGCTCCTTGAAAAGCATCTCCTCCCCCACCCCACATATGTAGATGAAAAGAATAAGCTTAAAACTCCTAGCCTTTTAAAATTGAAAATATGGAGAATTGGGAGGATGAATATGAGACATTAAGGGAGATGTTTCAAAAAGTAAGGGAGATATTTAAGGGAAATAAAGAAGCAGAGAATTGGTTAGCGTGCAAAAAAAAAGAAAGAGAAAAGACGAATGAGAAGCAAGAGAAACAAGGAGATAATATTGAAAAGGAAATAATTGAAAAAAAAGATAAAGATGATTACACTGGGTTCAATAGTGATAGAATAAAAATGGATATGGGAAAATACATCTCAAATATGAAGAAAAGAGAAATAAATGGGGTAAGATTGAGAATGAAAAGTAATAGACTTAAAATTAAAGGAAAAAGGCTGAAGGGGAGATATAAGAACAGGAAAAAGAAGAAGGTAAAGAAATGGGAGAAAGGGAGGAAAACATCAAGAAAGAGAACTGTGGAGAGACTAAGAGAAAATGGTTAAGAATCAGTGAAAATGTTAATTTGTTAATAAAGAGTAGGGTTGCCAGGTGTCCACTATTTGAGCGGACAGTCCACTTTTTTCACATTATGTTCACTATTTTTTTCACAAAATAGTGGACATTTTTTTTATTCAAAAGCTTTATGATGAAATGGTACGTAATCTAAAGCTGTACAGTCTAAGAGAATAAGGATAGGAGAATCGCGTTTTGTCTTTTTTTTCATAAATTAGAATGAGACAAAGATCGAATATCCATTGAACTCGATTCTCCAAAAAAATTAATGAGATTAAAATAAAAATATATTATAAAATTATGTACAGTTCACATTTTTAAAATGTATTGTAGCTTGTGTTGACTGACCTAAAATGGCATCGAATGATGAGAGTGACAGCGGCGAGATTTTGAATTCTTTAAAATGAAAGAGAGGAGTGTGCAAATACACCAAAGACTGGGAAGCTACTTTTGCATGGATTACCAACAACGAAACCGACAGAACAAATATGACAGCCTACTGTAAATTGTGTCAGAAATTGTTTACAATTGAAAATAATGGTATAAAAGCTGTCACACAGCATGCAAGCACAAAAAATAATTTAGATAAGGAGAAAATAGCTTCCAGCAACAAGTGAATTAATTCGTTTTTCATTGTTAAAGACTCCTCTTTCAGTGAGAAAGTGACTGTAGCTGAAATGGCTGAAACTTACCATGGGATCAAACACCATATTTCTTTCCTGGCTCAAGATTGCGGTATTAAGTTAATGAAGCAAATTTTTGATGATTCAGAAATTGTAAAAAAGATGTCTTGTGGAAGAACCAAATCATCAGCTATTGTCACTGAGGTTTTGTATCCTTTTTCTATTGAGTTGGTTCTCAATGATCTTAAAACTGTAATTCCATTTTCTCTCTCCACTGACACATCAAACAAGGGAAATCGCAAAATGTATCCCGTTGTTGCCCAATATTTTACTTGTGAAGAAGGACTGTGTGTGAAAATTTTAGACTTTTATGAGGATTCTTTCGAAGATTCTACATCAATAAAAAATCAGCTGTGTCGAGTTCTTAGTGATAACGAATTGGAAATAAATAATGTTTCAGCTTACTCAGCAGATAATGCATCAGTCAATTATAGAGTGAACAAATCTGTTTACCAAAAATTATTGCTGGAAAATGACAATATTGTAGCTGCTCATTGCAATAATCACATTTTACACAACAACGCAAAAATTGCATTAAAGAAGTTACCTTTTGATATCGAAAATGTAGTGCTGAAGGTTTTTGCCGAATTTTCAAATTCTGCGAAGAAATGAGAAGAGTTGAAATCATTTTTTGAGTTTTGCTTGTCAGAATTCCATGAAGTTTTGCGCCATGTTCCAACACGTTGGTTAAGCGGTCAAAAGACTTCTTTTAAACTGGATACCTCTAAATCGTATTTTATTTCTCTTGGATCTGATGAGTGCCATAAGGTTATCTGGAACCTTATTTCGGATCAGGAAAATGAACTCGCAAAGGACGATGAACCAACAATTTCAGAATTGTATTTATATTTCACGCACTTCTTCATGTCAATAACGCAAGACACCCTACTGAAGCTGGAAAGCAAGAAAACTCTTGCATGTGATCTTCACATTATCATGTGTAAGCTGCGTGATTCTTTGCAAAAAAAATACGATGAGCAGTTTTTTGGAATGAAAGTTTTATTTGCCTTACGTAAAAGAGAGAATGCCGTGCAAAAGTTCAAGAAAAAAGCCATCAACGTGTATCAAAGAGCCATTGCGTACCTAGAAAAGTGGTATAATTTCACCAATTCAGTATATGAGACGCTAAGTTGTTTCAATCTAATTGATCGCAATAATCCTCCAACTTTAGAAGAAATGACGAACATCTGGTTATTATCACCATGGCAAGAAGAACTTCCACCCAACACTCTCTTCGATGAAATTTCTGCCTTAGAAGAAGTTTATGTTCATCTGCAGGGCGATTCATCCCTTGATAAGTGGGCATACTTTTTCAAGAAAGAGCCAGCTCCAAGTTTACTGAAACTGTTCCGGTATTGTGCATCAATTCCGGTATCAAATGCAAGCGTTGAACGAATTTTCAGCGTCATGGGAAATTTGTGGACTGACAAACGTAACCGACTGCTTGTATCAGTTCGAAATGAACTTTGTATATTTTTTTATATTTCTCAACGTTGTACTGAAATTAAAGAATTATTCCTTAAACACAAAGAACTGATCAAAGCTGCGCAGTCAAATAAAAAATACACACGACAGCAAAGTAAAATGTAATTTAATATTTTACATATTATTATAATATATTTGATGTTTTGAATTTTAAGTAAAGTTTTGAAGTGATTATTTTAATACGTGTTAAAATGTTTGTAAGAAAATATATAATTTAATTGTAATTTTTTTTTTTTTACTACTTAAGGCCCCCCCCCCCCCGCCCCTGGCTTGTCCGCTATTTTTTGGAAGCAGACCTGGCAACCCTATATGAACATGAATATTCCAATTATTTCCATGCAATCCAATTTCTTACAAATCGATTAATTATATTTACCAATAATAATAAACCAAATAATTTTCCCCATATATTCCTCCAAACCACAACTTAACCATTTCTGCTTTCAACACAATATACAATTAATAGTATCTCAATTATTACAATTCCCTAGTTAAATAGAGCTTTCCCCTTACGTTACTCATTTTCACATCTTAAACTTTCCCAATAACCCAAATAGCTTTGCCCATATAATCTTCCAAATCACAACTTAATCATTTTTACTTTCATCACAATATATAATTAAAAATATTTCAATCGTTACAATTTCCCTAATTAAATTTAAAAATGTTCTAGCTGTTATCCAAGCTACAACTTAATCCTTTTTACTTTCACCACCATATACCATTAAAGGTATTTCAATTGTTACAGTTTATACTTATTCATATTTCTAAAAAAAATAAAAAAATAAAAACTTATCATTGTCTCGATTTCAAAAATACAAAGACAAATATTCCAATTATTATTCATTTCATTTTTACAATCATGATTTCCCATTTATTTCTTACTACTATTCATATTTCAATATGTATAACATCTTTCTCTTTCATTTTTTTTCTTTTTCTCCCTTCCCATTTTTGCCTTTTTCTTTCTCCTTCTTTTCTTTTGCGTTTTAAAATCTTGAACTCTCCTCTTTTGTCCTAAATTTCCCATTGTTTGCACCTACCTTTTTTGGTGAGGAAAAAGAAGAAAAAGAAATCTGCCTCTGCCTAATTTTCCAACATTGCAGCAAACAGCAAACAGCCAACAGCCTGCTTTACTTTCAGTTTCGTTTTCAGCTTGATTAGCACAAGGAAAAAAAATCTGCTCCAGCAATTTAGCTCTTTGCAGCAAGCAGCAGAGCCCTGTGCAAAACAGCTGAGAGCAAATCAGCTGACAGTTGGGAGGCCGATCTAATCAACGGGCTAATTAGCCTATGCTGAAGCTGAAAGGAATTGTTTTTTCTTGCTATTTGCTTGCAAGGAGGTAACTGCTGCGAGGCACAGGCCAAAGGGTGGGAACCACCCTCCTTGCCACTTAGCACCCCCCTGCTGCCCCCTTTTGCCTCTAGTGCCCCCCTGCCACCCCCCTTGCCTCTTACTGTTCCCCTAAGGCATCCCACCACCACCCAGGGGGCGGTAGTGCCTACTTTGGGAACCACTGATCTAGAAGCTTCTTGAATGAAAAAGGGCATTGGTTTACCTGAGACGCACCTTCTCATTGAGTGAAGACAGCAGCCAGACATGGGTTGTTCTTGTCTGTTCAGATTGGAGGATTGAGTCTGTTGAAGTTGTTAAGTTCCGCCTTCATTGCTGGGGGCTTCCAGCTTTTGGCGAATATGAAGATACAGACTCGACATGATGGGAGAAGAAAGGATAGCAAGGAAAAAAACAAGACTGACTAAGGGTGGGGCTGGCTGCTGTCTCCACTCAACGAGAAGGTGTGTCTCAGGTAAGCCAACGTCCCTTCTCCGTATTGGTGGAGACAGCAGCCAGGCATGGGACATACCAAAGCTTACTGTCACTAACTATGGGCAGGCGCAGTCTGGTCAGAGGACTCCCCACCGTCTTGAACCCTTTGCAACACTCTACGGCCAAAGGCCACCTCAGCTGAGGCAAATTTGTCTATTTTATAGTGCTTAATAAATGGTGAAGTCCAAGTTGTTGCCCTGCAGATCTCAGTCAAGGACGCCTGCGTGGCCCATGCCGCCGACGTGGCCACACTGCAAGTACAATGCACCATCAAATGTGAGGGCTGTGGCAAGGATCATAGTTCATAAGCTTTAGCAATCGTTTGACGAATCCATCTGCCAATGGTAGAAGGAGTGACCCTGGCACCTAAGGAGACTGGGAGAAAAGAGATAAACAATGACTCCGTACGATATAAGTCAGCCATCCTCTTAAGGTAAGTATGGAGAGCCCTCCAAACGTCCAGAGTATGCCAACGGCGCTCCAACGAGTGGGTCGGTCTTGGACAGAAATCAGGAAGGATCAATTCTTGCATTCGATGAAAAGGAGTATTAATCTTAGGAATGAAGGAGGGGTCGAGCCGAAGGACCACTCGATCAGTGTGAAACACACAGAGATCACTCCGCATGGAGAGAGCAGCAATTTCTGAAATACACCTGAGAGAGGTAATTGCCACTAGAAAGGCGACCTTACATGTCAAAAGGCGAAGACTGGTAGTCCGCAATGGCTCGTACGGCACCCCCATGAGGGAGTTCCTTAACCCTAACCCTAACCCTGGACAGATCCCAGGTGGGGACAGATGGACAGATCCCAGGTGGGATACCTGTGCAGCATGGGACGACACAAATTAGTGGCACCGTTCAAAAATCTCCGAATGATAAGATGCTGAGATAAGGAATTAAATGACCCACACATCAAAATCGTCAAAAGAGCCACCACTTGCCTCCTAATGCTGTTTGACGATAGTCCCCTATCAAGTCCATCCTGAAGAAATTCCAGAACCTGAGCTATGGAGGCCTGGAGTGGAGAAAAACTCCCAAATTCACACCAAGTACAAAGGGCCTGCCAAGTGGCCGAATAAATGCGTTCTGTTGAAGGCTGTCAAGAAGCTTGAATGGACCTGATGACCCTGGAAGAAAAGTTATTTCCTCTTAGAGCACCAACAAGGGTTCCAGAGAGGGTCCAAACAAGTTTCCTCCTGCAAAGGGAGCCGATGCCAAATGCCACTTGTGATGGGCGTCCGCCTGCCAATGATGTAGCCAAACCATGCGATGTGCCACCACCGCTGAAGCCAGAGATTTGGAAGCGAAGCGAGCAGAATTCAGAGTGGCATCAGCCGAAAATTGGACTGCTGCTATGATCTTAAGATCCTGCTGAAGCCTGATATCATAGGTTATAATTTGTCCTGACATTGGCGTAGCCAAAACAAAGTAGCTCTACTGAAAAATGAACCATGGTGGCCGAATGAATTGCCCAGGCTGCTCCCTGATGCACCTGTTGAAGGACTTGATCAGAACATTGTTCCTCTGTCCATAATCCTTCCTCCGGATTGCCTAGAATGGCAGAGTTCAGTAGCAAGGCTGCTATTGAAGGATCCACTGACGGTACTTGAAGTAATGTGGCCATCTCTGGCGCTACATTGAAGAAATGTCTGTCAGAAGATGAAGGGGCCGGGGCTGTACCTGGAGAGGCCCACATCAAGAAATAAACGAGGTGCCAGAATAGCATCCACCGGTTTAGTTGGTTCCAAAAACAATGGATTCTGCACTTCGTGAGAAGAAGCAGAAGGTTCATCCCCTACCAAAGAAGCCCAGCTGTGCTGCATTAGATGCCTTAAAGAGCAACAACTTGAAAATGGCCGGTGGAAAAAGGCCAGTGAACGCAGGTTGCTCCGGTGAAAGTCCTTCATCATCAGAAAGGTCAGGATCCTGATGCTCAATCTCCTCCAGATGCGATGGTCGGCACTCATAGGAAGGAGCTGGAGATTCGGGATCCCAAAGAGACAGTAGATCATCCTGGAAATCATGACCAGTATGTCCAGATGCTACAGACAGCACTGAAGAATCCCTGTAGAACTGCTGATAACCTGCAGCTAGTGATTGTTGTACAGCTGCAGAAATAAGCTGTTGTATGTTGTCAGATAGCACAAAACCTTCCTGTTGTGCCAGAATGGAATTAGCAGCCTCTGGAATATGTGTAGGAGGTGGATCTGCCACCTGGACCTGATCAGAAGTTACCACACCCACAGGAGGGACAGAAGAAGGAACAGGAGGCCCCCATAAAGTAGCCGTGGAAATAGACAAGGGACAGTCTCGCAATGAGACCTGATCTGGAGTCACACCAGAAGACATCTCCTCAGAAGTTGGCCTGGCAGGTGTGACAGACATTTCCTTCAAAATCAACTCAGAAGTCGGGATTTTACTGGCTTTATTGCAGATCTTCTGCAATGTCTGGTGCCTACGCTGCTCATGATGAGACTGTGGGACTTGTGCTGGAAATGAGATCCCTTACTAGTTGTGATCTTGTGATGAGGAACAGAGGACTGAAGAATTCCTGACCCAACGGTCACAGGATCCTTTTCAGTCTGTTTAGCTGCTACTGCTAAACGGCCATGTTTAGACTTACTCAGTGCTTTAGGCATAATGCTGCTCATAACCAGCATAATCCCTAATAAGAGATTAAAAAACAATTCAATTAGAGAGAGCCACACTCCCATGTATGTATGTATGTATGTATGTATGTATGTATGTATGTATGTATTTTTGTAATATTAATATATATAATTTAATTAATCCAGACAAAGAAAAATTGTATCAGTCATGCTAATAATGCTCACGGTCTAGAGAATAAGAGTATAGAAAGCTGCTAATAAGCCTGTCCTCCTCAGCCATTTGCCAAAAATTGATATGGAGCATGAAGCTCCTGCTAGTAGCACCACTGCCTATGCTGGCAGATAGGCTAAAATGGCTGCCAAATTCAAAGCCCTTACGTTCAACAGAAGAGGCTGTAAAAAAACGCTCAACAAGGCTCCAGCCAGGCAGAAATCAAATAAACACCTTGTGGAGACAAGAGGCAGAGGCGGGGTCAGCTGTCAAGGAGGAAAGCTGTGGAAAGTGATTCTCCACTAAAGAGAGTTGCTTTTACAGCGAATTCCTTCCAATTGGCAGACATTGTGGAGTCCCAGATTCCTTGGAGGGAGATCGGAAGAAAGAGGCACTCTGCAGTATAGCTCTCGGCAGCAGCTGAGATAGTGGGCTGTAAGGAAGCCTCGGAGAAGCTGATCGGGGAAAGGAGGTGGCCTGAAATGGTGGCCACAAGGAAATAACAGCAAGCAGTTGGACAATGATAGTAATGAAATAGCGGGACAATGGCAAGACTGATCTGGTTAAAAGTGTTTCTGGTAGCCTCGAAGGAGTGATCTGGGTGGAAGAGTGACTCAGAGGATTTCTAAAATAAAAGAGAAAGAAAGAGGCCCCAGGGAGAAGGAGGACGTACGCAGCCTCCTTCAAAAGACAGGGGCAGAGGCGTGGGCGTGAAAGAGATTTCTGCACTTGGGCAGGTTGGATTGACAAAGAAGGAGTAAAAGATTACGGAGGTTTCTTTTTCTGATTACTGCTATTTTGGAGGCAAAAATTGACAATTAGAAGGCAGAAACTAAGAGTAAAGAGCCGATAACTTGGAGATTACTGACATTATGAAGGGACTTTAAAATGCTGAGTAATGCAGGAGGAGGCAAGGAGATGTTTGCTGGCTAAAGAGAAACAGGAAGTCTTATGGGGGGGCAGAGACTATTGTAAGAAGATCTATAAGAAGGACTGATTAAAGAAAAGTATATTTAAGAAAGGGGGGGAAGAACTGTGAGAAATAATTTGCTACCAATCAATTTATAAATCATAATGAATATAATCATGGTAGTAGTAATATTTATAACTATATAACTTGTTATTTCAATATATATTGGAAAGTGTTATTATTATTATTACTTATTGATATTAATATTATTAATAGATATTAATATTAATGGTATTAATGCTAGAGATGATGATTCACATATGCTACTGCTAATGAATTTTGGATATTGATTGATATGGTAGATTGATAATTTTGAATTGTGGATTGATATAAGCACTCAGAAATTACAAGTTATTAGTTTTATTGTGTTAAGAGGGTGTACAATAGATATAGAAATAAGAGGATAGATCTGGTGATAAATAGGAAAGGAATAAACTAAGAAATAGTTAGGGAGTACTGGAGGGAAGCAAGAGGATTGTAAATAAGTGGGGAGGTTAGTTTAAGTTGGCTGTAGAGATGACGAGTATACCCAACCTAACGAGGATTGGCACAGGAAGAAGGCAGGCAGCCCAAACTATGACAGTGGAATTGAGCCCAGAAGGATAAAGATCAATAGAAGAAATAATGCAAAGAGAAAGATCCAACTCATTTAAGGACTTACAATTAATGCTGCAATCCATGCAAGATGTAATGTTAAAAAACCATGAAGATCTGAAAAGAGAGATAGGAGAAGTGAGGAGTGATACTGGAGAACTCAAAGAAAAGATAAAATGGACGTTGGTTTACCTGAACATCCCTTTTTGTTACGATGCGTGGCAATTCAAGGGTGGGTTTTCTCTCATCTGCTTGCTAGGGACTGAATGTAGTATTTCTTTAAATTTCTTGTGACCATGCCTCCCTTGCTCGGCTGAGCCTCAGTTGTTTCACGAAGGCGTCATCTTCAAACATGTCCTACAAAGCAAACATAAACAACACTCCCCAGGCCGAACACCAGGCAGCCTGAAGGGCAGGTTGAATTGCCACACATTACAATGAAAAGGAATGTTCAGGTAAGCCAACATCCATTTTTCATTGCGCTGCTTAGGCAATTCAAGTCTGGGATATATCCAAGGTCAAACTTAGTGGGAGGGAAGCTGGTTCCTGGCTGAGTGGACCCTGAGTGGAACCTCTGTAACACCCTACGCCCAAAGGACGCCTCAGCTGAGCATAACTGTCAAATTTATAATGCTTCACAAATGGCGTTAACGAAGTCCACATAGCCACTTTACAAATGTCAATGACTGATGCCTGAGTGGCCCAGGCTGCAGACTTAGCCGCACTCCTTGTAGAGTGGGTCAACACCCTACCAGGTAAAGGTTTGCCCTTGCTGCTATAGGCTAATGAGATACATGCTTTAATCCAGCGAGCTACAGTCGTAGATGAAACTTTCCTCCCCATGGAGGATGAATGAAAAGATACCAAAAGCGCCTCAGTTTTCCTGAATGAGGCAGTTCTTGCAACGTACCTATGGAGAGCCCTCCTCACGTCTAATGTGTGCCACTCTACTTCTAACAGATGCCTGGGTGCTGGACAAAAATCAGGCAACACTATCTCTTGGGCCCGGTGAAAGCTGGAATTCACCTTTGGGAGGAATAAGGGATCTATCCGTAGTACTACTGTGTTGGTATGGAATATACATAAGTCACTTCTGATAGACAAGGCAGCCAGCTCTGAAACTCTCCTTGCTGATGTAATGGCTAGGAGAAAGGCTATTTTAAAAGACAAAGGGCATAGACTAATGGAAGCCAGTGGTTCAAAAGGGGAAGCCGTAAGAGCCTGCAGGACTACGGACAGATCGTAGGGTAGCAATGTATTACAGGAGGCCTGAGATTGGTGGCCCCTGAAGGAACCCCCGAATTCTTGGATGTTGTGCCAGAGAGTGCTGAACATCCTGAGCTAGCATGGTCGACAAGGCTGCAACCTGTCGTCATAGCGTAGTTGGGGCCAACTCCTTGTCCAGTCCTGCTTGCAAGAAGTCTAGAATGTCAGAGATGGATGCCGACATTGGGTCAACATGCCGTTGAGTACACCAAAGACAGAAGGTCCTCCACGATGTCTCGTATATCCTGGTACTGGAAGGCCACCTGGTGGCCTGGATAGTGTGTATCACCTTCCCTGAAAGATTGTCTTTCCTCAGGAGGATCCTCTCAAGTGCCATACGGTTAACTGTAGCCACTGGGGGTCTGGATGAAGAATGACCTCCTGGCTGAGAGAGATCCTGTCCTGAGGAATCCTCCAGGGATGGGACATGGAGAGGCCCACCAGGTCGGCATACCAGGAACGCCTTGGCCAATGAGGTGCAACTAGTAGTAGTTCTGCCTGTTCTTGTAATAGTTTCCGAATTACCCTCGGGATGAGGGGAATGGGAGAGAAAGCATAAAGCAGGCCTAGAGGCCATGTACATCTTAGGGCATTGCAGTGCAATGCCCCCTGGCTCGGAAATCGAGAGACAAACTTTGGGAGCTGAATGTTTTCTGGCCAGGCGAAAAAGTTGACAGACGGCTGGCTGAACCTTTGAACTAGTTCCTGGAACAGATCTGGATGAAGTCTCCATTCCGACGGATCCAGCCACGTCCTGCTCAGCCAGTCTGTGCAGACATTGGATGTCCCTGATATGTGCTCCACTTTCAATGAAAGCGTGTGAGTCTCTGCCCAGCTCATCAATCTCTCTGTCTCCTTCATAAGAGACCAGGAGTGGGTGCCCCCTTCGTGATTTATATGGGCTTTTGTGGCCACACTGTCTGTTAATACAAGGACATGTTGATGAAATAGAGTGTCCTGAAAATGGTGAAGGGCCAGGTGTACCACCCTCAGCTCCAGCCAATTGATACTATTTTTGCAATCCTCCTGTGACCATTGTCCTTGGACCACCTGAGCACTCAGATGAGCTCCCCAGCTGACTAGACTCACATCTGATGTCACCACAATCCGATATTGATAATGATGGTTGACATACACAAATCTCAGAAACCTGTGATACGCCAGATGAATTGGCACGTGCAGATATGCCTCCTGAAGGTCCAATGATGTCATGACATCGCCCTCTCTTATGCATCTCAAGATGGTCCTGAGCGAATGCATCTTGAACCTCTTGTATTGTATGAATTTGTTGAGGTGTTTTAAATTCAAGATCCCCCTCCAGCCCCCAGACGTCTTGGATACCAGGAATCAGGGTGGATAAAATCAATGATTTTTTTAAAAAAATCAAAAAAATCAGATTTTTTTTATTTAAATCGGATTTTTTGATTTAAATTGGATTTTTTTTTATTTTTATCGAATTTATTTTAATAAAAAACTTTTGGGGTAAAAATCTATTGTACGATAGTTTTCTATTTAAGATACATAAATAATTTAGTTTATTCAGCATGAAATGGAGCTTAGTTATATAGCATGAGGCTGTATATTCTGCAACACTGGGACTATCGGTGAGTCAACAGTGGGTCAAAGGAGTAGCAGAGATGACAGCTGCTCTTTAAAAACTATGATTTAAATCGAGTTGATTTAAATCAAGCCTTTTTACTAGTGATTTAAATCATGATCTAAATTGTGATTTAAATCAACTCAATTTAAATCAAATCCACTGTGCCAGGAATAGTATTGAGTACACCCCTGTATGTTCCTGTCCCGCTGGCACAGGTTCTATGGCTTTGATGTCCAACAAATGTTGGATTTCCGTAGTCATTTGCTGACGTTTCACCGGTTGCCAGGAAACCGGACATCGAATGTAACGGTCTGGGGGGTTGGCATTGAATTCTAAGGTGAGACCCAGCCCCACCGCCCAAAGAACCCAAGCTTCGGATGTAGTTACTTCCCATTGGTCAAGGAATTGGCTTAGGCGCCCGCCAATGGAAAGAGGAGGCGGAAAGTCACTTGCCCCGTTTAACCGCTTGGGCCCCGATCCCTGAAATGGTCTCCTTGAGGGAGGGTGATATCTGCCACGGTCCTTAAAGGCCTGCCTATCAGACGATCGGTCGAACCCCTGGGAGTAAGATCTGTTATAGTAAGACCTGCCAGGTCCAGATTCCTGCTGAAAGGGCTGCCGCTGGGAATATCTGTGGTCCAGTCTCCAATAAGAAACTGGCAGCACCTTCCTTTTATCCTTCCCCTCTACTAATATTGGGTCTAAGGCTGCCCCAAAAAGGTCAGATCCGTTATAAGGAGCTGAAGCCAACTTCCATTTAGACTTTAAATCTGCTTTCCAAAGGCATAACCAAAGGAGTCTATGGGATGTTACTGTAGAGGCCAATGCTCGTGCCGCAAATTTGGCCGCATCTAAGGACGCGTCTGCCGAATACTTGGTAGCGGCTACCATTTTATTAATATCCTGTTGGAGTCATATGTCCTCAGGAGGAAGACGTTCATGCAATTGTCGCAGTCAGATTAAAGTGGCGCAATTAAAAAAGGATGCCGATGTCGCGACTTTAACGGCCCAAGCAGCCGCCTGGTGAGTTTTCCTAAATGAAACTTCCACCCACCTATCCTCTGTTTTCAACACTTCCACTATGTCATTAGACAAAACCGTGGAAGATATACGGCTAACTACCAGAAGATCTACCGTAGGAAGATTTAGCAGTCCATCCAAAACAGGATCTGCACAATAAAGCTTCTTATCATGACCACTAGGTGCTGATAGAGCACCCGGTTGGTCTATTAATGCCTTCAGAGAACAATTCTGGGCAAGGTATAAATTCCTGATCTGGAGTAGGAACTGCAAACAACTCCCGATGAGGCTTTTAACACTCTTTGGTCTTGATCTTGTGGATTCACAATAGTCCCCATGTTAATTGCCATTTTGGCTTTACAAAGTAATGTTTTGAAAACAGATGGACGAAAGAGAGTAGTGAATGCCGGTTTATCCGGTAACACCCCTTCATCCTCTGAAAACTCAGGGTCCCCATGGTCTCCCTCTGCTTGCCAGGAATCCTCACTAATAATAGATTCCTGCTGGGTAGGTGACAAAGGCCTAGGGATTGCCTGGGTTGTGGGGGTGAGACTGCCACCCAGGCAAAAGTGATGGCATCTGGCCCATTGGTTAAGACCCGAAGCCAGAGCCTGGGCTAAGGTATTAGTGAATAAAGCTTGAAAATCTAGTGGTTGGGCAGGTCCCTGCCCTTCCCCTATGTGAAGCCCCACTGCTGTTGGGGTGAATGTGGTTTTTGGTGCCAAGCGTATCTTGGACTGCACTACCTGCAACTCCCCTAGGGAGCTATGGTGAAGATCTGTAGTTCTGTCTTGTGCCCCAGATGGTGATAGGTCAGCTCTGGGTAGAGACATGGAAGTACTAGGCTGTACAGAAGTTCCTATAGTCTCTTGCTGAGAAACCGCAGGAGTATTGACAGTTTGGGCTTTTTTCTGAGCCCGAACAAATTGCCTTTCCAAGGCATTATGCCTTCTCTGTGCATCCCTGTCATTACTGGATGATCTGGATTAGGGCAAAGGAGTAGCTGGCCTGCTGATTTCAGATCCCTTTCTGGAAGCTGAGGCAGAGCTCTTAGATTTATGTTTAGAGGTTCTTTTTTCTTTTGGGGAGGTAATAGGCTGCTCTATGTCTGAAGAAAATTCCTGATCCCCCATTGTGAACTTAAAGTCTTAGCTCAATATTGAGTCTTGATTAATGGAGGGAACTACTCAGGACTGAAATCGAACAACTATCGTTCCTCTGAATCAGATGTTGATTTTGGTGTAAAATTTAAAAGCCAGCCAGCACCTCAACTACAAAATTGGCATGAGACTGAGCAACTGTCTCCCAGCGCCTTCACCTTCCACTTGATGAATAGACGATAGGGAAAGCAATATAGCCCCCCCTAATCGCCGTCTTGCAAATAGCCCTCTTCTTAATGATGGGAGATTCAAATCCCCTCACACCAAGTCGGCTCATTAAAATTCAGAAAATGGCGTGAGGCCGCTCATCCAGCCTCCAATGTGCCACCGCAGCAACAGACACAATTCTGAAGTCTGCGATCCTCGCCGCTCTCCACAAAGCCAACCTTCAAGGCACAAGAGCAAACTGCCCTCAAAGCACCACGAGGCAAATGTAATCAACAGAGTTTGCCTCGGCGTGCCGAGCAGTGACTCTGGAGCCGCCCGATGACAGTGGGAGCAATAGGCGGTGGTGGTTGTGCCGGCGGACCGGGGAACCAGCTCACACGCCAGCGGCCAAAGAAATGGCTGTACTTGCCGTTCGGAGCTGCCTAGAATGGCCAGTCTTCAAAAGCTGCAAAAAAATCCTTGAGGTGGGGGTCAGCACTCTGGATCCCCAGCAATGACTCACCCACCACCAGCAGCCAAGAAACAGTTCTAATCGGAATCTTCTGCTCCCACAGCAATACAAACACCTAAAATTTTTCTAAAACCTAACCTGACTAACTGCCAGAGCAGTTTCACACATGTCCCTATTGCTAGACTGAGCGAAACAACTGAGGATCAGCTGAGCAAGGGAGACGTGGTCACAAGAAATTTAAAGAAATACTACACTCAGTCCCTAGTAAGCAGACGAGAGAAAACCCATGCTTGAATTGTCTAAGCAGCGCAATGGAAAATCAATAGATGGTAAATTCAAATGCTTCCAGCAGCAAATCATGAAAAATGAGCAAAAATTACAGGAGATGGAAGAAAGAATGGGAAGGGAAGAAAAATGTGTGGATGAAATGATTATGAATTTAATACAAGCCAATAAAGATCTCGAATTGACGGATATCCAGTTAGAGACGGAAAAAGCGAACCATTATTTGCGCTTTCAAAATGTGAAGGAAAATAAAGGTGAAGATCTACCAGAGATGATGGCGGACTTGCTGGCGGGAGCTCTAGGAATTGGCAAGGAGGAAATGGCGAACCAATTGGACGAGATCTATAGAATCCATATGAATTATGCAAGGAGGCATAATCTACCGAGGGAAGTGCATATTAGGTTTGTGAAGAAGTCGATTCGTGATGAAATACTGCACAGGACAAGGGATGATCCATTGGAGACAGCTGGTAGTTCTAAAGCAAGTCCCCAGGAGTGTGAGAGAACTAAGAAGGCCATACCAAACTCTAACTTCCAAACTAACATGATTAAACATTAACTTTAGATGGCTGATACCAGAAGGTATTATGGTAACCTGGCAGGAAAAAAGACTTAGATTTGATACAATAGACAAAGCAGAGGAATTTTATAGGCAAAATTTTGGTAGTGATAATGAACTAGAGCCGTGATGGCGAACCTATGGCACGTGTGCCACAGGCGGCATGCAGAGCCATATTAGTGGGCATGCCAGCTCAGCTCTGGGGCACATGCGCGCTGGCCAGCTGATTTTTGGGCCTTCTGGGCCCACTAGAAGTAGGGAAACAGGTTGTTTCCTGCCTCTCGAGGGCCTGGGGGGGTGGGGAAGGCCCGTTTTTCTTTCTTACCTGGCTCCAGATCCTCTCTATTTATCTGGGAAGGGCAAAAACAGCCTTTCCCACTCCCTTGGAGGCCCTATGGAGGCTGAAAGGGCCCAGACTCCCGGTGGGACAGGTAGACTTTTTTTGCTGTCCCCAGCCTCCAGAGATTCCTAGAGAGGCTCCTAGAGACTCCTAGAGAGGCTCTGGTGGCTGGAGATAGCAAAAAATGTCACTTCCTGTCCCATCGGGAGTTGGGAAATGGGCCATTTCAGGCCTTTGGAGGGCCTCTGAGAGAGTGAGAAAGGCTGTTTTCGCCCTTCCCAGATAAATAGAGAGGATCTGGAACCAGGTAAGAAAGAAAAACATGCCTACTAGGCCATCATGTGCCGGGGGGGTTGCACATGCATGTGTGTGGGGCACATGCATGCGCGACCCTCCCCCGCCCCCCCTCTCCTAGCATGCAATGGCAAAAAGGTTAGCCATCACTGAACTAGAGGAAAGAGAACTAAGAGAAGAAGGTGAAGCAAAAGAACAGACACTGGATGCAACAGAAGCTCCAACAAAGGAAAAAGGAAACAGAAAGGAAGGAAGAATGGATAAAGAAGGATATGACGATGGAAGAAAACACAAAAAATACAAAGAAATTAGACAGATGAGGGTGACAAGATCCAGACAAAAGTAGAAATGTACAAGAGGGAATAATGCTTCTATCAGTAAAAGTTAATGGCTTAAATTCTCCTATCAAGAGGAAAAATTACTTCAACAAATTGAGTAAGATGTGTTTAGATATAATAGTGTTGCAGGAAACACACATAAAGGAGGCATATCAACAGGTATTAAAATGCCCTAAACTGGGGAATATGTTTACAGCCTTATCTCAACAAAAGAAAAAAGGAATTGTGATATATATCAAAGAAGGAATCCCAGCAAAACAGATCTGTAAAGATGAGGAGGACAGAATATTAATAATGGAAATAATATTAAATGGGAAGAAAATAATTTTGGTGGGATTATATGCGCCGAATGAGAGCCAAATGACGTTCTATAAAAAATTACACAATATGATTGAAGAATTGGAATATGATAATCTTTGCATAATCAGAGACCTCAACACAATAGTAGATAGAGATCTAGATTATATGAGTGACAAAAAGAGGAAAAGTACTAGAAGGATATTGCCCATCACATTCTTTCAAATGGTTGAGGAGCCAGGTATCAAAGATATTTGGAGAGAAAGGAATGGGAAAGAGAAACAATATACTTTCTACTCAGGCAGACATAATACGTGGTCCAGGATTGATATGGCATGGGTATCATTAGAACTTGATTCGGAAATCAAGGAAATTAAAATTGACACAAATACTCTGGAAAATAAAAGAATTCTAACCTTAGAAGGCCACGACTTACAGAGAGGGTGGCACGCATACCTATGGGACACAGAGAAGAAAAAGAAAACGTATTTCCATAGACATAAAATCAGGGACTCCCTAATACAAACATGGATTGGAATCAGGATGTCAGGTATGCTTCCTTCAGTATCCAGGAAAGAAAAACCCAAACTCAAGCATTTTGAAGAATTTGGTACTTTTACTGAATATGAAATGATTAACAACCCAGGTAAAGCTGGAAGTGAGCAAAACGCGCGAAATGCATCTACTAAGCATCTCCCCACCCCCTTTGTCCATATATCATCAGCCAATCCAAAGGTCTTCCAAAGGTCAGGTGGCATCACGTCTGGCAGCGTCATTCATCAGGAATGTAGGGCAGTTGGTCAGCCGTCCCCTTTGAAGAATCACTTTCGTTTCTCATGAAGACACATCCTACAAGGAAAAAACAAATCTTGCATCTCCCCACCCCTCGTCCTATAACTAATCCCTCCCCCGTTTCTTATGGCAGCTGAAGCAGGCAAAAGCTGAGGCTGACATTCGGCCCCCCTTGCAGAAGAGACGTTATTCCTAAGTAAAAGGAAAGAAAAGAGAGAGAAACAGAATATATACAATAATTATGGTTTATCTGGGTATTTGGTATAGAATTGCTGTACTTTCTTGGGAGCTCGGACATCTCGTTTATTCACCCATTCAGCCTGCGATAAAGGGAAATGTTTCCAGGCAATCAGATATTGGACTTTACCATGGTGTTTTCTCGAGTCCAAAATTTCTTTAACTTCAAAATGTTGCTCCCCCTCTATGAGAATGGGAACTGGAGGGGTGCTTTGATCAGCCCTTAAAGGAGATGAGTGTTCAGGTTTCAATAAACTAACATGGAATACAGGATGTATTCATCTCAAGGTTTTTGGCAATTCCAATTCAACTGTTACTGGATTAATCAATCTAATCACACGAAATGGTCCCACATACTTAGGCCCCAGCTTTTTGGACTTCTGGGTAGTCTGTAAGTATTTGGTAGACAAATAGACTTTATCACCCACTTTATACTTGTGAGCTGGGGACCTTTTCTTATCGGCTTGGGCCTTATGAGCCCGGAGTGCCTCATCCAATGCCTTCCGAGTCACTGCCCATGTGCTCTTTAGCTGTTCAATCCAATCCATCAAGGAAGGATTTTGAGGATCATCTTGTGGTAACTCGGGAATGGGTACAAAATCCTGGCCCGATGCGACCTTAAAAGGGGTGAATCCGGTGCTACTGTGTACAGAATTGTTATATGCCACTTCTGCAAATGGCAACAAGTCTACCCAATTGTCTTGCTGGTAATTTACGTAACACCTCAGGTATTGCTCGAGTACCCCATTGGTTCTTTCACAGGCCCCATTTGTCTGAGGGTGGTGACTGGAACTTAACCCCTGTGCTGAACCTATCAATTTCAAAAACTTCTTCCAGAAACTGGAAGTAAATTGCACCCGCCTGTCAGAAATTATTCTTTTCGGAGATCCATGTATTCGGTAAATTTGCCTAATAAACAGTTTTGCGAGGGTTTTTGCTGAAGGGATCTTTGAGCAAGGGATGAAATGTACTTGTTTGGAAAACAAATCAGTTACTACCCAAATGACAGTGCAGCCCTCACTATCTGGTAAATCCACAATAAAATCCATAGATATTTCCTTCCATGGGGCGTTCGGTCTAGCCACACTTTGCAACAATCCAGGGAATTTTCCTGGAGGTCTCTTAGCCGAGGCACATACTGGACAGCTAGCCACATATGTCTCTATGTCCTTTTTAAGTGCAGGCCACCAAAATTGTCTCTTAAAAAGATGCAGAGTCTTGACAAACGCAAAGTGTCCTGCGGCCTTAGCATCATGAGCATATGTTAATACGATTGTCCTTAAAGTTGCTGGAACATACAATTTCGATCCAACCCAAGCTAGTCCGTCACGAAGTGTGCATTCATTCGAGTGATTCTTAAACCACTCGTCGGTTTTTAGAGCTTCTCGCAATTTTTCAAGTAAATCCCCCGAGAGTTCTGGTTCGGCTTTACGCTGAGCTCTGGTAGTGACAGGTGTTGCTAATTGTGTCAATGGGATCATTGGTTGAACCACTTCCTTCTTGATGCTGTTGTACTGTGGCAATCTGGAAAGTGTGTCCGCCATGAAATTTTTCCCACCAGGAAGGTACCGTAAAGTGAAATTGAAATGCTTGAAGTGTTGGGCCCAGCGAGCCTATTTTGGTGATAGTTTGCGTGGTGTTTTTAATGTTTCTAGATTCTTATGATCAGTCCACACCTCGAAAGGGTGTTTTGCCCCTTCTAAAAATTGTCTCCATGTTAACAGCGCCCATCTAACTGCAAATGCTTCTTTCTCCCATATGGCCCATCTCCTTTCCGTGTCTGATAGTTTATGGGACATGTAAGCACAGGGCTGTAATATCCCGTTCTCATTCTTTTGCAAGAGTATTGCTCCTACAGCGACGTCGCTAGCATCAGCTTGTACTACAAAAGGTTGTTCCATGTCGGGGTGTTTGAGCACCGGTTCAGCCGCAAACAGTCGTTTCAGTTTCTCGAAAGCAACTTGACAATCCATAGTCCATTCTAGTGGTTTCGAGGGTTTGGGTTTTACTTCCCCTTTGGTTTTTAGCAAGTCTGTAATTGGCAGTGCGATTTTCGCAAAAGAGAGGATAAATTGTCTATAAAAATTTGCAAACCCTAAGAAACTCTGTAATTGTTTACAGTGCGTGGTGCGGCCCATTCCATCACTGCCCGGACCTTTTCCGGGTCCATCTCTATTCCCTCATGCGATATACGATATCCAAGATAGTCGATTTTGTCTTGGTGGAACTCACATTTAGAAAGTTTGGCATAGAGTTCTGCTGCTCTAAGTTTATTCAAGACCGCTCGAACCAGTCTTACATGGTCGGCCATGTTGTCAGAATAAATTAGAATATCGTCCAAATAGACCAACACCCCCTTATATAGGTGCTCATGCAACACTTTGTTGATCAACTGCATGAATACAGCCGGGGGCCCCTGTAGTCCAAAAGGGAGTACTCTAAACTGGAAACATCCCAGTGGGCAATTAAATGCTGTCTTCCATTCATCTCCCTCTTTTATTCTCACTCGGTAGTATGCCTCCCTTAAATCAAGTTTGGTAAAGATTTTTCCCTTCCCTAAATGGGCTAACATGTCCTTCATGAGTGGGAGGGGATAGACATTTTCTATGCAAATGGCGTTCATGTTTCTATAATCAACTACTAATCTGAAGGATCCATCTTTCTTTTCGCGGAACATTACTGGCACTGCCACCTTGGGTTTGGCTCATTCGATGAATCCCCGTTCTAAGTTTTTATCGATAAAATTCCGCAATTCCCCCAACTCTCGAGGTGTCATGGGGTAAATTTTTGGTTTGGGAAGCTTCACCCCAGGGAGTATTTCAATGGTGCAGTCAGTGGCCCTGTGGGGAGGCAGGGCATCTGATGCTTTTTCGCTGAACACTTCCTTGAGGTCCCAATATTCTTTAGGAATTTTTTCTTCTCCCTCAATATAGTTAATGGCTACTGCCACCCTTTCTGGCCTTATGTCGTCCCTTGGGGGGGGCTTCCTTTTCTGGAGAGATACTATACCAAAGTCCCAAAATGGCTCTCCACGATGGAGGCTCTGATTTACCCTAATAGGTGGGGAATGGAGAAAATGTGTAGATACAAAGACATTTTAGATGGAGGAGGAAACCTCAAATCAAACGACGCCCTGAGAGATCAAGGTATAAACCTAGACTGGTGGACATATCTACAAATAAAATCAAGATACCAGAAAGATAAGGAAGAATATGGTCTAGAACTAGGATATAATGGACTAGATAAAATTCTGATGGGAACGGAAAAAAAAGTTTTGGCTAAATTATATAATTACTTATTAGATGAGGACAGAGCTGAGGATACAGCTAAAAATCAATTGAGAGTATGGGAGAGAAATATTGGACATAGCTTAAACTTTAATGAATGGGAAGAAGCATGGAATAAAAACCACAAATTGACCAGAGCTGCGACGTATAAGGAAAATCAATACAAAATGCTCCACAGGTGGTATCTAGCACCTGCCAGATTAGCAAAGATGTTTCCCAACATGCACCCAAACTGCTGGAAATGTGGCTATGGTCAGGGCACCTTCTTTCACATATGGTGGACATGCCCCGAAGTGAAAAGATATTGGAGTAGGATTCAGAGATGGTTACAAGAAATAATTGGAGAAGATATTGAATTGACACCGGAAATATTTCTCCTGGGAATAGTAAAGAAGGGGTATGGAAAGAAAAAGATTCACCTATTAATACATATAACCAGACAGCTGCCAGACTGGCATACGCACAATACTGGAAAGAGAAAGCCCTGCCACCAGAAGAACTTATAATTAGGAAAATACTGGAGTGGCAGAGATGAGTAAACTAACCCATGAAATAAATAATGATGAGAACTCAGATTATTATACTGTGTGGGGAAGGTGGTATGAATGGATGAATGATAAAATCAAAGAAGGAGTAAAAGGTGTGGTAACTAAATAGCAATAAACAGCATAAGTGACACCAGGTACATATCATGTATTCATGTATAAATGCTGCATCTGATTTAAATAGAATTGTTACTATATTTTATGTATGTATATAAAGTCAATAAAATATCTATAAAAAATAAATAAATAAAATTGACACAAGTTTGTGGGTGGACCACAATCCTATTGGAATTAAATGGAGAGGGCAAAAGAACATTAAAAGATGGACTTTGAAAAAGGCAATCTTAAATCAGAATGAGTTCAAATTGAGAATGGATGAACAAATGGGCTTATTTTTTCAAGACAACAAAAAAAAGGATACAAATAACCAAAATCTTTGGGATACTGCAAAAGCTTTTATGAGAGGAGTTGCGATAGAGTGTATGGCCAAAGAAAAGAAACAAAGACAAAAAAGTCTAGAAAGGGAATTGAGTAGAGTTTAGAAGGGACTGATTAAACTAAAAATTAAATTGAAAGTTAAAGATGGCTTCAAAACCAATAAAAACTGTTCCCGTTAAAGGAACTGGTAGTGCTGGGAGCTCCCCACTCATACCTCTAGATTGCAAGTTCTCGCTCCCCCAACAGAACCACAGACCTTAACACTTGAGATACTGCAGGGAGCTTTAAAAGTTACAGAGAATAAAATTGCCTCTGTGATTGATGAAAAAATGCAGAGTGTTGCGGAGGAAATGGCTGACATTAAAGATTTGATTTCAACTCGGAATAAGGAAATTAGAGAAGACATAATCTTAGCAGCTAAAGGTCTGGCAGGTCATATTGAAATTTTGGACAACAAAGTGGAGGAATTAAAGCAAGCCAATGAGACTATGGAAAATAAGCTGGGAGAGGCTCAGAATAAAATCGAAAAGGCTGAATCAGATGTAACAATGATACAATATAGAGACATGGAATTTGCTTTAAGAATAAGAGGTGTGAAGGAGAACAAACAAGAGAATTTGAAAGAGATCATGTCAGAAGCACTGGCCCAGATGCTGGGTCATCAAAAAGCTAATTTGGAGTGGCAAATTGACAAAATTTATCGTGTTAATTCGTGGGTGGCCAGACAAAAACATCTACCAAGAGATATTGTAATATATTTTACTACAAGGAGGATACGTAATGAAATTTTACAAGCTACCTTTAAAAATAAGCTTCAAGTGGAAGGGCAGGAGGTTTTGACAATGAAAGAAATCCCCCCTAAAATGCTGAGGGCCAAAAGGGTGTATGCCTTTCTGGTGGAGGAACTGAGAAATCGCCAGATACAGTACAGATGGAAGGTACCAGCTGGCCTAGTGGTGAATTATTCAGGAGAAAGATATCGTCTTAATTCAGTATAGAAAGCAAGAGATTTCTATGTCAATGTATTAAAGGCTGGATATCCAAAATCCCCAGATGTTAAAAGAAAGAAGGAAGTAATGGGGGCAAGGAAGGGAGAGAATGAAGATTTGTTGGCACAAGCTCAAGGGGGAGTCACGAATATTCAAGAAGATTTAATACAAATTCAAATTGTTATTCAAGATTTGGACTACTCGATATAACAGAAGAACCTAAGGATCAAAGACAGACTTGAGCAGCAACAGCCAAACGTAAAGAAGAATTAAGATTGCAGCAACTTCAGATGGTAACCCAAGAAACCACAAAAACAGAAGCCAGACCCAAAGGTCAAATGCGAGAAAACCATCAGCAGATGCTCCAAATGCTTCAGGAGGCCAAAGATGACAACTAGATTTTTAACTTGGAATATCAATGGCTTGAATTCACCACAAAAGAGGAGGAAAATATATCATTATTTGAAACAATTTAAAAATGAAGTAATTTGTCTACAAAAGACACATCAGAACAAAAGATCAAAAATACTTAACTAATGCAAGACTTGGTACACATTTTGTTGCATCAGCCCCAGAGAAGAAGAATGGTATAGTTATATATTTAAAAAGAGACTTAATAGCCAAATTAATTGAAGCAGATGATCAAGGAAGATTTATAGCAATCGAACTTTTAATAAAAGGAGAAAAAGTACTTTTAATTGGATTATATGCACCAAACCAACAACAGGAGAAATTTTATAACCTTTTACATTCCAAACTGTTACAATGGGATTACAATTCATGTATTTTATTGGGGGATTGGAATGGAGTTTTGGATATTAAAAAAGACAAGAAGGGACTCAAGCAAAACGTCTTAATGCGTGCAAGACTGCCAAAATCCTTTTTTGAAATGATGGATGATATAGAGTTGAGGGATATTTGGAGAGAGAGAAACCCAGAAGAAAAGGATTTTACTTTTTTTCCAGACAGACATCAATCTTTTTCTAGGATTGATTTTATATTAATTACCAATGATCTTTTTTTCAGGGTGAAGAATACGAAGATATGTCCAAGAGTCTTAACAGACCATAGTCCAGTTTGGATGGAACTGGAGCATGGAAAGGGACCTAAGAGGTCCTGGAGGTTAAATGAAAATTTGTTTAGGTATGAGGAAAATATAAAAGAATGTAAAAAATTTATGACAGAATTTTTCACTATGAATATGCACAAGGGTACATCTATGGAAATGGTGTGGGATGCAAGTAAAGCATATATGAGAGGTATTTTGATATATCTGAACAATAAATATAGAAATAAGCGGGAGGGGGGAAGGAAGGATTTGGAAGAAGAAATTAAAAAAAAGAACAAGCTTCGATAGCGAACCCAGCAGACAAGAAAATAAATGAGGCAATTAATGTACTAAAAGGGCAGTTTAAGATGTTAATGGCAGACCAGGTTGCAACTAACCTACAATATGCTAAACATAATACCTTTTGTGATGCTAATAAACCAGGTAGATGGTTAATCTCAGCCTCAGCTTTGCCTGCTTCAGCTGCCATAAGAAACGGGGGGGAGGGACTAGTTAAGGGGCGAAGGGGGGGAAGGTGCAGGAGGTGTTTTTTTTCCATTGTAGGACGGGTCTTCCCAAGAAACGAAAGTGAATCTCCAAAGGGGCCGGCTGACCAACTGCCCTACATTCCTGATGAATGACGTTGCCAGACGTGATGCCGCCTGACCTTTGGGAGACCTTTGGATTGGATGATGGTCAATGGACACGGGGGGGGAGAAGCTTAGTAGATGCTATTTCACGCGTTTTGCTCACTTCCAGCTTTACCTGGGTTGCGATCATTTCATATTCAGTAAAAGTACTAATCTCTTCAAAATGATTGAGTTTCGGTTTTCCTTTCCTGGATATTGAAGGAAGCATACCTGACAGTTAGCATATTTGTTAAGGAAGAAACAAAAGTCACGGACAATAGAGAAAATAAAATATAAAGGTAAAGAGGTTTATCAGCAAGAGTTGATTAAAAAATAATTCTTAGAATTTTATACTAGGTTGTACACTGGTGATAGAATTCAAGATACAAATATAGATAGATACTTATAGGAAGAGAATATTCATATAATTTCAAAAGAGCAAAGAGAGAGTTTAAACCAACTGATAACTTCTGAGGAAATTTTGTTTGCAATTAAGCAGTTGAAAGTGGGTAAAGCTCCTGGGACGGATGGTGTGACAGCTGTTTACTATAAAAATCTACAGTTGGAAATGGTGGAACCACTTAAGAAATTATTTAATAGTATACAACTTGGAGGAGGGGTACCTCCATCTTGGAAGACAGCTTTTATTTCCTTGATCCCAAAGGAGGATCAAGATCATATGTATCCAAAAAATTATAGGCCGATATCACTTTTAAATACAGATTACATAATTTTTGCTAAAATATTAGCAAATAGAGTAATGACAGTTATGCAACAAGTGATTCATTATGATCAAACCGTGGTAGACAAATGAAAAGTAATGTAAGGCAAATTGTTAACCTGTTAGAGTATTTGGGGAAGAACAACCAAATCCCTGCAGTGTTTCTTGATGCGGAGAAAGCATTTGATCGATTGAACTGGCACTTTTTATTGAAATTAATAGAAAGGATGCAATTTGGAGAATATTTTACACAAGCTATCAAGTCAATATATCAGAAGCAAACAGCGCAAAAAATAATTAATGGTGGTTTAACAGATACTTTCAATATAGAAAAAGGAACAAGGCAAGGATGTCCCTTGTCTCCAATGTTGTTTATTTTGTCGCTGGAACTTTTGTTGAGTAAAATACATGGGTCAGATAAAATAAAGGGAATTAAAATTAGGCAGCATGAGTATAAATTACGAGCATTCGCAGATGACTTGGTTGTTACTTTAACCCAACTAGTACAATCGGTTACAGGTTTAATGGATATAATTAATCAATATGGACAAGTATCTGGATTTAAAATAAATGCAGGTAAAACAAAGATAATAACTAAAAACATGACTATAAATCAAAAAGAAGAAGTAGAAAGACTTAACAGGATTTGAAATAGTAAAGAAGGTCAAATACTTAGGGGTTTACATTACGACTTCAAGTGTGAAATTATACAAGCATAATTATGAACCGACAGAAAATACAGAAAGAGATGGAAAAGTGGAAAAAATTACAACTGTCCTTGTTGGGAAGAATAGCTGCAGTAAAAATGAATGTTTTGCCAAGGTTTTTATTTGTTTTTCAAATGATACCTATACTTAAAAAAGATGAAAATTTGAAGGAATGGCAGAAGGGTATTAGTAACTTTGGGCAGGAAAGAGACCGCGAGTAAAGCAAAAGATAATGCAAGATATACGTGAAAGAGGAGGTCTCAAAATGCCCAATTTAAGATTGTATTATGAAGCAGCTGCCCTTTCAGCAATTAGTGATCGGATGAACTTAACAGAGAGAAGAATACTGAACATTGAAGGATACGGTTTGGTTTATGGTTGGCATGCTTATTTATTATATGATAAAAGAGTGGATAAGACTTTTAAAAGTCACATATTAAGGAATGCTTTATTGCATGTCTGGAAAAAGTATCAATATAAATTAAATGATAAGTTACCAATGTGGACAGCACCCAGACACGCGATAGAGAATATAAGTGTGGAGCAAAAACAAGATGAGATTATATATAAGGAGCTTCTTTATAAAGAAAGAGGTATACTACAATTAAAATCTATGAATCAATTAAGAAAAGAAAGAATAATCAAAACATGGTTTCAGTATGGTCAGCTGCAAGCCAGATGGAGAGAAGATCAAAAAATTGGTATTTTGCAAGAGGATGAGAATTTGGTAAAACAAATTATAGATAAAGGCCAAATGCATACAAAAAGGTTGTATAATGCACTGGTTGAAATAGATTCAGTAACAGAGCTAGTTAAGGATTGTATGATAAAATGGGCACAAAATATTGGGGAACCAATAATGATGGAAACATGGGAAAAAATATGGGTTAGAAATATAAAATTTACGCAAGCCCAAAACTTAAGGGGGAATTTTTATAAAATGTTTTATAGATGGCATTTAGATCCTAAAAAGCTAGCATGTATGTATTCAAGTTTACAACCTAAGTGTTGGAGATGTGAATGTGAAGATGCTACGTATTATCATATATGGTGGACATGTAAAATAATTAAGGCTTTTTGGATAAAAATATGGTGGATTATTCAAAATATTTTAAAGAAAAAGATAAAATTTACCCCACAGTTCTTTTTGCTGGGTATAGTTACAGACTGAACGATTATAGAGACTAAGCTGATTTTAAATTTAATAACAGCAGCTAGACTGTTGGTGGCGCAGTATTGGAAGAAGGAAGATTTACCTACTATTGAGGAATGGACGTTAAAAGTAGTGAACTTGGCAGAGATGGCAAAAATTTCAGCGTATTTGAAAGACCATTCAAATGAAAGATATGTACGGGAGTGGAGATGATGGATTGACTATATTCAAAACAAGTATCAGACTAAAAAGCTTCAAATAGCCTATGAATGAAATAATCAATCTAGCTTTTAGTTCATGTTCATAGTTTTTTTCTTTTCGAACTATGTGGAGTTAAAGACCAAGGGAGAATTTGGAGTCTATAAAATGTTAGCATATTTTAGTTTATGATTGTTAAATGCTACACCCTGTATTTGCTCTGGGAAGTCTGGGGGGCAGGGTGGGGGGGGAGGGGGAGGAGGAGGGATGGGAGGGAGGCGGGGAGAAAATGTCTGTATCTTTGATAAAACTTTTTAATAAAAAAAAAAAAGAGGCAGAATTTCCGGAAGTCACCAACAAAAATGGTGTCCGTCCCACATGTGAAGCACAAGACTCCTGATAGTGTTACAAAAATGATAGGTGGTTCTGCTGCAAATGGAGCATGAAGCTCCTGTTCAATTTGACCGAAATTTGGTCTGTAAGGCCCTGGTCATGGCCACAAACATGGGGATGCACTTAATGTCGCCTTCACGGCAGGCCGTTTAGTTGGAGTGCGAAGCTCCTGTGATCTAATAAGCCGAATGGCTTGTATAGTGAAACAAAATGGCCACCCGACCAGCCCTCTCCAGAGTGCAAGCTCCTCCAAGCGCTTAATGAAAGGAAAAACGGAGCTCAAAGAAACCCCAGCTGCCAGTCCCAGCCCTCAAAAAGGAGTGTGAGACTCCTCCGCAACGCCAGAATGCCTGCTACCATCGGAGCACCTAAAAACAGATAATTAACAATGGGAATGTCCTGAAAGGACAAAAAACAAAAAAAAAATTGCAGATTGCAGCTGCTTTTACCAGCCGGTAAAGCAGATGGTCACTCACAACAGTCCAAAGAAGAAGAAGGAATCCAAGGTAGAAGATCTATCAGGAAATGAAGAGAGTTACTCCCACATGTCTGTCCAGTCTGAAGGACTGAGGCAAAAGCTGGAAGCCCCTAGCAGAGAAGGCAGAACTTAACAACTTCAACAGACTCAGTCCTCCAATCTGAACAGATGAGAACAACCCATGCCTGGCTGTTGTCTCCACCAATACGGAGAAGTGAAATGTCCTCAAAAGAAAAAACAAGAAAGTCCAGTTGCCTGCTGAAAAAGCATCTTTGGGACATCCATGACCTGGATGATTGAGAATCTCTACAAACCTTTAGCTATACAATTCGGGATGAACACCCTTTGAATGGTGTGGGAGTAGGAATGGATTTCCAGAGGAAAGAATTGTAGACTACAGGGACCAGGAGCACTACTCAGGTGACCCTGAGGACACAGATAAACCTCCAAGTGCTTCAATGATCCTCTAAAAGGATGCAAATTACCAGCTGTCTGCAAGGAATATAAATCCTTCCATTCCCCACTATCCTATCAGAGCTGAAGAAGCTTCTTGGATGAGAAGCGAAAAGCTTTCAAAAGAAAAAACAAGGAAGTTCAGTTGCCTCCTGAAAAAGCACCCTTGGGACAAGTTTTACTATCTGCTGAACTAAATAAATGGAAAGGGATTAATCTTCCATTTTCTAAGGAATAATGTGATTTAAGAAACAAGAGGAATTTGAAATGATGACTAACAACAAATGTCAATATCCAGATTAAATAGAAATGCATGACTCATTAGGCTCAAGTTAAGTTATCTTTAAAATGTCAGCATTACATTATCTTGGAGTCAAGGATTCCTAATTCTTTGGCTGCCTAGCAAATTTAGAATGTTGAAATTATGATAGGGATAGGTACACTCTTGTGCAATCTGCGCCAATTATAAGTGCACCATTAACAGGGCACTTCAGCAGAGCGCATATCCCGTACCAGTGGTGCAACATCTGCTGTATTCACTTGGCAGCGGGACCATATTTACAAAACTGGACCTGGCCCAGGCTTACCAGCAACTGCCAGCAGATGAAAAGACTGTGGAGGCACAAACCATTGTCACGCATAGGGGCGCATTTAAATGCAACCGCATTGAACCGCTTCCAATTTGGAGTCAGAGCTGCCCCAAGTATTTTCCAATCAATGATGGAACGCCTTCTACAAGGCATACCAGGGGTGGTGCCATACTTCGACGACGTCTTGATTTCCGGAGACTCAGAAACCCAACTAATGGAACGGCTCAGGCTTGCCCTGCCGCGGTTCCAGGTGAAGGGTCTAAAAGTCAGAAGGGACAAGTGCGTTATCTGAGTCCAGGAGGTCGAGTTCCTGGGCTACCTAATCGATAGCAAAGGCATCCACCCCACCAAAAACAAGGTAAAAGCAATCCACGAAGCTCCAGCCCCCAAAACAAAAACGGAGGTTCAGGCTTTTTGGGACTACTGAATTTTTACAGTGTCTTTTTAAAACAGAAAGCCACCATTGCTGAGCCACTCCATCGACTCTTAGGGAAGGCGGTCCCTTGGAAGTGGGGTGAAGATGAAGAGGCAGCCTTCTGAAAAATCAAAAGACTCCTATCATCAGACAGCGTCCTCATGCAGTATCATGAGTCGCTCCCCCTGTCCTTGACTTGCGACGCCTCGCCGTACGGAGTGGGAGCTGTCCTCAGCCATCACCTGCCCAACGGCTCTGAAGCCCCCATCACATTCTTCTCAAAGACCATGTCCTCAGCAGAGCGGAACTATAGCCAGCTAGACAAATAAGCTCTAGCCATCGTAGCTGGCATTAAGAGGTTCCATGAATACCTCTATGGAAGGACTTTTACAATTATCACCGACGACAAGCCATTGCTGGGGCTACTGGCAGGGGACAAGCAAACGCCCACCTACATGTCGCCCAGGATGACACCCTGGGCCATCTTCCTTTCCAGGTATTCCTACAAATTAATTCACAGACCTGGAAAGAACATCTGCAATGCCGATGCCCTCAGCAGATGCCCCATCCAAGAACCAGTGGTAGACCCGGCACCCACCCTCGGGCTGTACCACATTGACGAGGACCAGCTGTGCCCCGTGTCATCAACCACAGTGGCCAATCACACCCAGAGGGACAAAACCCTCAAGCAAGTCCTCTCCTGGACCTTAAGGGGCTGGCCTATTGGGAGAGTGGGCGAAGAGTTCACCCCATTCGTGCGAAGGCAACAGGAACTCTCCGTCATGAAAGGCTGCCTTCTATGGGGTGACAGGGTGGTAATTCCTCACACCCTACAGAAAAAGTCCTTGGAGACCTTGCACAGTGGCTACCCGGGCATTGTCAGGATGAAGGCACTGGCACGGAGCTATGTCTGATGGCCAACGCTGGACAAAGACATCGAAGCTTGGATCGCCAGATGTGACCCGTGCCAAGCGACGAGACCGGCGCCCCCGCAAGTCCAGCCAATGGAGTGGGAACCACCCAGCAGCCCATGGTCGAGGATCCATATCGACTTCGCGGGGCCAGTGGATGGAAAGTTCCTTCTCTCTTTTTTTTTTTAATTAAAAAGTTTTGTAGAAAATACAAACATTTTCACACACACACACCCTTCCCCCCTCAACCTCTCCCTCCCCTCTCCCACCCCCTACCCCTCCTTTCCCCCCACCCCCCTCCCTAGACTTCCCAGAACAAGCACAGGGTTTAGCATTCACAAATCAAAAGCTAAAATATACTAACAAATTATTACATTTCATATTCTCCCTAGATCCTTAACTCCTTATAATTCAAAAAACAAACATAAACTATTTAAAATTACTTCATTCATATGCTATATGAATCTTCTTATTCGGATACTTCTTCTGTATGTAATCGATCAATCTTTCCCATTCCAATATGTATCTTTCATTTGAATGGTCTTTAAGATATGATGAAATTTTCGCCATTTCTGCCAAATGCACAACTTTTAATGTCCATTCCTCAATGGTGGGTGGATCTTCCTTCTTCCAGTACTGTGCCACCAGTAACCTGGCAGCCGTTATTAAGTTCAAAACTAACTTAGTCTCTATTACAGTACAATCCATGACTATTCCCAACAAAAAGAACTGTGGTGTAAATTTAATTTTTTTCTTTAAAATGTTTTGAATAATCCACCATATTTTTATCCAAAAAGCCTTAATTTTTTTACATGTCCACCATATATGAAAATATGTAGCATGTTTACACTCACATCGCCAACACTTAGGTTGTAAATTTGGATACATACAGGCTAATTTTTTTGGGTCTAAATGCCATCTATAAAACATTTTATAAAAATTCTCCCTTAGATTTTGTGCTTGTGTAAATCTTACATTTCTGACCCATATCTTTTCCCATGTTTCCATCATTATTGGTTCACCTACGTTTTGTGCCCATTTTATCATACAGTCCTTGACTAACTCTGTTTCTGAATCTATTTCCACTAGTGCATTATACAACCTTTTTACATGCATTTGACCTTTATCTCTTGTTTGCTTTATCAAATTCTCATCCTGCTGCAAAATACCAATTTTTTGATCTTCTCTCCATCTGGCCTGCAGCTGTCCATACTGAAACCAAGTCCTAATAATTCCTTCTTCTCTTAATTGCTCCATTGGTTTTAACTGTAATCTGACTCCTTCCTTATAAAGAAGTTCCTTATATGTAATCTTATCTTGCTTTTGCTCTAAGTTTATATTCTCTATCGCGTGTCTGGGTACTGTCCATATTGGTAACTTATCACTTAATTTATATTTATACTTTTTCCAGACCCGCAATAGAGAATTTCTTAATATATGACTTTTAAAAGCCTTATCTACTTTCTTGTCATAGACTAAATAAGCATGCCAGCCGTAGACCAAACCATATCCTTCAATATTCAATATCTTTTCCTCTGTTAAATTTATCCAGTCTGTGATTGCTGAGAGGGCAGCTGCTTCATAGTACAGTCTTAAGTTGGGCATTTTAAGACCACCTCTTTCTCGGATATCTTGCATTGTCTTTTGTTAACTCGAGGTTTCTTCCCTGCCCACATAAACTTATTTATGCCCTTCTGCCATTCCTTCAAATTTTCATCTTTTTTTAGTATAGATATCATTTGAAAAAGAAATAAAAATTTTGGTAAAATATTCATTTTTACAGCGGCTATCCTTCCCAGCAAAGACAATTGTAGTTTTTTCCAATTTTCCATCTCTTTTTGTATTTTGTGCCATAATGGTTCATAATTGTGCTGATATAATTTCATATTTGCAGTCATAATATAAACCCCTAAGTATTTAACCTTCTTAACTACTTCAAATCCTGTTAATCTTTCTATCTCTTCTTTCTGGCTTCTAACCATATTTTTAGCTATTATTTTAGTTTTAGCTGCATTTATTTTAAAACCAGATACTTGTCCATATAAGCAGGTTATATCCATCAAGGCTGTAATCGATTGTACCGGTTGGGTTAAGGTAACAACCAGGTCATCCGCAAATGCTCATAACTTATACTCATGCTGTCTAATTTTAATTCCCTTTATTGTATCCATCTCACGTATTTTACTTAGTAAAACTTCCAGCGTCAACACAAACAATAACGGAGACAAGGGACAACCTTGCCTTGTTCCTTTTTCTATATTGAAAGGATCTGTTAAGCCACCATTAACTATTATTTGTGCTGTTTGTTTTTGATATATTGCCTTAATAGATTGTACAAATTGTTCTCCAAGTTGCATCCTTTCTATTAATTTTAATAAAAATTGCCAATTCAATTTGTCAAAGGCTTTTTCAGCATCCAGCTGAAATTCAGCGGTCCGAGGTCGTACGAGGTGGAGCTGGACGACGGGCGGACCTGCAGGTGGCACATCGACCAACTCCGGAAAAGGTGGAGAGAAGTTGAGGAAAACCACCCCGACGAGGTAGGCCCGCAACACACCGACAAGGTAGGCCTGCAACACCCCAACGAGGTAGGCTTGCCACACTCCGATGAGGTAGGCCTGCCACACCCCAATGAGATAGGCCTGCCTCACCTGGCCACCTCCACCGCAGTGCAGCAGGCAAGGTAGACCGGCGACTACCCAGCACAACAGGCCATCATCCCGCAAACAACAACGACCGGCAATTCCACAGCGAAAGAGACTGCCGCTACAACCAAGTAGACCGGTGACAACCTGACACGGAAAGCTGACACCAACCCGACGAGGTAAGCATCCGCCACCCCAGCGCAGGGGACTCGCACCACATCAACGACAGGTTTCAACATCGCCCCTGCCCGGGAGACCAACACCACCCCGTGGGGGAGGCCTACTCAACCCTGACAAGGTAGGCCAGCATCACCCCTGCAGGGCCGGCCGGCAACATCCCCAACGTCAAGCGGGAACACTCCCATGGGGAGGCCCCACCACCATCGACTGTGGGACACCCAGAATGGGAGGCAAAGAAAGGGGAAAAGAACCAAGGGTCCTACCGAGATTCAACTGTCCAGTCCGAGCACAGGGTGAATGCCAGGAACTGAGTGCCTGGCATTCCGGCCGGGAAGAGGGACCTCACTGTCTGCAGGATGGCTCATCGACTCCAGCTGGAGGTGCTAGGCGAGGCCCCACACACTCAACGGCTGAGTTCCGGAATGTACCGCCACAGGGACGGGAGAGAACAGGAGCACAACCCGTCCGGAGCAGCGTTGAGGAAAGAACTGAACCGCGCAGGTCAGGTAGGACCATTAATCGTCCCGCCTACCTGCACGACTACGTGACCTACATGGGTCACAGATTGACAGACTATGAACTAAGAGGGAAGGGGTGTTATGTCCTTATAAGGACATCCGTTGGAGGATTGGTCAATTCCACCAGCGGGAGTTTTAAATAGCTGTCATTGGCCGGCTGGCTTGCCGGAGCCGCATAAAAGGAGGCTCCGCAGCACAGCCGGCAGTTCTTATTCTACCTAATAAAGTGCTGAACAGACTGAAGCTGAGTTGCGTCTCTTTTTCCCTTCGCCGATCCAACAAAAAGCATAGCTCAGACTATTGCTATGATTTTTTTGCTCCTATATTCTGTTGTTTAGATATAAATTTTGTTAATGTAGAAATTTTACTTACAGCCTATTAAACAACGGAGCTAGCTGTCTGGCTGCAATCATGTGTATCTATTAGGAGTAAATCCCACTGAAAGAGAGTAGCCTTACTGCCAAGTAAACATGCATAGGCTTTACATAGTTGAGAGATAGGGTATCGATTAGCATGAGGTGTATTATAGAGAGAAATGAGACAACAGATACTTTGTGCCCAGACCAGGGGTGTGTGTGTGTGTGTGTGTGTGTGTGTGTGTGTGTGTGTGAGAGAGAGAGAGAGAGAGAGAGAGAGAGAGAGAGAGAGAGAGAGAGAGAGAGAAGAGAAGAGAAAGGAAGGGAGAGAGAGAGAGAGAGAGAGAAAACTCTGTGCTATTATTTTTAATTGTTCCATTATTTATCATATGTTAATATTTTACACTTTCCCTATACCTAGATTTTACTGCCTTTCTTTTGCCCAGGGCTACCACATATTTTTCCGGGATTTACATGCATTCAATGACTATAGTCCAGAGCATAAATATGTGCGTGTTTATTTTGTACATCAGGTTGCATAAATCCATCTTAATATGCTATTCCTGGTATGTGATATTTTGCATACATACAGAGAAAGAAGCATTTTTGTGATCTTTGATTCTTAGGCTTGCTGTCAAACATCAGCCATAATATTAATGACTGTTTTGAACAATATGCAGGTTGTATTACACGAATGGCTATTTTATATGTGAAATTATGACTGAAATATTTCTGCACCTATATTGGTTCTCACTGTCAGGAAGTTTCTCCTTAGTTTTAGGTTGCTTCTCTCTTTGTTCAGTTTCCATCTATTGCTTCTTGTTTGCTTTCTGGTGCTTTGGAAAATACATTGCCTCCCCTTCTGGCAGCCCCTTAAAAGCTTGTTGCCTATCACACTCTTGGGCAAAGCATGTGAACCATTTCCTTCTTTCAGTGGTCCATGAAAGTAGATCTATAATATGTAGATAATAACGTTGAAAAAAGGTGAACAACATTTTTACAGAACTATAGATACATTGAGGCAGGGTGTGACAAGGAATGGCTGGGAGGGGAGGGGCCAGACGAGGCACCCCTTGACGTGAGTGACATTGAGTTGGCCACGCCCACCCAGTCACATGACTGTCAAACCACGGCCACTGTCACATGACCATCAAGCCATGCCCATAAAATAAGCCATGCCCACAGAACCGGTAGAAAAATATTTAGAACCCACCCCTGCTAAGGAAGTATCCACATGGATCCTGGCCTCCCTTCAAATTGAATTGGTCTATAGTACTCAGAACATTCAAGAGAATTATGGCAAAAGTTTATATGTAAGATGTTTATAAAATACATCTTGTCCATTGTCCATTTACCATTGCTAAATGTTGCTTCTCTAGTTCAGAATACTTTTATTAGTTTAGGATGATAAGCCACCCACAATCCTATCCAGACAAAAATACTTTGCTTTTATTTCCAGTATAGTAAATTCAGATACAGATTAGTTATCCCCTTTTGGATTACTCTGATGTAGTGTAGATGATCCTGTCTTTAAAAAGTGTCCAGAATCAATAATTTTAAAAATTGGCCAAGTATATATTAATTAAGCCTGGGCAATCATGTCAGTTCTTCACCATCTGTGTTAAGTTTCTAGTCTATTTTCAGACCTAATTAGTAAAGCAGATATAGTCCTGCTTTGAAAATACATCCCGAGTCTTTGGACATTCCTTTTTTGTTGATGAAGAAAAGTTGCTTTTTTTTGTCTTCATAATTTTGACTTCATCTTGTCTCGCCAATAGGTGCAGGATAATCCTAAATCATCCTAAACTGTATCAGTATTCTGAAACTATCCAAGAGCATTCTCTAGATATATAGCATCTACTAAGCTTTTTCAACCAATCTATTTGGCAACAGGGGAAGGACAAACATACTGGAGAATCCAATTTCATCTTGGGATAGTTTCCCCGCCCCCCCAAAGTATGGATGGCATATTGACTCAGCAGTGAGAGAAATCCCTTACTTTGTACATCTTACTTTGTACATCTTCAATGATCTTCTGCATGTGTGCATATGATGTTCCATGAAATCAAAGATTTTCTGAGTTTTGTGACTTTGAAGATGTCATGATGGAGCACAGGTCTTTTCCATATTATGATGCAGTTTCACTCCAGATTTGTAACATTTGAGAAAAATCTTTACTTTCCATGATTTCTAGTGTAATGGTTTTAAAATTATTTCATGTATAATCAATTAAGCCACTTTCATTTTGTCTTCAGACAAAAGTGTAATAAGATGCTGAATATTGTAAGAAATTTACAACAATCCTCATTCTGGCTTTTGTCTTTGGATAGGGAGGGCTTCCTTAAGTGCATACATAATTCTTGGTTGCAGTATTATTGGTGCATTGAAACTCAACTTTTCTCTGTAGTTTTAAAACAATGGAACAGAGATGTATCTCCCCTTTTTATTCCAATCCACATATCTCTACTAGAGAGCATTGTTACAGCACAACTTTACAACTTTATAAGATTTCTGACATTTAAAATAAAATAGATAGACCTGCAGACATCTGAGGAAGTTTTACAATGCATACCCATAGTTTACAGTAAGGTGTTAGCCGACTACCTCCTTTGGAGAATAAGTACAGCAAGGCGGAGTCACATTGTCACGTAACAATTCCTCAGTCGAACGCGCGAGCGCCGTCTTTTCGAAAGACTCGCGAAAGCGAATCGCTAGGCCTATGCCGCTGGTGTTGGGGACTACATGCGCTATAGGCGCTGGCCTGCTGGGGACGCTGGCTGCTTCCTCAGCCAAGCTGGCTTTGGACGATGATTACTTGAGGGCTACTTGCCAAGCCGTCCTCGGAGAAGAAGAGATCACCGGGGAAGCCTGTATCTGGGTAAGAGGCCGCCTTCGCTGCGGAAGAAGCGGTTGGCGATATGATTCTTTGCCACCGCGGGCCTGCAAGCCCTCTAGCCCGGCAGCAGCTTGGAAGGCCGAGTGGCCTACGAGGAAGAAATGCAGGGCCGCATGAGAGAAACTCGTGGGTCCAATAAATGTAGCATATTTCAAGGGATCCGAAGCAAAATTGGGCAGATTTCCCCTCCCCTCAAATTCTTTTGCAGGAAGGGAAATAGCCCATACTTCTGCCTTGGAAGAAGTTTTGGGGGCTGATGTACAAAAGCTTATGTTGCTGCAACAAGGCTCCTTTGTGTGGTTTATATTTCTCTATTTTCCCATTTTTATTATTTTCACAAATAACTCAAAGCAGCAAATATATCCAACATACCTTCTTCCTCCTATTTTCTTCACAGCAATAACCTTGTGGGGAAGGTTGGGCTGAGAGAGAATGCCTATTTCAAATTTACCCAATGATCATCCCTGGCTGAGAATTCAGTTTGAAATGCCTATTGTTCATGTAATCCTTCAAAAATAAAGGCGAATATTTTAGCTTACTGTTGAAATGAGGGTATCTTGTGAGCTTGGTTGCTTTCTTGCAGACGTTTCATTGCCCAAATAAGTAACATTAGCAACGCTAGTGAAGATGCCCTTATCAGAGAGTACCAAGGACCCCACATTCAAAAAACCCTTCATATTCAGCATGAATGATTTGAGATAAGATCTCAACTTAATTAGTTTGACTTAAAGATGGCACTAAATAACATTCTTGTTTGCTATAACCAGCAAACAATCAATTACTGGCTTCAGAAGAATAAGCAGAATTAGCCATTGCAAGAAAAATAATATGCTTATAATTATGTTGTAAAACACCTTCAAAATTTATGCAAGAGTACACAAAATTTATATATAATAGGAAAATCTGTTGCATTCTGTAGAAAGTTAGCATCCACCCTTCTCTAGAAGAATGAACTATTCTAGGAAATATTAAAAAGGCAGAATATTATACCTCCCTGGATGAAAAAAGGAGAAACATGCTCTTGGAAAGTAGCCCCCACCTTTGTTAGTAGCTCCAGAAAGACCGGTGCCAACCTATCTACAAGACAAAAGACTGGGCCAGTATATCTACAAAACAAAGGACCTTCAACTTCAGGACATGATAGGATTAGCCCTCACTCAAGATCCAAACCAGGACAAAACCATTCAGCCATAATAGGAATTGCCCAGCACCCTTTAAGAACACAACCCTCTTCTTTACATCATCACCCAGCAAGATTCAACCAAGTCTGGGTCTCAAGACAACCTAAAAAGTTACCCCTATATGGCCCCATGGGAGCCTGACAACCAATCAGGATACCTGCCCTTACACAGGAACAGGAAGCTCTAAGGCGGGGCCCAAGAGGGTATAATTTGCCCAGGACCAAAAAAACCCATGTGGTCCTGTCCACCATTAAATCATCTTTCCAAACAGCCCCCATGTTTCCAGTGTCTTTCTTCCCACTTGGAACTGAACCCAGATGGACATTTCTTCCAACAATTCTATTACTACTTTGGCCCTGACTTGATTGTGTGGGACTTCTGGAAGTTGTAGGCCAGGAACAACAGGAGGACCACCTGTTTTCCATGCCTCTTTTACAGAAAACAAATATAAATAAAGAGGCTATAAAGCAGGTAAATATTTTCAGGTGACTTCTACAAAACTGTTAAGTTCTCTGCTTTTGTCATCAGAAGGAAGCCTTGCTATGCTAAACTCACGCAGTGTTTTGCATTCTGGAAATTCTCTGATCCTTTCTTGACAATCAGTTATTGAAAATTATTTTTGTTGTGGTAACGAGATTGAAATATTTTTGATTAATTTGATAAGTAAAGGCTCTCCAAAGGTTGTAAATCAAATTGAATACACAGGTAGTACTCAATTTATGACTACAATTGAACCCAAAATTTATGTTACTAAGAGAGACAGTTAAGTGAATTTTAACTCATTTTATTTTTCCTTGCCATAATTGTTATGTGAATCACTACAGTTGTTAAATTAGTAATACAATTATTAATCTAGTGTCAGATCCCATATATTTCTTTTTTAAAAATTATTTTTTATTATGCATTTTTTTTTTTTTTTGCTATAATTTATATGCCGCCGTTCTCCGGAGACTCAGGGCGGCTTACAATGCGTTGAGCAATAGCCTTCATACTTTTGTATATTTATACAAAGTCAGTTTATTGCCCCCACAATCTGGGTCCTCATTTCACCTATCTTTGAAAGGATGAAAGCTGAGTCAACCTTGAGCCTGGTGAGATTTGAACTTGCAGTAATTGCAAGCAGCAGATGTTAATAGCAGTGCTTTAGTCCACTGTACTACAAATTTTCTTTGTTATATATAAAATTTCCATATCCACAATGGCAGTGTACTTACTGGATATAATCTCTTTTAAATACAAATAATAAATCTTATGCACACAATAGCTATACCTATTATCCTCAAAATCTATTCACCATAATCTTCACATATCCTTATTAAACATTTTCCATTATTTAATTAAACGCTCTATTCAGTTTTATCTATAATTAGCTAATATCAAGCATTATAAACATCATATATATATAATATAATCATCACATTTGTAATCATTATTGCTCAAGTCTATTAATCATAATGTTTACTTATCCTCATTATTCAATATTCATTATTTAATTACATATTTATTTCATTTTTATTTACATATTCTCCTGATTCTAAATTTCTAACTTCTGCTTCTATTTTCTAACCTTTGATAAAATAATTCCCAAGTTAAAAAATATTCTGTTTCTTCCTTATCCTTTATTTTCAACGTTAATCTATCCATTTCAGCACATTCTAGTATTTTCTTTATTACATTTTCCCCTATAGGTATATTTTCATTTTTCCAATTTTGTGCATACATAATTCTCACTGCTGTTATCACATATAAAATTAAATATGTATTTCTTTTATTAATTTCTCCAGTAGGATACCCAACAAGAACATCTCTGGTTTTAGATCTATTTGTTGTTTTATCATTTCTTCTAGTCACATTTTTATTTTTAACTTTTTTTTTTTTTTTTTTGCCATAGGACAGGTCCACCATATATGATAGTAAGAACCCAGTATCTGTTTACATTTCCAACATCTGGGAGATATGTTTTGGAACATCCTTGCCAATCTTGCTGGTGGCAAATGCCACCTATAAAACATTTTGTAGAAATTTTCTTTGTAGGCTGTTGACATCATCAAAACTCTGGGTTTCTTTCCCAGAGTTTTTGCCATTTGTCTAATTCTATAGTACATCCAAAATTTTTGGACCATACTAGAATAGTTTCTTTTACTTCTTGTTCTTTCATTTTAAAACTCAATAGGGAGCTATATATTTTTTTTTATTAGTTTATCATCCGTCTATAAAAATATCTGCTCTAATTCTGAAGGTTCTTTGTAAAATCCGTACATATCTGCATCTTTCTTGTATCTTGATTGTATTTGCATAAGTGGCCACTAAGCTAAATCAATTCCTTGATTATTCAGTTCTTGTTTTGATTTTAATTCCCATTGTTTATTTAGGATATCTTTATATCTTGTGATTTTTTCCAGTTCAAGAACATTTGGATGTATTAGTGCTTCCATTGTGGATTGCCAGACCAGTATTTTCATGTAATGTTTCTCTTTTATTCTTTCCCGTGCTAAAAGCAGAGCATTTCTAATATAATGTCTTTGAAAATATCTCTCTTTTTTTGGTATATGTTTTATTTGCATATACAAATAAAGACCAAATGTTGCTCTTTAACAACCAACATTTTTGTGGTAATAATACAATTACATATACAAAATTTTTATCTTCCAACTTCAATATATTTTTCTATGTATCAATCTATATTATACTATTTTCCCAATTTATACTTATTACTTTATTTTTCCCATTTGTTGGGGTTCTTACGTCATTATTTTTAAACAATACTATTCTCTCTTTATGATTTTTTATCACTTTCTCCAAAAGTATATGTAAACATCAATAATATTTCTTTATACAATATACTTATTAACCCCTAATATTTTATTATAAATATCACTCAGTGTTCCACATTTTCAATATCTCAATTTTCTATAAACACCAATAAAACCAGTTATCAATAAGATTTAATGTTCCAAGCTTATATCTCTTAAGTCCCCTGAGTTTATAGTCCTTGAAAATTATATTTTCCAATATATTTTTTATCCTGTTGATCATAATAATTACTTTTAGATATACCTACTCCTAGTCTTTCACTTTGTAATCTTAATATATTTATGTTTATAAATTTCCTTTTTAGAATTTCATCATTTATTGATTTTTTGGTGATTCTTTTATGTTTCTCTCTTGGAATCCTATGTTTTTCTAGCATTTTTACACAGACTGATTGTTCCCTCTGCCTTACCCTTTATTTCTTTTTGCTGCATCTTTTGAATATCCATCCATAACCCTTTCATTATTTTTTAAACATCTTCCTTTCCCCCCCTCTATTCTATTATAAGCTCTTAAGGGATTGTCTATTTGATTTTTAGTATTTATTATTACTGACTTTTCAGTATTTTTATCTGCTTTTAACTTATTTTTATCTTTTTGTAATTTATTTTGCTTTGTCCCCTCCACTACTCCTTCTAATTTCTCAGCTGTCTTCTGTGTGTTATATTCATCTTTTCCCACCATTTGTTGAGAGCCTTCTACTTTCACATCTTTATCTTTAAATATTCCTATCAACTTCTTATAATTCTTCGTCGCTATTTCTAACATTTATTTCTTCATAAAACTTTATTGTACCTTGCTGGGTCATTTTGTAACAAGTTAATATACCTCTAATATCCCAGTATCCCAATATCTGAAAACTACAGAAAAAAAATCAATTATTAATAAGATTTGGTCAATCCCCAAGTTATTCCTCCAAGTCCCCTAAATTTCTAATCCTTAGATGCTATAAATTTGCGCTTTTCAGTCTTCATAATTTCCAATTTACACCTTCCCAATTGTTCAGATTTTAAAGTCTTATTTATCTTTTTCTTTTTTTTCTCATGATGTTGATAACCCAAATCCAATTTAGCTCACCAAGTTTCTTCAAATCTTTCAAATCTGCTTTTCGTTGTATAGTTCTAATAAAGTTGTAGTGTTTAATTTAATTTGCCTTATGAATTTTCAAAAAGCTCAGTAAATATTTCCCAGCATCTAAATTGTCTACTAAGATAAAGTCAAGGTCAGGTAGCTTTCCAGATGTTGTTTACTTTCTCTCATCACTTTCCTTTGAATGTCACATGTTGCAGTAATCTTTCTCCAGTAGATGGCTCCCCTGCTCCCAATTCCAGAGTTCAACAGAGTGTAAAAGTCAAAAACAGCTGATTATCATCCAGTCAAGGGAGTTAGAGATAGAGTTTACAAAAGCAATTTCTCCCAATAGTCATGTTTCACAATGTTGTTTGGCTTTTCCAGGCTTTCTATGTTTTAAATCATCCTTTAGGTTTTTCTTTTACTTCTAAATTGTTAATCTTAATCTTCCTCTTTAGTTTTTAGTCTTTAATATTTCTCCATAAATCCAATTATTGGTTTTTTAACATTTGGAGATCATTTTTTGGAACTTTTAACTTAGGTTAACAGTTGGAAATTTTCTCACCCAGTTTCACTGCTCTGTCCACACACTGCTTCAGCACAAGATCTTAGTGCTCTAGTTGTCCCAGCTTGTGACTGACCAAAAATGGCCATCATCCCTGCTGCCGTTCAGGAAAACTTTTTTCAGATCAATGAGGAAATTGTGATTTCCTCACTATTGATGAAGCGCTTCTCCTTTCTTCACCACCCTTCCAGGACAGCTTAACCCCGTAGGGTCTCCCAGCAAGCAGTTGCTGGCTGCATTTCAGAGCCTGGCAGAGTTCCGCTATTTTCCAGCTGTTCTCGCCATGACGTCAACTGGAATTCTCGCCATGACGTCAACTGGAAGTCTCTGTCTTTGAAACTATCTATATATTTTATTTTTCCCATATCACATAAATGCGTGCCACCCCAATTGTAAATCATATCCTTCTAAAGTCAATATTCGGTTGTTCCTCAAATTAACCCATTCTTTCATACATGTAAGCACTGAGGCCTGGCAGTACAACTCCCAATCAGCTAACCCAAATCCCCCCTTATTTTTAACTTCTTGTAGCATTTTCAATTTTATTCTTGCTTTTTTCCCTTGCCAAATAAACTTTAAAATCAATTTGTTTAAATCCTCAAAACCTTTTTTTCTAGTTTTATTGGAATTGTTTAAAACAGAAATAATAACTTTGGCAAAATGTTCATTTTTATTGTAACTATTCTTCCAACCATTGACAGCTGTAAGTTTTTCCATTTTTCCAGATCCATCTTTATTTGGATTTAGACTCTGATTGGGCAATTCCGACCGAGATGACGGGCAGGTCTTAGTCCTATTGTGTGGCATGAGTTTGAGCTTGTAACTCCTGAGGAAGTGGACAAGGCTGTAGGAGCGATGAGTTCCTCCACTTGTTTGTTGGACCCATGCCCCTCCTGGCTGGTTTTGGCCAGCAGGGAGGTGACACGAGGCTGGCTCCAGACTTTAGTTAATGCGTCCTTGAGGGAAGGGGCCTTCCCGCAACAATTAAAGGAGGCGGTTGTGAGGCCCCTTCTCAAGAGGCCTTCCGTGGATCCAGCAGAATTAAAGAACTTTCGTCCAGTCTCCAACCTACCCTTTGTGGCAAAGGTTGTAGAGAAAGTGGTGGCACTTCAGCTCCTGCGGTCATTGGAGGAAACGGATTATCTAGACCCTTTTCAGTCTGGCTTCAGGCCTGGCTACAGCACGTAAACTGCTTTGCTCACGCTGATGGATGATCTCTGGCGAGCCCGAGATGGGGGTCATTCCTCCATCTTGGTGCTACTTGACCTCTCAGGGGCTTTCGATACCATTGACCATGATATCCTTCTGGGATGACTAAGGGAGCTGGGAGTGGGAGGCACCGTGTTACGGTGGTTCTCCTCCTATCTCTCTGGTCGATCACAGTCGGTGTTGGTAGGAGGACAGAGGTTGACTCCTAGGCCCTTCGTTTGCGGGGTGCCTCAGGGCTCGGTCCTCTCTCCCCTCCTATTTAACATCTCCCCTCCTATTTAACATCTAACATCTGGGTGAGATCATCCGATGTTACGGGGTGAGGTAGCAATACGCTGATGATACCCAGCTGTATATCTCTACCCCGGGTCAATTCATTGATGCGGTGGATGTGATGGGCCGGTGCCTGGAGGCTGTGAGGGTCTGGATGGGAGTCAACAGGCTCAGACTTAACCCAGACAGGACCGAGTGGCTATGGATATTGCGTCCTAAAGACTATGTTGACTGTCCATCCTTGGTTCTGGGGGGGGGGGAAGAGAAATTGTCCCCCTTAGAACGGGTTCGCAATTTGGGTGTCCTCCTAGACTCACAGCTAAGATTAGAGCAACATCTGACAGCTGTGGCTAGGGGGACCTTTGCACAGGTTCGCCTGGTGCACCAATTGCGACCCTACTTGGATTGGGAGGCTCTCCTCATGGTCACTCATGCCCTTGTCACCTCACGGTTAGATTATTGCAACACGCTCTACATGGGGCTACCCTTGAAAAGTGTTCGGAGACTACAGTTGTTCCAGAACGCAGCCGTGCAAACTGTCGTGGATGCACCTAGGTACACCCACATTACACCAATTCTCCGCGATCTGCATTGGCTCCTTATTGGTCTCCGGTCACAATTCAAGGTGTTGGTTATTACCTTTAAAGCCCTACATGGCTCAGGGCCAGGGTATCTTTGAGACCGCCTTCTACCGCATAACTCCCAACAACCGGTAAGATCCCACAGAGTTGGTCTCCTCCGGGTCCCGTCAGCTAAACAATGCCAGCTGGCTGGCCCGTGGGGGTGGGCCTTCTCTGTGGCTGCCCCAGCTCTCTGAAATCAGTTACCTCCTGAGGTCCGGATCATCCCCACCCTATTGGCCTTCCGAAAAGCGGTGAAGACCTGGCTTTTCCGGCAGGCCTGGGGCCGTTGATCTCGCTCTTGCGATCCAGTGAGATCCCGCCATGAATTGTGTGAATCAGTTTTAATGTTTTTAATGTTTTTAATTCTTAAATGTTTTTTATAATGATTTTAAATGCATTGTGAGCTGCCCTGAGTCTTTGGAGAGGAGCGGCATACAAATTGAATGAATAATAATAATAATAAATAAATAAATTTGTTGTATTAATTTAAAACAATTATCTTCTTTAATGGTTGCACATCTCGCCGTTAACCAAATTCCTAAATATTTTACTTTTTTAGTTACCTAAATGCCTATTTTTTCCATCAATTCATTTTTCTGTTTATTTATAAGATTCTTTACCAGCATATTAGTCTTTTTTTTGTTTATTTTTAATCCTACTTCACCAAAATCTTCAATTTTTTTTTTATTAATTTAGATCCCATTTCTAGTGGTTCTTCTAGTATAAATACTAGATCAGTGATAATGAACCTTTTTCTCGTTGCGTGCTGGAAGTGTGTGTGTGCTTCTGGCGCTGGCACCCCCTCACCCCCGGCAACAGCAGTTCTTGCGGTGCCTCTTCCCTGACAGGACCAGGAGCAGAACTTCTTGTGGGGTTTTTCCCCCTTCGCACCGCAACGTATGAAGAATGGGAAGGGAGCGACCCGCTTAACTCTTTTTTGGAGGAGGTGGAAAAGGGGGATGGGGGTGGCGTCTTCATTATTCCGAGGCAGGGCTGTTTGGCCCAGCCAATTCTTGTTATGCCTACGTGGTGGGCTTTTTGGTGATCTGGCAAGGCTGCGCAGTTACCACAGTGGCTTGTAAAGTTCGGGCTGAGCCTGCGGGCCACCAAGTCTGGAGCTGGCAGCAGCTTTTTCCTTCCCCTGGACAGCCTGCTCGGGTGGGGAGACAGGGAAGCCCCAGACAGCAGATCCTTCCCACCACCCCCTTGCACCCAGCGGCGGTGGTTCTTGCGCTCCAGAAGCAGTGGGCGGGGGCTTCAATCCCTTCCCCTGGACAGCCTACTCTGGTGGGGAGACAGGGAAGCCCCAGACAGAACCTTCCCACCACCCCCTTGCACCCGGCAGCGGCGGTTCTTGTGCTCCCCTTCCCCAGCAGTGGCAGGAGCAGCTGGCGGAGGAGAGAGGGTGGCGGTAGGCTGCAGCAGCAGGCTGGTCACGCCGGCTATGAGGCCTTCTGCCACCCTCGCACTCCGGTCAGTGTCCAGGCAGCCATACCCGTCCTCCCCCTGCAGCAGCCCATGTGGATTCCAGGCAGCACAGCTTCAGGGCCTTTCCTCGCAGTGGCAGTGGCGGTGATGAGGCAAACAGGCAGCCGGGCATAGGGGAGCGACTTGTGCAGTGCTCCTGACTGGCAAGAGGTAGATATCCTGGGGCTGTATACGGGCAATGATGGCATGGCTGGTGCGCACCTGTACTAAAGGCCAGCTGGTTGTCATGCACGCATGCACACCAGTAACCCGCAGACTAGCTGGCTAGTGCGCATGCATGTCCTGGAAACCCGGAAGAGGAATGGGCAACGCCACGGGTGCCAAACAACATGGCTCTGCGTGCCACAAATTTGCCAACACGGTACTAGATTGTCCGTAAATACCTGTAATTTGTAATTTTCTTTTTTTATTTCCATACCTTTTATTTCTGGGACTTGTGTGATCTTTCTAATCAAGGCTTCCAAAGTTAGTATAAATAATAGAGGGGACAGAGGACATCCTTGTCTTGCACCCTTACTTATATTGAAATTATCTGTCATATCCCCATTTACTATCACTTTCGCCATTTGTTTAGAATATATTGCCTTAATCATATTTATAAATTTTTCGCCAAAGTCCATACATTTTAGTTGTAGTATCATGAATTGCCAATTCAGTTTATCAAAGGCTTTTTGTGCATCTAAGAAGATCAGCACTAGCTGTTTCTCCAGTGTAGCTGCGGAATAGTCCAGGAATGAATTGCTACAGTCAGATCTGCCCAGAGACTGAGTCATAAATTCTTAGACACGCCCTCTTGCCCCCTCCTCTCTCTCCAGTTTTTTGTCTCAGTCGGCATGAGAGAGATGTTTTTAGAGATTGCTGTGCTTCTAACCATTCCTGGAGTATTCTTTCTTTCTATATCATATTCTATATTTTAACTTGCGATCGGTTCCCTTTGGTTCGATTATTCATAGTCACGTTGCTGGGGAGCGTGCTGGCTAGGTCCAGCCTAGATGTTGTTTCAGGCCATCCCCATCCCAGGGGGCCTATTATCACTAATGCTCAAAGGGAGCGTATCAGCCTTTCGCTTGCTCTAATCAAACAGCTGAGAGATAAACGGATGACAGTTCTCTGCCATGGAGGCGCACTGGCCAGAGGCGTCGGCATTGAAGAGCAGGCTCGCCGGACTTTGTGGATATACCTGTGCCTTTAAGGCAGCTTCTGCAACGGGCAAACTTTAGCCGCTCAGAAACAAGTATAGACAGCTCATGTGCCTGTCTAATTGCAAGCAGAACGGCCAGCCCTTCTAATTGCAAGTGGAGCGGCCTGCATTTTCCCACCACGGGGCGCGCGGCAGTTATTGGCGCAGCGCCAATCGCCTCAAATCCCTGGATCTTCGGCCATTACGAGGTGGCGTAAGGGCGCTTACTACGCTCAGGGGACCACCTCCTGGCTTTCAGGGACTACGGAATAGCTCACGATGCTGGCTATCCCTAGGTTCACCCTAGGAAAGTCGCCCTATTGAGCAGTTGTTCTGTCGCTGCTCGTGTGTGTGCTGGCTAATCTGAAACTATTCTGGCACTGCCACCGCCACAATCCTTCTCCTTTTCATTTTCCAGCCTTTCAGAGTCTACAAGTGGCCTTAGGTAAAGGTCCCTGCCCTCTAACACCAGGGTGCTACCTAAAAACCCCAAGGAGCGGAATTGCTAATCAATAGCCCTTACTGATCTTTGGCCTTATTATTGCAACAAGTTGGTGGATCGCTCTGTGGTGGGGGAGAAGCCACATCTAGCTTCCTCACAGAAGACTGCTGAAGCCTCAGTGGGCAAGAAGGCAACTCACAAGTCCTCTAAAGGAGGGAAGGGCAAGCACATCTCAAAAGCTGAGATAAAAGACAGAGAAAGGAGACAGAGGGCTCTGGAAAAACAGGTTTCAAAAGCTGAGAGACACCTGGCAGGGTTAGAAAAGCCGCCAGTCTCTAATGAGACATCAGTTTCCTACCCTTTTGTGTCTCCTCAATTGGCTCACTCATCTCAAGCCCCTCAGGCCTGGTCACCAGAGGGAGCTGGTGAGCTATCCCCAACTTCAGCCTCACTGAATAGCAGGGATAATGATGCAGAGCCTGATCCCTTTGCTTGCCAACCAGCATCAGAATAGCGTCAGTCTTCTTATAATAGGTCTTGTGCCACAGGAGCTTCCTACAGGGCTCCAGCTGCTGATTTCCCTTCCAACGAGGCTCATTTGTCAGACTTACCTGCTAACCTGCAGCAATTGATTTCTCAGGCCATAACCAGGGGCATTGCAGCTGGCTTATATCAGCAGTTTTCTGCCTCTTGCATTTCTGGCTCACTTCCTCACCCACATCAGATCTCGCCCACTGTAACTGTAGATGAGATACCTTATCAGTCAACTCACTCCATGTGTAGTGATGACTCCTTGGGTGGCGAGTCCCAGAGAGAACTGGATCTCAGATTATGAGGGGATATTCCAGGATGCCCCAGCCTTTACGGGGCTGTTTCCTCCAGGACTTTTTAAGTCATTACTGCATAAAGCATGGGCTACAGCCCACTTGGCGGAGGACTCACCTGTGGAGGAGCTGGCAGTTCTTCCTCAGGATCATAGTCAGGGTCTGCTCTCTGAGCCGATAGTTCATTCCAACACCCCAGTTATTTCTGAATGTTGTTCAAAAACAGTGGACAAGCCCAGCGTTGCTTCCCACTCCGAGTGGGAACGTCAAAAGATTTTATGGCATGGCTCCAAGCTTGTCACAGGCGCTGCAACTGCCCTCAGTGGACACACCCATTCTGGCCTTGTCTTCCCCGTCGCCATATTTGGTGGGAGATATCACTGACGGCTTAAGAGCGGAGGACAAAAAGTCTGAATTGACTTTGAGAAAATCCCACCAGACTGCGGCCTGGGCAATTTGGGCTTCTATGGCAGCATTGTTCTTTGACCGCACCTCCCTCATTTGGCTCTGCCAACTTCAATCGTGGGTGGCTTCCCAGGAGGCTCGCTTGCATCAGGACCTTAATAAGCTCATTGCAGGGACCCATTCTCTGCAGATATGACTCTGCATGCCACCAAATATGCCTCCAGAGCTCTGGCCTCCTCGATAACCTCCAGGAGGTTATTGTGGCTCTGCCAGTAGCAAGCTGATGTGAAGTCCAAGGGGCAATTGGCATCTTCTTCCTATACAGGGTACATGTTGTTTGGCTAATCTCTTGAACCAATTCTAATTTGAGAATCTGGAAAAGAGAAAAGTTCTGCCTTTGGCAGCCAGGTGGGCAGGCCGTTGTCCTACCCCCTTCTACCGACGGCCATCCTTTTTCCCCAACGAGCAGGCAGGTCCATCCCAGCAGAGGTTTTATGGTCAAAGAGCAGACCGGCAAACCAGAGCTTTTGAGACAGGCCAAGGCAGTTTGTTTCCAACAAGCGGCCATTTTGAGGAGTGGATTACCGCCAGTTCCGTAGACAGAAGTGACTCAACAGGCTCACCCCCATATCGGGGGGTGCTTGAGCATCTTCATAGACCAGTGGATGCAGACAACGACAGACAAATTGGTTTTAAAAAAAAAAAGTTTATTATTTTTTAAAAAACAAACATAAAACACATCTTTTCAAAACAAAGCTTTTGATCAGGTCACAAATTAATACAAATCACTAACAAATCTTAATTTTCAATTAACACAACTTAATATTTTACTCAGTTATTTCCCTCAAATCTGTCTATTTAACTATGCCATTATCTCCAAAAACCCATTACTTAAATCATAAATCCTAACCAAATATCATTCCCCTTTTCTCTTTCATTTGCTTAGATGGATATATTTTAAAAATATATATCATACAATTATTATAAACATTCATAAAATATTTAATTCCAACATAATCATTTTATTTTTACTATTGAACTCAACAATTATAATCTTTATTTCTATTATTAAACCTAACTTATTCATTTCATTTTAACTATTAATCTCAACATACTCCTCCTTATTTTGGCTATCCCACCTCATTTTATTTTTGCCATAAAATCTAGCATCTTTATCTTTATCTTTATCTTTGTTGTTAAACCAATCATTTTTATTTCTTGGCTGTTAAACACAGCATAACCATTTTGTTTTTGGCTGTTAAACACAGCATAATCATAGTTGGTTTAACTATTAATCCCTTCTTAGTCCTTTCTTTGTTGTTTCCATCCATCTATGCATTGCTTATTTTCAGATAATCATATTTATCCTTATCCTTTTCCATGACAATTTAACATTGAGACATGGTTCTTGCTTAAATCATACCTTTAAATATATTTATAAATTCCTTTTAACATTTTTAATTAATCATATTTATCCTTATTCTTTTTCATAACAATTTAACATTGAAACATGGTTCTTGCTTCAAACATGGTATCATGCTGCACCGGTTGGAGGAGTTGGGGATGGGGGGCACTGTGCTACGGTGGTTCTCCTCCTTTCTCTCAGACCGGTCGCAGTTCGTGTTGGCAGGGGGGCAGAGATCGACCTCGAGGCCTCTTATATGTGGAGTGCCTCAGGGGTCGGTCCTCTCGCCCCTTCTGTTCAAAATTTATGTGAAGCCGCTGGGTGAGATCATCCGTGGCTTTGGGGTGAAGTACTATCAGTACGCTGATGACACCCAGCTGTACATCTCCACCCCAGGCCACCCCAACGATGCCCTTGAAGTGATGTCCCGATGCCTGGAGGCTGTGCGGATCTGGATGGGGAGAAACAGGCTCAAGCTTAACCCTTCCAAGACTGAGTGGCTGTGGTTCCCGGCATCCCGATACAGTCAGTTGACTCCATCACTGACTATTGGGGGCGAGTCTTTGGCCCCTTCGGCCCCTGCGCCAATTTTTTAGTTGTTGTTATTGTTGTTTCAACTATAGGAGTTCCATTATAGTTTCCTTTTCTTTTCACCAAAATCCAGCTGCCTGCAGACAGGGGGGAAAAAAAACTCCTCTGCAAAGTCCCATGGCTTTTATCTGTAGAGGTCAGAATTTTCCATGACAAAAAAAAGTTACAAAGTTCCTTTTTAAACCAGATGGTGTCTCTCTACAATCCACATTTTCCATTAGTCACGCAAGTATCCATTTTGTGCAATTTTTCTTTTGATTTTAAAAGTATCAAATCTTTTTTTTTAGAATCAATTCGAATTTTAAAGTATCCAGTCTTTTTACCATAGCTCAATAATTAATTCCCTTGATTCTGTTCAAAAATAAGTTGTTTCTCGGGTCTTTGTCTCTTAAAGGTTGCAGTTTAAAACTTTCCAAAGCCCTTTTGTTGCACAGCCGCTATTTTAGGCTAGGGGTCTTCTAAATAATAATATTGCTCCACACGTTGTTGCAAGCCTGAGTTTGTTGTCACTCACCCGGCTTCAAAGAGCTCCGCTTTCCTCCAGCACTTTTCTTAGCCTGGTTGTCCCAGCTTCGTGGCAGCTGCCATGGCTGCCTCCCCCTGCTGCCGACTCACAAAGGGTTCCCTCTGACCTCCGAGGAACTTGCCTGTTCCTCTTGGTCGTCCGAGGTGCCCTTCCTTTTCCCCCGTCCCTGCAGGACAGTTCCAGTCCGACGACCCATCGGCAATGGTTCGGTAGCCGGGGTTTCCGCGGGACTCATCAGAACGTGCCGTTTCTTCCTCCTGGAAGAGGCCATCCATCACCTTTTGGAGATCCCAGGCTATAGAGCCAGTCCCAGAGGCCCAGCGGAGATGAGGGTTCTACTCAATCCTTTTCATTGTGCCAAAGTCTTCGGGTGGAGAGCAATCTTGGATTTAAAGAACCTCAACTCCCACTTGGTCTACAGGAGGTTCAAAATGAGTTTCCTATAATCCATCCTGGAGGGGATTCGGCCTGGGGACTTCATAGCATCAATAGACTTATCGGAGGCGTACCTCCACATTCCAATCCTGCTGGCACAGGTTTCTCAGATTCTGTTATGCAGGAAGTCACCTTCAATACAGGGTCCTGCTTTTCGACCTGGCATTGGCCCTCAGGAGCTTCATGAAGCTCCTGGCTGCCCTTGCAGCTCACCCGAGATCAATTCTGGTGAGGATACATTTTGGACGACATTTTGATCCAGGCCTCCTCTCTTCCCAGGGCAAGAGAGCATCTAGACATAACAATTCAAGCTCTGTAGGAACATAGTTCCCTGATCAATCTCAAAAGGAGCCAGCTGGATCCATCCATCATCACCACTCACCTGGGGGCAATCATTGACTCCAGACGGGTGGAGGTTTTCCTTTCACCAGAAAGGTGAGACAGCATAAGGGCCTTAATATTTCAGATCCAACAGAACCCCAGAGTTCCCATAGCCACCTTGTCCATGCTATTAGGCAAGATGGTATCTTGTATGGCAATAGTGCCTTGGGCCTGATTGCATGCTCAGAGCCTCCAATGGTTCCTGCTCCCATATTAAAGAGGAAAAAGGTCCAATTCACTGATGAAGGTCGGGGTTTCCTTGCCTGTCCTGAAGTCCTTCTGCTGGTGGGTGTCCTCAGCTCTAAACAACGGAAGTGTATTCAGGGAATCTACCTGAATAACACTCACGTCCGACACGAGCCTCTACGGCTGGGGGGCTCACCTCCACACCAGAGAAGGGCAAGGCTGCTGGTTCCTGCAGGACCTCATCAACAACATCAACTGGGCTTCCGGTGACGTCACCATAAGAAGAAGAAGGATAGGAAAAGTACTCCTGACCTGATCTTCTTTTCCCTGACTCAGACGGCTTCTTTTTCTGCCGAAACCGCCCCTGGAGGGAGCGGGGAGAGTGAGGAGTGCAGGGCGCGCGTGGATGTGGCGATCCCGCGCGCTGAAGGCTTGATCCTCCTTCGGTCTCTGAAGTCAAGGAGAGGGCGCCGAGGAATGGCGGCCCCAAAGGAATGACTCATCGTGTTGGATAGGAAGCCGATTGCAGAGAGCTGGAGAATTGGAGAACTCTGATTTTTGAATTCGGAGGTGAGGAACGTGGAGAGAGAGAGGGTGAAGCTCTAATTGCCGGGACAAGCTGCGAGGCGAAACAGCCTCACTTGATCAGCGGCTGAGTGAGAGTAACCCGGACAGTGAAGAAATCTGCCTATTTAATAGGGGAAGAGCTGGTAACGGAGTGTAAATTTTCTCTCCTTTGCATCTGCTATCTCCTTGATTGGATTATTGGATTTGGCTGTGGACTTTTCTTTTTCTATCATAAACTTATAAATCCGGGACAAACTATCAATAATCTCCCTTATTAAGCTGAATCACTAGCTTTCTGGTACTCTATGTTTGTAGCTGAAAACGTCTTTGCTTGGAACTGTCGGCAATATAAGATCAGCAACTCCATCTAGTGGCAGACTTGGAAACCCCAAAAGAAACTTCGTGCTGTACTTAGAGGAAATTTAAAATCTAAAGATTTGGTCCTCCTCATTTCCTCTTTCCTCCCCTTTTTGGTTAATCTTTGACAGTACTCTCCCTCCTTTCTTCAACCTTTATTTACTGATCAGGCCTGAGTGATATATCAGGCTGAATAGAAACTTAAATAAGATTTACTATTGTTACAGTAGAAAATAATTAATATATCTATATACTTAGCTGATTTAAATTAATTGATAAATAGAGAATTTGAGGAAGAGAAAAATTAAGTAAGCAGAAAAGTGGAGAGAACTTAGTGTGTATGCTGGGTTGGAAGAACTTTTGGTCTCCAAATAAAAATCAAGGAGGACCTCAAGAAGAGATGTCCATTGCAGCAGTTACAACCGTTACTAAAGGGAACAAGAAAGTTTTACTGCCCCCCTCGGCATCATCGCCGGTATTATCATCCCAAATGTTATCTAAACCTATAGAAGATGCAAATACATTGGGAAAGTCCCCCTCATTACAGAATTTACAGGGAATGATGCAGACGATGCAAGAGGTAATGATGAAAAATTTTGAGGACTTAACGATGAATTTGAGAAGTGAAATGGGAGCGGTGCGGGGAGACATTAAAATATTAAATGAACAATTGACAGAAGTGCAAGAGGTAATGGTTAAACAAGAGGGAAGACTTCACGAAGTGGAAGCCCGTACTAACAGATATGAAGAACGCTTGGCAGGACTGGAACGTGAACAGGCCGCAACTACGAGGATTATGGAAGAAGAAATAATTTTCTTACAGATGGAACGCTCCTCCTTTTTCCTAAGAATGCAGAATGTGGTTCAAGATAAAGAAGAATGTGTGAGAGAAGTAGTTGGAAGTATTTTAACTGAAATCTTGGAAAAAGATAAGGAGTTAATAATGAAAGACATTGATGAGGCCTATAGGGTATTTACGGGATATGCAAAGCGACATAATTTGCCTCAAGAAATTCATATTCGATTTTGTAAGAAGGATATACGGGAGGAAGTTTATAGGAAGGCAAGGGACCAGGTGATATCATATAAAGGACAACAAATTATGATTTTAAAGCAAATCCCTAGGAAAGTTAGAGAGCAGCGGCGAAGATACCAATTTTTGACGATGCAATTAAGGAAAAATGCAATTCTATATAGATGGTTGATACCGGAAGGCTTACTGATAACTTTGCGAGATAAGAGGATTAAAATTGAGAACTTGAGAGATGCACGAGATTTCTATGAACTAAACTTTAAGGCGAATGAATTGGAGACTGAGGGGGAAGCGGAAAATGGAAGCTTAGAAGACCTACAGGAGGATGAAGAATTTAAGGAACGAACAGATGGGAAGGAGAGAAAGATAGAGAGGGAAGGAGTTGGTGGAAGGAAAGAACCCCTTTCCCCAAGGAGAACCCGACAGACTAAAAACAAAACAGAGAGCAAGTAATAAGTAAGTAGTAAGGAGGATGATAAAGGGAAAGGTGGGGGTATCTTTATTTTCAGCTAATATTAATGGTTTAAATAATCCATGTAAGAGAAAGAGAGTGTTTAACCGGTTGGTAAAAGGAAATTATGATATGATATGCCTGCAGGAGGTTCATATAAAAGGAGACCAGAAAGCGATACTGGAGAATAAAAGACTGGGAAATTTGTATGCCTCCCTGGCAGATCAAAAAAAGAAGGGAGTAGTGATATATGTAAAAGGACACTTAGAATCTAAATTAATTCATGCCGGGAAAAAAGGTAGAGTCCTGATGGTAGAGGTAACAATGGACCAAAGGAAATATTTGTTGGTTGGAATTTATGCCCCAAATGGATGCCAAGTAAACTTCTACAGGAAATTATATCAGAAGCTATTAGAGGTTAACTATGCCAATATTTGTTTGCTCGGGGATTTTAATGCGGTTATAGACCCAAACTTGGATTATATACCAGAGAGAGGTAAAGCCGGGAAAAAGAGGAGGAAACTTCTGCCAAAAATTTGTAAACAGATTAGAGAGGTAACAGGGTTGAGAGATATATGGAGGGATAGAAATCCGGGAAAGAAACAGGGTACTTATTTCTCCCCCAGACATCATTCCTGGTCCAGATTAGATATGGCCTGGATGACTGTAGGATTATGTGACCAGGTGTTAGATGTGGCAATTGAGGTTAATGACTGGGCAGACCATAACCCGTTGAAAATAGTATGGAGAGGAGCCCGCAGAATAAAGAGATGGAAGATGGATGTAGGAGTATTAAAAGACAAAGATTTACTCCAAAAGCTAAAAGAGGAGATGGTTTTTTTCTTTAGGGTCAATAGGAAAGAGGATACTAGTCCACAGATTATCTGGGATACGGCGAAGGCGGTGATCAGGGGAGTAGTATCATCTCATATAATTGGAAAGAGGAAGACCCAAAGACTGAAACGGAGTAAATTGAGGTGTGAATTGGAGAAAGTGGAAGCGAGGTTGCAGACAGACCCAGGGAACTTAAAACTAGTTGAGAAGAAGAAAATAACCCAACACCAGTTAAACCTATTAGATCAGGAAGAATTGGCTACTAAAATTAGATGGGCAAAACAAAGGCATTTTGAGCATGCAAATAAAGCAGGAAAATGGTTTACTTATAGACTGAAGAAGCAACAGGAGAGAAATAGGATAGTTTGTTTGAAGGACCAAAGGGGAAGATGTGTTTCGGATAAGGAAGGGAAAGGAAAAATAATACAAGAATATTTTACTGCTTTGTATTCAGCTGGAGATGAACAGGACCAGGAGATTAGAGAGTATTTGGCTAGAGCGGATCCCCGGAAGGTCCCACCCCCAATGAGAGAAATATTGAATGCAGAGATTACCTTGAAGGAAGTAGAGTTAGTATTAAGGGAACAAAAGGGGGGAAAGACCCCAGATACGGATGGTCTGCCAGTAGAAATTTATAAGGCCCTCCTTGAGACTTTGGGGGAATTTTTGACTCAAGTATTTAATGAGGTTCTGGTCTTTGGTCAAATGCCACCCTCCTGGTCTGAAGCATATATTACACTAATTCCAAAGGAAGGCACTGATCCGCTTCTGATTAAAAATTACAGACCGATTTCCCTGCTTAATTCCGATTATAAATTATTCTCTGCGATTTTAGCGAAGAGACTAAAAATTTTCCTGAATGAGTACATCCACGGAGACCAGAATGGCTTCCTACCTCATAGACAATTGAAAGATAACGTGAGAACTATAATGAATATATTAGAATATTATGAGTGTAATTCTGATAAACAGGTGGCCCTGGTCTCCGTGGATGCACAAAAAGCCTTTGACAGAGTGAGCTGGAAATTTCTCTTTGCACAGTTGAGCGAAATGGAATTTGGGGAAAGATTTACCAGGGCAATCCGGACAGTATACGCAAAACAGACAGCGAAAATACTTATTAATGGGGAGGAGTCTGAAAAAATTGATATAAGTAAAGGTACTAGACAGGGATGTCCATTATCTCCACTTTTATTTATTTTAACCCTAGAGTTATTATTGAATGAGGTCAGAAGAAATCAAGGAATTAGAGGGCTAAGAAACAGAGGGGAAGAGTTTAAGCTCCAAGCCTTTGCGGACGACTTGATATTTGTCTTGGAAGAACCTTTGGAATCGGGACCAATTCTGCTACAGGAATTGGAGGCTTACGGGAAAGTAGCGGGATTTAAATTAAATAAAGATAAAACCAAGATCCTAATTAAAAATATGACCAAGAATCAAAAAGCGCAGTTAGAGGAAGAACTAGGGATCCAGATAGTCAAAAAACTAAAATACTTAGGAATTTGGCTCTCATCTAAATGCTCGACCATTAAAGAAGACAACTACCAAAAACTACTTAGTCAAACTAAAGAAATGTTGGAAGGATGGAAAAGTTTACAGCTATCATTATTAGGTAGAATTGCAGTAGTTAAGACGTATATCCTGCCTAAATGGATTTTTCTCTTTCAGACAGCCCCAGTTTTAGTAGATACAAATTTTTTTCATTCTTTAGATCAGTGTATACGTAGATTTGTATGGCAGAATAAAAAACCAAGGATTAAATTGAAAATGCTTCAAGAATCCCCTTCCAGGGGAGGATTTGGCCTACCTAAATGGGAGCTTTATCATCAGGCAGCTGTCTTAACTTGGATCAGAGACTGGATTGCCCTGAGGAGGAGGAGAATCCTTAGCTTGGAAGGTCACAATTTGCAACAGGGATGGCACTATTATCTGAGTCAGGAAAGGCCCAAAAAACATAAATATTTTATGGACCACTTTATTCGAAAGGTTTTGATGACCATATGGGATCGAATAAGAAATAAATTTTACCTGATGACTCCGATTTGGCTTTCCCCTTTAGAGGCAATGACACACCCGACTCTTTACAACAGAAATAAACCACTAATCTACCAAGCTCTGTTGGATCCTTCAGGCAAAGTAAAATCTCGAAATATGCTGGGGGAATTAGGCTATGAGCTAGATTGGTGGTCATACAATCAGATCCAATCTAGGACAGCTCAGGATAAAAATAAAGGAGGAATTTATAATTCTCTACAGGAACTTGATAAGATCTTGTTGGGGAAGGATGAGAAGGTATTATCCAAACTCTATCAATTCCTCTTAATGGACTGGATTGGAGAGGAGGTCATCAAAGACTCAATGATTGCCTGGGGGAGAAATTTGGGATACTCGATTGAACTTGAAAAATGGGAAGAAATCTGGGGGACAACCTTAAAATTAACAATGTCAGTTTCCTATAAGGAAAATATATACAAAATGCTATATAGATGGCACCTGCCCCCGGCTAGATTATCGAAGATGTTCCCAGGGACCTCTCCGGTTTGCTGGAAATGCAACGCCGCTATGGGAACTTACTTTCATAGTTGGTGGACCTGTCCCCGAGCAAAAGAATATTGGGCTAGAATTCAAAAATGGATTTTAGAAATCATAGGATGTAGAATAGATTTGAACCCGGAAACGTTTTTACTAGGCATGAAACCAGAGAATTTAAACAAATCTAATTGGTATCTCGCTCTCCACATCATCATTGCAGCCAGGATCTCGTTCGCGCAAGAATGGAAATCTAAAAATATCCCATCGGAGGCTACGTTAATTGCAAAGATCATGGACTGTGCAGAAGCAGACAAGCTTACTGGACTTTTGCGAGATAGACAAGAATCGGGGTTATATAGGAACTGGGACAGATGGTATGCTTGGCTGCAAAAAAAGAAATCTTAAGAAGAACGAAAATATTAACCTTAATGTGAACGTGGGTAAATACTTCCAGGAGTACTGCATGACGATTGAGAATTTTTTTTTCTGGTTAAACCTTCCTTTCTTTTGATGAGTTAGCTTAATGGAAGTTTGTACTTTCTCCAGGCGAAAATTGATACTTTAAAACTCTATATGTATTATATTACTCTCTGCAATTCTATCCATATTATTATATTTTTTTTCTGTATTTTTTAATAATTTTCAATAAAAATTAAAAAAAAAAAACATCAACTGGTTGGAGTTGAGGGCAATTCACCTGGCCCTTTGTCAATTTCAGGACTCAATACAGGGGAAACATGTACTTGTACTGACCAACAATGTAGCAGCAAAAGCTATGTCAACCGCCAGGGAGGAACCCATTCACGGCATCTCATGGAGGAATCCTTGAGGTTAGGGAAGTGGGCGGAACTGAACATCCTCTCCCTCAAGGCAGAGCACATTGCAGGGACATCGACTGCTCAGGCAGACTACCTGAGCAGAACTACAGAGGACAACGCCGAATGGTGTCTCTATCCTGTGATTTTCCAGGACACGTGCAGACAGTAGACCTGTTCACATCACAGACAAATTCCCAACTTCCATGCTTTTTCACAAGGTTCCCAACTCCAGGAGTTGGGACCAATGTCCTCCGCAGTGCTTGGCCTCCCAGTCTTCTATACACATTCCCACCTCTCCCCTAATGCTGGGAGTGATTCAGAAGGTGATTTCGGAAGAGGCAGAGGTTCTCCTGGTCACCCCTCATTGGCCCAGGTGACTGTGGTTTGTGGGCTTAGTCAGTCTGTCCACGTCACAGCCCTGGAGAAACCCTCTGGAAAGGATCTCTCTCAGCCAGGGGGTCTTGGAATACCTGGAGCCACAGTGGCTTCAACTGACCGCCTGGCACTTGAAGGGGTATTCTTGAGGAGGGATAAGTACTCTGACAAGGTCATAAGACCTATCAATGCGACCATCGACCATCAGAATCTACAATGCCACCTGGGCTGGATTTGTCAGGTAGTGTACCACCATTCACATCGCTTCTACTTCTGCTTCTGTCCCACAGGTCCTGGACTTCCTGCAAGACAGTCTGGACAAGGGGTTGTCACATAATACCATTCGAAGGCAGGTCATGGCCTTAGCTACTGTACTGACAGGCGATGACCAGGCCCTCTTGCGCGCCACCCTGTCATCTGCAGGTTCATTCGTGGGGCGACTAATTTGAGACCACCCACCATCCAGATACCCCACTTGGGAGTTGCCCAAGGTTTTGTGGGCCCTTACGGGGCCATCCTTTGAGCTTCTGGACTACGAGCCTCAGATACTTGACTCTTAAGGTGACATTCTTGGTAGCTGTAACATCAGCTAGGTGCATATCCAAGATAGCAGTTCTTTCTATTAGGGCTGATCTCTGCATCTTTCATCCGGATAAGGTGATCCTGAGACTCGATCCCTCCTTCATCCCCAAGGTAAAACTCCTCGTTCCACAGGGCCCAGGATGTTATCCTGCCAAATGTCTGTCTATCCCTGGAGAGAAGGTGGCATACCTTGGATGTAAGGAGGACTCTCTGGATATTTTTTTTTTTTTAATTTGATTTATATGCCGCCCTTCTCCGGAGACTCAGGGCGGCTTACAGTGCGTTAAGCAATAGCCTTCATACTTTTGTATATTTATACAAAGTCAGCTTATTGCCCCCACAAACTGGGTCCTCATTTAACCTACCTTAGAAAGGATGGAAGGCTGAGTCAACCTTGAGCCTTGGAGAGATTCGAACCAGCAGTAAATTGCAGGCAGCTGTGTTAATAACAGGGTGCTTTAAACCACTGTAGTACCAAGGCTCTTAAAAAGTCATTTTAAAATGACTACTGGCATAAGCCTGATGATGGCAGATGGGATTCTGCCGAAACGTCGCTTCTACCCTATTAGGGATATATCCACAATTACACGGGAAGAAACCCGAAATATTAACTATACACACACATATATATATATATAAATATATATATGATATTTTTGTAATCAAGGTTTTTCCTATGTTAATAAAAGATGTTAAATGGCCATGGTGGGATGAAATCTCTTAATCATTGCTTTCAGGCCTGTCAGACATTTTATGCTGTTTCTTCTGAGACTTATGGGTAGTTACTCTTCTCTACTCTTATCGCCACTAGGTAATTCTTAATATGAGATCTTACCAGTGTTCGGTCGGATTCAGAACGACTAGCCCTCCAACTGCTCTCTAGGCGTCTTTTCCGGCGCTTCCTCTCCTTCAGCTCCTCAGTATACCAAGGAGCCAGGTGAGACCGGCGCCGGGTCAGAGGCCGTAAAGGCACGACTCGGTCTAAAGCATCAGCCGCCGCCCTATCCCAGGTGGCCACTAAGTCCTCAGCCGAGTCGTGTGCTAGAACCTCAGGAAATGGCCCAAGCTCCATCTGGAATCTTTCAGGATCCATCAGGCACCTGGGGCGGAACCACCTGGTCGGTTCCGCCTCCCTGCGGCGGGGTGTGGCGGTTCGAAGGTCCAGGCGAAGGAGGGAGTGATCTGACCATGACAAGGGTTCAATCACTATATCCCCTATCTCGAGATCACTCAACCATTGTCCAGAGACAAAAACAAGGTCCCGTGTGTGTCCCCCCCATGTGAGTAGAGCCATAAATTAACTGGGTCAGGTCCATAGCCGTCATGGAAGCCATGAACTCCCGAGCCACCTCAGATGTCTCGCCAACTGATGACAGGTTAAAATCCCCCATGACCATAAGCCTGGGGGTGTCAACAGCCACCGCGGCTATAACATCAAGCAGCTCAGGCAGGGCTGCTGCCACATGGCAGGGAGCCAGGTACGTGACTAGCAAGCCCAACTGCACCCTATGACCCCACTTCACAAGAAGGGACTCACATCCAGCCGTCTGAGGAACAGTGGCCTCCCTTGGTCCAAGACCTTTGTTAATAACAACCGCCACCCCTCCGCCCGTTCCCTGAGACCTTGGCTGATGGAAAGCACGGAAACCTGGTGGGCACATATCAACAAGGGGGGCTCCCCCTTCCTGGCCCAACCAGGTCTCCGTAATACCCGCCAGGTCCGCACCCCCCTCCTGAATAAGATCACAAATGAGGGGGGCTTTATTTACCACGGACCTGGCGTTGCACAGCATCAGCCGAAGGCCTGGGGCCCGAGGTTCCGTACAACCTGGGGAACGAGAAGAGCTTTGAGAGTCGGAGCGCGCCACCGCTTGTAAACAGTGAGGATGCACTCCCATAGGATGATGTGGCCCCCTGCTCCCGCCATATCTGCCCCTCCCACCTACAGTATCGATGTTATGGGCATCTGTATCGTAAGATCTAATCATCTCCTTGACCCCAGAGTTCACACCTTCCATGCCACGCCCTACGGCTGGCCCAGATACCCTCCCCCGCGGGTCTTCCCCCGAACCCACGTAATCTACCTCCCTCCCAGAATCCCTTAAAATCTTATTAAGAAATTTCCCTAAAAAACCCCATAACCCTCTTTTTGCTGTATGCCATCTCTCCGGACTCCAAAGTCCGTCATCGAGATAGGCCCTCGATAAAGAAGAGGGCCAGACCTGCGAGAGGGGGGCATCTCGCAGTTTGAGGAGTTCTCCCAATGAGTACATTGAGCTTTCAGGCCTGTCAGACATTTTATGCTGTTTCTTCTGAGACTTATGGGAGACTGGGATAGCACTATTTCAGTTTTTTTGAACCTCTTCAGCCAGACACACCCATATTTTATTACTCCTCTCTGTAAAGGTCAAATATTTATTCCTTTTAATTCATAGGTATAAATGTGTGATATTTTTGAAAGCGATGATTAGAGATTTCATCCCACCATGGCCATTTAACATCTTTTATTAACATAGGAAAAACCCTGATTACAAAAATATCACACATTTATACCTATGAATTAAAAGGAATAAATATTTGACCTTTACAGGGAGGAGTAATAAAATATGGGTGTGTCTGGCTGAAGAGGTTCAAAAAAAACGAAATAGTGCTATCCCAGTCTCCCATAAGTCTCAGAAGAAACAGCATAAAATGTCTGACAGGCCTGAAAGCGATGATTAGAGATTTCATCCCACCATGGCCATTTAACATCTTTTATTAACATAGGAAAAACCCTGATTACAAAAATATCACACATTTATACCTATGAATTAAAAGGAATAAATATTTGACCTTTACAGGGAGGAGTAATAAAATATGGGTGTGTCTGGCTGAAGAGGTTCAAAAAAACTGAAATAGTGCTATCCCAGTCTCCCATAAGTCTCAGAAGAAACAGCATAAAATGTCTGACAGGCCTGAAAGCGATGATTAGAGATTTCATCCCACCATGGCCATTTAACATCTTTTATTAACATAGGACAAACCCTGATTAAAAAATATCACACATTTATACCTATGAATTAAAAGAGTGTCAGCAGAAAAAAGGCCCAGAAATTTGTGAATGAGATTTCACAGAACCAGGGCTGTAGAACAACTTAGTTTACGTAGGTAAAACCGGAAATCTGAGGCAATGTTTGTCTCCTTCCAGCCCACATTGTTGGGCACCAAGGTGTCTTCTTCGATAAAGGCGTGTATCACCAAAACTTACGAGGTGCGGTCAATTCTTATACGTAGGCGGATAACAGCACACTCAACTAGAAGTGCAGCCACTACTGCTGCATAGTCAACGCAGGCTTCCCTGGAGGACATTTGTAGAGCGGCCACCTGGACTACTCCCTCGCCTTTCATTTGCCATTATAAGTTGGATGTTTTTGCATCTGCAGAGGCATCCTTTTGTAGGAGAGTTTTACAATAGGTGTATTTGGCCTTGGGGGCTCCAGTCCCAACAGCTACCCGCCCTTAGGACAGCCAGGCTTTGGTATGTCCTATTCCTGGGCTATTCCGCAGCTACACTAGAGAAGTGGCGTTGTCTTACCTGAACGCCTTTTCTCAGTGGCTGTGGAATAGTCCAGCCCCATCCTGATGTTTGTGGGATCTGGAGCCAGCTGTCAGTAATATTTTTGGAAAGCCTCTCTTTCAGCTGTGACATCGCCGAAAAACTTGGGAGGGAGGCAAGAGGGCATGTCTAAGAATTTATGACTCAGTCTCTGGGCAGATCCGACTGTAGCACCCATTCCTGGACTATTCTGCAGTCACTGAGAAAAGGCGTTCAGGTAAGACAATGCCCCTTTTCAGAGTGTACTTCGTAATATTCCAATGTATTCAAGATGATATTCATATTATTTTTAATTTGTCTTTTAGGTAAGAAACCGTTCTGGTTTATTCAGTAAACTTTTTAGTCTCTCTGCTACTATTGAGGGATATATTTTGTAGTCTAATAATGATACTGGTCTATAGTTTTTTATCTGCTGTAAATTTGAGTCTTCTTTTGGTATTAAGGTAATATTTGCATCTGCCCATGTTTTGGAAAGATTAGATCTCCAACATTGACAAGCCTATGACATCTTGTGGATGTTTTCTGCTGGAAACCCATCTGGTCCAGGTGTTTTATTGTTTTTTTTGTTTTTTAATTGCTTCTGTTAATTCCATCGTTATTCTTTTGTTTAACATTGCTTTCACTGTTTCTGGTAATTTGGATAATGCTTCCTTTTCTAAGTATTGTTTTATTATATCTTCTGACACCTTCTCTTGAGTGTAAAGTTTCTCATAGAATTCCTTTTTTTCTTCATTTTGATGTGAAGGATCCCCTTCTCATCTATCAGCTTATGTATCATTTTCTTTTCTCTCTTTTTTCAGCTTGTATGCTAACCTGGTTTATTTGCATTTTCAAATGTTTGTTACTTGGTGCATATATTGTGATCAAGAGAATCTGTTTCTGATTTATTATAATCTCAACCATCAATATTCTCCCTTCTTCATCTGAATATAGTTGTTTGGCTTTTAACGTTTCTTTAACATGTAATGCCACCCCTCTTTTCTTTTGTTGTGCTAATGCGGAACATAATTTCCCAATTTTGGGTTATACCAGTTTGGGTTATGCCATGTTTTTTTTTTTTTGAATTTTTTTTTATTTTTAAAACATAAAACATAAAATACATCTTTTTAGAGCAAGAATTTGATCCGGTATAAAGCAAACACAATTACTCACATTCCCTCAACCAATTTTGTTCCAAATTTTATCCATTTACCTCTTAAGAAAAAAGAAAAAAAATCTTATTCAAAACATTTAAATTTTAAACATTCTACCATGTCACCCTAAATTCTAAACAATTATTTCCAAATAGACATCATTCCAAATCTTTGTCATTTTAACAATCAATATTTCATATATATTCCTCTTTTCTAAGACCCATTTCATCGAATCTATGTTATACCTCTTTTAAATGGCAACTAGTATCCATAATCTTGACAAGGAGTATTTTCCTCCTCTCTTAATTGTTTCTAAATCAATCAACATTTCCATCTAAAATTTGTCACTTCCAAAATACTTTATTTTGTAATATAAATCTAATATTTAGCTAATTCATAATTTAAATAGCTATTTCCCAACAGTGTTTCCCACCACTTCTATCTCTATTTATTTAACTGGTTCACAATTTGGCTTAACTATTCTCCAGTATTGTCTCCTCCACTTCCTCCTAAGTTTATTTTTGGCTGGTTCACATCTTAATCAGTTGCTTTCCAGCAATGCTTTCCTCCACTCCTAACCTTACTTATTTGAGCTAGTTCACAGTATAATTTTAACTGCATACCAACTTTATCTCTTTTGATCCTCCTAAATCTATTATGAAACTGGTTCGCAACTGAAATAGTTACTTCCCAGCAATGCTTTCTTCTGCTCCAACCCCTATTTTTAACTGGTTCACAACTGTATTTCAATTGCTCTCCAGGTATATTTTCCTCCACTCCTAACTTTTTATTTTTTGGCTAGTTCACAGTTTTGCTTTAACTGTTACCTAGTGTATGCTTTCCTCCACTCCTAACTCTAATAGCTGGTTCACAGTTTTACTTTAGCTGTTTTCCAGCCCGTACTTTCCTCCACTCCTAATTCTTATTTTTATTTTTAACTGGTTCCCAGTTTTGCCTTAACTGTTCTCCAGTATGATGCTTTCCTCCACTCCTACCTTATTTGTAAGACTAGATCACAGCTTTACTTTCACTGTTCTCCAGAATCATGCTTCCCTCCACTCCTAACTTCATTTGTTTAACTAATTCATAACATTTTATTTTAATTGTTGTCCAGCTTTATGTTTTCCTCCATTTCTACATTTCTTATTCAATTATTTAACTTTAAATTAATTCACAATGTATTTATTACTCATATTCATTTTTAAATCCATTCTCCTCCATATCTTTAACTAATTTAAAATAAAAAAGTATATCAACAAATATCTTAGCTCCTATTCTCTCCTAGGCTTTCTCCCGTGCCATGTTTATTTCCAGTGAATATCAACATTTTAAATTACTGTAAAATCAATTTTCTATAATTATTAAACCTGTAATTAATTCTTCTTAATATCCAGCACTTTAGAGAACGTTTTCTTCTAAATTATTAGGTCTATAAATAGAGCTTAAAAATTCCAAGTTTTAAAAAGGTATTAAAACATCCAAAAATCATAATTTTCAATCATTTATACTCATTTTTTCCTAATCAAATTATTGTATATTCATAAAGTCAACTTGGGTAAAAATAATAGTTGAAAAAAGAGAGAGAATAGTAACAAGATTAATACTAGTTAAACTAAAAACAAAAAAAACAAGAATAAAAATAGGAAAGAGAATAGAAATATAACAAAAAAAATCGAAAAGAGAATTAGAAAAAATAGAGAGGGGGAAGGGACAAAAGAAAAAAAAAGAGAAAGGAAAGAAAAATAAAATAAAATAAAATAGAATTGAGAGAGAGCCCAGAGAAGAAGGAAGATATCTCCTAAAATTATTCAAAGATCAAACTCCCAGACATCATTACATCCATTTAATTCAAACTATGGTATTTTGTTAACTTGTTACTTTATATTCCATTTTTTTCCCTTCTCCAATCTGAGTATATTTATTTTCCATTGCAATATCCTCAGAGTTATAAATTCTATAAAGTTAGTTCTGAATTAACTATTCCATATATGGTATCATCATGTTCTTCTTTTGTTGCCATGCCCTTTTTCTCTTGTTGCCACGCTTAATAAATCAGATTTTATTATTCCATTTAGTTTCTTCTTTCTAGTCTTCAATATCCTCCAATACACAGATTATATGTCCAAAGACAAGCCTCTTGAAATTTTTCTCAGGATAATCCACTTTAAATAACAAGCGACAAAGTTTCTCTTTCAAGTAACAAGCAATCTAGAATTTACGCTTTCATTTTTCAGCTGGCAGCCATCTTTTCCATCTCCGCTTGTCTTTTATCTTTACTTTTAAAAGCATATTTATTTCCTCTTCTCCTTCCTTTCTCTCAAATATAATCCAATCTTGTTTAGCCACAAAAAATAGCCAGAAAAATAAAAAAAAAGAAAACCAAATCTGTAGTAAAATCATTTCCAAAAAGTCTAAAATTAGTTCTATCTATCAACAGGTCTTTTCTCCACCATTCATTTGAGTCTTTTTGCCCCGATGTTTCTCAGCCGCTGTTAAGGCTGGGGCACACTTTTTATAATCCAATATTTACGGGCTGTTCTTGCCTGGGCAAAAGTCAACTCACCCGGCTTTCAAACTCCCTGCTCCGCTCTCCGCTTTTTGCTTCTCCTCCTCTCCTCCAGTACGATCTTTATTCCCGGTTGCTGCGGTTTCGGGACAGCCGCCATGGCTGTTGTTCCACTGCCTCCGGCGTGAAGGGAAAGCCTCCGGCCCTGAGGAACCTGCCCGTTCCTTTCAGCTGCCCGAGGGGTCCCTTCTTATCCCCCTGTCCCTTCAAGACAGGGGAGGTCCGAAGACCAGTCGGCGGCAGCTTGGCAGACGGGATTTTGGCAGGGCTCCGCAGAGCTCGCCATTTCCCCGTCTGTGTCCCCGCGGCACCAACCAGAAGTCAATCACCATGTTGTTTTTTAATATGCACTTCGTGAAGACAAATTAGGTCCAATTTTAATTTTTGTAGTTTTGTAAACTTTTTTTCCTTTTCATAGGGAAGTTCAATCAATTTATGTTAATTGATAACATCTTTATTTCTTCTTTCATTGCTTCATTTATATATAGGTTTTACACTCCTAGTTCTTATCTCTCTCTGTTTTTTGCTCATGCACCTTCTCATTCTGCTCATTCTCTTTTTTCTCTTTTTTCATTTTCACTCTCTTCTTGAAGTCTTTTCTTCTGCTTGTATTTTTTCTTGTCTTTTACTTTCTATCTCTTCTCTGCTTCCCTGTTGTCCATTTTCAGTAAAATGATGATCAAAAAATTCATATGCTTTATCTAGTGAATCCAGTCTAAATATTTTCTCTTGCCAAATAACCAGGATTCCCTCTGGTATCAGCCATCTGAAAATCACATTACATTTAATCAGTTGTGTGTCAGAAATTGATATTGTCTTTTTTGATCTCTTACTCTCCTAGGGATCTGTTCAAAGTCACAATTTATTTTCCTTTATATTTCAAAGGCTCGTCTCTTGATCCTTTAAGTATTTCATCTCTCAATGTCTTTTTAGTAAATCTCACATGTACCTCTCTTGGGAGTTTATGTCTTCTTGTGTAGTTTGTATGAATTCTAAATTTCATCTATTTCCCCTTGAACCTTTTGTTTACTTTTCTGTAGAGCTCCGGCCAACAACTGTCATCATGTCCATCAGCTCTTCCCTTTCTCTTCTTCAATATTCTGGAATCTCAGGAAGTAGGCCGCCTTTTCCATCTCCAGGACAATTACTGTTTTCTCCAGGCCTTTGTTGTTTTTTTGTTTTATTGGATTTTTATTTTTAAATACACATCAATATCAATACATGAACAGTGTGACCTCTGGATATAATTCATTTTGATTCAAACAGCAATGATACTAATAGTTCTTACATTAATCAAATATATATAATCCTAGTATTGATATACATGATAGTTTTAGAGTAGTTATTCAATATTTCAATATTCCATTTTAATGCCAATGATATTATTAAGCATACATAGTAATACCATCTTTCAACCTCTAATCTCTCCATCTAATTATTATATTCTATTATATAAAAATTATATCTGCTAATATTTCTCCTATTTCTTATTTCTACCTCTATTTTAACTTCTAGTCAGGCCACAATTACTAATTGTTTATATGAAGACATAGTCTTTCATTATTTGTTTGTACAAAGTCACAGTACGCCATTCAAGTACCAGTCATCTCAGGGGTGAAATGCTCCCGGTTTGGACCAGATCGCCTGATCCGGTAGCGATAGCGGCGGGTGGTTCGGAGAACCAGTAGCAAAAATCCCTGCGCGCCCCCCCCACCACCATGCCAGCTGAGCCGCACAATCATCAGAGGCTTTTTTTTAACTTTTAAAAGCATTTTTTCTACAATATCTTCCGATGAAAAAATACTTTTAAAAGTTAAAAAAAAGTCTCTGATGATCACGTGGCTCAGCTGGGATTGTCAGAGGCTTTTCATAGCATTTTTTTCTGCAACCTCTTGGCCGAAGAGGTGGTAAAAAAAATGCTTTGAAAAGTCTCTGACGATCCCAGCTGAGTTGCCTGATCAGCAGAGAGGCATTTTTTAAAAAGCCTCTCTGACAATCCCAGTTGAGTTGCCTGATCGGCAGAGAGACTTTTCAAAGCATTTTTTAAAAAGCCTCTCTGACGATCCCAGCTGAGTTGCCTGATCGGCAGAGGCTTTGCAAAGCATTAGAAAAAAATTATTTTATTTATTTATTTTATTGAATTTGTATACCGCCCTACTCCCAAAGGACTCAGGGCGGTAAACAGCCATAGAATAAAACATATAAATACAAAATTTAAAATAGATTAAAACGAATTAAATAATGTGGCTGAACAAATTTAAAACCCCAATAATTTAAAACCAGATTTAAAATTTCCATTTAAAAGGGGAAAGACTTAGGTCAGGCCGGCTTGATGAAATAGGAAAGTCTTGAGCACGCGACGGAAGGTACGCAGATCCGGGATCCTCCGTATCTCCAGGGGGAGCTCGTTCCAGATAGTAGGTGCCCCCACAGAGAAGGCTCTCCCCCTGGGGGCCGCCAGTCAACATTGTTTGGCCGACGGCACCCGGAGGAGCCCCTCTCTATGGGAGCGTACTAGTCGGTGGGAGGCTATTGGTGGTAGCAGGCGGTCCCGTAAATAACCAGGTCCTAAGCCATGGAGCGCTCTGAAGGTGATAACCAAATCCTTGAAGCACACTCGGAAGACCATCAGGAGCCAGTGCAGCTCGCGCAGGAGAGGTGTTACATGGGAGCGCCACATCGCTCCCGTCACCACCCGCTCGGCCGCACTCTGCGTCAGTTGGAGCCTCCGAGTGCTCCTCAAGGGGAGCCCCATGTAGAGAGCGTTAACAATAGTCCAGACAGGAGGTGACGAGGGTATGAGTGACCGTGCGTAAGGAGTCCCGATCTAGAAAGGGACGCAACTGGCGAATCAGGTGAACCTGATGAAAAATCCTCCTGGTCACGGCCGTCAAGTGCTCTTCTAAAGACAGCCGTGAATCCAGGAGGACGCCCAAGTTGCGAGCCCTTTCCGTGGGGGCCAATGATTCGCCCCCAATAGTCAGCGATGGCACCAGCTGACTATATCGGGACGTCGGAAACCACAGCCACTCAGTCTTGGATTGGTTGAGCCTGAGCCTGTTTCTCCCCATCCATATCCATACGGCCTCCAGGCACCGGGACATCACTTCAAGGGCATCGTTGGGGTGGAGATGTACAGCTGGGTGTTGTCAGCGTACTGAAGGTACTCCACCCCGAAGCCACGGATGATCTCGCCCAGCGGCTTTACATAAATGTTGAACAAAAGGGGCGAGAGGACCGATCCTTGTGGCACCCCACATATAAGGGGCCTCGGGATCAACCTCTGCCCCCCCCGTCAACACAGACTGCGACCGGTTGGAGAGAAAGGAGGAGAACCACCGTAGTACGGTGCCTCCCACCCCCAACTCTTCCAACCGGTGCAGCATGATACCATGTTCGATGGTATCAAAAGCCGCTGAGAGATCTAACAGGACCAGGACAGAGGAGCACCCAAGCCCTCCAGAGATCATCCACCAACATGACCAATGCCGTTTCCGTGCTGTACCCAGGCCTGAAGCCCGACTGGAATGGATCTAGATATGTCGTTTCATCCAGGTACTGGGGGAGCTGTCGCGCAACCACACTCTCAACAACCTTTGCCACAAAGCGAAGGTTGGAGACTGGACGATAGTTAGCCAATACTGCCGGGTCCAGGGAAGGCTTCTTGAGGAGAGGTCTCACCACCGCCTCTTTCAAGGCGGCGGGAAAGACACCCTCACCCAATGAAGCATTTATAATCCCCTGGAGCCAGCCTCGCATCACCTCCCGGGAAGCCAGCACTAACCAGGAGGGGCATGGGTCCAACAAACATATGGTCGCATTCAGTCTACCCAGAATCCTGTCCACGTCCTCAGGGGTCACAGGATCAAACTCATCCCAGATAACATTCTCAGGATCTGCCTCCGTCATCCCTGCTGGATCTACCCAGTCGGAGTCCAGATCTTCCCGAATCTGAGTGATTTTGTCATGCAGATACTGAACAAAATCCTCGGCTCTTCCCTCCAAGGAGTCCTCCCACGCTTCCTGGTGGAGCAGGGAGCGGGTCACCCTAACAGGGCGGCCGGGCGATTATCTGATGATTTATTTATTTATTTATTATATTTCTATACCGCCTTTCTCCCGTAGGACTCAAGGTGGTGTACAGTCAAGAAAAATATAGACACACAAACATGATGCAATAAGAGCAGCAAAATGAGTACATTTTGCTGCTTTTATCACCACTAGGTAATTCTTAATATGAGATCTTACCAGTGTCCGGTCAGATTCAGTATGACTGGCCCTCCAACTACTCTCTAGGTGTCTTTTCCGGCGCTTCATCTCCCTTAGCTCCTCAGTGAACCAAGGAGCCAGGTGAGATCGGCACTGGGTCAGAGGCCGCAAATGCATGACTCGATCCAGAGCTCCAGCGGCTGCCCTATCCCAGGCGGCCACTAGGTCTCTAGTCGAGGCATGAACCAGAACCTCGGGGATTGGCCCAAGCTCCATCTGGAAGCTGTCAGGTTCCATCAGGCGCCTGGGGTGGTACCATCTTGTTGGTTTCGCCTCCCTGTGGTGGGGTGCAGCAGTTCGAAGGTCAAGGCGAAGGAGAGAGTGATCCGACCATGACAAGGGCTCGATGACTATATCCCCTATCTCGAGATCACTCAGCCACTGTCCAGAGACAAAAACCAAGTCCAGCGTGTTTCCCCCCGCGTGTGTAGGGCCATGAATTAACTGGGTTAGGTCCATAGCCGTCATGGAAGCCATGAACTCCCGAGCCACCTCAGATGCCTCACCCACGGACGGCAGGTTGAAATCCCCCATGACGGGCTTCCGATTGGTGGCGCCGTCGTCGCCAGACGGTCTTTCATGACCGCCAGCCCCGCCGCCCATAAAGAGCCACCTCCACAGCTGAGAGGTGGCTCGAAAAACTCCGTTTCTTCGAGGAAACGTGAGAAGAGCCAGTGAAATTAGGTAGAGCCCCCTGTGAAGTCCCCAGATTGTTTTTTTTTTTGCTTCTGGGGAGGAAACAGGATGAGGCTCCCTATCCAGATCGCTGAGGCTCCGGACGCCGGGGGAACTCTGCTTGTAGCAGAGCCAGACGACGCGACCAACATAACCAGCGAAAGTCAAAGGATTTATTAAAATAAACAGGGTGAAATCCGGATCTGGAACTCAAAACTGCAATATATAATAGCCCTGTAATTGAATTTAGGAATGAAGAAAGAGTGAAAGTTTAAAATGGCGTCCGGCTTTAGCTGCTTGAAAAGGAAAAAAAAAGCTGAAAGCGAAAGTGACTTGCCTGATTTTCTCAGTATGCTACAAAGTATCTAAAATAACAGCGCTGGTTAGAAGAGAAGGGAAAAGTTTTTTTTTATTTCCTCAAACTGTCTCCCTTAGAGACTTGATTAACTCTGAGAGGATTTTGTGCTGGTAAAAAGGGAGAGAAGACTTCCTTTTTAAAAAAAGTTTGTCTGCATGGCAAAATGGCTTCAAAGTCAGATAATAAAGCTGTATGGGGTGGTTCCCCTATTTATAAGTCACAAGAGCAGTTTTAAGTTTGCAGACTCAGAGCCAGAGACAGGAGATTGATTTTAAAGACTTGAAGGAATTTATTATTGCGGCTTTGATGAGACAAGATGTGCTTATGGATCAGAAGTTTTGAGAAATTTCAACAGGAAACTAAGGAGGTGGTCCAAGAAAAGTATGATAAGATGAAACGAGATATTTTGACAGTTCTGACTGGCTTTTCAGAAGTAATTGTCCAGATGGATAAAAAATGGAAGAAATCAGTTTAAAAGTAGAGTCTAAAATGAAGGAAGCTGATTATAAGATCTATAATGTGGATAATAAAATGCAAAGGATTGAAAATGAAGTGACAATGATGCAATTCAAATTTATGGAATTTGCTGTAAGACTGAGGGGGATAAAGGAAAACAACAGAGATTTGAGAAGGATTTGTGCTGATGCTCTGGCTGTGATGTTAAGGGTTAGCCCTGAAGAGGTCTTGTCCAAAATTGACAAGATTTACAGAGTGAATTCTTGGGTGGCAAGGCAAAGGCAACTGCCCAGAGATATAGTGATATACTTTACAGATAAAAGAATAAGAAATGACATCTTGCAAAAGTCCTTTGTTTCTACCCTACAAGTGGATGGAAGGCAGATTGGGATTTATAAAGAGTTGCCACCTAAGATGCTAAAAGACAGAAAAGATTTTGGATTTTTGGTGACTGAACTAAAGAAACAACAGATTTCATATAGATGGGATGTTCCAGTTGGTATAAGATTGACGTATCAAGGAGAAAGATATCGATTAAACACTGTTGAAAAAGCGGAAGAATTTTATCGCAACGTTTTTAAAAATGGTCCAACATCTCCATGTATATTTTCAGCGCCAGGAATACAGGAGGGAGATAAAGAAAAGCAAATTGAACAAGAGATTGAAGTCCAGTGGAAGCAGATGGAGGTGGAGCCAATGGAAATACAAGGAACCACAGGGGGCTTTTTGGATGACCCGTTCTCGGATCAACCTTTAAAGGTTTTAGGTGGACCACCTAAAAATACAAGAGAAGTGGCTTTGGATCTTGATTTGATGTCCTGCAAAGTTAAAGATCAGCATATAACTCGAACAGCATACAAGCAAATTCCAGAAAAACAACAACAGCAGAGGTTCAAGCCAGCACAAGGCAAGAAAAAAAGCAGGTTCCACAAAACTAGAAAATTTTAGACCAATATCTTTTTTGAATATGGATTATAAAATTTTTGTAAAATTATTAGCCAACAGATTAATGCCAGTTATCTAAGAACTGATTTATGTTTAAGCAGGATTTATAGAAGGCAGATATATGAAAGATAATATGAGGCAAATTATAGACTTATTGGATTATCTTGAGAAGAATAAACAGATCCCTGCAGTGCTGGAATTTAAGGATGTGGAGAAGGCCTGTAACTGAGTGAATTGGAACTTTCTATTATAGATTTTAAGAAAGATGGACTATGTGTACGTTGAAGGGAATAATCATGAGGCAAGAGGACTACGGAACAAGGGCATTTGCAGTTGATCTGGTTGTTACCTAACATGGTCGATGGAATTAATAATCTAGATGAAAGACTTTGCAGAAGATATCATATGGAATATAAATATAAAGTCACTCCGGGGGGGGGTTATATACAGAAGTACTCTTTAATGATGGGGGCAGATGGCAACTAAAGACATTAAATACACTGTTGGAAGAAGGATTTGATGTGATTGTTCAGATTTTATAAATAACTATATATGGCGGACCTGCGGGAAAGTGGGTGAAATAAAATTGATATGGTATATGGTGATAGGTTAGGTTATATTGGAAAAGGGATGTTATGTTAATTATTGTAGAACGGACTCTGAAGGTGGCTAGTTTTGTAGAAATGGTGAAGTTCTCAGCATATATAAAAGACCGGACACAAGAGATCTATGTAAAGGAGTGGAGGACATGGATAGATTATGTGTAGAATAAATACTAAACTAGGAAGTACCAGATAATTTTTAGTTGAATGTTGTGTAGAAATGTATAGTTTACAGGGGATAGTATACTAGAATGTCAGGAATTGTATACCACACAGGGGGTAGAGTAGATGGGCGGTAAAGTATTATATAATATGATTTGGATTTGGATTTGGATTTCATCCTGGGGAAGCCATGGGGGGGAGGGGAAGGGGGAAAAATTTGTATTTGTAAAACTTTTTCAATAAAAAAAAAATCCCCCATGACCAGGGTCTGTGCAACCTGGAGAACGAGTGGAGCCTTGGGGCTGGAGCGCGCCACCGCTTGAAGATAGCGGGTGCGCGCTCCCTCCACATGATATGGCCCCTTGCTCCCGCCATATCTACCCCTTCCACTCACAGTACCGATGGTAAAAACACAATCTGGACAAGCTCGACCCCTCCCATCACCCCCGGATCCCCTACCCCCTCACCGCGCATCATGGCCAGGCCCGACCCTCCTCTTAGTGGGTTATCCCCCAAACCCACTACTCTAGTTCGAATCCTACCCTCCCCCCCAGGATCCCTTAAAAATTTATCCAAAAATTTACATAGAAAACCCCTCAACCCCCTCTTCGCCACATGCCACCTCTCTGGGTTCCAAAGCCCGTCATTGAGGTAGGCCCTCGATAACGTGGAGGGCCAGGCTTGCGAGAGGGGGGAGTCTCGCAGTGCAAGAAGCTGAGACCTTAAATACATCAAAAGCCCTGAGGTAGTCGTGAGGCATGGCCAAGGACTCCATTATGATAGTCCAAAATTGTCCAGGAAAACAAGGCAGGTTGACCATAAACGAGAGAGTCTCCACTGTCCTCTCACGACAGTGGCGGAGTCCAATGTTCCAACCAGCTCAGGGTGATCCTCCAACCAGCCTCTCACGCTGGTCGGCCAACTGGCCATGGGGAAGATGGTGCATCCCATTCGGTGGTGAAACAATGATAGATACCGGCTCCGTTCAACCTCCCGTAAACTGCCATTTTCCATACAGCCAGCGTACTGGATGACAAACAGAGCCAGGTCCAAAGTCTCTGGGAAAAACTGCCCACAATGTTCATACAGGCAGTGTATAGCTGGGTAGTATAGGCAAGTGGGTGGATGGAAAACAGGTGGGAACCGCCTCCACGAAGCAGAAACCGGCAGGGCAAGCATGTTAGTTATCGGGCCTAGTAATGGCCCAGTGGGGGAAGGAGGAGGGATGGGGGAGGGTTGTCCGAGGCGACGCAGTAACCACTCCGACAGCCTTTCAACCCTCCTTAGCCCCCCCAGGTCTCCAGCCACCCTATCTATGCCCAGTCTTAACTCCCCCCCAATAGTTATAAAGGGGGCCTCACCATAGGAATTGAAAATTGGGAGTTACCCCAAAGCCCTATGGCGGCCTGAAGTTCCCAAGTATTACAGATTTTAACGATGGAGGCTCCCACCTCATGATCTTTCTTGGCTACATCACTCTAGTCCTCTCAGCAACTAGCTGCTGCAGCGGCAGAGGCGGGGGGGTGGAGGCGCAGGCCTCCTCGCGGGCACTACCAACAGTCACGTCTTCGGTTCTTCCTCGTCTCCTTTGACGCCCATCTCCTTCCCCCAGCATCCAACTCCACTACTCCACCGCGGGGGGGGTGCAATCCGCGATGACGCCAGCGCCCCCACCGCAGCCTCCACCGCAGCCACCGACCCAGCCATCGTGCCGGTGGGCTCCCCAGCATGGGAGTTCCTCTGTTTCATTGCCGCTTCACTGTCTCCGCCTCCACCGCCATCCATAAACCGCGGACGCCGCCCTTCTCGCGGCGAGCACAGATCAGCTGTTCCTCGGGGCCTCGCTGCCGCGCTGTTTTCAGCATTTTAGAAAGTGTCTCAGAGAGCACAGAAGCTCTCAATCCACTGGCCTCAAGTAGCACTTGCTGGGCAAGGGAGTCTAGATGGTCAACCGCCCCCCGGAGCTCCCCACAAGCCAAAAACCCCCATCTCTACCTCGGCAGACTTAGAGCCAGGTCGCCATCTTGGAGCATGCGCAAAGCAGAACATGCTCCATGCTCTTCAAATGCTTTGAAAAGTTAAAAAAAAAAAGTTGGCCATGCCCACCCAGTCACATTCGTCCCCCAACCAAGCCACGCCCACAGAACCGGTAGTAACAAATTTTACATTTCACCCCTGAGTCATCCTATTATTTAAACATACCTAATAATACCATCTTTCAACCTTCAATCTTTCCATCTAAATATTGCTTTATGTAAAGGTGTGTATTCTTATTTCTACCTCTATTCTAGTTTTTAATCAGGCCATCATTATATTAGAAAAAAGAAGAAAAAGTAATAATAATTCCTTTCTATCCATCATCTCTTGTCCGTTTTAATATTTAATTCTTATTCATTTTTGGGCTCTTTGATCATCATTCGTTATCAATTGTAGCATATTTTCTATTTTCCCACTTATGTCTTGCATTAGATTCTTTATCTCTCTGTGATTCTTTGTCATAGTACCCCTAATGCTTTGAAACATCACAATTTCTCTTGAAATCTCACTTATTTCCCCCTGATGGAGCATCTTGTCTTATTTTAATAAGTCCTGCTCTTACTCAAGTCCAAAAACAATATATTCAAATCCAATGTTGCTCCTCAGAAAGTTCAATAATCATAGTTCTTTACATCTCAGGATTATTAATCAATTCCATTTAAGTAGTCCAAGCAGCTTCCACAAATCAAGAGTCACTTTACTTTACTTAAGAGTCTTCCTTATTCTCACAATAGTTTCCAATAATCATAAAGTAGATAGTTATAGAATAGTAAGTATAAACCTCAGTCCTCCAGATGAATGTTGTTTATTTCTCTTATCAAGAATTTTCCTAATCTTGTAGGGGTATGGTATATTTTCTATTCACCAGTAGATGGTGCCCTCAGTTTAGGTTTCAGCATTGTTTCAAGTCTGATAAACTGATTAATCCAAATTTAGTTCAATTTATGTAAGCAAAGTCGGCTATTCAAGTAAATAGTTCCAGCATTTTATAATGCCTTTCCAAAACAACGCCTACCCACCTTAAAAATAGAATTTTCTATGTTTTAAAAGATCTTTAGTTTTTCTCCCTTATTTCCTTTCTTTCCGGTCCAGGATTTTCTCTCTATGGTTGTCCACGGCTTTAAGAAATAGTTCTAAGAGTCTCTTTTCCTGGATTTTCCTTTTTTTTCTTTTCTTTTAAGATTAGGGTCTAAAAAAGGAATCTTCTCACCCAGCTCCAGTCACTGTTCATCTACACCACTCTCAACTGTTCCAGCTTTGTGGCAGACCTGATGGCTGCCCCATCTCGTCATGGATGAGAGAGAAGAAGCTCTGGGTCAAGCAGGAGAGTTGCTGCTCTCCGCAACCTGCAGGGCGTCCCTCTTTTCTTCACTATCCCTACAGGGTGACTTTAGCTCCTTTCGGAGCCCTCCAACGGGGAGAACTTGGTGTGGGAGTGCGGAGACCTGCTCCTCATGTCCGATCTTACCGCAACATCAGCCAGAAGTCTCCAGGCCTTTGTTAACCTGTGCTACTTTGTCCACATTTTTCTGTTTGTTCTGCTTTTTCCTCCATTTTCTGTATCCTGTTCATTTTTTGCTATCATTTGCTGAAAATTCCCAATTTTTCCATCCATCTTACATATCTCCCCCTTCATCTCCCCCATTTCATTTTTCATCTCATGATTTTTTGCCATGGCTTCTTGGTTTTTAACCATAGCTTCTTGAATTGATTGAAGCATCGCTTGCATATTCTGAAAAGAGTTCAATTTCTCCTAACCCAACATACTTTCTATACATCTTTGACTAGACGGGCTAGATGCTGCTACTGATGCTGCAGAAGGTGGTGTAGATGAGACTTTCTTTCCTATCTTAGATATATTCAAGGCACTTGTCATTTCTGTTGATCAAAAGGAACTTAAAAGAAGGAGAAACAAAAAATAATTTTATCTAGTCAGGATAAGAATACTTTCCAAATCTCCAAATATTACTTCTTAATTTTTTCTGGTATAGTACTCCAAGACATTAGCCAAAAAACTAAGATTCCCAATCACCCCTGTTTTACAGTCATATATCTGTCATATATCTCTATAATCCATAAAATTAATCAATCCAACAAGTCCATCAACAACTTAAAATTTCTTTAGGAACAGCTGTTTCCCTCTGTCCTCCTTCTTTTAATAATTTAAATTTGTAATCCACATTGGTCTATCAGCCTTCCCATTTATTGTAATCCACAGTATCTGACAGTGTCTGGAAGACCTAAATTTCTGTCCAGGCCAAAAAAAGATATTCCACTTGTATCCAGCGTCAGTCAAAGCTGTTTCTTGATTTCACCTTACCAGACTAATTTATATTTGTAAGTCTCCTCATACAAGAGTCAATGTTTTCACAGCCTGTGTTTATATGTCCAGTGAAGACAGCTGCAAATATAATCTTTGTTTCTTCTTTATACTTTATGCTTTCTACTCAGTGACAACCACTATTTTCTTTCTCTTTGACAATATTTGTAATCCACCAGGGCCCCAAGTCCCACTGTATATCCAAATCAATAGATTTTCACTTCAAAGCAATATCAAGATGAAAAGATTGCTTTCATGTTCACAATACTCATTACTCCTTTTTTCAGTTTTCACAACTCAAGGTATTTAGTGTTCTCACACTAAAGCATCCCACAGATATCAGTAGCCAGCTGTAAAAAACACTTTGTAACTAACAGTTCCCAAGGGCCTCTGTAGTTATAACAAAGTTAGCACCATTTTCAAGTTCTAGTCAATAGATGGCATCCTTGCTCTTTACTTTTCTTTGGCAAATCTATTAAAAGTTATTTTCTTGACGGTTTCAAATCAAATAACACTCAAAAAGGGAGGACCCCTTTCAAGGCAGTGCTGAGGATTTTGAACAGTTTCTGCAGGACAAAGTCGCTCAGATCCGGACAGGTTTGGACTCTGACTGTACAGGATCCGACGAGGAAGTGGGAGGTAGTCTTGAAGGTAATATCTGGGTTGACTTTGACCCTGTTTCCATAGATGAAGTGGACAGGATTGTGGGTAGATTGGGGGCCTCCACATGTTTATTGGACCCGTGTCCCTCCTGGCTTGTTGCAGCAACCAGGGAGGTGACCGGAGACTGGATCCAGCCACTTAACAACGCTTCTTTGAGGGATGGGGCCTTCCCCGCCGTACTTAAGGAGGTGGTGGTTCGTCCCTTCCTCAAGAAGCCTATCCTGGATCCAGCCTCCCTGAACAACTTTTGTCCTGTCTCCAACCTTCACTTTATAGCGAAGGTTGTTGAGTCTGTGGTGGCCTATCAACTTCCACAATTCCTGGAGGAAGCGGATTACCTGGACCTGTACCAGTCGGGTTTCAGGCGTGGACACAGCATGGAAACGGCATTGGTCGCCCTGGTGAATGATCTCTGGCGGGCCCGGGATGTTGGTTATTCCTCCATCCTGGTGCTACTTGACCTCTCAGCGGCTTTTGATACCATCGACCATGGTATCCTACTGCGTTGGCTTCGGGGGTTGGGGGTGGAAGGCACTGTGTTACAGTGGTTCTCCTACCTCTTGGGCCATACACAGTTTGTTTGGGCGGGGGGCAGAGATCCTCCCCGAGGCCCCTCACTTGCGGGGTGACACAGGGGTCGGTTCTCTCCCTCCTGCTCTTTAACATCTATATGAAGCCTCTGGGTGAGATCATTCAGAGTTTCGGGGTGGGATATCATCAGTACGCTGATGATACTCAGCTTTACATCTCCACTCCGAGCCAATCCAGGGATGCCCTTTCCGTGATGTCCCAGTGCCTGGAGGCAGTACGGGTCTGGATTGGTCGGAACAGGCTCAGACTCAACCCTCCAAGACTGAGTGGCTGTGGATGCCAGCATCCCCTGATCTAGTATCCCCATCTCTGCAGATGGGAGGGGAGTTGCTGATTCCCTCTGAAAGGGTTCGCAATCTTGGCCTTGATTCCCGGCTGTCCTTGGTAGATCATCTGATGGCCGTGACAAGAGGCTTTTGCACAGGTTCACCTGGTGCACTAGTTGCACCCTTTCCTAGACAGGGATGCCCTCCGTACAGTCACTCAAGCTCTCATTATCTCTCATTTGGATTACTGTAATGCCCTCTATATGGGGCTGCCCTTGGGGTGCATTTGGAGACTCCAGCTGGTCCAGAATGCGGCCGCGCGGGTTATTACGGGAGCTTCTCGTTACTCCCATGTAACACCTCTCCTGCGCGAGCTGCACTGGCTGTCGGTGGCCTTTCTGATCTGCTTCAAGGTGCTGGCTCTCACCTATAAAGCCCTACATGGCATGGGCCTGGGGTACTTGCGGGACCACCTCCTACCAGCCTCCCACCACCCAGTGCGGTCACATAGGGCTGCCCTCCTCCAGGTGCCATCGGCCAGACAATGTCGGCTGGTGGCCCCCAGATTGAGGACATTCTCTGTGGCCGCGCCGACCCTCTGGAATGAATTACCCACTGAGCTCCAGACAGCCCCTGACCTCCGTTCCTTCCGCAAAGATCTTAAGACCTGGCTTTTTACTCAAATCACCTGATCTGGTTGGGTTTTTTAGTTAACTCTGGGATTTTAAATTGGACTTTTAATGCTATTTAGTGATATTGTTTTTATTGTCATTTTATACTTGTGAGCCGCCCTGAGTCCTTCGGGAGAAGGGCGGCATATAAATTTTAATAAAATAAAATAAATAAATAAATAAAAAGAACTAAAAGAACCCCCACCCAAAACCCAAGCAGAGGAGGCCTTCAATGCCTGGATCAAGGAAAACATTGCCTCAAGCACCACTGCCAAGCCGAGGTGGTCCATCAGTGTTTGGAAGAAGGAAGGCTGGGGCGGCAGGACCAAGATATCACCCTCACCCTGGGAGCTGCCAACCCAGCTGGAGCAGGAGATAGAAGACCTCTACGACAACGACGAACTGGAAGAAGCCCAGACCAGTCCAACCAACTCCTTAGGGAAGCCATGAACCTCATGAGGGAGGCCATCCATGGCATGCGGATCCAGATAGCCCCGGCTTGCGCTGTGGGCGTGGTAACACAAAAAGAGGCTACCAATGAATAAAGGGGATTCCCCAACCCCAGGGGCATCTACTGAAATCGCAGGGGCTACTGGCGAACCCATTGCCATCATGGAAGATCCGCCCGGAGACATCTCGATGCAAAGCAAGGCCTGCAACTCGGCAGGAGGCTCCTACCCTTAGAACGGAAGGTGTTAAATTCAAAGGGAATCCCCAGCAACTGGGATTTTTCCTTGCACATGTATGGGAGGGATCTCACTACAGAAGGTGCCAAAGTCAGGGTTTTCACACTGGCTCTAGAAGGACCAGCTGCACATTGGATGGTGAGCCTCCATAATAAAGATGCACCAGAGCTCTGCAACTTCAGACGCTTCATGACAGCTCTGAGATGGAGATTTGAGGACCCCCTAGCCAACTGCAAGACTAGAGACTACATAAGGCATGTCAGATGGGCGCAGTCCAGTCGCTGACAACATCAAAGAATTTCATAACCTAATTTGTCACGTAGATTGGCCAGAGGAAATACTCATGAGTTGGTTCAAAGATGGCTTAAACAAATGACCTGTACAACATCTGAGTTGTCCTTGGAGCCCCAGTCCGCCTGCACGGCTGGTGTGCCTTGGCTGAGGAAGCTGAAATCGACCAAACTCGAAAACAGTACCACGCAAGCCACCCCTGGAAGAGATCCCCAACAGAAGGGAGAAGGGAGGGAACCCAACCTCGCTGTGCCCTGCAGCACTCAGCCGTCTGCTTCAATTGCAGGAAGGCCACCGCGCATCCAAGTGCTGTGAGAGGATACCCACCTGGAAGGGAAAGAAGCAGGTTGGAGGGAAACCCTCAAAGCCACTACCACATTCCATAGATACTGCCCTAAATACCTATGTGGTCGTTGAATTCCTGCTGGGATTAATTATGGTATGAGGAACTCCGACCCCTCCAGTGGAAGAACTCAATCAGTCAGAGAGGGACTATGAAGACCCTTTGGTAAGTGGGATTGTCAAACCCTTCACAACTCCTGTAGAACTGTTAATTCCATTAACGGGGAGAAAAGTGAGACTTAAAGCACTGCTGGATTCAGGGTGCACAAGAAGTCTAATAAGGCCAACTCTGATGGGGGAACTGGGCATTCGACTAAGGCCACTTAGTCGTCCAGTCTTGTTCTGCCAACTTGATGGGTCCATTGCAGGTGGTGCCCCGCCATGTTTGCCACTGAACCACTTGAACTAATGATGGCAAATCACTCTGAAACCATTGCTTTATTGTGACACCAGGGATGGATTGGCCCCTAGTTCTGGAATTGATCTGGTTAAAGAAGTGGAACCCAAGGATATATTGGATGGAGGAGACTCTCCAATTCCCTAATAATGAATTAATCCAGAGTGAGGAACCCCACCAAACTGGAACACCGCAGACTGAGAAGGTAAGCTGCGACTGCGGTGAATAGACCCCTATCGGGCGTCCCCAGAGAATACCGAGATTTGATGGATGTTTACAGCGAAGTGGCCTCAGATGAACTCCTTCCTCCCTCCCATAGGTCTATAGACTGCCATCAAAATTTTACCAGGGGGCGGGAAACCAGAAGCATAGTGGCGAGACTGGCTGGAAAATAGCGGGCTCCAATGAGCCTTGCGAAAATCCAGCTAGACAGTGGGTCTGTTGGCGGGTTTTCGGACTGGAACTGTCCTGTAGGGACAGTGAAGAAGGAGAGGCATCTCGAACGACCAAGAGGAACAGGCAAGTTCCTTGAAAGGTCGGAGGCAGTTCTTTGATCCGGCGGCGGGGGTAGCGGCCATTAAAAACAACCGCTTTGAAGCTGAGACAACCAGAATAAGACTTTGTGATGGAGCGGTGTTTGAACGGAGTATTGTATCGGGTGACTGATTGGCCAACTCACAGATAAAAAATGATTTTTCAAAAAAACAACTTTAAAGTGTCCTCGCGAGTAAACGAGCGTCTAATTGGCACTTGGGAATTTTAATGGAGGGAGAAGAACAAAGAGGAAATGAAAGTACTAAAGTCCAGAAAAGAAAACCTTATAGTTGGATTTAAAATTGGATTTGGAGAAATTAAAACTAGTACAAGAAAAAGAAACCCGAGGGAAAGTACTTTTTAATGAAGATTTGAAATAATTTTGACAGTTTGGATATTTGAAGGAAGAACAAAGAGAAGGTTAAAATATTAAAGCCCAGGAGAGGAAATTTTATAACTGGATTTAAAATTGAATTTGGAGAAATTAAAAACAATAAAAGGAAAAGAAATCTGAGAGAAAGTATTTTCTATGTTGATTCAAAATGCTTTTGCAAGTTGGATACTTTGTTGTTCTGAGAATTGTGGAGTGGAGAGAGACATCTGCTGGTGGAAAGAAAGCACTACAATGACCGGCTTGGGAAATAACAACAGTGACCTTGATAGTTAAACTTAGGAAAAGGGTGATAAGATCGTCTAATTAGATTAACTAGATATTTACTAGGCTTTATAACTCTTTATAATTTTGATAAAAACAGACCAATTGTTTTGTAGTTAGTAAAAAGAACTTGATTGCATTGAAATGTTTGGCTAGGATGATATTAGTTAATATTAATTGGAGAGTGAGCTTAACTCTCGGTTAGTCATGTTTGTTGTTTCGTTTTAGTCCTGTGTTTATGTGTTTCTATATTTTGCTTCCTATATTGCTTTCCAATCGTTATTGTGTATTAATTTTATTGTAAATATTTAATAAAGATTATTTTTTAAATAAAAAAACAGTGACCTTGATCACTACAAGAGTTGTGAGAATTTTTTTTAAATAAAGTTTTATTGATTTTTTTCACACACACACACATTTTATGAACAGAGTATTGACCATCATATCTTATACAACTTATCACATCCAATTTCATTTTATATAGTTACAATTTTTGCCAAAATATTCTTTTTCCATACTTTTTAATCTTATCTTAATACTTCTATACTTATTATATAAACAGCATCACCATCCGCCCTCAAATCCTAGTTTTTTAACATTATTTCAGTTAGTTATCCATTGTTAATCATATATATTCCCTTGTAACTTTCATATTAATTCATTCTTCATCCTAATAAATTTGCACATTTTCGGGGTTGCCTTTCTACCATCATCTCCCTTGTTTTACAACAATTCTTCTCCTCTCCTCTCTTTCTCTTCACTCCCTTCGTCTATCCCTTTCTACTTTCCTCTTTCCTCCTCTGCTCCTCTATTTCCCCTTCCTTCCCCCTCCTCTATTCCTTCCTCCCTTTCTAATCTTCTCTCCTACTCTTATTTTCCCTCCCTTTCTTCCTCTCCTTTTCCCTTTCTTCTATTCCTCTCTCTCCTTCCTCTCTTCTCCTTCCCTCTACTCCTCCTTCCATTCTCTTTCCATTGTTGTATTCATTTTTAATTCAATATTTTCCACAATGGTATCCGGGCAACCCCAATTTTCTTCCCCACTTATTAACTATATTTTTCAAAGTCCCCATCACATTTTTTAACTAACAATGTATTTCAACTCATTCCATTTTTACATTGAAACCTTTTAACTTAATTAACCTTCCACCTCTTTTTCCTTAGTTCTTATTCCAACATCCATTATTTTACTCATTTACTAGACTTTCAATTTTATATCTTAATTTCAGTTATTTTCACATTTAAACCAATCTTCATTTCATATTGCATCTGCTGATCCATTTTACAATAAACAATATACTTCTTGTTTAGTTCTTATATACAATTTTTACTATTAATACATTTCCCTTAAATCAACTAATAAATGCTTTATTTCCCTTCCTTCTCTCCATTATTCTTCCCCTTTTACCCATTTTCTTATGGTCTCTCCAAAATTGCACTTCTTAATATTTTTCCTCCCTTTCTCCCATTCTCTTATTTTCTTCTTTTTGTTTTTATATTTATTGTATCTTTTCCCCTGAATCCTTTCTCTCATTTTTAAAATTGTTACCCTTTTAATTCTCTCCCTCAGTCTTTTCCCATTTCCTTCTCTTACTTTCTTTTTTGGGTGATATTCCCCCCTATCCACATTTTATTTTTCACTGTCAATCCCAGTGTAATCTTCAATTATTTTCCTTTCAACATTATGTTCTTGCTTCACATTTATATTTTCCTGATCGCTGCTTCCCACTATCCATAGCTAGCTGGGTTTGTTCCTCAATTCTTGGCAACAACTGAGTGAGAGCTGTAATCAATTCCATGGCTAGGCCACGCCTCCATTCCCATAAATCCCCAGTCTTCACTCAGTTGCTGGCAAGAACTGTTGTGAAATTTTGAGCTGCGGAGTTTACCTCCGTTTTTTTCTAATTTTTTACTGAGTTTAGGTTCGTTTAGGCATTTCTTTTATTTTTGATTATTTCTCACCCCGTTTTTTTACGCTTGCTTCGTGAAAGAGAACGGAGAGAAGCCTTGAAGACACGAGGATTAGCCTGGGGTTCCTGGACGCTGCGCTTGAATGCCGAATCACCGCATATCCCGCCAGCCCCCCCCCCCCAGGGACTCGGGATCTGGGCGAGCGCCAAGGTAAGAGCTGCGAGGGGCGGCGAGCTCACCATCTGCCGCCGCCGCCTCAATTGCCTGCATACCGGCGTTCCGGCTCACCTCGGAGACTTCTAACAGAGGCGAAGTCGAATCAGCTGGGGATCAGATGAGCGCTAAAGCGGCGGAAAGTCCCAATTCGCACCGGAGCTAACGCGGCAACTGGTAGGACCTTTGGGCCGTCAGTTTAAGACCGCGAACGCTGGCCTGCCCTACCTGAGGGCGAAGAGGGTGTGAGTGGAAGGAGCGGAGAGCGTTACCAACCACGCGGCCTTTGGTCGGACCTCCGGGCCACCATTTTAAGCCCGCAACCACGTGGCCGCCATCACTGCTCCCACAAGGCAGGCGATGCCATTTTGGAAGGACCCTTGAGCCTCTAAAGTCACTCCACCGCCTGGCCTAAAGCCCGCAGGGGAGCTTGCATGGGTAGGACCTTCGGGCCACCGTCGGTTACCCGCTCACGTTAAGAAGTCTCGGGAGGGGGGAGAGACTGGACTCAAGCCAGCAGGCTACTGCTAGGGGGAGACATTGCAGGATGACAGACTCCCCACTCTCCTCCGATCTAGAAATGGAGGCGAGCCCCCCCCGCAAGCGCGACAATGCCTCCAAGAGAACTACGGGTCAGCGGACTGAGGCACACAGCCGCAGGACCCACAAGTCAAAGGCAATCCTGGGTCAGGAAAAGGACACCGGGAGGCATCAGAAGGCCCCAGAATACCAGGCCGCCAGAACACAGGAGGTGGCGGCCCTTGCCCCAGACACAGAGGGAGACCCTATGCACAACATCTCCCCAAGTCTGAGGAGGGGAGAGCAGGAATTGGCACCCACTTTTCCCTCCTTCCAGGAAACGACCGTGGCTGCCCAACCTCTGTTACTTTCAAAAGGGGTGTCCACATCCCTGCCCGATGTGTCAGCGGCCAGCGGCTTCAGGTCTCTCCGTCGGTTACCAGAAGCCACTTTCACCCCTATGGCAGCAGGATTTAGGGCCCCGGAAGGTCTGCAACCTATGTCCCATATGGATCTACAATCTGCCTTTTCCTCTGCATTGTCATCTTTTCTAGCAGCGGAGTTGCAACAAAACGCACAGGCCCCCTGCCAGGGGGCAGTGGGCAGACCTCATGAACCCAGAGCTCCATCCCAGAGGGCCGATCACGGCCAAGCAGAATCCTCAGAGGAATCGGACCAGGGGGAGGAAGGCTTGGAAGACATGGAATTCTCTGAGGACGAGGGTCTGGCTCCAGACAACCCACCCTTTTCGGGGTTGTTTCGTCCTGCCCTCTTCAAATCTCTCCTGCATAAGGCAAGGCTTTCGACGAATTTGGGGGGTGCCTGGGGAAGACCCCCAGCGCTCTCAGACCCCAGCAGGACCCCACGATGCACTCTTTAAGGTGTCAAGACAGGAAAAAGATTTCATCCCCTGTCCCCACTTATTCTCGGAAGTAATCAAGAATCCCTGGGGCCAGCCCAGCTCGATGACTACACCCAGCAGCCAGGAGAAAAAGCTCTACTGTTCGGCTCCTGAACTGGAGGACCTACTAACATTCCCCACAGTGGACCAACCAGTGGCAGCGTTAGCCTCGAATTCGGTAATCTCTACGGACGCCATGGATGGACTCAAGTCCGGAGACAAACGGGCAGAAATGACCTTTCGGAAATCACACCAAGCGGTGGCATGGGCGATCAGGACAGCGACGACTACATCGTTCTTCAATCGGGCATCACTTATCTGGCTCCGTCAACTGCAGGAGAGGTTGCCCCCGGAGGAAACAAGGCTGCACCAGGACATAAACAAGATCATGGCAGCCACAGAATATTCAGCAGATGCCTCCCTGAATTCGGCCAAATTCGCATCCAGAGCCTTGGCATCCACGGTCACGTCTAGAAGACTGTTCTGGCTGCGCCACTGGAAAGCGGATCTTAAAGCCAAATGGAAATTAGCCGCAGCCCCTTACCAGGCTCCGTCGCTATTCAGTGCGGCATTGGACCCAGTCCTCATTGAGGACAAGGACAAGAGGAAGGTGCTCCCATCCTCATCCCGCCGCTCAGAGCGTCGTTACACTCCCTACCCCCAAAGACAGCCCTTTCGGACTAACGCAGGACCAGGCGGTCCTTCATCACAACGCTCCATGTTTCAGGGAGGAGGCGGCTATCACGACAGGCGTCAGTTCCAGGACCGCAGCAGGAATCAACAATCAGCCAGACACCCAGGCTGGGGTTCCAGATACAAACCCTTCAGGAGAGGCAAATGACTCCCGGGGCCAGGGGCCCATAGGCGGAAGGTTGCGCCTATTCCACCATCAGTGGGCCCACTCAACACCGGACGCATGGGTGCAGCGCATCATCTCAAGGGGACTGTCCATCGAGTTCTCCGGCCCACCGCCCACACGCTTCTTACGATGCAAGAGCCCGGCATCACCGGAACTCAACTCGCTCATGAACACGGAAATCAATCATCTGCTGAACATCAGGGCCATAGAAAGAGTGCCCACGGCCCAGCATCAGGAAGGGTTTTACTCCGTACTCTTCCTAGTACCAAAGGCTTCCGGGGGCTGGAGAGGCATACTAAACTTAAAACACCTCAACCGGTCCGTACGCTACCGCAGATTCAAAATGCACTCGCTAAGATCCATCTTAATGGGTGTGAGGCGCGGAGACTTTCTGCAGTCGGTAGATCTGAAAGAAGTGTACCTGCACCCCGACCACAGGCATTTCCTGAGATTCGAGTTTGCCGGAGAGCACTTCCAATACCGGGCGATGCCTTTCGGCCTGTCATCAGCACCCCGCACCTTTACCAAACTGGTTGCGGTGGTGGCAGCAACTCTCAGAACCCTGCCGGTGCGGGTCCTATGCTATCTCGACGACATTTTGATCCTGTCAGAGTCCCAGAACCAAGCAGTCAGGGATATGGACTTAGTTATAAAAGCTTTCCAGGATCATGGATTCACCATCAACTTCAAAAAAAGTCATCTGGTCCCGTCAACCCGCATTCTACACCTGGGTGCGGTGATAGACTCGGCCAGGGGTCAGGTGTTTTTGGCTCCAGACAGAACACGGAGCATCGTCAAACTAGTCCAACAAGTCTTGGGCTTGGAGAAGGTGCCGTTACGGACTCTATTGAGCCTGCTGGGAAAGATGGTGTTTTGCTTCAACATCGTACCGTGGGCACGCAGACACTCCCGCTCACTCCAGTGGTTCCTGTTACCGTTCCAACGGGCGGGCAGGGCAGACTCGAGGAACGAGGTGTACTTACCTCCCTAGGTCCGCCTCGCTCCTGCTTGGTGGTCGTCCCCGGCGCTTCTCAAGAGCTGCGACTTCCTCGAACTGGAGAGGCTGGTCCTGACAACAGACGCCAGTCTCCACGGCTGGGGAGCCCACCTGTCTTCACTAGTGGCACAGGGCCAATGGTCGGAAACAGAACGGCACTGCAGCATCAACTTGCTGGAACTACGAGCAATCAGACTAGCTCTACTTCAATTCCGCTCGACAGTGGAGGATCAACACATCTTAGTGCTCATGGACAATATCTCCGCCAAGGCCCATGTGAACAGGGAAGGGGGCACGATTTCTCGGGACCTGATGTTCGAAGCGGAAGCCCTCTTCAATTGGGCGGAGAAACACCTTCAATCGAAAGGCAGATCACATCTCCGGCGAGACCAATGTACAAGCCGACTGGCTCAGTCGGGAACAGATAGACCCGGCAGCTGCACCCATAGTTGTTCCAGGAACTGACCTCCCGGTTCAGAACCCCAGTCGACCTATTCGTGACCCGGTCCAACGCTCAGGTGCCACGCTTTGTGTCCCGTTACCCGTCATTACAGGCCGAAGATCACGATGCCCTTCGGTGCAGATGGCCAGCGGGACTCCTATATGCCTTCCCACCGATCCCGCTGATACCACAACTCATCTGGAAGGTACTATTGGAGGAGGCAAACTTACTCCTGGTAGCACTCAACTGGCCACGCCGACCGTGGTATGCCGACCTAGTGGCACTGTCGGTGGACGATCCATGGGTGATCCCACCTCAACGGATTGCTCTGTGCCAGGGGGCCATTCAACACCCCGACCCCCAGTGGTTGAAGCTAACCGTCTGGCATTTGAACGGGCCTGCTAAGGAAGGACAACTTGTCAGACGGAGTGATTGGCACAATCCAGGCAGCCAGAAGACCTTCCACCACTCGTATCTATGAAGCCATGTGGCGAGCGTTCTGTACATGGTGTTCCAATCATCAGGTAGACCCCGCTTCATCTACCGTCAACGAGATTTTGGAATTCCTCCAGGCAGGCCTTGAGAAAGGTCTGGCCCCTTCCACTCTAAGACGTCAGACAGCAGCTTTGTCTACAGTAGTCACGTGTGCTCCTTACCCGGCCCTCTCCCAGCACCCACGCATTAGAGGGTTCCTTCAGGGAGCCACAAACTTGAGACTGGCCAAAGTACACCGATATCCGACATGGGAGCTTCCATTGGTACTACAAGTGCTCACCTCTCCACTGTTCGAACCGATGGAGTCGATTTCCCTAGAACATCTCACGTTCAAGGTGGCCTTCCTCCTGGCCATCACATCCGCCAGAAGGGTGTCGGAACTGGCGGCATTATCAATCAGGCAGGACCTGTGTCTGTTTCGAGAGAACACGGTGGTACTTCGTCTGGACCCAGCCTTCACTCCTAAAGTGAATTCCCACTTTCACCGAGCGCAGGAGATTGTGTGGTCAGACCTCTACCCTTCCCCACGGGATCACCAGGAGCGACGCTGGCACAATCTGGATGTGCGGCGGGCACTCCAGCACTACATTAGTAGGACAACGAACTTCCGGAAGTCCGAGGCTCTTCTGGTCTCCTTCAACCGGCAGTCGATGGGCCTGAAGGTCTCACCGGCCACAGTGGGCAGGTGGATCAAAGCTTGTATCGAATTGGCATATAATTTGTCGTCGAGGCCGGTACCAGTCAGGGTCCTCCCCCCCTCTACGCGCAGTGCAGCCACATCAGCGGCCTGAGCCACCCAGGCGTCAGTGGAGGACATCTGTTAGGCGGCGACCTGGTCGTCACTCTCACCATTTATTAGACACTACAGGATCGACTCTTACGCCTCGGCGGAGGCTTCTTTTGGCCAGTGAGTCTTACAGAGCGTCATTGCCGATGCAGATCTGGGGGGCACTCAGCATCCCGACCCTGGAGTTTAGGCTTGGGTATATCCCAGCTATGGATAGTGGGAAGCAGCGATCAGGAAAATGGACGTTGACTTACCTGAACGTCCCTTTTCTGAGCGCTGCGACCACTATCCATTCCCTCCCCTGTTTCGCTTCCTGCCCGGTTGGGAGTTGGTTGGTCTCTGTTGGGGGTTTTTTATCGTTGTTAGAAATAAAAAAAATTTTTTCGAACCTAGCAGTTTGCTGCGCCTTCATTCAGACTGGGGATTTATGGGAGTGGAGGTGTGGCCTAGCCACGGAATTGATTACAGCTCTCACTCAGTTGTTGCCAAGAATTGAGGAACAAACCCAGCTAGCTATGGATAGTGGTCGCAGCGCTCAGAAAAGGGACGTTCAGGTAAGTCAACGTCCATTCTCTTTTTCCTTTTTTTTTTTTTTTTGGTATTCTAACCAGGTTTCAGCTTCTTATCACCCTTAAATGCTTCAAGCACCTTATCCATTGTTAATCATATATATTCCCTTTTAACTTTCATATTAATTCGTTCTTCATCCTAATAAATTTGCACATTCTCGGGGTTGTCTTTCTACCATCATCTCCCTTCTTTTACAGCAATTCTTCTCCTCTCCTCTCTTTCTCTTCACTCCCTTGTCTATATCTTTTTACTTTCCTCTTTTCTCCTCTCCTACTCCTTCTCTACTTCCCCTTTCTTCCCCCTCCTCTAAGTTTTTAAAATCTTTGCAGCAGTCTAAAAAGTTGGGTCCTAAATATATTGGGCATTTCCCCATCATTCGTATTATTAACCCTGTCACAGTGGAATTGCAACTCCCTAAGTCATTACGGAAGTCCACCCCATTTTCCATTGTAGCTTGCTGAAACCTGAAGTCACCTCTGATGTTCCTCTGGTCACTATCCCTGTTCCACCCCCTATTATGGTAGAGGGTGAACAACATTTTGACATTCAAGAAATTCCTGACTCTAGGAAATTCTACCGAGCCACTCGTGGTGGCTTGGAAACACCTCCCCTTCTCACACAATGAATGGGTTCACAAAAACATGTGTATGCCCCTAAATTAATATGTATATTAATTTACGTTGATATACCAATTAACATAATGTACCAATTGTATCCTGACAAACCTCATTGATTTTATGTTTTCTTTGACTCCCCTCTTTTTGTTTTCTTTCAAGTGAAATTTCCATTTTTCTAGGGGGACAGCATGTCAGGTCCCATATATTTCTATTGGGACGTTGGCATTCTGATGGGAGGGGGGAGGATTAGAAGGATCTCTATATAACATTTCTGTTTCTATTTCCTGCTTGGAGAGATCTCTATATGAAGTTTCTGTTTCCTGCATTGCTATGCTGTGAGTTTCTGTTTCCTGCATTACTGTACTGTGAGAGGAGTTTTGTTTGCACTGTTTTAAATTGCTGTTTTTAAGTGGAAAAATTTAGTTCCTGCCCTAGACCTCTTGGTATAACAAGCTTTTCAAAAAAAGCTCCTTTTGGAACAACTTCAGGGTTTTGGGTTTTTGTTTTTTTTTGCTTTAATTTATATACCGACTTTCTCCAGAGACTCAGGGTGGCTTACAATGCGTTAAGCAATATAAGTTTCATGAGTCCTGCTTTTTTGGGACGATTGGAGAGGCAAGACCTTACATTTAGCTTCCCCATTGTCTTTGCTTGTCAGAAGGTTGCAAAAGGTGATCACATGACCCCAGGAAACTACTGATCATAAATATAAGTCAGTTGCCAAGCATCTGAATTTTGATCATGTGATTATGGGGATGCTGTAATGATTGTGTGAAAACCAGACATGTCACTTTTTTCAGTACTGTTGTAACTTTGTTGAAAGTTTCTAAATAAACTGTTAAAGTTGAGGACTACATACAGTGCATTCAGAAAATATTCAAACCCAAATATTCACTTTTGTCAATTTTATTACGCTGCAGCCTGATTCTACAATTGTTGAAATTCATTTTTTTCTTATTCATCTACACTTAGTACCCCATAATGACCAAGTGAAAACACAGTTTTAGAAATATCTGTAAATTTATTAAAAAGAAATTTTTACTTTTCAGTAGCTTGGAGAACTCTTCCTGAAGTGATTGTAGTTTCTCCTGTTGAAGTCTATTGAATCAAAAGGCAATTGTTAGGATTATTGTGGAGGAGCCAGGATTCCATTAACACTCACCACATATCTACACCTAGTAGAGCCAAGTCTATTACTGAGTGTCCATTCAGATTCCATATTGATGTAATTGGATATTTTTCAGATATATTTCAGTAATTCTCAATTACGTCCACTAGCAAGAAAGCAGGTTTTTCTTTCCAAAAATGGGATGTGCAAACTTCTCTCTTGGGAAAAGGCTCGTTTGCTAGGCATTGACTGGGTGAGGGTCAACAAATCATTGATTGAAGTTCAAAGTGGTTTCCACGCCCATGGTCAGCAGGACATAGGTTAACTGTAAAAATACTTTTAAAATCATCAGTGCTATAACTAATTTGGATGCTTGCAAGCTCAGAGTCTGTAAGTCTCCTGTCTTGGCCCTTAGCCGTGTTGCCAATTATACTGAGATAGGATTATTTGCATTCACGTATATTCTAAACAAGACTTGAACTGTCCTTTACTTGAACTATAGAGGTGTTTAATACTTTCCCATTTCTTAATTACCCAGAATAAGATCTTGTAAAACTAGGCAGGTACATGAAAATATATTTATTTTTTATATTGGTTTTTGTATTGGAGATAAACTATTTTATCTGCAATACAAAAAGTTTATTGCAGATAAACTATTCCCGTCTATGGAGCTTAATCATTGTTTTTCCTCCTCCCTTTCACCTTTATCAGTTGTCATATTAAGGAACAAAAGTGAAACTCAGTAAATATACTCTCATGACCCATTTAGGAATTGTTTTTAAAAAGGTAAAACACAGGTAAAAGATAAAGTCGCACACCTTTAGTTTCTTTGTTTCCTCACTGGCCCACATGGAGTCAACAATGCTGAAATGTTCCTGTGTAAGGCAGATGATGGATTATTGATAGAGGCTGAAATGCAAGTTTGTCTTGGAGGCAACCCAGCAGATTAGACAACAGTACAGCAGATTAAGCAATAACAGATGGGAAATTTTAAAAATGTGCCATTTTCCTATGGCTAAGAGAAAATGACTTGCCCAAAGTCATCCAGCCCACTTTCATGGCTAAAGTAAGACTTGAAGCCACTTTTTTTTTTTTTTTTTTTACTTTTTAGCTTGCTGCCTTAGACCAAACTGGCTCTCATCACTAATTTGTTTATCTTTTACTGGTATCGTAAAAGGTACCTTTACTGGTACCTTTTTACTGTACCAGATTAGGAATTCAAGTTAAAATAGGCAAGAAAATGGTAAGAGAGCCCTGTCCACCCTAGATAAGTTCAAGTCATCAAGACCAGATGGATTACATGCCAAAGCTCTGGATGTGATCTCGAAACCACTGACGATATCTTTCAAAGATTCTGGAGCACCGGGGAACTACCAGAGGACTGAAAAGAACTGATATAGTTCCCATGTTCAAGAAAAGAAAAAATATGGATCCAGGAAACTACAGATCTATCAGACTGACACCAATACCTGAGAAGATTCTGGAAAAGATAATCAAACAATGAATTTTCAAACTCCTAGAGGCAAACAAAATCAACATGAGTTTGTCAAAAACAGATCATGCCAGACAAATCTTACTGCATTTTTTGACAAAGTGACAAAATTAGTGGACCAGAGAAATGCTGTGGATATAATTTACTTAGACTTTAGTAAAGCATTTGATAAAGTAGACCACAACTTACTACTTGATAAGATTAAAAAAATGTGGGTTTGACAGCATCACCACCAAATGGATTTATAAGTGGTTGATTAACCACACTCAACATATAGTTCTCAATGGAACTGCATCCACATGGAGGGAATATGCAGTAGGGCACCTCAAGATTCTGTCTTGAGCCCAGTACTCTTCAATATCTTCATCAATGGTTTAGATAAGGGGATAGATGGGGAATTAATCAAATTTTCAGACATCAAGCTGGCAGGAATAGCCAACACTTCAGAAGATAGAAGGTAGACCTAAGATACAGAAGGATCTTGACAGACTTGAATGTTGCACCTTGTCTAACAAAATAAAATTCAATGGTGAAAAAAAAAGTTCTACATTCTCCTGAGAGTTCCCAGGAGAGTCCAAGAATGGGTTGACTCATCTATTCCTCCAGAGATCGAGCTGTCAACTTTGTGGCCATGCACCCGTACTCCTCCTCTCTGGCCCAGTTTCGGCTCGGTCTCAGCATGTCAACTGGAATTCTTGGACTCTCAACAACAGGTTTTTCTTCGCGTTGCGGGATTTTTTGGAGCTGCAGGTTTGCGAAGGAGCCGCGACTTGCCACCACGCACTCCAATTTCCCTCATAGAGCTGCTGGCCTGTCATCTGAGCTTCGGCAACTCAAGAGTGCCGCAGCACATCACTGCACTCTCCCCTTATCTGGTGGGATTGCCAGATTCTTATAGGACTGTCTGGCTGCCTCAGCTGGGATGTGCGAGCTGTCAGCTCAGATACGGCCACCACCTCTCCCAGAAGCTTAGTAATAGCCTCTGAAGGCTCTGAAGGACTCTGACAGAGTCCCTGCCTAGTCTCGCTGGCATACTGTATTGTATTGTTGGCATACTGTATTGTATTGTTATGTATTTTAGTTTTGGCTGTGCACCGCTGTGCACCGCCCTGAGTCCACCAGGAGAAGGGCGGTATATAAATTGAATAAATAATAATAATAAATAATAATAATAATAATACCCATTTGCGGACAGCCTCAGGAGAGGCTTCGGAAGGTATTGATGGAGAGGGCAGAGGTCCTGCTTGTTGCCCCCCCCCCATTGGCCCAGTCACCCGTGGTTCGCAGACTGGTAGGCCTTTCGATTTCTCAACCCTGGAGGATTTCTCAGGAGAGAATCTCCTCAGCCAGGGGGTCTTGATCCATCCGGAGCCACAGTGGCTCCATCTGACCATTGAGAGCAGCTCCTGAGGAAGGAGGGTAATACAGACAATTCAGGCCTCACAAAGGCCATCTACGAACAGAATTTACAATTCTACTTGGACAGCCTTCACTAATTGGTGCTTTGAAGGGAACATTATGCCTACCTCAGCATCTGTACCCCAAGTCCTGGACTTTCTCCAGGACAGACTAGACAAGAGCCTGTTGCACAACACCATCCGTTGACAAGTAGCAGCCCTGTCATCAATGGTGTTGGTGCGTGGGGAACAGGCATCTCTAGCTCACCACCCAGTCATTTGGAGATTTCTCAAGGGGGCAGCAAACCTCAAACCACCTGTGATTCACAGGTACCCTCACTTGGGACTTGTCTAAGGTCCTGCAGGCCCTGACATCTGCATCTTTCAAGCCTTACGGACTGTGAGCTTACGCTTTCTGACCTTTAAGGTTGCATTCCTGGTGGCTATCACCTCAGCCAGGCGCATATCGGAGCTGGCAGCTCTTTCAGTCAGAAAAGACTTATGTATCTTCCATCAGAACAGGGTAGTCCTCCGGATGGATCCCTCCTTCATCCCCAAGGTGAACTCCTGGTTCCATAGGGCCCAGGAGGTCATTTTGCCAGACTTCTGCCCAAGGCCAACTCATGCCCTGGAGAAGAAATGGCATATCTTGGATGTAAGGAGGCCCCTCCAAATTTACATCAGGAGGACATCCCCTACTAGGAAGAAAGAGGCACTCTTCGTGTCATTCCACCCTTCCTCGAGGGGTGCCAAGGTGACTCCTTTGACCATAGGCTGTTGGCTGAGGGCTTGTATATCCATGGCCTATCAGGTTCAGGCCTTACTGGCTCCCAGAGGGGTGACTGCCCACTCCACACAAAGTGCAGCCACAATGGCAGTGTGGGCGTCCATTGAGGATATCTGCAGGGCTGCATGGGCTTCCCCTTCGCCTTTTATTCGTCATTACAAATTAGATGTTTTTGCTTCAGTGGAGGTGTCCTTTGGATGGAGGGTTTGGCAAAGAGTGCATGTGGATATGGGGACTTCCAACCAAACAGTGACCCACCCTTAAATTGGTTGGCTTTGGTATGTCCCATTCTTGGACTCTCCCAGGAGCTCTCAGGAGAAGGGGCGTTGGTCCTACCTGATACGCCCTTTCTCTGAGTAGTTCCGGGAGAATCCAGACCCTGCCCTGGCAACCAATTGGTCTGAAGTCCAGGAGCTATCAATTACCATTGTTGAGATTTGATTCACAGCTACTTCCTCACCGAAACTGGGCCAGAGAGGAGGAGGATGGGGCATGGCCACAAAGTTGACAGCTCAGTCTCTGGAGGAACAGATGAGTCAATCGATTCTTGGACTCTCCCACAGCTACTCAGAGAAAGGGCGTATCAGGTAGGACCAACGTCCCTTTGGGCAAGAAAAACCAAATGCAGAGATATAGTGTACATGCTACCAGGTTCAATACTAGTATTTTTTTTTTATTTGATTTATATGCCGCCCTTCTCCGGAGACTCAGGGCGGCTTACAATACGTTAAGCAATAGCCTTCATACTTTTGTATATTTATACAAAGTCAGCTTATTGCCCCCACAAACTGGGTCCTCAATTTACCCACCTTAGAAAGGATGGAAGGCTGAGTCAACCTTGAGCCTGGTGAGATTCGAACTCGCAGTAATTGCAGGCAGCTGGATGTTAAATGCTGCCTTAGGAGGCATTAGCCTCCTACGTCACTCCCCGAAGCAATTCGCAGAGCCACACGTCCTCCTTTTCTGCAGTCTCACTTTCTCTTTCCTCCTGGCCAAATCCGTCTCCCGGGCTAGGAGCAGAAGCCAAGTGCCGTCAGCCTGAGTCATCTGCAGAAGGGGCAGGCCGGGCAGCAAGCACCTTGCCTTACGCCTCTCACGCAGAAGCGTCCGCTTCGCAAGAGCATCGCCTCCATGCATCATGTTTTCCGGGGTTTTCCTCCCCGATTCTCCAGTGCAATTCACAGAGCTGCACGCCCTCCTTCTTGGTGGCTAAAGGGGAAGAAGAAAACTGGGCACATTGAGAAGACATGCACTCCTGTTGCTGGAAGAAGGTCGAAGTTGGTTTCTCTCCCCCCCCCCTTTGCTCTCTTAAACTGAATTACACTGCTTTTCTGACTTGTTGATAAATGATCCTGGGAGAAAGCAGCAGCTGGCCACTGCGGAGGCATTGCTGATACATTTCGGGTGGTCAAAACGCCAAGCGGCTGGGGAGCTGAGACATTTCTCCTTCAGCCCCCCCCCCAGCTGCTCAGTGCAGTTCAGTTTAAGAGAGCAAGGAGGGAAACCAACCTCAACTGCAGATGGAGCCCCTCTGGGCACGAAGACCGTTTTGGAGGAGAAGGTGGCTGAGGAGGGAGGAGTGAAGGCGCAAGAACAGGAGGGGGGACTGCAGGAGAAGCAACCCTTCTCCCTTTCTTCCAGCAACAGGAGTGTGTGTGTTCTCAATGTGCCCAGAGTTTTCTTCCTCCCCTTTAGCCACCGAGAGTTCCAAGTTCTCCCAGGGTCTGCTTGGAAGCAGCTCCAGCAGTTCTGACGGCTGCCTTCACAACTTGTGTGAGGACTGGAGATCCCCACTCCCTACAGCAGTAGACTTCTCTTTAACCTCCTGAGATTTCTGCCCCCATGACTGCTATGCGGTATAGGGTAGGCTCCATGCCTACTACCTGCAGGCTTCAGGTGTGCTGAGTGGGCTCGCATCTTCAAGGAACTGGTGGCTTGCTGGTGCTGCACAGGAGGTGTAAGGCAAGGCGCTGCCACCCAAAAACTGTTGCCGCGATCTCCACTGTTCTTTCTTTGCCTCCACACACCCCATTTTTGGAATCGGGGAGGCAGCGGAGATCTCCAGGCAGCAGAGATCGCGGCAACAGTGTTTTTGGATGGCAGCGCCTTGCCTTATGCCCCCTGCACAGCGCCTGCTTCGCCAACCAAGTCCTGACGTCTGTGCTTCCCCAGGCCGCTTCCAGAATCAGGCTCCAACCAAGGCAGCAAAGGTGCAGGGGGCTTGCCGGGAAGCCCAGTACCATATTTATGAGATGGCAGTGTCCAGGAGGACTGAAGTGCTGTGCCTCTATGGGGTCATGCCAAACTTTCAGAAAGCCAGACTTTCAAAACTTAAAGCTAAAGGTAGGAAGATGGGGGCATCTCAAGAGTAGAGCCTTCGGTGCCAAGTCTCTCTTCTGCCCCCATGAAAATCATACCCCACCCCACCCTACCCACTCCAGTTAAATAGAGTGTTAGAATTTGTTTTAAACTGATAAAAAGATCTGTGCTACTCTTTATCAAAATCCGAATGGAAGTGAGGACACTGCTGGTCCTGATGTTGGTAGGCAAAGGCAGAATTTTTTTTCTTCTTTTCCTCCCCAAAAATAAAGGTATACTCCAGTGTATCTTATACTCCGAAAAATATGGTCATATATGTTAGCTTCAGATCATCTAAATCAATTTCTTAAATTTTCTTATTACTGACCATATATAGTATAAGCTTTTCTCCGCCTTCTCTACATCCTATCTAAACTACTCTTCTAAAACATGGCATTATTTCTCAAACTCCCCTTTCTACACAGAGTTACAAATCATTAACTTTCTTATAGCATATATGTTTATGAAAATGAAAGTTGTAAACATGACAGTTGTGCTTATCCATACATTCTACTCTCTCATAATGCAGTTATAATTAAAAAGGCATAATGGGGCTAGCATTTCTTTTAATATACTTTGCACTGGAGTTGGGAAACAAGCTTTTGTTGAGTTGTGGGTTTGCAATTTCTTCCTCTTAATTAGCACATTTGATAAGTAAAACAGTAAGTTAACCAGGAATTAATTGAAGAAACCAGCTGACTAAAATTAGGACTGAATATAAACAGCATTGATAAACATATTTTATCCAAAACACTCACACAAGATTTTTAAAACAGAACTCTTGCTCCATTTTTGGTGGGGGAGGGTTAAGAAAAGGAATGAGGAGAAGAGGGATTTCTCTCCATATTGCCTTGCTGGCCAGACAAGTCAAGCTAGAAAGATTATTCCTCATAGCTTGGTTTTCTTAAAGAAATTTAGAGGGAAGAAATATTTCGTAGTTGCAAAAGGTTAGAATAGGCTAAAGAGTGGAGTGGGATTAAAGAGTCCCCCCCCCCGCTCTTTTTCTCAGCATCCAGATTTTACTAGGAGGCTTGTAAACGCAGATGAAATGCAGGAACTGAAAGAAATAACGATTTGTATAGGTTATTTTCTTTTTAAAAAAACAAGTTTTATTGGTTCCCCCCCCCCCATTCACCCACATCTTTTTTGAAGAGAGTATTGGCCATATCTCATCTTATACAATTTATCAAATTCAAATATATTTTACTCAATTACAATTTTTGCCATAATTTTCTTTTTTCCCTTTTTTTATCTCAATATTTCTTTGCTTATATAAACAGCATCTTCCTTCGCCCTCAAATTCTAATTTTCCTGCTTCTTCATATTAATTCTCTTTTATTTTTTAACCATTCATTCTTTATCTTAGTATATTTATATATGTTCATGGTTGCCTTTCTTCCATTTCATCTTTTTTGTTGTACAGCAATCTTTCTTCTCAATCCTGCCATCTCCCTCTCTTCTTTCCTTCTTACTTTCTTTTTCCCTCCTCTCCTACTCCTCTCTACTTCCCCTTCCATTCTCCTTCTCCTCCTTTCTTACTCCTTGTCTAACCCTCTCTCCCCTTCTCTTACCTTCCTCTTTTTCCTGTTCTTATATCTCCCCTTCAGCCTCTTTTTCTTTAATTTTAACTCTATTAATTTTCTTTCTCAATCTTTCCCCATTTATTTCTCTTCTTTTCTTATTTGAGATACATTTTCCCTTATCCATTTTTATTCTGTCACTGCTAAACCCAGTATAATCATCTTTATCTTTATTTTCAATTATTTCTTCTCCGATATTATCTCTTTGTTTCTCCTGCTTCTCATTTTTCTGTTCTCTTTCTCTTTTTTGCATTCTAACCAGTCCTCTGCTTCTTTGTTTCCCCCAAAAGCTTCCCTTATTTTTTGAAACTTCTCCCTCAATGTCCCATATTTCTCCTCCCCATTCTCCATATTTTCAATTTAAAAGGCTGAGATTTTTAAATTTATTCTTTTCCTTTACATATATTTCAAATTTCCAAGTCCATATAGTGTTCTTCCCCGCCCCCCTTAAATAATGTCCACTTCAAATCTTCACTTGACCCAGCACCGTTTCAGTCTTTGTTCCTTTGTTCTCTTATCTTGGTAGAGCTGTATAAATTCTTTTCACACGCTTTCTGCCAGCAGTTGTTTCTCCGATTCACAATTTCCATAAAAAAGCATTCACTCTTTAAATTAAATTATTCTGCTGTTTAAAATGTTTTTCTATCTTCTTTTCCTTGCCTTATTTTCCCCCCCCCCAAATCCAGTTTTAACTCCGAATGGAAGATTTTTTTTCCAGGCTTTAGGTTTGATTTTTAAAGTTCCGGGTTTTTTTTTTCCTCTCCACTTTAGTCTCTGTGCTAATTGGCCACTAATCTTCTACTACAATCTTTTCAAGCTGTCAAAGATTTTTTTTTCTTTTACCTGTGAGTTGGCCAAATTACTCACCCGGTAACAATACTCCGTTCAATTACCGTTCTTACATTCCCTCTTTCTGATCGTGGCCGTTCTGGCTTGTGACACCTCCTTAATGGCTGCCTTCCTTCGCCGACGGGTCGAAGACTAATGCCGGCACTTCAGGGAACTTGCTCATTCCCTATCCATGCCAGCCAGTGTCTTCTTTCTGCGCTGTCTCCACAAGACAGCTATGATTCCTGGGGATCCCCAAAATCGGCTAGGATATCGGTGTTCTCCTGGAGACCCAGAATCCACACCATATTGCCTGATGCCGGCCACGCCCCTCTATAGGTTATTTTCATTGATCATCAAAACAGCATAATTAAGTCATCTTTTTAAGTTTTTTTTAATTTTAAAACAAAATTACAATACTCATACATATACAATGATACTAAAATAGTCTCACTTTCACTATAAACTTGTAGAAATGTTTGCATATTCAATAACAATGTAACTTTTCAAGAAAATGGTTCTTTTAAGGGGTTTTTTAATTACAGTTGAAAGTATCTTTGTTTTGCTAAATTAAATTATTTGTCTGTTCCCATATCTTAGGCCATTTCTTTACATAAATTCTATACTTTTCGCTTCTTCATTCCTGTGTAAACCCAGGCGTCCAGCAACCTTCCCACTGGAGAGGTTGGGGAAACATGCAAATCCGAAGTTCATTTTTCCTTTTCCCTACCTGACACCCATGTCTCTTATTAATTTGGGAGGTACACATACACCCAAGGAGATGACCTAAGCAAGATATGCAGTGTCTCTATTTTTACCGGCTGTTCTGCTTTCAAGCTTTTTATTTGGGAGGATTGCTATATTTGGAACAGTATGGGCCTCCTCCCACCTAACTCTTTTCATGAGTGTTAAAGTATTAAAAAGATACTGGTCTCTCCCTCTCCCTTCCTGCCTGTGTTTGTGTGTGTGTGTGTGTGTGTGTGTTTTATTTATATATAATATTATATTATAAAATATAAGTAATATAATTAATAAATAATATTATTATATTATATTTATTATATTATATTATATTATATTTATTATATTATATTATATTATATTATATTTATTATATTATATTATATTATATTATATTATATTATATTATATTATATTATATTATATTATATTTATTATATTATATTATATTATATTATATTATATTATATTATATTATATTATATACCTCTCCTGTGTGAGCTGCATTGGCTTCCAGTGGTCTTCCGGGTGCGCTTCAAGGTGTTGGTTACCACCTTTAAAGCGCTCTATGGCATAGGACCTGGGTATTTGCGGGACCGCCTTCTGCCGCCAATAGCCTCCCACCGACCAGTACGCTCCCACAGAGAGGGACTCCTCAGGGAGTCAGCCAGGCAATGTCGGCTGGCGACCCCTAGGGGGAGGGCCTTCTCTGTGGCAGCTCCTGCCCTCTGGAATGATTTGCCCCCGGAGATATGAAGGATATTGGCTCTCCGGGCCTTTCGCCATGCCCTAAAAACTTTTCCATCAAGCAGGGCTGGCGTGAAACCCCCCCCCCTTTTTTTTTTTTTAGCTTTTTAAATTGTCAATGGGTTTTAGTTTGAATGTTTTAAATTTTGGGCCAAAGTCATGTAATTCTTTTAAAAATTTTAAATTTTGTATTGGTATGTGTTTTAGTTATGGCTGTGCACCGCCCTGAGTCCACTAGGAGAAGGGCAGTATACAAATTGAATAAAATAAAATAAAATAAAATAATAAAATAAAATAAAATAAAATAAAATAAAATAAAATAAAATAAAATAAAATATAAATAATAAAAAAAAAAATAAATAAATAAATAAATAAATAAATAAATAAATAAATAAATAAATAAATAAATAAATAAATAAATAAATAAATAATATGGCTTTGATATGGAATGTGCCAATCCCTTTGCTATCTCATAGCCAGTGAGGCCCGCAAGAATTTGGGGAGTAGCTAGGAAAAGCACAGAGCATAAAATCAAATAGTAATATTTCTTATTACATCAAGACTTCCTTATTTCATCAAGCCGGCCTGACCTAAATCTTTCCCCTTTTTAAATGGAAATTTTAAATCTGGTTTTAAATTATTGGGGTTTTAAATTTGTTCAGCCAAATTATTTAATTCATTTTAATCTATTTTAAATTTTGTATTTATATGTTTTATTCTATGGCTGCTCACCGCCCTGAGTCCTTTGGGAGTAGGGCGGTATACAAATTCAATAATAAATTAATAAATAATATAAAGGAAAGAAGGGAAGAAACTGCATACACACAGACACACAATTCACTCGCTCATTCCCTGGGCACAAAAAACAAATTTGGAGGTACTTACAAGATTCTCCTTTTCAAGTAGCTGTGTGGTTCAAAACTCAAGGCCTCTATTACCAGCGCCAAGCAGGCAGAATCCAGGAGCAGCACCCACTAATAAAAATGTTCTGGTGCTAGCTGGGTGAATTTACCCAAGATAGGTCCACTGGCCAAGTTAGTTTCAATTCCCTACCTGGATTGCCATATTGTCAGAAGAATAATTTGGGGTTCCAACTTAAGCTGGGCTTGTGCAAGAATAAATAAAAATGAGATCCAGACAGCTGTGAGGAAAGAAGAAATATTTATTGCTACTGTACAAGCAAAAAGTTTGCCTTTAGGGGTAGCTGTAGAGAAATGGGATACAGCAACACAGTTTATATAGGGGTGCTTGTCCTGGGTGTATAAATGTCTATGTGCTGATTCTAGGGTATGTATGTGTTTGTACATATGCCTATGATGTTTATTCTTGTGAACATACAGTTCTACTGAGAAACCTAATTTTATTAACTCTATTTGTGTTTACAGACCTTATCCTTTCATAAGTGGATTAAGTCTGGGAAACATACAGTATGCGGGGGCTTGAGGAAGTTTGAATAAAAGACTGCCTTGTTTGCTATTTTTACTTGATTAACTTAATTTCAGTTTGACTGTCAATTATCTAGTAGAGACACTGATTCTCAGTCCATTGTGGATTCTGTTAATGTTTAAGGAAAGATAGAAACAGTATAAAGAATAAAATATATTTTGATATAAATCTTCCCGCAGTATTTATGACTCGTCTTCAAAGTTACAATTGCTGCTGCCCTCCTGCAGTCATATGATCATTTTTCAGGTGCTTGCCAATTGCAGTGACTCATTTTATGACCATAGTAAAAACTCTCATAAAATTGAATCTATTTAAGACCGTAATGACTTATGACCATCGTTGTGATTGTACATAGAGGCGGACTATCTGTATTACTTTTAAACTTGAGTGTTTATGATCAAGTTATGAACAATGATTTAGAAACCATAACAATGAGTTCACATAATGTTCTAAATCAGAATTGAACATATTGTGATTTAGTGTGGCATGCAAATCATGTCCTTTTTTTTTTTTTTTTTGAAGCAAGGAAATATGAAGCTGCAGATTTTACTTGGAGAAATCAGCTATCTATTATCACCTTTTTCTCCAATAAAACTGCTCTTTCCATATTGTTGTCTTTCTTCCAGATGAATATAATGCCCTGTTATTATTCTGTTGCTCAGAGTAATTGAGCAGTTCTGTAAAGATGTTGAGGCAAAATATGTACATGTTTGGTGAAAGCACTTAATGAAATCAATAAGCTTTGCTCCAACTGTAGATATGATGAAAGACATCCTAGCACATGACCTGGTTGGGCAGTGAGATTTACAGAGTCTTAACCAGAGAATTCCCCCCCCCCCCCCATATCTCCCAGGTTCTATATTAAAAATTCTGTTCTGATGACAAATAATTGCATGAAAGATCACTGCATTACAGGACAGGTTTGAAGGCTTTGTATGCATGTAGTAGCCCCTGAATGAATAACTTTATAACACTTTACTTCACTTCTATTACATACCAGTGGTGGGTTGCTCCTGGTTTGGTCTGGTTCTATAGAACCGGTAGTAAAACTGGCGGGAGGCTCCACCCACCCGCCACAACGTCATCATGGGTGATCTGCGCATGCGGTCCCATTGCAAACCGGTAGTAAAGGTAAATACAACCCACTCCTGTTACATATATGTATGTAATATGAAATTAGGAAATAGCATGCTAATAGGAAAAATAGTACTTGCTAAATGCAGTTGGTATCTAATTAGATAATAGAATTTACAAACTAATTTGTTTAAAGAATAGTTCCCTACAAACAACTGAGAAATATTAAGTTGGGGAAAACCAGTTAGTTAAGAAATGCTAAAGTAGCTCTGGGGGAAAACGAATTGTTTCCTAACCTGATAACAGATGATTTGAGTCCTCCAAAGTTTTGGCAGGAAATGTTCTAAAAAAAAGAGAAATAATTTTTTACATGCTCATTTATTTTTATAAAAATAGAGTTCAATTATGTGTGGTGCTATGTATTGTATAAAGAAACGTCAAATAATTACAAAAATGAACGATGAGTAAAACAAACACAGTTTTGGAGCTTCCTGTATCTGAGTGAGAAAATACCATATACTTGCATGTGCATTTTATGCATTTTGTCCCATTGTGCTGTTGTCAGAAACATGGAAATACATAAATTATTTTTCTTTGTAGTGTGCTTATTCATCTTAATTTACTAATTTCTGCCCTCATCACCTGATGCGTAATTTTTAATTCTTATCTCTGTAGCTGGCTCATGTATTTGGATACCTAAAGTAGCTTTCCTCAACTTGGTGTTTACATGACTTTAAATAAAATTGATGTACTCTGAAAGTGTATTTCTATTTCAATAGCTCTAGCATTAATGCTATGCTTACAGTGATAATTATCAAAATATGGTGAGTGAATTACTATTTCCGTTTCAGTGAGGAATTTTGGCACAATTTTGCACAATTTAAAGTGATTATTCCTTTTAACCTTCAGAACCAAATACAAGTAATCCTCAACTTAGAATAGTTCATTTAGTGACTGTTCAAAGTTACAACAGCACTGAAAAAAGTAATTAACGAATGTTAATTACTTAACAAATGTCTCTCTTAGCAATAGAAATTTTGGGCTTAATCGTGGTTGGTTGTAAGTCGAGGACTACCTGTACAAGATGATGCATGGAACATTGATATGCCATTTGCAAAGCAAATCTGAATCATGACCAGTGTCTTTCATAAGATTTCCCACTGCAACAACATCCTTCTCTCTTTAAAAGAATGTTTTTAATAATGTAATATTCAGAGCTGAGTTCTACCTGAGTTCTGCATATCTGTTGTTTCTGCTTTAAATTGAATGTTTGTAAAATAAATAGAAAATATCATAATTTTTGCTCCCAATTGTTCTGCAGGTATCCATAATACTTCGAATAGTTTGTGGTGGTCTAGTATTTGTGTGCAATGCCATAATGTGGACTTCCTTTGCTAAAGCTTTAAGATATTCCTCCTCCTCAGCTACAGTAACTGTAACAACAACAACATCCAACTTCATCTTTTCAGTGAGTATAGTGAGACCATATGATTGATGAAAATCCTAAAAGGGGACCCTCTCTTTTCTTTAAGGCAGAATATCATAGTAGTCTTGCTGTACCACTCATGAGTGTTCTAAATGATCTGCAAGTAGTCCAAAACCAAATAGTTTGTCCAGACTTAGAAAATTCATTTTGGTGTCAAAACCTTCTGGAACTGGAACATTTAACACACTCAGGACTTTGAATGCACAAATAAGGTTTTAGCAAGCCTTATTTGATAGTTGATAATATTGGGTGATTTCTTTTGTTAGTCCCTAGCTATTTTCTAAACAGTATATTTAAATCCTAAACAGTTGCAAGAAAAAGTATGTGAATCCCTTGGTATTACGTGGAGTTTTGCATGAATTGGTCATAAAATGTGCTCTGAACTTCATCTAAGTCACAACAATAGAAAAACACAGTCTGCTTAAAATAATACTACACAAACATTAGATGTTGCCATGGTTTAATTGAACATAACATGTAAACATTCACAGTGCAGGGAGGAAAAAGTATGTGAACCTTTGGACTTAATAACTGGTTGACCCCCTTTGGCAGCAATAACCTCAACCAAAAGTTTCCTGTAGTTGCAGATCAGACCTGCACAACGATCTGGAGTAATTTTGGACCACTCCTCTTCACAAAACTGTTTCAGTGTAGCAATATTCTTGGGATGTCTGGTGTGAATCACTCTCTTAAGGTCATGCCACAGCATTTCAATCGGGTTGAGGTCAGGACTCTGACTGGGCCACTCTAGAAGGCGTATTCTGTGCTGTTGAAGCCATTTTTTTGTTGAATTACTTGTATGCTTTGGGTCATTGTCCTGTTGCATCACCCATCCTCTGCGGAGCTTCAGTTGGCGGACAGATAGTTGTACGTTTTCCTGCAAAATGTCTTGATAAACTCTGGAATTCATTTTCCCATCAATGACAACAATCCGTCTAGGCCCTGAGGCAGCAAAGCAGCCCCAAACCATGATGCTCTCTCCGCCATGTTTTACAGTGGGGATGAGGTTTTGATGTTGGTGTGCTGTGCCTTTTTTTTCTCCACACATAGTGTTGTGTGTTCTTCCCAAACAATTCAATTTTGGTTTCATCTGTCCACAGTATATTTTGCCAGTAGTGCTGTGGAACATCCAGGTGCTCTTTTGCAAACTTCAAATGTGCTGCAATATTTTTTTTTGGACAGCAATGGCTTCCTCCGTGGTGTCCTCCCATGTACTCCATTCTTGTTTAATGTTTTCCTTATTGTATATGTGTTAACAAAAATGTTAGCATGTGCCAGAGATTTCTGTAGGTCTTTAGCTGACACTCTAGGATTCTTCTTTACCTCATGAAGCATTCTGCGCTGTGCTCTTGCAGTCATTTTTACAGGACGACCACGCCTAGGGAGAGTAGCAACAGTGCTAAACTTTCTCCATTTGTAGACAGTCTGTCTTACCGTGGACACATGAACATCAAGGCTTTTGGAGATACTTTTGTAACCCTTTCCAGCTTCATGCAAGTCAACAATTCTTGATCGTAGATCTTCTGAGAGCTCTTTTCTGCGAGGCATGGTTCACATCAGACAGTGCTTCTTGAAACCAGTAAATCCAAAACAGGTGTGTGTTTTTAAAGGGCAGGACAGCTGTCAGCAACACATCCAATATCATCACACTGATTGGAGTCAAGGTTGGCTCACTCCTGGCTCCAATTAGCACTTGGAGAAGTCATTAGGCTAGGGGCTCACATACTTTTTCCTCCCTGCACTGTGAATGTTTACATGTTATGTTCAATTAAACCATGGCAACATCTAATGTTTGTGTAGTATTATTTTAAGCAGACTGTGTTTTTCTATTGTTGTGACTTAAATGAAGTTCAGAGCACATTTTATGACCAATTCATGCAAAACTCCACATAATCCCAAGGGGTTCAAATACTTTTTCTTGCAACTGTAGCCTTTGTTATACATAAAGAACCTTTTCAATATGTTCAAAATACTATTCTTCTGCATATGTCTTAAAGATAATCTATGCATCTTCAGTTTACTGCAGCTGAGAAATTTACGCTCTGATCAGAGTACAATTTTACTATTGATTATTCTTCCTCTTGTCTTACAGGCCTTTTTAGGAAGGTTGTTGTTTGGAGAAATAGATGACCTGTTATGGTGGACTGGAATATCCATTTCTCTCCTTGGACTTCTGTTACTTCACACCACACCATCTCTACTAGAACAGCAAATCTGTCTGAAGAAGAAAAAGAAATAGAATGCAATAGGCTTTTAATACATAATACAGGAAAGGAATAAACAAATAAAACAGAAGTCCAGGTTTGGTGGAAATACAGAATTGCCATGATGTTCTTATAGTAGATATTGTTGTGCTGGATATCAAAATACTTTAATCACACTGAACTCCTGCAAAAAGGACCATAAACAGAATTTTGGAAAAAAGGACAGCCATCAATTATCCGTGACATTTGAGGATATTTGGTGAATAATTATCACACAATTTACCATGACCAATTGGAATAAAAGATCTTTCACAATTCTTAAGAACGATATGGTACTAAATGCAATAGGTTTCCCTTTTTCTATGTTAAGCTGAATAATCACAAAGAGAGAGTAAGAAATAAATTGATTTATTCTTTTCATATTACAAAATTGTACATTGTATGCTGATGGTGTTGACAGTGTGGTATCTATGATAATGCAGATTACCAAAATATATATCAAATACAAAATTTAAAAATATATCAATAAAAATATAAATATGATGACATCAATATGATTAGACATGCTTTGTGAATGCCACCACTTTAATATAATCAACCAACTATGTATGCAACATGGCAATACTTAACAGAAAAATTCCTAACAGAAAAATGGGCTGCTTTTATTCAAAGTCAAAGCTACACATTCAATTAGAACAAAATGCAAAATCAACTGTAAGAATTTAAATTTTGTTCCCAATGTATAATACGAAAATACTCACTCTTCAAAAAAAAAATTCAGTGCAGAAGATGAATTTCAATATAAAAATAAATGTTTCTTTGATAGATAGCTTTATTGATTAGCCTATAGGCCATATCAAAGCACAAGGTTCAAACACATATCACCAATAAAATCATATACCAATTTAAATTTAAATTTAAAATAAGAGTAGGGTAAAATACAATAGTTATAGGATAAGATATAATATAATTTAATACATAAATATGTAAAATAGTATAAAATTACATAAAATTACATTTCGGTGTCACCCTTACAATCTACCCCAATCAGTCCCACATATGCAAATCTCAACTGAACCATTTTGTTTTAAGTACTGTGCTGTGTTAAATGTTATTTTAAGGTTCTGGCCACACATAAAGTAAGTTGTTTTGATATGGGGATCCCAATGGGTCATTCGTTTGGTATATAGACCAAGGTACTTGTCTCTCACCCCCTTATACAAGTAACAATCAAATAGGATGTGAGCCAGGTCTTCTACCTCTGCTACTCTGCAAATGCAGAGACGTTCATTGTAGGGTATAGAATGGAATCTCTCATATCTCACCATTGTGTCAAGCTGTTTGAATTTCACTCGCATAAATATCTCCCTAAGATGTTTTGGCAGTTGTAACTCAAATAGCTGTCTATTTGAAAAGTATGCTTGTATTTGCTCAGCCATTTGAAGTTACGTACCTTACTAAGGATAGCTATATCATTTTGTGCTTCTATATCCTTAATTCTTTGGGCAGCTCTTTTTTTTAACTGTTCTCCTGTTACGCAAGAGACAGGAAGGCCACAGCTTCTTACAAAATTTGTTAGTTTGGTGATCCAGGAGATTTGTGATTGTAATTTTATTTGCTCTAGTAGACATAACTTGGGGAGTCTATCAGTTTCCACTTCATTGACTTTGCACCAATAGTTATATGCTCTAATTTTGGATAGTGCATGAATTGTATGAATTCTCAAATTCAGCTCTAACTGCTGCAGCAGATGTTCTTAGATCTACACCCAAAATACGTCTCAAATGCTAGGACTGTGTTTGTTCTAGGACTGTGGTTGAGTATAGACCCCAAACCTCTGCTCCGTACAAGAGCATAGTAACCTTAACTGTATATACTTTAATTAATGGGGCTAGGGACCCTGGGTAACTATGGTTCTTTAGTATAAGCAGTAAATTCAAATGGGCTTTTGCTCTAAGTATACTCCATTTATGTTGGCAAGCCCAAGATCCAGTTGTAGAAAAGATTACGCCTAATTGAAGTGTTCATCTGTTCAATTGGTTCACTGTCTAATTGCCACCTATGTCTCTGATGATGTTTTCCAAACACCATTATTTTCTATTTAGATTTACTAATGATTAGGGAGTTATCCTGGCAATAAGAGCTGAATCTTCTTAATAGCTTTCGTAATCCTACTAATGAATTGATAATAAAATCATATCAGCATAAAGCAAGCTGTTACAATAAGTATTTAGGATCATTGCCATGTGTACCAAGGAATCCTTCATTAACCCTGGCAAGTCATTGATATATAAACTAAATAATAAAACACCCTTGCCATATCCCTTTATTTGTGTGAATCCTGTTAATCAGAGTCCCATTAACCCCATACCACACCCTCAAACAGGTACTTGTGTAAAGGGCTTTAATCAAAGCCAGCAGTCTAGGTTCTATTTTAAGAGATGTCCGTTTTTTTCCATAGTACTTCTCTGTTTACCATATCAAATGCTGCTGTAAGGTCTATAAAAACAGTAAACGGGTCTCCTCTTATAGGCATATTTGCAATTAGATGGTTCAAGACAATGCAGTTATCAATAGTGGATCGGTTTTATCTAAAACCTGCTTGTTCTTCTGTGAGGATATTGTTTTCCTCTACACAGATTTCGATTCTGTTCAAAAGGAACCTAGCATATATTTTTGCTGCAATGTCAATCAGGCTAATGGACCCATAATTACTAGGATCCTTTTTATTTCCTTTTATATATATATAGGGACAATTATTGCCATCTTCCACCCATCTGTTATATGGCAAATGTTATTTATATGTGTAAAAAGACCTGCCAATACTGGACCCCACCAGTTGGAAAATTTCTTGAATAATTCTGCTGGTAAAAAATCCTCACCTGGGGCTTTATTGCTCTTTAAGCTTTTAATGATGGATTGTATCTCCTTTTCAGAGACTGGGGGGGGGGGAGTTCTAGGGTTTACTAGATCACTGCGTAAAGACAGTTTCTCTGCAGATTCCGTGGAAGCAAACGAACACTGATAATAATTCTCCCAATCCTCAGCAGAAATTGGTGTGTCAAATGCAAATCTCCATTCCTTCAGGACACCTGCTACAGAGTGCCAAAATATTACTGAGTTATGACTTCTGGCAGCCAACTCAAGTTCTGACCAGATTGAAATGACAAAACTTTTTTTCTTTAATGTTATGATTTTTTTTATATTCCCTTGTGTGCAACATCTCAGCTTGTATATGAGCAGTAGGATTCCTCTGGGTGAGCCTCATGGCTGCCTTCAATTTCTTTTTCAGTTGCTGGCATTAAGGATGAAACCAGGATCTACCGACTCAGGTTCTTTTTGTAGCAGGTTTAGTTGTTAGGTGTTTCTTCAGAATATTACAGAGATTAGAGAATGCATTGAAGGCTGACAGCCAGTCAGTAGATGACTGGATTGTTCTACCCCACTTAATAGCATTCTCTGTTTTAAGGCAGTCTGATATTGCCTTAGTATCAACTTTGGCCCAAATTAACCTTTTATTTTGGGTCACTTCTACCTTTTTGGTGAGCCATCTGTTAGCCATGTTATATGATCTTCGATCTGAGCAGCCTCGCAATGTCACACTTACAGGCTGATGATTGCTATTGTCGCTAAGGTGTACTGTGACCTCCGAAAAGCGGTCAACTTTATCTAGACACACAAAAGAGATCCAGTACACTGCTTGATTTGGCCAAGTGGTATGTGTAAGGATATGTGTAAGTCTTATCCTTACCACCCAGAATTTGGAGATTACCCTTAAAAATTAAGGAGATTAGGAGCAGGCCAGTAGCATTACTTTTACGGTCTCGAGAGCCACAGGATGGTTATCAAAAAACTCCCCTGGGATTCCCTTCTTCTGGGCGAGCTCATACAAAGGGACCCAATCTAGCATTCAAATCTCCTAGTAATACCACTATGGGCTGAGGGTACCATACAGATATATCTAGGATAACTTCCAAGCCCATCCAGTATTCAGAGTTATAATACTCGGATGTGTTTGGAAGGATATACACATTTACCAGTATTAACTTGTACTCTTCATATCCAAATTTAACAGCTAGGAAGTATGAATATTGTCTTTGTTGTATAGTTTCTCCCCCTGCCATTGAAACTCTTGCTTTATAAGAATGCATAGCCCACCAGAGGGTGTCCCTTTGTATTTCTTTTATTTTTGGGCTGGGGACACCCTGAAAGCCTGGCAGTTGTACTGGTTCGTCCACTTTGGTTAACCAGGTTTCTTGAATGGCTATTACATCAAATCTAGGGAGAAAGCTCATTAGTCCACTATCAACCATCCTTTTCCAGTCAGCTACGTTCCAGGTCAGCAACTGTATAGAGTTTCTGGAGGCAAGGTGGTCTGGCTTGGTTGGTTGGCTAGATGATAAAAATGCTGGATGTCACCTTGACGTTGGAGCAGGGTCGATATCAACTGTGCTTCCCATATAAACACAGTTATTGTGAGGTTTGATACTTCTCCTTGTGGGTTGCAGAACTTGTTGCTCCTCTTTATCTTGATTGCCAGTGCTTCTGCCCTTGCTCCAAGAATGAATTTTTTTTCAGATGAGCAGGTACTCTGGCTTTCCCTCTCCTTATCTAGTTGTTCTACTGGATGGTCAATTTGGACGTACTACCAAGTCCTGATGGATTTCTCTTTTCTTCTCTTTTTCTTTTGGACTAGTATGCCTTCTCTTTTTATTTATGAAGCTTGAGTGCTTTCAGAAGCCGGTCTTGATAGCAATTCCATGGAGCAGCTGCCAGAAGGAAGCAAAACGTTCAAGCTTTCTGTTGCACCAGCTGCTGACATCAACATTAGACCAACTACCTCAATCTTCTCCAGTATCATCTCTTGGTCTTCTGGGCAGAGGGTAGAAAACTGGTGGACCAGTTCCTTCTCATCATCAATAAACTGAAGCTTTCCATTATGTAGGTTTAGAAATTCTTTATCTTATCTTTTCCTAATCTTGTTAGTTGAGGGCTTGTTTGTTTGGCCGTTGGTATTTTGGCATTCCCAAGATTAGTATCGACCTCCCTCACTGTCTTGGCTCTCTGCCCAGACTTTAACAGGGATTGAATTTGGGTGGTGTGAAATACCCGTCTTGGCCAAATACAGAGTTTCTTTAGTGAGGTCTCAAGCCTGAGTAACATCGATGGTAATACAATCTTCCCAAAGGTTAGCAATATACTTTTGCAACCATGTCTGTCGGGGAGCCAAGAAATCTCTATTAGCTCGTCAGACTATACCCTACAGCGTAAGAGTTGGGATAGAGAAATCGGAACCACTCTTCTGTTGTGTCACCTGCCCCTATTCAGAGGGGTGTTAGCAACCTGGAGTAAAATCCTGTGCCTCTGCAAAACCAGCCTCTCCACCGCATCCTCTTTGCCCTGACACCCGCAGTCCACACAGGCTGGCCTAACATCATGGGTAAGCTTTGGAATATGAGTTTTGCTGTTTACTTCTTCAGCTGTCTTATTAATATGTTTTCTCATTAAAGACTTTAATTCTTTAATCCCTCCATTCGCTTCCAGGAGCTGGTCAAATATGGCAGCAACTGTTTGTACTGTTAGAAGGCAATTCTTAGTAACCAAATTCAAGTCTCCTTTAAAATTGTTCCTAGTATTGTTATTATTGTTCTCCCCTCCAACTCCTACTGGAATTGCAACTCCCTCCTCCACAGATGTGCAGTCGTCCTCTTCCCAATTCAGAAGGGGGCTAGGTTTGTTTGCCGGAGTCGCAAGGGAGGAAGAAAAGAGAAAAGAAGACTTACTTGCAGTGTCCGTTATCTGAAAAAAGTCTTTTATCTTAGGTTGTCTGGGCGTTGTCGCACCCATGGATAGCTGGTTTGCTTAGTAGAGAAAACTTTCCTCTCATTAACTAAATGCTTTACTAGCTAGAGTAAAAAACTGGGGTAAAAGCTGGAAAAAAAGATGAACTTCTCAAGTAGTAAAATTGAAACTTTTTAAAGTTAAAAGTTAAAAATTGATTTAAAAGTAGAGTATTTTTTAAAAAGGATAAAAATAGAGAGTAAAAAGGAGAGCAAAGCTCAAAACTGCTGCTCATTCTCCATTTTCCCAGAGCGCTTCACTTACCCCGTTTCTTTGATAATTCATCTATGATTGATCTTTTTAATATCTCAACAAATGTTTGTGAGTTTTTGTGCTAGTCCTATGACTAATAATATCTCCAGCTGTTGGATATTTCCCCATTCTCAGTGAGGCCAACTTAATAGGATCTGATTTTGGTTTGCTTTATTGTTAATTTTTGCAAACAAGAACTTCCTTCTTCTAGGGTAGGTTCAAATATGGGCAAGAGAAGTCTGCCTCTTCTTTATGGGATTCCCTGAGGTCTGATTTCTCCATTCTACATGAAGCTGATAGATTGAGTTATCTAGATATGGGGTTAAGTATACTCCAGTTGTATATGTCTACTTCTGACTGCTAGACTCAACTCCCAAAATCCTTTAGACAGGTCTGAAAGTCATTAGTCATAGGAAATGTGTATTTACATCCTACCTGTAAATACAATACTGCTGACAACACCTATAAATCCTTGTACAGACATCTGTTCAGCATCAATCGTGGTAAGGTTTCCATGGCTTTAAATTTTTGAGAATTTTCTAATTTACTACATCCTAAGATACATCCACAAGTTTTTTAAAAGCTGGGTTTTATGCTGCGCTCCTAGTACTTACAGTCAGGATAATGTGTTTTAATGGTTTGAATTAGATGCAGTTAGATTATTTAATAATTTCCCCTTCAGTGTCATGAAATATGTGATACTTTGATGGGCTGTGGGAAATATGCCAAAGCTCTGGAGAGATGCAGATCACCTTTTTCTGTTCTACACTGAGACCTTTAAAAAAGTCTTCACTTCTCAGAATGCCCTCTGAGGTCAAGATTCTCTATATAAAAACAAGTAAATTTGATGTACCAAATATGTACTTCAACATTTATTTGGAGGGTGTATTTCTTTTTCTTCCTAATGATAGTATTGCTTATCCAGGGTGGGAAATCATTTAAAGTTGGTCAGGAAAGTCTCAATATTTATCTAAAATAAATGCAAACTTCCGCATCTATTCTAGCAGTTCCCAAGAAAAGCAAATATAAATATATGAACTGCACATACATCCCATTCAATCATATCCAGTTCTCACAGGTTGCTGGAACAAGTCCTTGAAATATTCTTGGCAAGTATTTTCAAAGTGGTTTGCTATTGCCTCCTACCTAAGGCTGTAAGAATGTGACTAGACCAAAGTCACCCAGCTGACTTCATACCTAGGGCAGGACTAAAACTGATGTGGTTAAGGCATCATGGTCGCCAGCCTGATGCCTTAACTATTACACAAAACTTTCTCTACACATATATAGTGAGAAATATAAAAGACATATACATAGAAGTAAAAAGGAAAAGACATTAAAGCTTCATCAGAAGAATAAACAAATAGAACTATCTAGTTTATCTGAAAACAACTCACTATGTCTCTCCATACCTTGTTATCCTTCCAAACTATTTTTCCTTCAGCCACATTCAAACATTGCTTTGTATATTTCCTTTTGTTCTTGAAATATCTCAATATTCTTTGAGAACCTTTTCAACTCTCAGTCACAAATTTCTCATTCCTCTTGATATGTATTTGTGATTGGGCATATGTATTTGTGATTCCATCTTCATTGTATTTGACCAAACCATCTCTATTGCTTTTGTTTCCCACTGGTCATTCACTTTTGTTTTTTAATTTGTTTTCTTAAAGTGCAATTTGTTTCTTCACACATTTCTTGATTTTACCAAACATATTTCTTCAATACTCAAAACACTAAACAGGAAGAGAGTCCATGAACAGAATATAATGTATAATCTTCTTCAACCTCTTTCCCCACTGCTATGCTCTAGTCCAGTGATGGCTAACTTTTTCGGCACCGAGTGGCCAAACTGGAATGCATGCACAAGTGTACGCGCTGGAGCACTGGAAACCCGAAGACCAGCTGGCCAGTGCATATGTGCATGCCGGCCAGGTGGTCTTTAGGTTTCCGGCATGCACATGTGCGCCGGCCAGCTGGTCTTTGTGTGTATTGGAGCACCAGAAACCCAAAGATCAGCTGCTCAGCATTGCATGTCTGTTTTTTGGGAGTTTTTCAGGCCGTTTCTGAGCCGTTTTTTGGATGTTTTCAGGCTGTTTTTCAGCCCATTTTTCGACCTGAAAACAGCCACACACAAAAAAAACCAGCCTGAAAAACGGCCTATTTTTTGGCCGTTTTACAGGCTGTTTTTTTGGTGCTCCGGCACCTGCAAAGATGCACACTGGAAACCAGAAGAACAGCTGGCAACGCTATGCGTACCCACAGAGAAGGCTCTGCGTGCCATAGGTTTGCCATCACGGTTCTAGTCTAAAGAGGATAAGACTGCATATTGGTGTGGAATTATATTAAAATTTAAATCAGAATTTATTAATTGTTATATGGTATCAAAATTGCCTGGGACTGCATAACACATTAATCCTTTCTTCCTTGATATGGCCTCCAAACATTTGTGAACTTCAAATCAAACAGGTAGAGAAGATACTTATGGTTTGTAAATCCTATTTGCTCATCATCCCAGACCAAAAATCAAACAAGACACAATATTTATATTAAGGGTGAAAAGTTTTTTCTTTCATTAACAAATAAATGTGACTTCCCTTCTGGAAATGTTTGACAATTGACAAATGTACTGGAATCAGAATTTAGGCCATTGGGTTCAACCTCCTGTTAAGTACAAGAAGTATCCACGACAGATGGCTGTCTAGGTTCTATTTTAACACATTTATTTATTTATCAAATTTATATATTCATTTATCTTACACAAAGTGACTGAGCATTTAAGATTGCAATGATTTATCACTAATTCTGGGTTGAAATACAATTGTAAGTCAAGAATATCTGTATTACCTGAGGGGAAAATATGACTGCTTTAAAAAGTTGCAGAAAGATGCTATATATGCTACAAAGTGAGACATGGTTTTTCAAAATCTGAAATGTGCATGATTTCTGATAATCATTTGTTAGGGATTAACATATTGCATTCTACATCCTTTTCATGTAATAGCTTCCTCTTGTAAATGAAAACTGGCTTTCTTTTATTTCAGAAAAGCCATTTATCTAAATGATCTTTGTGTAGTCTTAATGTTTAATGTATTCTGCAAACTTTTAAAGTCAATCATGTTTCAATTCCCCCATTCCATCTCCACCCATCAGCAGTGTACACTGACATCAGCAAACCTGATAAAAGGAGAAAGGTTCATTTGGCCCATTCAAAAACAACACCAAACCTGTTACAATTCCTGGCTGCCTCTTGCAAAACTTGCAGGAATAAAACTAAAAAATACAATGAGTAAGACAACTGGTAAGTACAAGAAAATATTTTAAATCAACTCAAATTCCTTTCCTTTTCCTTGCTATTATTTGATAATTCTAATAACAAAACTTTGAGCAGCATGCTGGATGATATTAGGAATTTTACAAGTACTCAGTCCCTGGTATTTTAAAATCTGGAATTCAACCTTTTAAATGACAGATGGAACTACAGGATCTTCAAATAAGGATGACATTGATTTAATATGTCCGTGCTCAATATGCATTGTAATTTGTTTTACATTTGTTCTATAGAGTTTTTTTCCCTATCAGTAGGATCAATAGTTTAGTCTTCGGTTGTCAGGTTGCATTGAAATTTCTGCGCCACATTTATTAATGTAGCTGCTAAAATAAATGATAATCTGGTTAAAATTGCTAATTTTTCTATCCCACAAAATTCAATGGGATTTTTCTTTAAAAATATGCATTTGCCTGAGTGATAACATGCACCAAATATTGTTGTTAATCATTTTTAAAGGACATTAGCTCTGTAAAACAATTCACAGCTCCTTGTTCAGCAGGTATAGTCAACTAAAACTAGGGCTTCTGCAGGTTTAAGAGATTTTAAATAGTCATTTTCAGCAACTGCCACTTCTTCACATTTTGGTGGAAATTGGATTAGCAATTTGAACTGCTGTTATTCTGTTTTAATACTATTTATATAGGCATTTCTGCTATATCAGATTGCATTTCATTTTGTTTTCATTTTATTATTTTATTTGCACACTGAATGATTTTCAAATATCATATATCACACTAAATTTTATTCACGTGGATCTAACTTCTAATCTGTGATAAATTTTATAGGTACATTGTTCTTTTTAAATTCAGTTGCCTTGTCTGGAAGTATAAGTCCAAGAAGCCTTGCAATATTTCTTAATATAAGATTCATTTGTATATATACATAGGCTAATATGCGGTCGTGGCCAGGAGGGCCTTTGCGCAAATACGGGTTGTGCGCCAGTTATGCCCTTACCTGGACCAACAGTCCCTACTCACAGTCACTCATGCCCAGTCACTTCCCATCTTGACTATTGCAATGTGCTCTACATGGGGCTTCCTTTAAGGAGCATCTGGAAGCTTCAGTTGGTGCAAAATGCAGCAGCCCACATGGTTTTGTGCAGACCCCAATGTGCACATGTATTACCTCTCCTGCAGGAGCTGCATTGGTTGCCGATTTGCTTCCGGGTGCAATTCAAGCTGCTGGTTCTCACCTTTAAAGCCCTTCATGGCTTAGGACTAGGTTATTTGAGGGACCGTCTCTTGCTGGTCACGTCTACCCGACCCATCAGAGCGGAGAGATAGGGAATGTTGCGGGTCCCATCCCCGAGCAAGATACACCTGATGGGACCCAGAAGAAGGGCCTTCTCCGTGGTGGCTCCCTCTCTCTGGAACATCATTCCCCCAGAGGTTAGAATGGCCCCTGCTCTAATATTGTCCCGGAAGGCACTGAAGACCTGGTTCTGCCAGCGGGCCTGGGGAACCCAGAGCGGGATAGAGCCCATTAAATGACTCGTGATCTGCTGTCGCTGGGCGGGGGGGCAGGTGGGGGGTGATTTTGTTATATTGTACTATATTAATTTATTTGATTCTTTTTGTTAGTTTTTATTGTTTTAAATGTGGTTTTATATTCTGTAAGCCACCTTGAATTGCCATGGGTGAATAGGTGGCAATATAAATTAAATAAATAAATAAATAATATTAAGATGGAAGTTAAGTTCAACACTGATTTCACCATTAAAAGTGTAAGGACACCCATAGTAAATAAGGACTTCCTGTAGACATTTCTGCTTCCCTTTGCAACAAATTCTACTACAGTCAGAACTCTCTTTGTGCAGTAAAAAAGTAATAGTCATATTCGTGCTCTTATTTATGCCACTTTGAGCCATCCTAGCCCCCTTATTTTGGAATGAGCTTCTGTTACCAATTATCAACTGACTTTGGTGAAATAATCAATGGTATTGCATTCTATTTGCAAAACTCCTAGAGTCTAAACAGTCAAAAGTAAATTCAGGGATGAGATGTCCTTAAGGGATTAGATGTCCCTGAAAGAGCAGGGATTACATTGTGGTGGAGATTGGTGGCCAGGTAATGAATTCTGACCAGCAAAGTATCTCCAGAAAGAGATTGTGAGATTGCCCACTTGTATTCTGGACACCTGCTTCTCATGAATAGACTGCAGATACTGAATTTTTCTGTGATCAGCTTGGGAGTCAAGAGGCTGGGAGTCAAGGGATTTCATCCAAACTTATAATGCAGTCTAAATGGACATAAAGTTTGGTGAGCTTTCTTAATCACAAGAGTAATTAGAATGTTGGTTTTGGAAAGTTAGAAATGAATAAGGGGCCACATGAATATAAAATAAGATTTCAAGAAATGAATTATAAGAATCTTGTAGAAAATGCTGCTGTTGTTAAAAAAAACAATATTGGATGTGACTTTGAAGGTTAGAGCCTAAAGGAAACTGGAAGGAACTAAAGATTACAATTTAAGAACACTTAAATTTATCTTACTAAATTTAAGTATTTTATTCCATTCCAGAATGGAATATAATATTTCAACATTGGACATATTGAAGGATATTTATGGGACAAAGAATAAGTTAAAAGATACCGAGTTTCATCATTATCTTGATCATTAAAGATCTAGATTGTTTTGTTTATCTTTTCATTGCTTTTATAGTTTTAGAATTGTAAGCTACATGGAGTCATTTGATTGAATTGGGCAGCTATAGAAATTTAATTAATTGATTAAGTTGTTTTATTTGATCAAGGTTAAAGTAGATATGTTGCTATTTTTGGTAAGTCTAATGAACTTTTCTTGACTACAATTGAACAGTGAGACTTCAAAGATCTGTTTATAGATAGGAGATGAGATACGGAAGATCATTTGTTGCATTTTAAAAGAAGGTAATAATTTACTAAAATTGTTTATATATGAAGGAGGAAGTCATTTCCTTATATATTTTCTTCACTATTTTTTCTTTCTTTTCTGCACTTTTTATTCTTTTATATTTTTTTAGTTTATATTAGTTTTTTTCTTCTTAATTGTAATGCTTAATTAAATCATTATAAAAAATAGATTTCTGGAAGTAGCTGTAATGGTGTTTTGCAGCCAACACAACAACCATCTTTCCCTATTTGTGGCTATGCACAGCATGAATATGCCCTGGTAATATCAATTTTTTTCTCATGTTCCCATGATATGACCTTCATCTCATAATCAGCCCATGTATGAAACAGACTTAAGTCATTCATTACTTGATTGGTGCCAAATAATATTTTCTTCTATATTTCCGATGCCTCCCAAGATCAGTCTCATGGTTATTAGGCTATTACCCAATACCCTGGAGCGACTATAGTGTCTGGGGAAAAAAGCAGGAGTAGAAGTGGCATTGGAGACAACAAATTTCATGCCAGAATAGTTTTATGCTGTAAGGTCCCAAAATGTACTTGAGTCACCAGAATGCCAAAGAGAGAAACTCAAGATGAGTCTTGCAAAAAGAAACAAATTTTATTTATGGCCAAAAACAAAATACTGGGTGGGACTATATCCAGAACGTACAAATACAATGCATGTGAGGAATAGCCACACCTTGGGGAAGGTATGGTATCCTTTTATACCTTCAGAATACCAAATTCTGGCCTCCTGGCCCATGCCTTCCTTTGGCAGTGCAGCAAGGAACAGGGGGGTTGAGTGCCTAGATACCCCACTTCTTGAGATATTCATCAGGCATGGAGTGGTACAGAAAAACAAAATAACACAGAGATGAGATCACTGGTAGAAACACAATTCCAATTCTTAGCAAAGCAATTCTTACAGAAGGAAAACAGCAAGTTATTATTATGTCCCAGTAATTCCACCTATTATATTATTATTATGTCCCTTCAGTGCCAATTCAAGAATAGCACATTAACTCAGCTATAAAAGAAGTATCAGAATCTTGTGGCTTTTTAGAGATAACATGTTTTATTTCATAAGTTTTTTTTTTTAAATAAATTTTATTAAGTTTTCCAGGTTAAAATCAACATGAGACAAAAACATTGATTATACATAAAAACAAAAACCATACATTCCCCTCCCTCCCCCATTCATAACACTAAACACGTCTATTCCAGCAGATAATATTCCTGTCCTCATTAATAAATAATTATGACCACAACACAGAATAAAGTAAATAATCCCCAAATATGGTTTTCATACAATTATCTTTCAATCTAGATAAGTATATCTCTCCTCATATTGACTTAGGCCCTCACTTCATCTCAATCCTTTTATTCAACCACCGATACCAAGTGTCCCAACTTTGAAAAAATTCAGAATTCTCTTTTTCTTTCAACATATATGTCATTCTGTCCGCCTCAGCGCACTGTAATACTTTATTTATAATTTGGGCACTAGCCGGTATCTCTTTTTCTTTCCACTGTTGGGCGAACACTATTCTAGCTGCGACTAAAATATGTAGAGTGAGATACCATTTTTTTCTTACTCAGCCCCTCTGGGCGAATACCTAGTAAATATATCTCAGATTTCCATTGGAGGTCCACATTAGTAATTTCCTTAATCCAATTCCTAATCCTTCTCCAATACTTCTTTGCCATTATACAAGTCCACCATTGATGGAAATACGTACCTCTGGTTTTCCCACATTTCCAACATAACTCTGATGCATCCGGAAACATTTTAGCAATTCTTGCTGGTGGGAGGTGCCACCTATACAACATTTTATATACATTTTCCTTGAAAGATGTTGCCATAGTCATTTTAATATTTTCCCCCCACATTTGTTGCCATTTTTCTAAAGGAATTGAGGACCCAAAATTCCTCCCCCAGGCAATCATAGTATCTTTTACAACCTCCTCTCCTATCATTCGCTCAAGCAATTGTGCATACACTTTCGTTATGTATTTATGGTCCTCTCCCAATAATATTTTATCAAAACTCTGTTCCATCACATATATCCCATAATTATCTCTATCTCTCCTGTAACGAGATTGAAATGTAGCGTAGGTCCACCAATCTAGCCTGATTCCTTTGTCAGCCAAATCTCCCCTAGATCTTAATATCCCTTGAGCATCCACAAGATCTTTATATCTAACAATTTTATCCTGTTTAAGAGCTGTTGGATATGTCATCGCTTCTGTTGCTGAGATCCAGGTTGGAATCTTAGTATAGAATTTTCCTCTGAATATATCCCAGGTTTCCAGCAATATTTGCCTTAGGTAATGTCTCTTAAAATACTTATACTGTTGCACTTTCTCTTTCCATAGCAGTGCATGCCAGCCGTGTTGTAGGTCGTGCCCTTCTAAATCTAATAAAGACCTCCTCTTCAATAACACCAAATCCTTCAACCAGGCCAGTAGTGAAGCTCGATAATATAGTTCCCAGTAGGGGAGGCCGAAGCCCCCCCCCCCTCTCTATATTCTTGTAACATTTTGAGCTTCACCCTAGGCCTTTTCCCCTGCCAAATAAATTTCAGCACGACTCGATCCAGACCTTTAAAAAACCTTTTATCTAGCCTCGCCAGAGTTGATTGAAATAAAAATAGCCATTTAGGCAAAACGTGTGTCTTAATTGCTGCTATCCGTCCCTTCAAAGACAATTGTAAATTTTTCCATTTCTCCGGGTCTCTTGCAGTCTGATCATATAATTTAACAAAATTATCTTCCTTAATTGTAGAGCACCGGGCTGTTAGCCAAATTCCTAGATATTTAATTTTATTTACAATTTGAACATCCAATTTAGATTCTAATATATCCTTCTGCATCTTTGGAATATTTTTGACCAATATCTGGGTTTTGTCCTTATTCATTTTTAACCCAGTCTCTCTACCATATTCTTCTATCATCTCTATCAACTCTGGGCCCGACTCTAAAGGATCTTCTAAAATGAAGACAAGGTCATCCGCGAATGCCTGTATTTTAAATTCCTGCCTTCGTATTTTAAGTCCTTTAATTGCTGGGATATTCCTAATTTCCCTAAGAAGAGATTCCAGTGTCAGAATAAATAAAAGCGGGCAACCTTGTCTCGTACCCCTACTGATTATAACCTCCTTTGTTTTTTCCCCGTTAACTAAAACACATGCCACCTGGGAAGAGTAATTGTTTGTATCGCCTGAGTAAACTTTTCACCAAATTCCATTTTACGAAGCTGGGTTAACATAAATTCCCAACTCACGCTGTCAAATGCTTTATAAGCATCTAAAAAGAGAAGTGCCATCTGTTTGTCCGAATGGTGTTCATAATACTCAAGAGCATTTAATACTACTCTCAGATTATCTCTCAACAATCTATGCGATAAGAAACCATTCCGGTCTCTATATATGAACTGATTTAAAAAAACCTGTAGTCTTTTTGCTAGGATGGATGCAAACAATTTATAATCAGCATTAAGCAAGGCTATTGGTCTATAATTCTTAATATAGGTCATATCGGCCCCTTCCTTAGGAAGGAGAGAGATATACGTCTCTTCCCAAGACTTTGGTATTTGTCCATCATTCAGCACTTTGTTAAAGACATCGCACAAGTGGGTCCCGATCACTTCCCAGATTACATTATACACCTCTACAGGCAGTCCATCTGTTCCAGGGGTTTTACCACTCTTTTGTTTTTTCAGACTTTCTTCTATTTCCCCCTCTGAGATATTTCTGTTTAGCATATCTCTTATCTGATCTGGTACCTCTGGCAAGTTCTCTAGGAAACTGAATTGCTTTCGACTGGTGTCTTCTCTTTGATATAACTCCTGAAAAAATTCATACGCCACTTCTTTTTTTTCCCCAGTACTGACCACTAAATGACCTGATTTATCCCTTAACCATTTAATCTTTCTGCTTTCTAGTTCCTTTTTCAATCTGCTTGACAACCATCTTCCCGCTTTATTGGCATATTCAAAATAATTTTGCTTTGCTCTCCAGATTTTTTGCACTAACTCAGCTTGGTCCAATAAATTCATATGGTGCCTCACCAATCCTCTTGCTTCTTTCACTATCTTATCTGTTGGTTCCTTTGTAATCTCATTTCCCATTTCTCCAATCTGTCTGCCCACTCTAGTCTCTCCTGCTTATCTTCCTTCCATTTTTTGGCCATATATTTAATCATGACCCCTCTTGCCACTGCCTTAGCCGTGTCCCATATTATTTGTAAAGATATATCCTCTCATCTATTTTCCTGGAAGAAAAGAGCCAGCTCCCGTTTTAACAATTCCACAAAATCCTTATCCTTGCACAGTTCTGCCCTCATCATCCATCGTCCTCTGCTGTGCTCTCCTTTCCAGACAAGCATTAAAGGGTTGTGATCTGCCCAATCATTCCCTAAAATTTCAACCTCCCATACCATTTCTCCTAATTCCAACGACATCCATATCATATAAATGCGGGACCATGATTTATGCCTGGGAGAGAAAAAGGTAAACTGTTCCCTTATCGGATAAAAGTTCTGCCACATATCCTGTAGTCCAAATTCTTCCCTTAATTGATTCCAAATTGCCGGCAACATCTTCCTACCTTTCTTTTTCACTCCCCCCCCTTTTCCAGATTTATAATCCTCTCTATCCATTATAGCATTAAAATCCCCCATAATACAAATATGTTCATATTCTAATTCTACCAATTTTTTATATACCCTTTTATAGAACTTCCTTTGATTACTATTAGGGGCATAAATACCCACCAGCAAGATACGTCTACCATACATTGTTACTTTGACCATTAACAGTCTTCCCTCTTCATCTGAGTATATATTTTTAGATTCTATATAAGTTTGAACATAAATTGCTACACCCCACTTCTTTTGGTCCGCCAGAGATACGTATAACTCACCCAATCGTGAACATCTTAATATATCCATGAGTTTCTTCCTAATGTGGACTGCCTGGAGACATATTATACCAGTTTTTAATTTTTGTAATTTTGAAAAGGTCCTATTTCGTTTTATTGGAGCATTTAGTCCATTAATATTAATCGAAATCAAATTTCCAATCTTCTCCATATCCTCACTTCGCTGGCTTTCGGCTTTGTTGTTGTCTTGTTTTTCATCAGGTTCCTGGGATTTCATCTTCACTTATATCACTCTTTCCTTCTTTCGTTGTCTCTTTCAGTTTCCCGCCCTTTTCTGTTTTGTCACTCTTTCGGTTCTCGCAATTCTTTTGTTCCAGTTCTTCTTCACTACTGGGTTCGCTTGCATTAAACTGGTTTTCATAGAAATCGTATGCATCTCGAAGATTCTCAATCTTCACTCTCTTTTCCTGCCACGTCATCATCAATCCCTCTGGGAGCAACCACCGATAAGGAACCCTATATTTCCTTAATTGTTCTGTCAAGAACTGGTATTTCTGTCTTTGCTTACGAACACGTCGCGGGACCTGCTTTAGTATCACAATTTCTCGGTCCTTATAAGTAATCTTTTGATCCCTAGTGCTCTGATACAGTTCTTCTCTTAATGATTTTTTGCTAAATCGGACGTGTATTTCACAAGGTAATTTATTCCGCCTAGTATAATTTGTATAGACTCGGTAGATCTCGTCTATATCGTGCTGTACCAATTCCTTCTCTCTCCCAAGCCCACCAGCTACTATTTCCCCGATTATATCTTCAAGCTGCTCGTCTTTCGCTTCCGTCACATTCTGAAATCTAAGATAGAAGGCAGTACGATCCATCTCCAAGTGGATTATCTCCCCTTCCAACTCTTGATTTACTTGCATTAATCATGCTTCACATCTGTCCATTTTATTCTCTGATTTCTCCACTTTTGTTTCTACTCGGTCAAATCTTTGTTCATGAGCCACTAATATTTTTTGAACTTCCTCATATTTTGTGTGGATGTGCATGATTTCCTGTTTGATATTTGCCATTTCCTCCTGCATATCTTCAAACTTTTTCATTGTCTGTTCCTGATTCTTTGTAATAGTGTTTTGTATCATCTGTAGCATATTTTGAAGTTCCTGTCCTCCGACCCCTTTTTCCGGGGGTCTTACATCATCCATTGATCCTCTTAATGCTGGAGATGTCGCCGTGGGAGTAGGCACCATTGAAAGGGTTAAGACCTCCTTCTTCGTCACTGTCGACATAATTGCAAGCTTCTACTGCCTACCCCACTCTTGCATACACTGGCTCTTTATCCAAAAGGATTACAAAGTAATTTCAGAGTCAAGAGCCAGAAATCCAATTTTCTACTCAATTCAATCCCCAAGAACCAGAAATCGTGTCTGAAAGTGAATCAACCAAAAAAACTTTTTCTTTTTCTTTTTTTTAAATTTGATTTATATGCCGCCCTTCTCCAGAGACTCAGGGCAGTTTACAATGCGCTAAGCAATAGCCTTCATACTTTTGTATATTTTATACAAAGTCAGCTTATTGCCCCCACAATCTGGGTCCTCATTATACCTACCTTAGAAAGGATGGAAGGCTGAGTCAACCTTGAGCCTGGTGAGATTTGAACTTGCAGTAATTGCAGGCAGCTGATGTTAATAACAGTGCTTTAGTCTGCTGCGCTACCAGGGCTCATTTTCTTGCACAGTAAATTTCCAAGCCACCACAGGGTGGTAAGTTTCCAAGCCACCACAGGGTGATGCTATTGCCTCAGTTTCAGTTAGATCAGCTCTTCCTACCTCTTGTCCCAGCGAAGCTCTTACTATTCAGCAGTTCCGGAGAAACTTAAGAATGCAAGTCACAATGACTCCTTACTCACTATCAAGCCCAAACAAGTCCAACTAAGTCTAATTCACGAATATAGAGAGTCCCAGGATTTTCCACAAGACTTCCGGACATGACATCATTGGCAGCTAAGGTGGACCGCTCCTGGTCCCTTAGCTGGATTTTACCCACCGAGCGGCGTGAATTGGCCACTGCCCACCTCGTTGGGGTGAGTATAGTAGAGGGGAAGCTCTAGCAAGCCCACCGAAGTGCGATCGGCGGGGGTTTGCGAAGGGAAATCCTGCCCACTTGGGATGCCAGCGGAGGAAGAGGGCTCCAGATGGTAGCCCCGAAGCCAGGCTCGCACCAGTGGAAGATTTGTCCACAACACAGAGATAAGTGAAGCGGAGGAACCCGTGCTGGGATTGGACTGCTTGGAGAGGTGTGTGTACGAGGGAAAACCGACAAGAGGGAGTGTGGGAGGCTCCATTGAAAGCGGCAAATCGACTGACAGGCTGGAGTGAATAAGCGGCGGCAGAGGCTGTACTTGTTAAGATTACCTTTTGAGAAGATCGGCGTGGGTGTTTTCAAGAGTGCTGTGATTGAAGTGTCTTGTGGAAAATCCTGGGACTCTCTATATTTCATAAGCTTTAAGGATCCAACTTGATGCATGACTTGCACACACATAACAAAGGCAGTTGTACTACACCAAAGAGTCATATGCTTTTTTATATTATGCTTTTTTATATATTTAATAATGATTTAATGGATCGATATAAACCCATAACAGGGATATTTTTCAAAATGTATTTGCTATACAGTAATAGATGAATGCCATAATTAGAAAAAGAAGATATCATACACCTGTAAGCCTATTAACAGATAGGGAAATAAACCAAATGAATCTGGTTCAGGAATTCCTAAAGGAAATTTCCAAAAGAATAAAACTTGCAGAATACTGATTTGGAAGTAGCACTTTATTCAATGGCACTTAAGCCTTAAAACTAAATCTTAGGATTTAAAGATTTACAATCTTGTGGAAGAATGTTTAAACATATCTCAATGCAGATAGTTTTAAGTCTTAGTGACAAATAAATTGCAATATAGTTTCACAATGCTCAAGAGTTTCACAATGCTCAATAAGGCTATTGCTTAAAGCATTGTAAGCTGCCCTGAGTCTCCGGAGAAGGGCGGCATATAAATCAAATTAAAAAAAAAAAAAAGAGGGATAGGCTCTGTGACATTGGTTTTATGAAATCTAAGGACCTTTCACCCCCATGGTGTGATAGATAGTTTGAGGAACCATTGCCATTGCTACTGTTTCCACATTTTATATTGCTCTACTTGGCCAGTAAGCCAACACAGACAAAGTCCCACATGTGGTCTGAGTTGCCATGTCAAGCCATCAATGAAAGAAGCAGAATCATGAAGATTCACCTACCATCATCCCTGTCTTAAATGTGCATCCCTTCCATCCCTGGTTGGGTTGGCATAGTATATACAGCTCAGGGGTGAAATCCAATTTTTTTCCCTACCCATTCTGTGGGCATGGCTTGTGGGTGTGGCAGGGGAAGGATATTGCAAAATCTCCATTCTCACCCCACTCCAGGGGAAGGATACTGCAAAATCTCCATTACCTCCCCTCCTGGGGAAAGAATATTGCAAAATCTTCATTCCCACCCCACTCGGGGGCCAGCCAGAGGTGGTATTTGCCGGTTCTCCAAACTACTCAAAATTTCAGGTTCTCCAGAACCTGTTAGAACCTGCTGGATTTCACCCCTGATACAGCTATAAATCAGTTGATTGCATTTTAGCCTGAGAAACTCTGCAAATACAAACAGTAGTTAAATCAAGGTTCAGTATGTTAAGTATCCCAAAAATAAACAGAAAACTATTTGTATGGATAATTAAGCATAATGAGATTATAGCCTCTTGATTGAAAAAAAGAGTTTGATTATTTGATTGAGCACCGAATACAGGAACACTGATGCTCCTCAAATGTTTTACACTATAGCTCCTAATAATCCTTTGTTTGCTGGGGCTGATAAAATTGCAATTGCAATCCTTAGCAATCCTTTGCTTGTTAAAATTGAAAATGATCAGTATTCTCAGTTTTGTCAACTCTTAAGATATGTAGATTTCAACTCCCAGAATTCACCAGGCAGCATAGAACACTAATATATATTCCTCCTTGCCACTGTGGAGAATGGATCAGGTACCATTTTTGTAGGGCAGTAATGGACAGTATCTGTAGGGAAGGACCCTGCCATTTTTTCTTGTCGTGTGCTAAAAATAACATTTTTTTTCTTCCATTTATTTTGCATTGGGCTGTCAAGAAAGGCTAGATTTTTTTTTTAATGGATCTTTTTAAAAACAGCTTCATTGGTCCAACAGTGAAAAACTGTTGCCATTCCTTGGTAGTTTTTCCAACTGGGTGAAATTGACAAGAGTTGTGCTACATTATCCCTTCTGGGCCAAATGACAAGAAGGACTTAAAACTGTTTTCTTTCCCTCCTCCTTTACTAGTTTTCAAAGGCCACCCCACCAAAAGGGAAGCAATTGACATATGCTTTTCTGGCATGAGTGGGAGAGGAAAAGAAGCAGGGGAGTCTACAAGTCAGAGGCCATGTTAATTGTAGCCTGGGCAAAACAGTTGCCCAGCACTGGAGGGCTAAAGTGGAGGAAGAGATTAAAATCAGGAAGTCCATGAAGATTCTCAATCATCCAGTTCATGGTTAATACAAGGGTGCTTTTTCAAGAGGCAACTGGCTTTTCTTTGTTTTTGTTTTAGACATTTCACTTTTCATCCAAGAAGTTTCTTCAGTTCTGACTAAATGGTGGGAATGGAAGGATTTATAACTCTTGCATCATCTGGTCATTAGCACCAGATGATGCTTCTGAGAGTTATTGAGGCTATTTGAAGATTTATCTGTGCCTTCAGGGTCACCAGAATAGTGCAAGTTGGTGTTGAACCATTTTGGAACTGCTGAAAGGACTATGTTGTAAATAGGAGATGATGATGTATCTCTTCCTGTCTGTTAAGAGAGGGTCAACACCACACCCATTTGCACTATTCAGGTGACCATGAGGGCACAGATAAACCTCTAAATGACAACCAGATGACTGCAAGGAATATACAAGTAGTCCTCGATTTACAACCATAATTGAGCCCAAAATTTCTGTTGCTAAGTGAGACAGTTGTTAAGTGAATGTTGCCCCATTTTACAATCTTTCTTGAAATAATTAAGTGAATAATTGCAGTTAAGTTAGTAACACAGTTGTTAATGGAATCTCGCTTCTCCATTGACTTTGCTTGTCAGAAATTCTCAATAGGTTATCACATGGCCCCAGGAAACTGCAACCATTATAAATATGAGTCAGTTGCCAAGCATCTTAATTTTGATCATGTGTCAATGGGGATGCTGTAAAAATGGTAAGTGTAAGAAACAGACATAAATCACTTTTTTCAGTACTGTTGTAATATTGAACAGTCACTAAATGAACTGTTGTAAGTTGAGGACTACCTGGAAATCCTTCCATTCCCATCAGTCAAAATTGAAGAATCTTCTTGGATGAAAAGGGAAATGTCTTCAAGGATAAAGAAAGTCCAGCTGTTGTGACCTAGGCTCACTTAGTCATTACAAGACACAATTAGTCCCCAACAAACCTATTTTATTATAACAGCTGAAAATTACTTCATTCCCAGCTTAGTCCAAACTAATTCCAAACAAGTCCTTCAGAAAAAGTCCTTTGAGCTTATCACAAACCTTTATCTTCTTTGGCACCCTGCCAAAGGCCTTTCTTGGCAAAGCCCCACGAAGTTCAGAAACAAGAGACACTGACTGGAGACAGATTTAGCAATGTTGCTTTCCTACAAAGAGCCCAAGTGCCTTTGCTGCTCTTTTAAGCCTTATGGGAGGGGCCAATCATCTCCTGGCCTTACTCCTGAGTCATCCTTTTTGCTTTAGCTGCTTATGTCTTCTGGCAGCTCTGTGCATGTGTGCACTAGGAACAGGCTCCTCCTGTTCCTCTGCCTCTCTGCTGTCTGACTCTGGAGGCTCTGGATGGCCCTGGCCCAGGGGTGGGTTCTACTTACCTTTACTACTTCGCAACGGGATTGCATGCACACATCACAGATGATGACATCCAGGGTGATGGGTGGGGCCTTCCACTGGTTTTACTACCAGTTCTTGTAAACCGGTCCCAACCGGGGGCAACCCACCACTGCCCTTGCCACATCTCTGCCTCCAACGCAGAGCCCTCGACTGGGCCTTCCCCAGACTCCAGGACTGGCCCAGCCTCCTCACTGTCCGACTCCGCTGCCAGCTCCACAATCTGCTGGTGGACCACAACACTAGTTGCCTCTTGAAAAAACACCTTTGGGATAAAATTTGGAAGAGGATTCTTAAAGCAGTTTCATTTTTAGCCGATTTGTGCAGAAGAGACAAGCAGTTGAAAGTCAGCGGAAAGGAGAGGGTTGGGGTAAAAGATATCGAAATAGCAGCGAACACCTGGGCAGATCATAACCCCATTAGAATAATATGGAAGGGACATCGAAAGCAAAGGAGGTGGATGATGGACACGGGAATAATAAAGGATAAGGAATATATACAGATGATCGAGAAAGAGGTTAAAATGTTCCTACAAATAAACACTAAAGAACAGACATCACTTCAAAATCTTTGGGACACAATTAAAGCATATATAAGAGGTCTTACAATCGTGTATATGGCAAAAAAAAACAAAGAGAAACATCAGTCAAGGAATAAGTTGTTAGAAGAACTCAGAACATATGAATTAGAATTGCAGAAGGACCCCCAAAACAAAACAATAAAAGCAAAATTAAACCTTACTAAACATAGAATCAATCTGACTACCCAGACAGAAATCGCACAGAAAATTAAATTAGCAAAGCAGAAACACTTTGAGCATGCAAACAAAACGGGGCGCTGGTTAGCATATAAATTGAAAAAAGAAAAAGAAAGGAGAACAATATTTCAATTGCAAGACGAAACAGGACAAATATATCATACCAATCTAGACAAAAAACGTATAGTTAAAGATTTCTTTCAAAGTCTCTACAAGGGAGAAGAGATTCGGGAGGAAGACATTAAGGAATACTTATGTAAAACAAACATCGTAAAATTAGAGAAGTCCCATAGAGAAGCATTAAATAGACCAATTACGATGTCTGAGCTGGTGGAAGCAAGGAAAAAGCAAAAAAACAACAAAGTCCCAGGCCCGGATGGGATATCAACGGAGTTTTATAAGAACTGTCAAAATGCAATGGATGAACTGTTACTCCTGGTTCTCAACGATGCACTATTAGAGGCAGAAATTCCCAAATCCTGGACTGAAACCATCATTACACTTATCCCTAAAGAAGACACCGACCCCACACAAATTAAAAATTATAGGCCGATTTCACTGCTTAATGTAGATTATAAACTCTTCATGTTGGTCATAACGCAAAGATTGAAAACAATTATTCATAAATACATACATACGGATCAGAACGGTTTTGTCCCAAGAAGACAGATCAAAAACAACATAAGAACAATTATTAACGTCCTGGAACATTACGAGAAAAGAAACGATAAACAAGCAGCCCTACTTTTCCTAGACGCACAAAAGGCCTTTGATAATTTAAACTGGAACTTCCTCATATCGCAATTAGAAATTATGGACTTTGGCGCTAAATTTTTACAAATGATTAGAAAAATATATTCCCACCAAACGGCCAAAATTATGATCAATGGAGATATGACTGAAAACCTAGATATACAAAAAGGAGTGAGACAAGGCTGCCCCTTATCCCCACTATTGTTCATAATCTCTTTGGAAATATTATTAAATGAAGTCAGGAAAGACCCCGAAATAAAAGGTTTGAGAATACGGAAAGAGGAGTACAAATTGCAAGCCTTTGCTGATGACGTGGTGTTTATAATGGAGCAACCGGAAACAACAGGAGCCAAACTTTTAGCGAGGATAGAGGAATATGGAAGAGTTGCAGGGCTTAAAATTAACAAACAAAAAACTAAAGTATTAACAAAGAACTTGACAAAGGTACAAGAGATACAACTAGAAGACAAATTAGGAATACAAATTGTAAAGAGAATAAAGTATTTAGGAATCTGGCTTACTGCCAAAGCAATAACAATCAGAGAAGACAATTACAATAAATTAATGAAACAAATTAGAAAAGACCTGGAAACGTGGAATAAATTACAACTGTCATTCCTAGGGAAAATTGCATCCATAAAAATGAACATACTCCCTAGATTACTCTACCTTTTCCAAGTAGCCCCAATCTGGCCAGGAAAGAATTTCTTTAAGGACCTCACTAAAATAACAACAAAATTTATTTGGAATGGGAAAAGGGCCAGAATTAAAATAAAATGTATGCAAGATACTCGAGAAAAAGGAGGCCTGGGTCTACCGGACTGGGAACCCCACATTTTTAAGAAGTAGTGCGTGGGAGAGAGAGAAGCTAGATGACTCTACTTTTCCATGGATAAGCCTCCTAATGGAGACTAAGCTTGTGTGCTTTCTAAAAATGAACTGTTTTGGAGGACCTTTATTTAATTCTGTATCTGATGCCATCTTGCTTTTTGTTCTTGTTTATTATTTGGTGGGAAGTGGGGTGGATGGGTGTTTCAGGAGCTATCATGGTTATAGTTACGATGGTTTTTTGGTTTTAATGTCACTATAGGTGTTTTAATTATTTTATATTGTATAGCCTTTAAGCTGCCCACGTCATTTGATTGTCACAGGATAGAATACTTATAATAAATAAAAAAATAAAGTACAATAATTGTCCCAAATGGAAAGTAGAGGAAATAAAGGAATTTCCTTATTTCTGTATAGGCAACTAAATATGTAAATGAATAGAAGATCAGTTAAGGAAATGACACTTGTAAATCTGATAAACTTTCCTCTGATTATGTCACAATTGTTGCCTATTAGCATATCAGAATCATTTGCTTTTGCAAAATAACAGGATGTACTCATTATCAAAGAGGAAGATGAGTGAAAAGCAAAGGTGGGGAAATTCCTCTATAGAAGATACATAGAAACATGATACAAACAAAACTAAAATTAGAGCAATTCTATTCACAGATGATTCAGATTTAAGAAAAGATATACAGTCTAAATATAGATATATAGCTATTTCAATTATGTAATTAAAAAACTGAACAACCATGGGGGAAGAAGTAATAAAACGATGATTAGCTGGGCTAGGAACCTTGTGCATAACATAGAATTAGAACAGTGGGACAAACTATGGACAAGGAACTATAACCTTACAACAGTAGTTGCCTACAAAGAAAACCTCTATAAAATGTTTTATAGACAGCATTTGCCCAGGGGTGAAATGCTCCGGATTCAGACCGGATCACCCAATCCAGTAGCGATGGCAGTGGGTGGTTTGGAGAACCGGTAGCAAAAATCCCTGCCCCCCGAGTTGCGCAATCATCAGAGGCTTTTTTTTTTTTACTTTTAAAAGCATTTTTTCTTCGGCCGAAAAAATGCTTTTAAAAGTAAAAAAAAAAAGCTTCTGATGATCTTGCGGCTCAGCTGGGATCGTCAGAGCCTTTTAAAAGCATTTTTTCTACAACCTCTAAGAGGCTGTAAAAAAATGCTTTTAAAAGGCTTTGACGATCCCAGCTGAGTTGCCTGATCGTCAGAGACTTTTTTTCTTTTAAAAGCAAAAAAAAAAAGCTTTTAAAAGAAAACAAAAGCATCTGACGATCAGGCAACTCAGCTGAGATCGTCAGAGCCTTTTAAAAGCAATTCTTCAGCCGAAGAGGTTGTAGAAAAAATGTATTTAAAAGTAAAAAAAAAAAAAGTTGCCCACGCCCACCCAGTCACATTACCCCCCCCCCCAGTCCCATTACCCCCTCACCAAGCCATGCCCACAGAACCGGTAGTAATAAATTTTACATTTCACCACTGCATTTGCCCCCAGCAAGATTGGCCAAAATGTAACCAAATTTATCCCCCAAATGCTGGAGATGCAACCACAAACCTGGAACATTCTATCACATGTGGTGGACATGCCCCATCACAAGGAAATATTGGTGTAAAATTCAAAAATGGCTGGAAGAAATTACAGAGCAAAAAACAGATTTGAAACTGGAACTATTTTTATTAGGAATACTGGACCCGAAAATGAACAAAAAATTTCAATACATTACACTATACATACTCACTGCAGCAAGAATCATATTTGCACAAAACTGGAAACAAAATAATGTACCCTCAGACAAAATAGTAATTAGGAAAATTCTTGAATGTGCAGAAATAGATAAAATGACTATGGAGCTAAAAGAGAGGGATAATTCGGACTATTATGAAGTATGGAATAAAATGTACAGTTGGCTCCAAAATAGAAACCAAAATGGGAAATGTTTAACATACTACTGATGAAACCGTTTAACGTAGTACTGATGAAATTGAACAACATAAACAAAGAGATGTAATAATAATAATAATAATAATAATAATAATAATAATAATAATAATAATAAAAACACCTCTATTATGAAAGCTTACTATCAGTCTGAACCAGCAAAACATGGATTTCAAAAAAGAATGTATCAGATTTGGAAGATGAACCATACGGACTGTGACACCAGTGAACAAAGGTTAATGGACCAACGACGTGTAATCCTAAACCACAAATTTTTCACTACAGAAGAATTAATAGCAATAGAAGAGAAAGCAATTAATGGTCTGAGTACAACAACAAAGAGGAGTAACATCAAGAATGATTTCCAGACTCAAAAGCAAATTGAGGAAGAAAGGGAAGAAGAGGATACTGAAATGGATGAAGATAAAGAACAAGAAAGCACTAAAGAACAAACACCAACAGATAGTGCTCAATTAGCTGGAAAAATAAAGCACCAAATGGAAGATGATGAAAGAACACGTTTGCCAAAGCTGAACCAAGTGAACCGGAAAGAATTGAGAAATGTACTAAAAAAGGTCAATGAGACTGTGCAAACTATTCGAACCACTACATTAGCCGAAACTAACCAACTGATGTATGCAGCAGCTGTCATAACCACCAAAGAACTGGGGTTGAAAATACAAAAGAACCAAAGAGGCAAGAAGGGGAAGCCTAAGTGGAAAATTCGGTTAGAATTGAAGATCAAAAAAGTACGTGGAGATTTGAGCAACTTGAAGAACCTAAGGCAAGGTCAGCTAAAGAACAAGCAGGTCAAAAGCATCCTGGAAGCAAGATACGATCTAAGGAATAAGGAGATTGCAACAGTAATTGAAGAGCTGAAGCAGAGGGTTGTTGCCATCGCTGAAAAGATTAAAAGGTATGAAAACCGAGTAACTCAGTTCAAGGAAAACTCACAGTTCAGAGCAAATCAGCACCAGTTTTATAAGAATTTAGAAAATGGAAATGGAGTAACAACAAATGAAAAGCCTGATAAAGAGAAAGCTCTGAAATTCTGGAAGAATTTGTGGGAAAACAACAAGAAGCACAACAGAAATGCAAAATGGATCAAACAGGTTGAGGACTCTATTAAAATGCATAAAATGGAAGACGTGAAAATAACAAAAGCAATGGTGCAAAGACAGTCAAGAAAAATGAAGAACTGGAGTGCACCTGGACCGGATGAGCTGCATGGCTTCTGGTTAAAGGCACTTACAAGTCTGCACAAAAGATTGGCAACCCAGATGAACCAGATCCTAAAAACACCTGAAAATGATGGATGGATGACAACTGGAAGGACATTTTTGATCCAAAAAGATAAAGAAAAAGAAAAGGACCCTGGAAACTATAGGCCAATCACCTGCTTGCCAACAACATACAAGCTTTTTACTGGTATCATTGCAAACCAAATCTATGGATACCTGGAAAGAAATAACTTGCTTCCTGTAGAACAGAAAGGATGCTGCAAAAACTCAAGAGGAACAAAAGATCAATTGCTGATCGACAAGCTAATCCTAAAGAACTCAAAGAAAAGACGAACCAACCTGTTCATGGCTTGGATAGACTATAAGAAAGCATTTGATTCAGTTCCCCATAGCTGGATCAAGAAATGCCTGGAAATCTTAGGCATCAGCAGCAACATACAAAAATTCATGGAATCTTCAATGAACCTCTGGAAAACAAAACTTATGGCTAATGAAGAAGAACTGGGTGAAGTTGAAATTAAACGAGGCATTTTCCAGGGCGATTCCCTTTCACCCCTACTTTTTATACTCTCAATGCTACCACTGACAATCATTTTGAAGAAGATGAACTGTGGATACGAACTTGCAAAGAAAGGACTGAAAATCTCGCACTTGATGTACATGGATGATTTGAAGCTGTTTGGTAAAACAAAAGCTGAACTGAATTTATTAATTGAAAACACAAAAGAATTCAGCCAAGACATTGGTATGCAGTTTGGAATTGACAAATGTGCAACAATAGCAACCAAAGCAGGCAAGATCATAGAAGAGGATGGAATAGAACTAGAGAATGAAGAAATGATAAAGGCAGTAAAATCAGAAGAAGGCTACAAGTACTTGGGGATTTTAGAAGCCTCTGACTTAATGCATAATAAAGTCAAGGAATTAACTTCAGCCAAGTACATTCGACGAATTCGTAAGATATTAATGTCCAAATTGAGTGGAGGAAACATCATAAAAGCCATAAATACCTGGGCTATACCTGTGATTAGGTATAATTGACTGGACCCAGATGGAGTTAGACAATTTGGACAGAAAAACAAGGAAGCTTATGACAATGAATCATGCCTTGCACCCTAAAAGTGATGTTGACCGATTATATTTACCAAGAGTAGAGGGTGGTCGAGGACTCCTACAAGTAAAGCAGACTGTGGAAGAAGAAAAATGCAGCTTGAATGGTTACATCCAGAAAAGTGAAGAACCAATGATTAAGGAAGTAAATAAAGGAGGCCTTTTAAAGACAACTAAAACAAAAGCAGAATATAAGAAAGAAGTAATTGAGCAGCGAGCTGAAAATTGGAAACACAAAGCTCTGCATGGCCAATACTTGAAAAGTATTGAAGGCAAAGCTGACCAGAAACTAACTTGGAACTGGTTAAGATCAGGAGTACTGAAAAAAGAAACAGAAAGCTTTATTTTGGCAGCTCAAGAACAAGCCCTAGCCACAAACTGTATGAAGGCAAAAATTCAACATGTTACCACCAACAGCAAATGCCGCCTCTGCAATGAAAAAGAAGAGACAGTCGACCACCTGATCAGTGGGTGCAGCAAAATTTCACAAACTGACTACCTACAACGCCATGACCGTGTTGCTAAAATCATTCACTGGAAATTGTGCCAGAAGTTTGGATTTGAGTACAGCAAAAACCACTGGGAACATCAGGTTGAGAAAGTTTTAGAGAATGAGAAACTCAAGATCTTGTGGGACTTTAGGATTCAGACTGACAGGCACTTGGTCCACAACACACCTGACATAACAATAGTTGAAAAGAAAAAAGTATGGTTCATTGACATTGCAATACCTGGTGATGCACGAATTGAAGATAAGCAGCAAGAAAAAATCACAAAGTACCGGGACTTACAAATTGAAGTTGAGCGACTGTGGAAAAAGAAATCGTGTGTTGTCCCGATTGTAATTGGAGCCCTCGGAGCAATACCCAAAGGGCTACCCCGCTATTTAGAAATTCTAAATTTGCCGGACTTGAACATTTTGACTCTACAAAAAACCACCTTACTCGGAACAGCTTACATCCTCCGATGATACCTTAACAGTTCCTAGGTCCTTGGTTAGGACTCGAGCTGCTGAGCTATTAACCAGCCTCAAAGGCTGTGAATCTCACTAAAGATTAACCAATAAATAATAATAATAATAATAATAATAATAATAATAATAATAATAATAATAATAATAATAATAATAATAATAATAATTTTATTTCTATACCGCCCTTCTCCCGAAGGACTCAGGGCGGTGTACAGCCTGATTAAAAGCACAAAGACAGACAAAATTTAAAAATAATTAAAATTATTAAATAATTGGCTCAATTATAAAACCCCCAAATTTAAAATCCGACATTTAAAACCAATTAAAATCTTTACATTGATAGCCCAGCCTGGCAGAACAACAAGGTTTTGAGGGCACAGTGAAATACACGGAGATCGGAGATCTTACGCATTTCTGGGGGCAGTTCATTCCAAAGGGCAGGGGCTCCCACAGAGAAGACCCTCCCCCGGGTGTCACCAGCCGACATAATTTAGCCAATGGCACCCTGAGGAGACTCTCTCTGTGGGAGCGGACTGGCTGGTGGGAGGCTACTGGTGGCAGAAGACAGTCTCGAAGGTACCCAGGTCCAATGCCATGGAGCGCTTTAAAGGTGGTAACCAACACCTTGAATCGCACCTGGAAGACCACTGGGAGACAGTGCAGCTCGCGCAGGAGTGGTGTCATGTGGGCAAAACGTGATACCCCTATAAATGAATATAAACCAATAGTCAAGAATAATGAATATTGCTATATGTGTTAATATACATGTTGATGTAATGTTATTATACTATTATTGAGAAGTAAATAGATATGATAGAATAGAGAACCAGAAAAGCAAAATACATATGCCGATACAGAAAGCTGTAAAATGACCTTAGCTGGTATGTATTATTTGCTGTGTTTTGTTTTGTTTTTATGTATTTGTGGTTGTTTTCTATGTTGTTTTTAAAAACAAAAGTGTTTAATAAAAATTATTTTTAAATTTAAAAAATAAAATAAAATCTGAACAACCACATTTTAATTGTCAGGCTTGTGACTGATTCTTTTTAGGGTCTGTGATTGATTGATAAAGCTTTTAATGATGTTGATGCTGTGAATGAATGTGCACCTGGAGAAGGAGTGGTGGGGGGGCATCATTTCCTAGGAAGGAGGCACTATATTCCAGACAAAAGCCCAAATTAAGAGACGGTGCAGTTCTGAGCTGAAGGGGAAAGGGAGAAGAGTTCAGGGTAGCCACACCCTAGAATCTCTCACGATATATATAGTAATTTGGAAGTTTATAGTTTTAGTCTGGCGAGATTCTATTAGGTGTGAGCAAATAAAGAATTGCTGTCAATTAAATTTCACTTTGGGCTTTAGACTTGAGCCTGACAGATGCATTGCTTAAAACTAAGGTTAACACCTCCTCCTTTCCTTCCTTCCTTCCTTCCAATTCCAGTATCAATTAAAATTTCCTGTTTTCAAATTTCCTACCCTTTATCCTGCTAATGGTTAATGTTCCTGCACTTAGTATATATTCCTTTTTCTTAAATAAATTATTTAACTATTCTTCGGTACATCTTTTTTTTTTTTTTTGTATTTCCTAATATATGCACATACCAAAAATTGACTAATTCAAGCAAATTTCATTTATTATCCAGTCATCAAGGACAATAATTAAGAAGTAACATTTAATAAAAGCATTTTTACTTTTAAAAGCCTCAGTTCCAGCTTTCAGTCTTTAATGATTTTATGATTACATTTTATTTTTAAAAAAAACCACAGGATATTATTGCAGAAAATAAATTTGGAATAAATTTTCTACCTCTCTTACTGCTATGTCTAAGTGGTTGTTCAGATTTTCACAGTCCAAACATAACCCAAGTAGAAGACCCATAAGATCTTTATGTCAAGCCTGAATTTTATTTGTGTGTATGATTCTTTGTATCCTGTGTTGTTCTAAATTTAATTCAGTTGACACAGTTTTGAGCTGGAGGAGGATAGAGCCTTCAGTCACCACAGCATAAGTAGCCGATGAGTCATGCACATTTCAAATTAAGCCTGAGAAATATCTATGGTGATTCTCAATCATCCAGGCCATGGTTGTCCCAACGGTGCTTTTTTTCAAGAGGCAACTGGACTTTCTAGCTTTTCTTTGAAGATGTTTCGCTTCTTATTCAAGAAGCTTCTTCAGCTGTGACTGGATGCTGGGAAATGGAAGGATTTTTATTTATTTATTTATTTATTTATTGTCTGCAAGGAGTATAAATCCTTCCATTTCCCACCATCCAGTCAGAGCTGAAGAAGCTTCTTGGAGGAGAAGTGAAGCGTCTTCAAAGAAAAACCAGCTTTTTTTTCAGGTGCTCTGAAAAAAAGCACCTTTGGGTTAAACCTGGGAATTTTCCACCCCATTTTCTTAATCGTGGAGGGCTATACCCTTTGCCAGACTTATTATTGCAGATTAGGGATCAGCAATGGGGGGGGGACCACAATTTAGGCTGACAATCTTTTTGTTTTAATATAACTGTTTGGAAGTGTCACCAACTTTGTTGTTGGTTTGATGTCTGCTGCCATTCTTGAATGGGCTATTGCTAAGCAAATGACAGAGTTTTAGTGGCCAAGAAGAAGAGGAGGGATTAGTGAGAATAATGTAAAGGGAGACCCTCATTGGCTGAAGCCTGCTAAGGTGATTATGGGAAAAAATGGTCAGGTGACTCTCCTCTTCCTTTCTCCTGCCTACCCTCAATTGCCACAACTGCAGGAGATTTGGCATATGGACATTCCTATCATGAAGGTCCTCATCTGAGAGGTTTATCTTGGGGCTCTACTTCTACCCTGATAAGTTCCATTGTGATTAATAGAATTTACTCCAACATAATTAGCAATAGAATTGCTGCCATAGTAGCACATACTGTATAATCTTTAAGAAGCATGTGAACTGTTACAATTGACAAAAGATACGTTAGTTCTGACAATATATATAGGGTTTGAAGCAGTGGTGAAATGTAAAATTTGTTACGACCGGTTCTGTGGGCGTGGCTTGGTGGGAGGGGGGTTTAATGTGACGGGCGTGGCCAACTTTTAAAAAAAACTTTTAAAAGCATTTTTTCTACAACCTCTTCGGCCAAAGAGGTTGCAGAAAAAAATGCTTTTAAAAGCCGCTGATGATCAGGCAACTCAGCTGGGATCGTCAGAGGCTTTTAAAAGCATTTTTTTTTCCTACAACCTCTTTGGCCAAAGAGGTTGTAGAAAAAATGCTTTTAAAAGCCTCTGACGATCCCAGCTGAGCCATGCGATCATCAGAGGCTTTTTTTTTTTACTTTTAAAAGCATTTTTTCAGCCGAAGAGGTTGTAGAAAAAGTTTTTAAAAGCTTTTAAAAGTTAAAAAAAAACACCCTCTGATGATCATGCAGCTCAGCTGGGCATGGCGGGAGGGAGCAGGGATTTTTGCTCCAAACCATCTGCCACCATCGCAATCTGGTCTGAACCAGGAGCATTTCACCCCTGGTTTGAAGTGCAAGGAATCTGTGACTAATTAGAAGAAATTTCTATTATATATTATCATGAGATTATCATTATTATCTTAATAACCCATATTTCTGATTCTTGCTTTTGTTTATTTAGTGCAGAACAACACATCAGTCATTCTCTTTCATTTCCTTGAGAAAGAAACTTGAGCTCAAATTTAAAAACATCATGTATTGGGTTTCTAGGAACTGGGGTTCAGTGAGCTTTGGAGAACATTGTTCCTTCCCATTCTGAAAGGCAACATAGCCACTCACTGTTGTTATACAATACAATAAATATGTGCTTTAAAACGACAGCTTCTTTTTTGATATCAAGGAAGGAGCTGTTATCAAATCTGCAGAACCTGGGGCAGGCCTAACCCTAAATGATGCCATGGAAACTAATATATTTTAGGACTGTAGTAACTGTTACATTTTCAGAGTTAGCTGATAATTCCCTACTACACTTGAGAGAGAAAAAAGTAGCAGCAATCACCATGTTGACACCCAGAAGCATTTGTGAAATCTGAAGAAGTTGCAGCAGTAGGGCAAAGATGTTATCAAGCCAACTAAGCTGTTAATTTTCTTTGTAAGCAGAGGAAACCAGCAACTTTTTTTTTACTTCTTGCTGTGGGAAATAAACATTGCCTACTCTGCCTGCCTGCAAAGAATAGGATGCCTTTTTGCTAAACTTTGGCTGGAAATGGAAGGCAGTGTTCTTAGAGGCGCAAAGGAGTCACAGTGCAGCATGTTTAAAGGCAACTGGTGATGTCAGCCTGGATGTGCTAAAGACTGCACAAAGAGAGCTGAATGAGGAGAGGGATGACCCTCACATATACTTAGAGATTCACTTAGAGAAACCATCTCTAAACATGTGGTCTTATCAGCCTTATCATCCTCTACTTGACTAGTCTAGTCAGGTGGTTGTCTAATTTGCATAACATTTCTGCAATAGGAAGTTGGAGATCCATGTAATCATATATGCTAGAAAAAAATCATTTGGCATAAATATTCAAAAGAAAGTTCCATCAGGAAAAAATGCCATGGAAAATTACTCTGGGGCCACAAATCTTGCAGATATAGCTTTAAGTGCTAGAGAAGAAGAATAAAAGAATGCTACTTATTAATGAGATAGGCTTCCACTTGTTTCTTTAGAGTTACAAAGAAGATTTACAGTTGACTAGGAAAAATATTTTTTCTTGATTTTTACTTCTAATGTCATTTTGCTTTTTCGTCCAATTTGGCTATATTGGTTGAATGGAAGCAGAGGTTGCCAATTTGGAAAAAGTAGTAATAATTCAGTTGGAAGAACTAAGCTTATCTCAGCCAGAAGTTTATTTATTCATAAAATTTATTGGCTGTCCATTTTACCATAGGGTAACTCTTGGTGACCTACAGTTACATATACAGTTAAATCATAAAAAGCTAAAATCAGACATTAAAACCAAGGACATGGGGAGGGCAGGGGCGGAGTTGGGAGAGGTGGGAACTGTCAATCAACCATCTCCATTGTGCTATTTCCCTACTGGGGCCTCAAGCCAACTGGCAGAGCCACGTTTTTAGGCCCTTATGAAAAGGACCTAAATAGGTGGATTGGGGCCAATCTTACATTGAGGGGCAAGTTGTTTCAGAGGGCAGGAGCAAAAGCAAAGAAGGCCGTCATCCTGGATCCTGCGAATCAGAATAATCAGACTGATGGCAGCCGCAGTATGCCACCTCTGCCAGAATGAATGGTGCGGGCAAATCCCAGTGGGGCGAGAGGGTTCCTCGAGAAGTTGCCATTGTCAGATTATTATCATGAGGCAACATGGGTTTCTAATGATGAGGTTAGATCCAGAAAAATCTCTGCTATAAACCCTGACTTTCAGAGAAGAGGGATTTCCTCAAAAATTGAATAGAGATCCCTCACCTCTATTTAATCAACTAAGAATGGGAACTTTCATCCACAACACATGCCCCATTATATCGTCAGATTTCAGATTCTTATATATATTCTTCATGCAGCTAGAGGCCACATTGGGCATATTTCTTAAAGGGAGTGATGGGAAAGTGCTACATTTGGGGGGGGGGAAAGCAACTGGAAAGGAAAAATGCCAGCCCCAAATCCCTGGAAAGAGGCACAGAACTAAGGGCCACCCAAACTTTGGCTATGCTTCCCAAAGCCCTTCTACAATTCGCTGTTGGGAATATTATATTAGCAATATAAGTAATATTTTGGGAAGTACCCAGAATGGCAGAGAGGAGGATAAAGCACAGAGCTAGATTACAGTAGAGTCACTGTGCAACCATAAAAGCGCTCTCCCTGAATTCTTTGGAGCCTTACCTAATTATTCCCAAGGGAGAACTTCCAGACTAAAGAGATTCTTCTATTATGGAACATAATAAAGTAGTTGACTTAAACTTTGCATGTGGGTCTTGCTCGTGCCTGAATGTATAATTGCAGTATGACAAAAAATATTAAACATATAGGGAATATTCTCATTCAGTTAATGTGAATAAAATGTGAATCAAATCATAGAATAAATAGGAAAATATTACTTATATTGCTAATATATTACAGTTTAGCTAAGGATTATTATTGCCTATCTCATTTAAGGGCTATTTGGAAGCAAATAGCAGAAAATATATTTGTCAGGGCATGTTTATGTGGGGATGGTGTGATCTCAGTGGTTGGCAAACTGCACTGGGTAAACAACGTTAACACAAAGTCCTAATCTCGTCAGGAATGTAAAGACAGGATGTCTGGCAGAGACCTTATCTCAGATATGCAAGGCATGGGACCCAGCACGTAGACATTGTTTGTCACAGGAAGAACATGAGGGAAACACGAGGGGTCCATATGGAATTCACGAGCCTTCTTTAGCCAATCAGTACCAGTAAACGTTGATTAATGTTTTGCCATGATAGTTGTAAAATGACAATAAAAGGGAGCCTTTTGAATGGGGTCAGTGTGCCTTGAACAAGGTGCTTTCCCACCGAGGGGCCTTCCCGTAAACCATCTTCCTGCCTACGCGTCTTTCTTCATCGAAACAACATGTTTATGCTATGTGCTGCTGCAAAGAGTGAAAAGGCAATAATATCAATTTTTAAAAAGTTAATCATTCTTTGTTATTTACAGGAGATCCTCTGAGAGCTGTTGGTGTTGATTTTCTCAGGGATGACAACACCCATCTTCATCATACCAATGAGTTTTCCCATAGTAGCTTAATTGTGAGACGTGGACAGGAATTTCAGCTAAAAGTGACACTTAGTAGGGAGCTGCAAGACAATGACAAAGTCACTCTACAACTGAGCATTGGTAAGCTGGCAACTACTATCCTCAAAACATGTCAAGAGTGTGATGTATTTATGTAAAATATAATAAATAATAAAATGAAATGGATTATGGAACATTAGCTTTTCAGACTAGCTAAATGATTTAATCCACACACACAACATTCCTTGCCATGGTATCAAGATGGTCTACTTCCAATTTTTTTAGGATGTGCATTCACAACTGAATTTTCATCTTGGGACTGACTGCTGCTAAATAAACTTCAGGTAGAATCCAGCATGAAACTAATGTTTTCTTTTGAAATATGGAACAAGCTCTCTATATTAATAGTGTGTCACTTGGAGGATGAGTCTAAGGAAAACTAGATGTTGGCAGGACACCAACTGCTTGCTGTAAGACTGCATCCTCCATCAAACTGAAGGGGTCAAACTGAAGGGGCCTTTATATAATTTCTGCTTTGATTGATTGGACTAATCAGAGCTGAACTAGCAGTCAAAGGATTTGCTTTGTTTTGTTTTTCAGGAGATTATTGACCTTGTGGAAAACTTTCACGGTTTGGATTATTAACATGACTCCTGGTCAGACTCCCAGTTCCTCAGAGACTTTTCACTGAACTCTTGTTTCCTTAGCTAAATTATTGCGTTCATCCTCCTGGCTTGAGTATAGTGTGGGGGAATGAGTTAATTGTGCATTAGTATCTCTAGTTGTCAGGGCCTGGTCTGACTCTGTTTGTTTACAGGCACTGTGTGTCCTTTGTCCTCTACTCGGTAAGATCGGAGACCTGTGATCTGGGATCTGGGTTACCCTTCCCGGTACCCACATAGTAGCCCCTGTATAGCTGTGGGCTTACATTGGGTCTCCCACGCTGAATGACTGGCATTTACTGGTGGATTCTACGGGTACTTCTGCACTTTATTGGGGGTGCAATCTGTCTAACTTTGACCTTAATTTTCTACCCATCAGTAATTCTGCTGAATATCTTGCACTGGGGATGATATGCTGAATTAATAGTAAGGTGTCTATTTTTGTTTGCCAATCTCCTGGTCCCATTCTGGTTAATGTTTTTTTTTTGTGGATCTCACTATCCTTTCTGCTTGACCATTAGTGTCCAGATGCCCTGGTGCAGAGAGGGCATGGTGGATCCCTTGTTCAGCTAAGAACATCTCAAATGGATTGGCTGTAAATTGGGGCCCATTGTCAGATACCATTATGTCTGTAATCCATGCATTGTGAATAGTCCCCTTAGTACCTTAATAACAGCTTTTGCTGTGGTTGTGGCCATGATTGTTACTTCCAGTGACTTGGAGTAGGCATCTACTATGAGGAATGCTTTCCCTTGCACCAGCCCTGCAAGGTGTATATGTAATTGGGACAAGGGTGCCCTGGGTGTGTCCCATTCTTCTGTGGGTGTAATGGGTGGTGCCGGCCTGGTTTTCTGGCACAGCTTACATGCGGCGACCCAAGCCTCTATCTCTCTATCCATTCCCGGCCACCACACATAGCTCCTAGCTAATGCTTTCATCCTCACAATTCCTGGGTGCCCCACATGCAATGCTTCCAACACAGCTTCCCTTAAGTTTTGTGGTATAACAACTCTATCCCCCCATAACAAACACCTCTTCATTGCTGACATTTCCATCTGCTCCCGATCACTGGTATGCGTTTCCCTTGGTAGTCCTTCAGCAGTGTTTTTTGTGGTTTTAATTTCTGCCTGGTGATTCCCGGGATCCCTTTCTTGATCATAGTCCAGGACACAATGGACATATAGGAACCCATGTCCACCTCCATATTGCATGGGGTTCCCTCTATTTCCATGGTGATGTGAAATTTCCTGGACTTATATGCATCGGAGTGCCCTACTATTGTCTGATGTATTTCTCTCGCTTCAGCCGGCCAGCCTTCACGCTGCTTGTATTTTGAAAATGGTGCCTTCCGGAATCCCGGTTGTTGGCCACGTGGTGGTGGCTGTGCTGTGTTTTGCCTCTGTTGGCGGTTCACTGGCTGGCTGGCTGGCTTGGCAGGCTTCGGCTATGTGTCCCTTGCAATCACATCAGCAGCAAATAGTTTCTTTGAATCTACAAGCCGCCCTAGGATGGTTCCCTCCGCATCCAGCACAGTTCTGAAATCTTTGTCCTGCTTATGCCATGCCAGTCTTCCATTCCGATCTTATTCGGTGGATATCCTCATCCTCTTCAGAACTCACCCCTTTCTGTAGCCTCTTAATAGCCTGGCATTTCACCCCTCGAAGAATGAACACTGCTTGCCTTCTGAATGGAGGCGGCGGATTTGTCTGATGTCTCGGCTGCTCGAGTTTCTTCGAGGGCTTCTTTGAAGGGGATGTTTCTCCTGGCCAGCAATCTTTTTTGTAAGTTATGGTCTCTCAGTCCCAGGACAAGTCTATTGCGCATCATTTCCTCCAGATTTATAAATTCACATTCCGCTGTGAGCTCTCGCAAGCTCGCAATGAAATCATTTATTGTCTCACCCATCTGTTGGTCTCTGTGATAAAACCCATGTTGGCAGGCTAGTGGGGAGGCTGACGGCATGTAATGGTCCTTGAGGATGTCCTGCAGTGTTCACCATTCGATGGTTTCAACATCTGTGGGTGCTGCCAGGGACTTCGCCATCTTGTAGATTCATGGTCCATAGTAGCTCAAAAAAAGGGCCCTTTTCTTGGGATCTGACAAACCTTGTAGATTATTCCACTCCATGAACATCTGAAATCTGCCCATGTATGAAGACCATTCTTTGGTGGTGGGGTCGAAAGGTGCTGGTGGAGCATGTGTGGTCATCATGTGACAGCCGATGCAGTCTTGAAGGTTCTGCGAAGATGGCCGCGGCTGCCATGAGGGTGATCCGTCCTTTGATCTCTCTCAGTATCCCACCTTCGTCACCAGTGTTAGGTCCGAACACGAAAAGAGAGGCAGGACGATTATAGTGAAGTAAAACAACTGTTTATTTCAGGCAACAGGAACAACAACAAAAATAACTATGAACTGAGAACTGCCCAAGGCTGCAGCTCCTTTTACAGAGAGCTGTCCAGCCTGTCAGCCACTGACGCTTGTTCATTTTCCCACCGGGGAAAATGAACAAATGAGTGAAGGCTGATGTAAGACTCACTCCTACTTGCATATTCAACACCTATGATAAGAAAAAGGATGGGGATGAGGAATTTATGGGAGAAGCTCTGTCTTGCATTTTACATTAGTATCCCATCTTCTTTTAGCTATCCATGAGCCTCCAAAATTGTTTTTGTCTCAAGTCAGTAGCTGAGTTCCTTGAGTTTAAGCTATTAAACAATGTTTTCTCAACTCATTCTGTTCTTTCAACATAATGTTGCTATTCTCTTTCATTGAGTTTGTTAGGTTCAGCTTGTAGCTTACTCCTAACTTGTTGGTCAGGCAATATATCTGTTTCTTTAAGAAACAACTGAGCCACATAATCAGGGTTTGCTGAACCCTGTAATTAGGCTACAGTGCATAAATAAGCAGCACAGAGAAGCGTTCGTTCTTCCTGGTTCTTCCTGAATGTTCCTGATCGTTCCTGCTGCTTCCTGCGTGTTAGACTGAATTGTTATATGGTACTGTATACCAAGAGTTACTAAAGTCTGTTTGCTTTAGTAAGGGAAGATACTTACTGGACTGATATTACTGTTTATGACCTTGGACTGTTTTACCTACACCGAGACTGCTTCTTATCTTGTATATAAAGTATTTTTCTCACACGAGCTGTACGTTTATCTCCTTCCCTGTGTGTTTCTGCTCTGCTCGTTGCACAAGCAACAAATACTTTTTACACACACCCTAACAGAGTTGGGTGGCTATAGAAATTGAATAAATAAAATAAACAAATATATGCCATAGCTCATAAAAGCTCTAAAGGTGGTATTTTATTAAAGGACAATTTGCACAGGACTACATCAATCTGCAGATGCTCTTTTATGGCCTATTGGAGCTAACAAAGACAATCTAGACAGTTTCCTATCTCTCTGCAGTAAAAATTAAATATAGTCACTCAACTTATGTGGCAATAAGTCAGTTGCTAAGCATCTGAATTTCGATCATGTGACCACGGAGATGCTGCGACAGTCATAAGTGTGAAAAATGGTCATAAGTAATTTTTTTCAGTGCCGTTGTAACTTTGAACAGTCACTAAATGAACCGTTGTAAGTTAAGAACTACTTTTAGTAGGCTGTTCAGTGGATATATGGAGTTCTTATTATTCTCTCTTAGATGATTTATCCCAATGCTCTGTTTAATTGGTGATTTGTGCATTGATTTAAAGGTAGTCCTCAAGTTACGGATGTAATGGAGCCTCCCCAATCCGTTTGTAACCCAAGGATTCATGGGAGTGAATCTCATACCTTGAATGGGATCACTCTCTCTTTTCACCCACACATTTGCTAATCAAATGCACAGTTCATTAAGTGCACTTGAGGTATTTCAGGGTTGGGTAGGCCATGAGGGCCTAGGGATGAAACACATCACCTGCTTAAAACCGTGCAGGATGAATGTTGCAGAGCCTCTGCAGTTATTCATAAGGGCAAACAACTGCCATGGTGCTGCAAGATTCATAGTTTTGGGACTTGTTTGTAAACATTAGGGGGCGCTTATTGCATAACTTTGAATGTTCACTAAGGGAACACTCGTAACCTGGGGATTACTTGTACTTTGAAATGTGTTAAATCAGGCTTTCCATTTTTAGAAATCTCCCAATTCATTTTTTTGGCTAAGATCTTAGACATCCGTTCCATAGTGCTGCTCTGATGGCATTATTAGTACAATTTTATTTCAGTAATAGAATCTGTCAAAGCTGCAGATAGAACACAAAGTTGCTGCCCTACCATTCAGATGTATTAATGTTAGTCTAAATGAATTTATATTTTTGTAGGTCAAACACCAATGCCATCCAATGGAACATTCATAACCCTAAATGCAAGGGCACAACAAGATGCTCAACCATGGCATGCTAACATTTGTCAAACAAATGGGAAGGAGGTAAAAAGTTTTCGAATGTTCTTCATTGAAATGTCAGCTTAGAGCTGTGTTTCTCAACTTCTTGTAGATATATTAGGCCACAATTCCCAGAGGAAGTTAGATTGTATTGAGAAAAACCTATGAATTGTAAACTCAGCACAGACATAGGATGGAGTAGTTTAGTTTGGCATGTTATACTTACAATGTTAGCAATCTCAACAGGTAAAGTTGTATTAGTTTTATGTAGGAAGCAAAGCAACAGAAAGTCTTGTGGCTCCTTAAATAGTAATGCACTTGCAGTGTTTGTAGACCAAAATACATTTTGTTGAAGGCATTAAGAAGAATCCTACAAAAGAAATACTATGCATAAATAATTCTTATAGTGATAAAAAAAGAAAAGGATGAATGATGAAAAGAATGATAGGAGACAGAATTATTTTTGAAACTGAATGTAAACAATTTTAGATACAGAAGTGATGGAAGAGAATATCTGTAGCTAATGGTTGAACTGTGTGGAGTCCTTGGTGCTCTCTTACTTGCTTGTTTGATTGCAGATATTTCATTACTCAACTAAGTAACATCATCAGTGCTCAGTGCTTTGAACTTTCTGTATTGACTAGCTGGGTAGCAAATATAATGTGTTGACTATTGTTTATTGATTATTGTTTAATCTCTTGAAGATGAATTTGACTCTCCAGAGCTGTTTCATTAGGCTAATGACCCCAGGTGAACTCAAACCTTATGAGAAGTGTCATCATATGACTAATCAATTTATAATAACCTTCCATTTTAAAAATGCAACTAAACTTCTAACAAGGGAAGACTGCATTTTCTGAAATAAAGAATTTAGCATCACACAAACACTGATGCAGAAATTTGAATGAAATAGTGAAATACATTCAAACTTCTGGATGATCCAAAGCACTGAATATAAATAGTGGCATAATTCTAATGTCTCTTCTCAGAGAGAGTTAAATATGTTTGCATCTATTTTATGCAACAACTAGATCAGGTATGCTGAATCTTTTATAATTTAAGTACCATATTAATTGTCATTCATTCTTGCGGAAGAGTAATGGTATGCAGGAATGAACTTGGAAGAAAGGATGAAGGGGAAAAGCATGCTCTTCTTAATCTTCTCAAATGCTTCCTATGCTTTCCCCACACCTATAAATAAAGCTGCCTCTTAGCAGACCATTACCTAGGCCCGTGATGGCGGACCTATGGCACGCGTGCCATAGGTTGGACACAGAACCCTCTCTGTGGGCACACCAGCTATCGCCCCAGTCCAGCTCCACCGTGCATATGCGGCACCTCCCGCCAGCCAGCCGGTCTTCGGGTCTCTGCCGTGCATGCATGGGGGGTGGCTGCATGCACAGGGGAGGCAGGCTGGTGCAGGTGGCTTTCCAGGCCCAAAATGGGGCATGGGGGGGGGGCTTGCACAGCCCCCCTGCATCCTGTTTTGGGCCTGGAAAGCCTCCTGCACCAACCTGGAAGCTAAAACGGGGCACAGAGGGTGGGGCGCATGCATGGAGGTCATTCGTATTGCATTTTGGGGGTTCAAGCACACGTGCATGCATTCGCGTACACATGCGAGTGCTTTGGGCACTCGGCACCAAAAAGGTTAACCATCACTGACCTAGGCTGTGGGTCTTTATCCTCTCTCCCATAGTCAATCCCACATACCATTATAAGAAGACACATAGCAAAGATGGAGCAAGAGAAAAAAATGGCTCACCCATATTCTAATCAATAGCCATGCTTCCCCACGAATTTGTATTCATACACAGCTATGTACACACTAGCACACTTTTCTTAATGTACATCTTCCTGCAGCATTTAGATATTTATCATATACAATGTTGTACTGTTATAAACACCTTGTTCTTCTCTTAGTGTGTAATAGTTATAACCAGCCCAGCTGATGCAATAATTGGAAAATATCTTCTGACAGTGGATACAGGATCTAATATTTATAGTCCTCCTAAGAATTTTATCTATATTTTGTTCAATCCTTGGTGTCAAGGTAATTAAGAGAATCTAGAGTGGCTTAAAAGTTATCACTGGTATGTATGTACTGTATGTATGTATGTATGTATGTATGTATGTATGTATGTATGTATGTATATTTATTTATTTATCATATCCAGTTGTAATTCCGTTGAGGATTTCCAGTGGTTCACAGTTATAGACATATAGTATACAATTAAAACATCCACTAAAAAAAACCAGTAGAAAAGCAATAATAAAACAACAATTAGAGTCTTGTAACACTATTAAAGAGATCTTCTATAAACACTTTGCAAAAGCCAGTCAGTCAATTTCCTTTTAACCAGGAGGCTGTTCCAAAGGATAGTAGCTGCAATAAAAAACCAGGGCCTCCTGTCTCACCCTCATCCATGTCCCTGACTTCTCTGAAGTATGTTGTGGATCATTGTGCAGCTCCCAAGTTGTTATTAAAAACAGTTGGAAGTTTAGTACATTAGTAATAACAAACAGATAGTGTTACAGGCATGAGCCATTGCAGTTAAGATTTTCCTGCCCCAAGTAGAGGGGTACTAGTGCACCAACCAAAATTGGGCTGAGGCCTTCCTGCTGTTCAAACAGGGGTTGGGAGGCCACTGTGGGAAACAGATGATTCGTCTGATTCAGGAGGGCTGTTCTTATACAATATGGATACAATGAACTCCAGAGAGACAAATTTTATCCGTTAAACAAGTAGAGATTTAGTCAAGGAAAACCTTAATTGAATATTGAATCTTCTGTAATGAGAGATAATTCTTGGGTAACTGTAGCTGGAATAAGAAAACCTAGAACATATTAATAAGAAAGGCTCTGAACTGAAATCTATCAGTCTGCTTATCTGAATATTCATATTATTTTGGAGACTAACGGTCATTGTTTTTAGTGTCCAACCCTAAGTATGCAGTTTCTCAGCCAAAGAGATTCAAGGTATTACCCTGAACAGATTCAAAACTGTGAAGAAAATAAATTAACCTCCTTCTCCATCCCATTGTTGATGGTCCTGTGGATATTTCATTGCATCAGGTCTTGACCTCCTAAATCTGCTTACATGTCTATTTTAGCGGATTCTGTTTTTATGCCGGATGATGATAAAAGAGTGGAGTACATCCTCAATGATACTGGTTACATTTATGTAGGATCAGTAGCAAATATTCGTGAAAGGCCATGGAATTTTGGGCAGGTAAGAAAGAATGTTTGTTTCCCCATGTAGAAGAATGTGAAATAACTTTTAAGGAATGCAAAAGCACTAAGGAAGAAAAAATAGCATAATATGTATACCTGAAATCCTTGTGGTATCTATTTCCTCACCTGGTTCCCATTTTGAGAGGCTGACACCTGTTTTGGTTTCTCTCAAATCACTCCATTTTCTCACTTTTTCAGTAACTTGATAAAGAAAGTTCAGGGCATAAAATCCTTCTACCTAAGTGACTAGAAAAACAATGACCAAGAAATGTTGAAATTCTGGTCAAGAATATACATTAAAATGGAGTAGGAAACAGGAAGTGGAGAAAAAAAGCTGTTTTCTTTCTCACTCTCATGAAACATTTCTTAAATACCATTGCACTTCTCTGTTGTCATAAGTGTTTCCCACAAAAGCTACTTGGTCTGCACACAATTGTTAAAATGCTAATAAAATTACAAATGTATGTGTTTATGGTGTCTTTAAATGTCAAGTATGATTTATACATGGGACGCGGTAGCTCAATGGCTAAGATGCTGAGCTTGTTGATCAAAAGTTCAGCAGTTCAGTGGTTCGAATCCCTAGTGCCGCGTAATGGGGTAAGCTCCTGTTACTTGTCCCAACTTCTGTCAACCTAGGAGTTCGAAAGCACATAAAAAAATGCAAGTAGAAAAATAGGGACCACCTTTGGTGGGAAGGTAACAGTGTTCTGTGCACCTTTGCCGTTTAGTCATGCTGGTCACATGACCACGGAGATGTCTTCGGACAGCACTGCTCTTCGACTTTGAAACAGAGATGAGCACCGCCCCTTAGAGTTGGGAACGACTAGCACATATGTGTGAGGGAAACCTTTACCTTACCTTATGATTTATAGGAAATCTCAAGTATGATTTACAGGAAAATTTATCTCTATAATAGATGCTTAATGCATTAAGAAAGACTTTTTTTAACATACTGTGAATATGTCTGCATAAGATGATTTCTACAGTGATGACTATTTCTATCATTAAGTACTATTCATTGTGAAATTATTATTATTATATCAAACTACTTTTTACAGAGCAGACTTCACATTTGAAATTTATGAAGTTGCTGTTGATTGCATTAAGAAACTATTTTCCCAGCATTGAAGAATGTTAAATAATCATTCTTTGCCTTTTTTTTCATTGTTAGTGTTGGATGTTTGTTTTTCTGTTTTATATTTTATTCTTTTTGAAAATAAATATGTTTTTAAAAAGGAATTATTTTTCCAGCAGTGAAAAACATTACTCATATTTTGCCTTGTACTACAAAATAGTTTGAAGATGATATTTTGGATTGCTGTATCTATCTTCTGGACAAAAGTCAACTCAAGGCGAGTGCTAAAAAGGATCCAGTGATCATCTCCAGGGTCATGTCAGCTTTGGTATGTCATTAAAAATGCTTTATGCTAATCTGTATATTGTAAATCACAAAACAGAAATCAGTAAAACTAATCTTCCTATCAACCTGAACTTTAGCCTATAAGTGTAAATCTAATGCCTGACAGATATTTTAGCCTACAACTCTTGGATTCAATTCAATCAATCAATTTTATTCATTTATTGATTAGCCCTTTGGGCCATATCAAGTGCAGAATTACAAAGACAAATCATTACAAAGGTTTGGTAAAACAAATTAAGTAAGATTGGAATAACTCACAATTAAAATACAATTAGAATAAAATACGATCTAAAATAAAATCGGGATAAAATACAATAATTTAAAGTACTATTTAAATATAATTAAATTTATATTATAATGTCGCCCCTGCATCTACCCAATCAGTGTTAACTGCTATTAAAATTACATTGTTAGATCAAGTGATCATTCTTACAATCTACCGCATTTTGCTGCAGGGATTCACTTCCCTATGGCCCTATTAGCTAGGGCAGAGAATTGAAGTTCAAAGAATGTGCATCAGTGGTGGGTTGCCCCCAGTTCAGACCAGTTCTATAGAACCGGTAGTAAAACTGGCAGGAGGCTCTGCCCACTGAGCTGGACATCATCAGAAGTGATCTGTGCATGCACAGAAGAGCGCACGTGTGGGCACGATGCGAACTGGTAGTAAAGGTAAGTAGAACCCACCCCTGATCTGCATGTAACCCTCAACATACCAGTTTTATGGTCTCTGGTGCTCACAATTGCCAAAAATTGGTGGCGTGTTTACTTGAAGTGGGAAAATATAAAACCTGTAAGAGAACATTATGGTTTCCAAAAATCCATTGGGGAAAAATATCTTTAAAATAATACATGTTCTGGTGACATAAAATATGTCACTACACACACATACACACACACAGAGAGAGAGAGAGAGAGAGAGACTGTTGGACTTTAATTTTGCCTACACTGGCTATCTATATGTACATATGCCTATTGATTACTAGAGATGACAGATAAAGCTTTTGCATTTTTACCCATTTTCCTTATCTAAAATACTTAGTATGCTTGCCTCTATATAATATGCCATCTTTGGTTATTCTAAGCACTTTAATCACTTCCTTCATCTCACAGGTCAGCTCTCTCTGACTTTTGTTTTCAACCTGTGTCATTTCAGTTTTCTAGGTCTTGTCCACCTTCAATTTCAGTGTGTAAATTGATTGAAAATGAAGCCTAACAAATTCTTTCTAGATTTTTGTTACAATTGAAAATACCTAACTTGCTCTCTGTAAATATGTGTACTTGTATATATGTCATTATGTGATGTCATTGTGTCCCTTGCCATTGGTTACTACTTACCATTTGCTCCGCCTCCTCTGTATATAAGCCTTTACTCCTGTCAGACTTCTTGCAGTCCAAAAGTGTTCCTGAGGAAGATGAGAAATAAATATTATTGACACAAGAAAGTCTACAGTCTTTTATATTGGGCCTAACCAGAATAATCAAACTAGCAACAAATTTGTAGCAAGAGGATGGTTTGGTAGGCCCAACCAAACATAAAGATGCAAGACTCACAAAAAGACAAAAGAAGACCTGCCACCAGATACATAACAAAAAGAATGGCAGCTCAGCTGACTCCTGATAAATATACACCAATTGAAAACATGAAGAAACAAACGCAATTACAAGAAAATGAACTGCTAACACAAAACAAACAACTACTAGCTGGAGCAGAAGAACTCTTCTCAACCCCAAACAAAGAAGATGAAGTAAAAAGAAAAATACTAGAATTAATAGAAACAACTACAGTTGAATCAAATCTGCTTGTGAAAATCCGCAGCATGATAAACGACCACGGAACAGCAGCAGATAACGAAAATAACAAACAAGAAAAATACAAGGTAAGAAACTCAACCCCTGACTTTAAAAACGACACCGAAGATAGCGACAGCTTCCCGCCTTTTTCATGGCAGCCATCTAACCCATCTAATACTCCCAAAATGGCCGACCAATTACTAAAAGAACCCCAAACCTCAAACTACAAAGTAGGCAACAAAACCTACCAAGAAGATGACTACCCGAGTTCAGAAACAAATAAAAAACAACTATTTAAACAAAACAAAACCCAACCTACTGAACTAGAAATAGATAACGCTATACAGGTGCTGACTGCAGCACTCGGGACTAAACTAAAAATACCAAACGAACAACCAGAAAATGAAAAAGAAAATTCTAAACTATCACCTACCAAAAGTCAAAAAGAAATAAACTGTCTAAAGAAAGACCTAGCCACCCGAAAAAAGACGCACTGGCAATCATACTTACCTACCGAAGAACGACTTGCTGAGCAACCCGGCTTCATCAACAATGGCGGCCCGCCTCGAACTCCACCTCCTGACTGCTTCGAAGAAAATGGCCGACAAGCCTCCGGTGGCTTCTTCCTCGATCGTCGCGACTTCGGAGACTCCCCAACGAGCAGGGCAGCATCCCAGGCATCCTTCAGTCACCAGAGGCCCTCCAGAAACAAAGCCGAAGAACAGAAGGCCGACTGGGACTTCACCCCGGGAGCTGCAAACACAGGATCCTCCCTCGTCGACTGCTGGAGAAGAATGAGGACTGAGCATGCGCAGAACGAACCTGCAAAGAAAAAAGAAGAAGACATAGATACAAGTCAGCGCAGATCCAGCCAGAACATAGAGATAAGTAAATACAGACATGCATCTACCATACCCAGGCCTTATTGCGAGTATGCTAAGGTCTTAAACCATGGACAGCTCCTAAACATAAATAACACTTCACAACACTCAGGGACAGTATCTTCAGACTTTATAAAATTAAGATTAGATGGGAGCAATTTAATGGAATGGAACCAGTGTTTACAGATTACATATTTGAAAGAGAATGTTTTATTTTTTATTGATAATCCACCAGACAAACCTTGGACTTATGAAATAGACTGCCTCCATCACAAAGCATATTATATATTAATTGCCTCTGTTTCCCCAAGTATACTTCCTAGTATTGAACATAATCTAACCGTATTTGAAACATACCAAAAATTATTCAATTTGTTCTATAGCAAAAGTGTAGCCACCACCACAGAAATTTCTAGAGAATTCTATTCTACCAAACTAAAACATGATACCTCTATGAGTGAACATATCTTGAATCTGAACGCGATCAGGGCAGATCTTATCCAAAGGGGGGAAACTATTTCTGATAACACTATGAAAAGCATTATAATCAATTCATTAGACCACAGCTGGGATAACTATATTACCTTAATCGATAACTTAAGTATAGAACAAATTACCTTAGAAAACCTTACCAATAAACTTATTACTGAAGATAGACTTAGAAAGGAGCGATATGTACAACAAAGGGAAGGTAGAAATCAAAAAAGGACAGATTTTAGAGTTAGAGACAGATACCCACATGAATGTTCAATATGTGGATCTAAAAGACATCAAAAAAGAGACTACCCCAAAAACACAGGATACAGTGACACATATCAACACAAAGATAGGAGAATACATTTCTTAGACAGAACTTCCCCTGACTACAGATATAAACGCAGGGAATCACCACATTCTAGAGAAAGACAGATGTACAGAAATAACCCTAGGGAAATTAAGAAAGGATCACTATATGGAATAAGAAACAGTGACACTTTAACATCTGATTCACTCAACACTTGGCTCATCGATTCTGGGGCCACATGTCATACAACTCACAATAGAAAAATATTAAGCAACTTCACTGAAAAGAAATATTACATTAAAGTAGCAAACCAAAATGAAGTCCTAGTAAGAGGAATGGGAGACACGCATATAAAGGGTATAGGAAAAATAGAGGGGGTGCTATTTGTACCCGAAATTCCAAGTAATATATTGACAACTCTAAAATTAAGTATAGAAAATGAAGTAGAAACCACTTTCAAAGGTGGAAAGGTATTTATGACTAAAAACAACAGAAACATAGGTAAACTATTCACAAATGACGGACTAACATATCTACTACGACAAAGTAACGAATTAATCTACGCAAACTATCAATTGAAAAACAAAGAGGCAAAGTCAGATAGTCATAATGAGGGTAATGATAATAATGCATCAACTACTGATACTAATATGTCTGAAAATTTACACAATGGAAAACCTGTACATGATAATTGTAGCCACCTACTCCACAGAAAACTAGGACACGCAAGTTTTCCTGTCATACGAAAGATGTTAGAATGTTCCAAAGATTTAAAAATAAAGAACTGTAAAAATTATTTGGAATGCTCAGTGTACAATTCATCCAAACTTAAAAATAAACCTAGACCCAAAAAAGCCACTCTCACCACACAATCAATTTTTCAATTAGTCCATATGGATGTAGTAGGCCCAATGAAACCTTCAATTAAATATAGAAAAAGATACTTTCTAACCATAGTCGATGACTACAGTAGATTCGGTTTTGTATACACCCTTAACCACAAAAGTGAAGTTTTCAAAAAATTCAAGGAGTTCTTTAAAATGGTAGAAACACAACACAATATTAAAATTAAACAAATAATGACCGACAGGGGGTTGGAATTCCTATCCAACGAATTTTCAAATTGGCTAAAATCACAAGGAATATTGCACTTTAAATCTTGTCCCTTCTCCCCTTTTCAAAATGGAGTATCTGAAAGGAAAAATGGTTTGCTACAAACCATGGTTAAATGTGTGTTAGACGATGCTGGCTTGAGCCAATCATTCTGGGCTGAGGCCCTTACTTATTCCAATTACACTATAAACCGCTTATGGTCAAGTACAATCAACAAAACTCCATATGAATTCATGTATGGAAGAAAACCAAAAATTGGACATTTACACGTATTTGGTGTAACTGCTGATGTATATGTCCCCACACAATTAAGGCACAAAGGAGAGAAAGTATCCAAAAGACTAATATTTATGGGGTATGAATCAGGAACCAAGGGATATCGCTTCATTGATAAAAATAACCATTTCTTTGTATCCAGATTTGCCGTGTTTCATGAACACATGAACTGGTCAAAAATACATCTCAACGAAATATATCCAGAATCAAAAAACACTACACACACACACACAGAACATTATACATCAGATACCAACCCCAAAAGTATAACAACGAGCAAAATCAAATACCCAAAAGTAATTAATGATGAATGGAAGAAAGGACATCCCACTCTGAAGGTAGATCAATTAACAGAAAAAGAAACTAAATATATGCATAGTGATGAACATCCCCAGAATAGGCCCATTAGATCCAATAGAGGCACAATCCCTAAAAGATTAGATGATTATGTACTGTCTATCCAAGCTAAACACCTGACTCCCAATACATATGATGACATACTAAAGTTACCTCTAGAAGAAAAAAGTAAGTGGGAGGAAGCAATGAAAAAAGAGATGGACAGTTTGAAAGAACTAAATGTATACTCACCAACAGATCTACCCACAGAGAAGTCCCCCATTGGCACTAAATGGATCTATAAAATCAAGGAGTTAGAGGATGGTAAATTCCTATATAAAGCCAGGTTAGTGGCTCAAGGCTTTGCCCAAAGATTTCCAGATGACTATGAGGACACATACTCTCCAACCGTTAGATCAGAAAGTGTGAAAACAGCATTGGTATTAGCTTCCATCTTAAATCTAGAAGTATATCAATTTGATGTACAGACAGCTTATCTACACGCTGATCTTGATAAAGAAATTTATGTAAAAGCCCCCCCAGGAAAGGATACAAAAAAGGGAGAAATTTGGCTATTGAATAAGAGTCTTTATGGACTAAAACAGTCTGGCAAGCGGTGGTATGAATGTTTATCAAAGATACTTAATGGTATGGGTTTTATAGCTACTTCATCTGATTTTTGTTTTTTCACAAAAAGAAATAATGATTCTATTGAATATGTTTTGATTTATGTTGATGACATATTATATTTTGGACGTGATAAGATTAAATGTGATGATTTTGCTAAACAATTGGGCAAACATTTCAATTTAAAAATATTAGGAAAGGTAAACAAGTATTTAGGAGTCCAAATTGATAAAACGGATAAGGGTTTCAAATTGTCTCAGAAAGATAAAATTATAGAACTCATACAAAAGTGCAATATGGTTAACTCAAAAATTTGTGAAACTCCCATGTCAACTGATATTTATAGAAATGTGCACAATGAACACGAGCCATTCAAAGATAACACTTTATATCGATCAATTATTGGGTCCTTATTATACATATCTAATTGGACGAGGCCTGATATCACCCTTGCCGTTAATTTGTTGTCAAGACATGTAACCAATCCTAATTTATACCATTGGGAAGGAATTAAGAGAATTTTGAGATATCTGAAATCTAGCATTAATGTATGTCTATACTTAGAACCATTCACTTCTGAAAAACCAACGTTGACCTGCTACGCCGATGCAGACTGGGCTGCTGATTCAAAAAGCAGAAAAAGCACCTCTGGATATGTTTTTCTTATAAATGGTTGTACGGTGCACTGGTACACTGGCAAACAAAACTTAATTGCCACTTCTACAGCAGAAGCTGAGTACGTTTGTCTATCCAAAGCGGTCAATAATCTAACCTGGTTCGATGATTTGTTATCTAATGTATGGGATGAACCTATTTATCCAATTATTATCAATGAAGATAATAAAGCAGCAATAGATATATCAGCTTCCGAAGCAATAGGCCAACGATCTCAACATATCGATATCAAATATAAACATGTAAGGCAATTGTCAAGTATAGGGTTCATTAAGGCTGTTCATTGATACTAATGAACAAATCGCTGACATCCTCACTAAGCCATTAGCAACCAAACAACATGTATATTTGACCTCTAAACTTAATGTACATATATAATGTTAATAACCCACCATTGGTTAGGTATTTTAGAGGGGGATTTGTTACAATTGAAAATACCTAACTTGCTCTCTATAAATATGTGTACTTGTATATATGTCATTATGTGATGTCATTGTGTCCCTTGCCATTGGTTACTACTTACCATTTGCTCCGCCTCCTCTGTATATAAGCCTTTACTCCTGTCAGACTTCTTGCAGTCCAAAAGTATTCCTGAGGAAGATGAGAAATAAATATTATTGACACAAGAAAGTCTACAGTCTTTGGGCCTAACCAGAATAATCAAACTAGCAACAATTTTCTTTGCTTTGGCCACCATGATGGCTTCATGTTTGGTCTGGATTCTTTGATCCGAACCTCTCTTTCTTGAATTCCTTTGCTTTTCTATTTCTCCTAGTAGAGAAACTTACGGTACTCAAAAAGATAAAGAAATGAAAATATAGTTTTAGTTTTTTTTCCTATTAGCTGAGCTTGAAGGGGAAAGTGGCAGAATTCTCATGAATCTCACCTGGTTCAAATAGGAGGAGGAAGGGGAGACAGGTCCACACTGCATGGTTTCATCAGAAAAAGCTAGTTTTTCACCTTTCTTGTTAAGTTTCTTTAAAAACTTGTTAATAAAGTGATAGTGGAAGATAGCAAATAGTGACCCGAACAAAGCAAGCATCCACTTTATTAGTCAATAGGAATTTATAGGTTGTTTACAAAGAAGTAAGTACAGCATGAAAACTAGACATTCTAGCTTGAGCCTCCACAATGCATAAAATACTCCTTTTGACATATGGCCAGAGAGCACAAATGGAATTTATATTACCTGCCTCCTGGAAGTGGATTGAAAATGACATCATGCATTCCTGTCCTCCAGAAATGATGAGTGGGTTATGTTGTGCTAGAGAAAGCTGGAAGTTCAGATCTGCCCTTGTTCTCTCTCTATAATAGAGGAGAGCATATTAAGACTCCTTGCTCTGAATGAACTTAAGTAACTCTGGATTTCCTGTCACTATGCTATTCCCTAAATAATGGTTGTATTTACTTTCTTTCACATAAGCAACAGCCTGAAGAATATTTTCTTCCAAACCTGTACTCTAATGTTTTTCCTCTCTCCATGCATTCTTTCTCCTATCTATTCTCCACACAAGATGCTGCATATTATGTACATGCAACATGACCACAGCATAATGGTCTTCTAGTTCATTATGCAGTCAATTGTTTGCTACCAGTAAGACCCTGTTCTGAAATGTACTTTGTTAATCTAAGCAATTTCCCCTCCTTCAAATGGAGGGGAAATTGTCTGTAAAAATGCTTATAATAAAAGCTTTTTCTGAAATGTGAAGACAGGTTGACAGCATTTCAGTATTATATATGACAGGGGAAGGATGGAAGTCATAGATCTAATGATTCTAAAAATGACTAGAAATGCAAGCTTTGAGCTTTTTGCCTTTAAGTTTCAAAAATACACCTCACAATTTCAGCACATCCTCTATTTATTTAAATGAAGACTGTCTTGTACTATTAGGGTTGAAAATGCAGCATGCATTCTAGCCTTAAGAAGGATGTTATTTCATGATGTTATTAACAGAACCAGGAATGGGAGGCTTTATTCTCATCAACTCTTTCTTAGGTTAATTCTGATGATGATCGAGGAATTCTGCATGCAAACTGGACAGGGCATTATACTGGTGGTACAGCTCCTTTGGCTTGGACAGGAAGTGTCCCAATTTTGCAACAATATTACAGAACACAAAAAAGTGTCCTATATGGTCAATGTTGGGTTTTCTCTGGAGTGGTTACCACAGGTAAGATGTACTCCTCCAAGCAGAAGCTTTTCCTTTTTATGAAAGCATTTATTAATTACTTTTTATATGTGAAAATAAACAAAATTGTTAATAAAGACAGTAAAGCAGCTAATGAACTGAGAGCTAACAATTTTCTCTTTGTCTCAGTTATGCGCTGTCTGGGGATTCCATGCAGAAGTGTGTCAAATTTTGGTTCAGCTCATGATACAGAGGAAAACCTTAAAGTGGACATTTATTTGGATGAAAAAGGAAGAAAAATAGACTCTTTAACAAATGATTCAGTTTGGTAATTATCAATATATATTATTAAGAAATTGTTTTTATTGAAATGCTAATTTATGAAGAAAATACCATGTTTTCCCGAAAATAAGACATCCCCTGATAATAAGCCCAATCAGGCTTTTGAGTGCATGTGCTAAAATAAGCCCTCCCTGAAAATAAGTCCTCCCTGCATGCACAGCTGGTCCCCGCCATTTCCTCTGGTTAGGGTTAGGGAGACAGAGCGGGAAATCAGGCAAGATGGCAAGAGGAGTCTTGTCTTGCTTCACGCGCCCCAAAATAATAAGACCTCCCTGAAAATAAGGCCAAACGCTTATTTCGGGGTTCAAAAAAATATAAGACAGGGTCTTATTTTCGGGGAAACATGGTAGTGGAAAAGGAAAAACTATTATTTTTTATTATGCAGATGCAAAGTGAATGAGGGATTAATCATAGTTAGTTTACTGCTTCATATATAGTACAGTCTTATGAATGATTACCCAGCTCACAGCAATTTCAACAGGACTGAGACTGGGTCCAGTGAGCAAGGTAGCAGCCCACATGACTAATGGCACACAAATCATACAGCTATAAATCTAAAACAGGAAGGCTGTAAGGGAATATCTATTTGCACTGACTCTGTGAAATTATTCATCATGAGGGCAACTGATCTTCTGACCAGAAAACATCATTAGTTCGAAAATAGCAATAATTCATCCTTGGTAAGTATTTGTGTGATTACAATTTTATTTTACAATGTCTAACTTAGTTTACACTTGTTTTGCAGCTATCTTTCATGGTGCTCTTTTCAAATTTGGATACTGTCTTATTTATAACCAATTTATGGACTTATTGCTTATCTAGAGTCTTTATTGGGCTCTTCTGGCTGAAATTAGATGGCCAACTTAGCCGGTGTGTTCTTTTGAACTGCCCTGCTATCAACCCCCCTCTTACTACAAAGACGCTGCAGGAGAAATGTAGCGTGGAATGTCAGGGTTCCAAGGAATACCCCCAACAAAATAAAGCTCTGAGGCCTGAGGTTCCTCAAAGTTCCAATTTGTTACAGATGTCATGTTGACACATCTGGGAAAACCCAAATCTGAAAGCTTCCAGGTTTCCCCCACCCAGCTAAGAGTTCACAGCCCTGCCCCATACCCACAAGTTCATCACATTGTCCAATAACTCTTCACACTCCACCGGATACAATCTTCAGGTAGTCTCCATCAGACGCAGGCAAAGTCTTTGAATACAGAATGTTGTTATGACTAACTTTCTACCGCTCCAACAACAACCCCCTCCCAACTTCCCCAACTAAAATATGTGGCAATTTAAAAGCAAAAAGAAAATTGTCTTCCAAAACTGATAGGCTTCCCTCCCTCAGGAAAGGAACGCATCCTGGGACAAGACTGAAATCAGGAGTTAACACAATTAGCCACATTAATAACCCAAATTAACCCCCCCCCCCCGGAGGACCCTTAGGCTTATCAGGGAATTTATCATGAAATTGTCTAATTAAGGTGCCTGCCTGAACATCCCAACTCTTCACCCATGTGGCTTCAGACAAGGGGTACCCCTTCCAATGAACCAAATATTGCAAACATCCCCTCTGCAATCTAGAGTCCAAAATCTTCTTTACCTCATAATGAGTCTCACCCTGCACCACAATTGGCTTTGGGGGAGCAGCAGGTTGAGGTCTCAATTTAGATCCCACAGCAGGCTTTAACAGGTTACAATGGAAAACAGGATGAATTTTTCCCAGTATGCGGGGAAGATTTAACTGTACAGTCACTGGGTTAATCACTTTCATTATAGGTAAGGGACCTAAATATTTCAGTCCTAACTTCTCACTCTTCAACCTCAAATGTAAGTATTTGGTGGAAAGATACATGTGATCTCCCATTTGAAAGGGGGGTTGGAGAGATCGGTGTTTGTCTGCTTGCTTTTTGTATGCTTTGGCCGCCTCATTCAGGGCTTTTTTGGTATTCTTCCAGCCTTTCTTTAATGACTCCATCCATTCATTCAGAGTCATGGAAGAAAGCTGTTCTCTCAGAGTTCTGGCATAGGGACGAATTCCATGCTGCTCGTAATCTGAAAAGGCGTCAGTCCCATACTATTATGCACCGCATTATTGTAAGCCATTTCTACGAAAGGAAGCAAGTCAGCCCAATTATCTTGCTGGTAATCTACATAACATCTGATATACTGTTCCACCATGGCATTAGCACGTTCCGCGGCTCCGTTCGTACTCGGATGGAAAGCTGAGCTAAGTCCCTGAGGTAACCCGATGGACCTCAGAAACTCCCTCCAGAATTTAGCAGTGAACTGAACTCCTCGATTGGAGATCACCCGTTGCGGAACTCCATGCAGCTGGTAGATCTGTTTGACAAACATCTTGGCTAATCTCTTAGTTGAGGGAAGTCCAGAACAAGGAATAAAATGGGCCTGTTTGGAGAACAGGTCTATCACAGTCCATATTACAGTATTTCCACCACTTTCTGGGAGCTCTACTGTAAAGTCCATAGCTATTTCTTCTCAAGAGTGCCTGGGCTCAGCTACCAGTTGAAGCAAACCGGGAGGCTTTCCCGGTCTTGTCTTATTGCTGGCACATGTGGCACAACTTTTTACATAGTCCTCCACATCAGCTTTCATCTTTGGCCACTAAAACTGCAATCTAATCAGATGAAGGGTCTTTAGAAATCCAAAGTGACCAGCCAATTGAGAATCATGGCTACGCTGGAGCCAGGGCTGGATTTAGATGAAAAGAGGCCCTAGGCTATTCCACTTATGAGGCCCTTTCACCTATAGTGAAAGTGTAATTTTAATTTTGCTAACAATTTGAATGTAGGCCCCTCTTCATCTTGAGGCCCTAGGCTGAAGCCTAGTTAGCCTATAGGAAAATCCAGCCCTAGCTGGAGCACCAGGAGTCTCATGCTGTTGGGGATGTAAATTTTTGAACATTTCCAAGCTAGTCCATCACAGGTTGTCAAAGTGTTTCAATTGTCGGTTAGCCATGGATCAGTAGATAGTGCTGCCTTCAAGTCGGCAGTTAGCTTCCCATCCATGGGATCAGTCCACCTGCTGGCCTGACTCCAGGTAGTGACTTGCGCCGCACTCTGCGTGTCTGGGATGATGGCATGGATGATGTCCTCCCTGTGGCTGTCATATTGGGTTTCCTTGAGAGGGCATCTGCAAGCAGGTTCTTCCCCCCTGGGATGTATTTCAGCTTGAAATCAAACCGCTTGAAGTACTGCGCCCAGCGGACCTGTTTGGGGGAGAGCCATCATGGCATCTTTAAGGCAAGGTTTTTATGGTCTGACCATACCTCAAAGGGGATCTTGGCTCCCTCTAGGAAGTGCCACGATGATAGAAGAGCCCAATGAACAGCAAAGGCTGCCTTTTCCCATACTGCCCATCTCCGCTCAGTGTCCGTGAGTTTTTTGGACACATATGCGCAAGGAAGCAGCCGCTCTTGGGGGTCTTCCTGGAGGAGCACTGCTGCTACTGTAACTTTGCTGGCATCAGCCTGAACAATGAACTGCCTATCTGGGTCCGGGTGCTGAAGGATGGGCTCCTCTGCAAACAGCCTTTTCAATTTTTCAAATGCTTTTTGACAGCTTAGTGTCCAGGCTAACGGCTGCATTGGCCATGGCTTTACAGGGGAGGGTCCTGTCTTTAGTAGTTTGGTAAGCAGCAGGGCCACTTCCATGAAGGCTGGGATGAATTGCCGGTAGAAGTTAGCAAACCCCAGGAAACTTTGCAGCTGTTTCCTGGTGTGAGAGGCCTGCCAGTCAAGTACAGCTTGCACTTTCCCAGGATCCACCTCTATGCCTTCATGCAGCACTTCATTAATCAATTGCATGAATACAGCAGGGGCTCCTTGGAGACCAAAGGGCATGACTTTAAATTGGAAGTTACTTAATGGGCAGTTGAAAGCAGTCTTCCACTCATCCCTTTCCTTTATGCACACCCTATAGTAGGCTTCTCTCAAGTCAAGTTTAGTAAACACTTTGCCTTTTGAAAGGTAGTTCAATAGGTCTTTCATGAGGGGAAGGGGGTAGGTGTTTTCCACGCATATGGCATTTAATTTCACGAAAATCCATGCAGACCTTCATCCCCCCCCCATCCTCCCATCTTTCTTTTCCTTAAACAGCACCAGGGCGGCTACTCTGGATTTTGCAGGTTGGATGAACCCTCAGACTAGGTTGTATCGATGTACTTCCTCAGGTCAGCCATCTCTTTTGGGGTCATTTAGTATATCTTTGGTTTAGGGAGTTTGGCCCCAGGCTTGATCTCAATCGCACAGTCAGTGTGGCGATGAGGGGGAAGGATGTTGCATTGCTCCTCACTGAATGCTTCAGCCAGGTCCCTGTATTCCTTGGGGACCTGGGGAGTCCCAGGTAGGGCTTCGATGGCCGTGGTGGCTACCTCTCATTGGTGGGGCCTCTGAGGGCTTGTCTCAGTGGGTTCAGCTTCAGGAGGGATGGGCGGCAAAGGCCCCACCCCTATCATGACTTTTTGGTAGCCATCCTCCCATTTGATTGTAGGGGCCCATTTGTCTAGCCAGGCAAGTCCCAGGATTATTGATTCTGCCATTTTTGGGGCTACTATGAATCAAATGAGTTCTGTGTGGATCCCTAGTTCCAATCTGACAAGCTCAGTGACCTGTGTAGCAGGGGTGCCATCTATTAAGGTCCCATCTACTTGCTGAAAGCGTATGGGGCGGTTTAAGAGGTATGTCTTTATGCCTAGCTGCTCAACAATGGGGGAGCTAATTAAGCAATGGGTGCAGCCAGTGTCTATTATTGCTGCTACCTCTCCATGCACCCCTGTCTCTGGCACTGTCAGCTTGACTTTGACCACAAAGGGGTGGATGGTCCCACTTACCATTGGGTCGTCTTTACCACTGCTACTACTGGCCAGCCCAGGCGGCAAATCTTTGGTCGAGGTCTCTTCGTTCTCTACAGGGGGAGGGGAAATCTTGACTGCCTGCCGGGAAATTCTGCTGGCATCCAGGGGCTTTTGTGGGTCCCTTCTGCCTCAGGCTGACATGGCGGGACGCGGGTGTGGAACCGGCGCAGGTGCCAGATACTCCGCAGCTCAATGACCTACTTGTCTGCAACGATAGCACTTGATTACCCCTGTAGATTGAGCAGGAGGGGTTTCAGTGGGGTTTGTTAGAGGATATCTAGCCAAAGTTCTCCCTGGGGGCCTCTCAGCTGAGGGGTTGTGGCACAGGTGAACTTCTCTATCAAGAGCTATTGACATGGTATACCAGTCTTGCAGTTGCTCTGGCACCCCCCGGATTCCACAGGCGGTTCTGACTTCTTGATCAATGGCTTCTTTAAAATAATACAGAAGTATTCTGTCCAGCCAATGTCCAAGATTCCCCGCGACCCGTCTAAAGTCCCATACAAAATCCTTTATAGGTCGATTTCCTTGACTCATCACCTTTATTTCAGCTTCACTCTTGTTGATTTGGTCTTGGTCTTTGAATCTGGCCCAAAGCAGCTCAACAAAACCTTCCACATCATTTAATTCAGCAACCCCCTCATTATGGAGCTTGGCTATCCAGTCAGCAGCATCTCCCTCATTCATCCTTTCTGAGATTGCAGATACCAAGTCGCGATCTGTTTCATATTGCTTTCCATACTGATCTATATGAGCCCATACCCAGCTGAGGAAATAGGCCAGTTTGGTAGGCTTACCGTCAAACGTCGCTCTAAACCGTGGTGGTGGGGCCCTTGCTGGCAGAATTGCCATGGCGACTGGAGGTGGGGTGAATGCCAGCATCTGAACTGGAACCTGCGGCAGCGCTGCTGGCTGCTGGATCAGACCCCACAGCAGTGCTGGGATCGTTGGGGCAAATTGGGCCCATGGTGATCCCGTAAGAGGGGGAGCAGCAGGCACTGGCATCCACTGGCAGTGGACCCACCCCTGGCTGGGATAGAATCCCCAGCCTGGGGGAATAAATTCTGCAGGGGGTAGCATGAAAGCAGGTTGACGAGGGCTGGATACAGGATGACATCCCGGTGATCGTTCTTTCTGTCCCATCTCTGGAGTTGGATCAGGCTGGCAACTTTTCCCAGAATCCATCTCCCTGGACCAAGCTCCTAGGCTTTGCATCACCTCTGCAGCTTCAAGGGCTCATACCACACCTTCAGAAGGAGAATACCAGGTCTCAATAAACCTTCTGGTATGGGCTCCCATGGCTTCCTCTGCAATCTGCTCTCTCCCTTCCATCTTCGCTGAGTCTTCGCACCACCCAAGCTTTAGGTTAGTGCTGGGGCTCAGCACCCCATTCAGCCCCCTTTTGGGGTGCTGCTTAGTTATTTAGGAGATTTGGGTTAATGTCAGGGTTCCAAGGAACACCCCAAACAAAATAAAGCTCTGAGGCCTGAGGTTCCTCAAAGCTCTAATTTATTAGAGATGTCATGTTGGCACATCTGGGAAAACCCAAATCTGAAAGCTTCCATGTTTCCCCCACCCAGCTAAGAGTTCACAGCCCTGCCCCACACTTACAAGTTCATCACATTGTCCAATCAACTCTTCACACTCCACCAGATACAATCTTCAGGCAGTCTCCATCAGACGCAGGCAAAAGTCTTTGAATACTTAATGTTGTTATGACTAACTTTCTACCGCTCCAACAACAACCCCCTCCCAACTTCCCCAACTAAAATATGTGGCAGTTTAGAAGCAAAAAGAAAATTGTCTTCCAAAACTGACATGGACAATTTTTGGATTTAGCAGAGTGAGATCTGTACGCCATAAACACAAAACATTTGGTGTGTCCCTGCATAATAGATACAGTGCCCTTACTGAACTTAATACTAAGTTGGCAGGCTTAGCTGTTTATAATGACAGCGATGACTCAATTGACCAGGGGATTGTGATTTGTGAGAAATAAATTGTTATGGATAGGGGAAGTTGTGAATCAAGTATTGCAAAGTAGTTTTAGTTACCTTAGCAAAGTAGCTAAAAAGAAAAGCCACTTTCTGTTTGGCAATTCAATTACAATTTAAGAAAGGATGTGGAGGTCTTGAAACAGGTAAGGTGTCTGCCCAGTGCTACTGCCAACAGAGAAAAGAGGTGTGGTGTTAAGATTGTCTAGTAAGGACAAGGATGTTGTTGTTGTTGTGCATCTTAGCCCTAATGACTCGTACAAAAAAGATATACTTTCTGTCGAGGATTTCCAGTGCTTGGGGCAGGAACTTAGCAGGATAGCCTGTAATCTTACTTTTTCAGAGGTTTTATCTGTATACAAGCAAAAAGACCAGTGTATAGCGGAGTTCAGTGCATGACTAAAGGAATGGTGTAAAACGTAAGGTTTTTGTTATGTTAGTCATGATGTTTGCAGTTGACCTGATGAAAAGTTTACAAAAGGGATGGTTTACATCCATCACAGAAAGGGACTGAGTTATTTAGTACTAAATTCAGAAGTTTTCTGGAGAATTATTTAAACTGAATAATGGGGACAGAATTGATACAGAACATTTCTATCCCCAGCAACCCAAAACCAATAGAGTTCTCAGTGTTTCTAACATAGATGTTTGTGCAATTAAGAATATTAAGATTGATGTTAAAAAAACACCAAGTGTGGCAGTATGTACAATACCATGTGCACTAATCAAATAGGTAGTAAGGCTAAAGGGGAACTCGGACACAAAACAGGTAATGTAGAAAACAAACACAGGGGTTTGAGTCAAAAAGGACTCAAATGCCTATACCCCATTGCATAAATAGGATGAACTAGAAATCTAAGTACATGACGGCAGATATGATATTGTTGCCATTACAGAAATTTGGAATGAAACCCATGAATGGAATATATAACTAGAGGGACTTAAATTTCATGAAAGAAACAGACCTAATAAAAGAGGAGATGGAGTTGCCCTACATAAAAAAAAGTTTATCTCTACAGAAAGTTCTACATTTAGCCAAGAAAAACCAAATACATAGGTATAGAATATATAGTACCTATCTCAATAATCCTGTTTTCCTGAAAATTAGACCTATCCCCAAAATAAGCCATAGCATGTTTTACACATGCGCCTAATATAAGCCCTACCTCCAAAATAAGCCCTACTTAAGAGCCTGCAGAGCCGGCCAGCCACCCATTCTGTCTAGTTGCTCATGGCCATGGTGGACCTGTCCCTTGTGCCCCGCATCAAGTTATGCAAGGTGAGGCAGGTGTTGGGTGTGGATGGCCTGGCTGTGGAGGTCCTAAGTAAGCTGTTGTGTGGTGCACTGGGCAGTTCTACCCCCTGCCTCACTGCAGCAGCACTTGTACTTCGTGTAGCTTCCTGCCCCATTGCAAACAAGCAGAAGTGAGCCTCCTGTACATGGAAAAAAAATAAGGCATCCTCTGAAAAAAAGCCCTAGTGCTTATTTTGGGGCTCAAAAGCAAATAAGACCAGGTCTTATTTTCAGGAAAAACACAGATAGTAGTAACTGTGAGAGATATCTTGGAGTCCTAGACAATCACTTAAATATGAGCCAGCAGTGTGCAGCAGCTGCCAAAAAAACAGAATACAGTCCTAAGCTATATTAACAGAGTGATAGAATAAAGATCACATAAAATATTAATACCACTTTATAATGCCTTCCCAAGACCCTACTTGGAATATTGCACTAAGTTTTGGTTGCCACAATATAAAAATGATGTTGAGACTCTAGAAAGAGTGCAGAGAAGTGCAACAAAGATGAGTAGGGGACTGATGACTAAAAACATACAAATAACAGTTGCAGAAATTGGATATGTCTAATTTTAAAAAGGACAAGGAGTAATACAATAGCAGTATTCCTATCTCTAAGGGGCTGCCACAAAGAAGAGGGGTCAACCTATTATCCAAAATGCCTGAGGCAGAACAAGAAGCAATGGATGGAAGCTAATCAAGGAGAAAACCAACCTAGAACTAAGTAGAAATTTCCTGACAGAACAAATAATCAGTGGAATGAGTTGCCTCCAGAAATTGTGTGTGCTCCAACACTGGAGATTTTTTTAGAAGAGATTGGACAGTCATTTGTCTGAAATGGTATAGGTTTCCTGCTTGAGCAGGAGGTTGGACTATAAGGACCTCCAAGGTACCTTCCAACTCTGTTATTCTGTTAACTTTGGGTTTGAACAGAAATGGCAATTAGTTTAGAAATGTTAGAAATGTTGTGAGATCCAAAATTGCTACTTAAAAAAAATATATTACTCTTTTTATGTTTCCTAAAATCCTATTCATGAAGGTTTGGAGACTTTCTTATGTTCTAGAAGATGAATGAACAGCTAGAATAAATCTTTGCTGCCTTCTTATGTACAATAAATGCATTGTGAACATAGCTTCTTTGTGTCCTGTTTCTACATTAAAACCTTTTTGAAAATCCTATTGTTTTGCGTAATAGAGAAGCAGGAAAGCATCATCTTAAGACACAGAACCTGAATGACAAAACCTGGTCCTTCACCCACCTCATTAGCCAGAGCAGAAGAACCATCTTCATGCTTTTTCCAATTTCCTTAACACTATGGCACACAGTTGGTCCTGCAAGTTTTAAAAAAGCCCATCATCCTCTTTCAAAAAGCTTCTTAGAAAACCCTACACTTTGTTACACAAAAGGTTCATTCAAAGTATTCAAAACCATTTTGGTATCAGACTAGAGAAAAATCTAATATAATCTACTGCTGCCCATATAATTTTCATCGAGATGGGCCATAAACCTCATATAACTGCCAATGCATCTGGAGGATATCAGTTGGGGGTAAAGCTGTTCTAAGAAAGATTGGAATATATAAGGCCTGTTAACATTCTCTGCAATTTACAAAATAAATGAAATGGCTATAATTTTGTATCTTTATTTGGAACTCTTAATACTTATCTGCATGTAGGAACTTTCATGTATGGAATGAGGTCTGGATGAAAAGACTGGACTTGCCCAGTGGCTTTGACGGCTGGCAGGCAATTGATGCCACACCTCAGGAAATAAGCCAAGGTAGGATGCCAGATATATGCACAAGCAAATGAAAAGTTAGTATTTGGTTATATTTAAAATCTATTAAGTTTTTTTTTATTGAGTTTTACAAATACAAATTTTCCCATTCCCCCCCTTTCCCTCCCTAACCCTCCCTAACCCTCCCCTCCCCCCATGACTTCCCCAAGGTGAAGTCTGGCTATATCGGGACGCTGGAAGCCACAGCCACTCGGTCTTGGAAGGGTTGAGTTGAAGCCTGTTACTCCCCATCCAGATCCGCACGGCCTCCAAGCACCGGGACATCACTTCAAGGGCATCGTTGGGATGGCCTGGGGTGGAGATGTACAGCTGAGTATCGTCAGCGTACTGATGGAATTCCACCCCAAAGCTACGGATGATCTCGCCCAGCGGCTTCACATAAATGTTGAACAAAAGGGGTGAGAGAACCGATCCCTGCGGCACCCCACACACAAGGCGCCTCGGGGTCGACCTCTGCCCCCTGCCAACACTGACTGCGTCCGGTCGGAGAGATGGGAGGAGAACCACTGTAGAACGGTGCCCCCCACTCCCAGCCCCTCCAACCGGCGCAGCATGATACCATGGTCGATGGTATCAAAGATCTAATAGGACCAGGATAGAGGAGCAACCCCTATCCCGAGCCCTCCAGAGATCATCCACCAACGCGACCAATGCCGTTTCCGTGCTGTGCCCAGGCCTGAAGCCAGACTGGCGTGGATCCACATAGACAGCTTCATCCAGGTACCCAGGCAGCTGTCATGCCACCACACTATCAACAACCTTCGCCACGAAGGGAAGATTGGAGACCGGATGATAGTTAGCCAAAACAGCTGGATCCAGAGCAGGCTTCTTGAGGAGGGGCCTCACCACCGCCTCTTTCAAGGCTGATGGCAAGACACCCTCACCCAAAGAAGCATTGATAATACCCTGGAGCCAGCCTCGCGTAACCTCCCGGGAGGCCAGTACTAGCCAGGAAGGACACGGGTCCAATAAACATGTGGTCGCATTCAGCCGCCCCAGTATCCTGTCCACGTCCTCGGGAGCAACAGGATCGAACTCCTCCCAAATGACATTCTCAAGACCGGCCTCCATCATCCCGCCTGTACCTACCCAGTCGGAAACCAGGCCTTCCCGAATCTGAGTGATTTTATCGTGCAGATACTGAACAAAATCCTCAGCACGACCCTGCAAGTATCATACTTTACCGCCCATCTATTCTACCTCCTGTGTACTATGCATTTCTACATGACATTCAACTATTCTACTCCCTGTATACTATACATTTCTACACAACATTCAGCTAAAAGCTATCTGGTACTTCTTAGTTTGGTATTTATTCTGCACATAATCTATCCATTTCTTCCACTCCCATGCATAGGTCTCTTGAGTCCAGTCTTTTAAATATGCTGATATCTTCACCATTTCTGCAAAACTGGCCACCTTCAAAGTCCATTCTTCAATAGTAGGCATAACATCCCTTTTCCAATATTGACCAATCAGTAACCTAGCTGCTGTCACCATATACAATATCAATTTTGTTTCACCCAATGAAAAGTCCTTAACTATGCCCAATAGAAACAATTGAGGAGAAAATTGGAGTTTTTTCTTCAGAACATTTTGCATAACCCACCAATTTTTTATCCAAAAAGCCTTCACTTTCTTGCAAGTCCACCATATATGATAATATGTAGCATCTAAACAATCACATCTCCAACATTTTGGTTGAACATTAGGATACATGCACGACAATTTCTTAGGATCTAAATGCCACCTATAAAACATTTTGTAAAAATTTTCCCTCAAATTCTGTGACTGCATAAATTTAACATTCTGGACCCATATTTTTTCCCACGTTTCCATCATAACTGGTTCTGCAAAGTTTTGCGCCCACTTTATCATACAATCTTTAACCAATTCATTTTCTGAATCTCTTTCTAGCAAAACGTTATAAACCCTCTTGATATGCATTGGGCCTTTCTCTTTTATCTGTCTTACCAATTCTTCTTCATGCAACATTAAACCAGTTTTTTGATCTTCTCTCCATCTCAATTGAAGTTGATTATATTGTAACCAAGTTAAATTGATCCCTTCTTCCAACAGTGTATTTAATGTCTTTAGTTGCCATCTACCCCCCTCATTAAAAAGTACTTCTTTGTATAAACCCCCTCCGAGTGACTTTATATTTGTATTCCGTATAATATGACCAAGATCCAACCACAACGGTATTTTATAATCCCATTTGAACTGGTGCTTCTTCCATACTCTCATCAAGGAGTTTCTAAGTATATGGCTGTTGAATACTTTATCCACTTTATTTTCGTAAAATAAATATGCATGCCAACCAAGTTCAAGGTCATGACTTTCTTTATTGAATATTCCAGTCTTTGTCCTTCCAAACCAATCACTTGCTTGTGTCAACGCTGCTGCTTCATAGTACAGTCGTAGGTTTGGAAGTTTAAGGCCACCCCTTTCACGAACATCTTGCATAATTTTCAGTTTAACTCTCGGCTTTTTCTCATTCCAAACAAAGAATGAGATTATTCACTCCTTTTTGCCATTCCATCAGCTGTTTATCACTTTTAAGCATCAGCTGTTTATCACTTTTAAGCAACTGCAAACATCATGACTAACATAACAAAAACCTTACGTTTTATTTTTGAAACAAAAATAAAAATCTAGGTAGAACATTCATCTTAACTGCTGCTATTCTTCCAAGTAAGGACAGCTGCAGTTTTTTCCAGGTTTCCATATCCTTTTGTACCTTTCGCCACAACACCTCATAATTATTTTGGAACAGTTTTATATTTGAATCTGCAACTTGGACTCCTAGATATCTCACCTTTGGTACTATTTCAAAGCTTGCCTTCCTTTCAAGTTCCTTCTTTTGATCTTCTGTCATCTTTTTAACTATCATCTTGTTTTTTTTCTGATTCAGTCTAAATCCTGATACCATACCATATTCTTCTATAATGTCTTTCATCTGGATTATTGATTCCATCAGTTGTGTTAGGGTAACAACCAGATCGTCTGCAAATGCCCTTGTTCTGTAATCCTCTTGCCTTATAACTATTCCATTCAAAGTACTCGAGTCCCGTATTGTGTTCAACAAGACTTCTAGAGTTAAGATAAACAACAACAGGGATAACGGACAACCTTGTCTTGTGCCTTTTTCTATATTGAAGTTTGTAGTTAAGCTTCCATTAATGATAATTTGTGCTGTTTGCTCTTGATAAATTGCTGAAACCGCCTGCACAAACTGATCCCCAAAGTCCATCTTTTTTAAAGTCTTTAATAGAAAGTTCCAATTCACTCGATCAAAGGCCTTCTCCGCATTCAAAAACGCCAGCACTGCAGAGATCTGTTTATTCTTCTCAAGATATTCCAATAAGTCTATAATTTGCCTCACATTATCCTTCATGTATCTGCCTTCTATAAATCCTGCTTGATCATGATGAATCACCTCTTGGATAACTGGCATTAATCTGTTGGCTAATACTTTTGCAAAAATTTTATAATCCGTATTCAGGAGAGATATTGGTCTAAAATTTTCCGGTTTTGTAGAACCTGTTTCCTCTTTTGGTATCAATGAGACAAAAGCTGCTTTCCATGAAGGGGGTATTTTACCCCCTTGTTGTATGCTACAAAATAAGTCTTTAAGATGTTCAATCATTTCTACTTGTAAAGTTTTATAATACACCGCAGTTAAACCATCCGTCCCTGGAGCTTTAGCTGTTTTCAGTTGTTTAATAGCAACGATAATCTCCTCAGCTGTTATTGGTTGACTCGTTCTTTCCTTGTGATCACTAGAAATTTTCATAACTCTCCTTTCTTCTAGATATTTATTTATAAGTTCATTCTGTATATCATCTTTGGCATATAGTTTGGTATAGTAATCTAAGAAGGCTTCTTTGATTAGTCTTTGTTGAAAAACTTCCTTCCCTCCATACTCAATACTGCCAATAGTCCGAGTACTCTGCTGCTTCCTCAATGTGTAAGCCAGCCACCTGCCCGGTTTATTAGTGTTACAGAATGTATTATGTTTCGCAAATTGTAAATTAGTTGCTGCTTGTTCCGCTGTGAGCATTTGAAATTGATCTTTCAAAAGTTTTATAATTCCTTGTAGTTTTTCATCTGTTGGATTTTTTATGAGTAACTGTTTTTTCTTTATCTCTCCTTCCATTTCTAATCTTTTTCTTTGTTGATTTAATTTAAGTTTAGAATTCATGTAGATCAGTACCCCCTGCATATACGCCTTGCTCGCGTCCCAAACAATTTCAATAGGGGTACCCTTATTCAAATTCATTTCAAAAAATTCCTTCATTTGTTTTTTGAGTTCATTTACATTCTTTTCATATCTAAACAAATTTTCATTTACTCTCCACAATCTTCTCTCATTCTTTCCCATTTCTCTTTCTATCCATACCGGGCTATGGTCAGTTAAAGTCCTCGGAAATATCTTTGTTTTCTTTGTTTTTAGAAGTGAATCAGCCATAAGTAGGATAAAATCAATCCTAGAGAAGGATCTATGTCTGTCTGAGAAAAAAGTAAAATCCAGTTCTTTTGGGTTGTGCACTCTCCATATGTCTTTCAATTCCAAATCTTCTTTCATATCGAAAAAGATCTGTGGTAATTTAACACATGACTTTGCCAAACTCTTTTTATCTTTTTTGGGATCTATTACTCCATTCCAATCTCCCATAAGTAAAATAGATCTATAGTCCCATTGTAATATTTTAGAGTACAATATTTTGTAAAAATTTTCTTGTTGCTGATTAGGAGCGTAAATTCCAATCAGCAAAATTGAACCATTATATGTATAAAGTTCAATTGCTATATATCTTCCACAATCATCTGCTTCTATAATTTTAGCTGACAATCTTTTATTTATATAAATCACCACACCATTCTTTTTCTCCGGATTTGAGGCTATAAATTGTGCTCCTAATCTAGACTTTATCAAATATTTTTGATCTTGTATTCTAATATGAGTTTCTTGTAGACAAATAACATCATTATTGAATTGTCTCAGATAATGAAATATTTTCCTTCTTTTCTGTGGTGAGTTCAATCCATTCACATTCCAGGATAAAAACTTAATTGTCATTTGTAGTCTCCTGAAGCGTTAAGAGTATTTGCTGAAGTTTCTGTTCTAGACTGGTAGTCTTCGGCTTAGCTCCTCCCATATCTTCGGATTTTTGTTTTACCATTGGCTCCCTTCTTATCTTGTGGTGGCTTAGACCTCTGCTGTTGTTGTTTCTCTAGAATTTGTTTGTAAGCTGATCGAGTTATACGCTGATCTTTAGCTTTATACGACATCAACTTGAGATCCACTACCACTTCTCTTGTATTTTTGGGTGGTCCACCTATAGCCTCTAAAGGAAGATCCAGCAACGGTTCATCCAAAAAAAAACCTGTTGCTCCTTGAATTTCCATTGCCTCCACCTCCATCTGTTTCCGCTGCTCTTCAAACTCTTGTTCAAATTGCTTCTCTTTATTGCCCTCCTCTACACCTAACACTGAGGATGTACATGGAGATGTTGGGCCAGTTTTAAAAACATTGAAGTAAAATTTTTCCGCTTTTTCAACAGTATTTAATCAATATCTCTCTCCTTGATGCCCCAATATTATGCCAACTGGAGCGTCCCATCTGAATGGAATTTGTTGTTTCTTTAATTCAGTCACCAATAATCCAAAATCCTTTCTATCTCTTAGCATCTTAGGCGGCAACTCTTTATAAATCCCAATCTCCCTTCCATCCACTTGAATAGTAGAAACAAAAGACTTTTGCAAGATATCATTTCTTATTCTTCTATCTGTAAAGTAGATCACCACATCTCTAGGCAATTGCCTTTCCCTTGCCACCCAAGAATTCACTCTGTAGACTTTGTCCATTTTGCACAAAATCTCTTCAGGGTTAACCTTTAGCATCACAGCCAAGGCATCAGCACAAACCCTTCTCAAATCCTCTCTGTTGTTTACTTTTATTCCTCTCAGTCTTACAGCAAACTCCATGAATCTAAATTGCATCATTGTCACTTCATTTTCAATCCTTTGCGTTTTATTGTCCACATTGGAAATTTTATAATCAGCTTCCTTCATTTTAGATTCTACTTCTGAACTAAGTTCTCCCACTTTTTTATCAATCTGAACAACTACTTCTGACAAGCCAGTCACAACTGTCAGTATGTCTCGCTTCATCTTGTCATAGTTTTCTTGAACCACTTCCTTAATTTCCTGTTGAGATTTTTTAAATTTCTGGTCCATAACTTCATTTTGATTCATCAGAGCCGCAGCAATAAATTCCTTCAAATCTTTAAAACCAGTCTCCTGTGCTTGGCTCTGAGTCTGCAAACTTAATGACTGCTCTTGTGACTTATGAGTGGGGGAGCCCCCCCCTGCAGCTTTAGTGGCTGGCTTTGTCTGCTTTGAGGCCATTCTGCCACGCAGTCTGACTCTTTCTAAGAAGGAAGTCTTCCCTCCCTTTTCACCACCACAGAATCCTCTCAGAAATTTCCCCAGCTTTAATCAAGTCTCTAAGGGAGGAAGAACAAATCAAAATCACTTTAAAAAAAACGTTTCCCTTTTTTTCTAGCCAGCGCTGTTGCTTTAAGTACTTTGTAGCGTGTTAAAACACTCAGGCAAATCCACTTTCGCTTTCAGCTTTTTTCCTACCGCTGAAGCCGGACGCCATTTTAGCAGACTGTCACTCTTTCTCCGTTCTTAAATTCAATCACAGGGCTAATACAAATACTTGCAGTTTTGAGTTTCACCCTGATTATTTTTGATAAATCTCTTGGATTTCGCTGGTTATGTTGGTCACGTCGTCTGGCTCTGCTGAATGCAGAGTTGTCCCCGGAGTCTGGAGCCTCGGCGGGCTGGATAGGGAGCCTCACCCTGCTTCCTCCCCAGAAGCAAAAAAGACAATCTGGGGGCTTCACAGGGGGCTCTACCTGGTCTTGCCGGCTCTCCTCACGTTTCCTCAGGAACACAGAGTTTTTCAAGCCTCCTCTCAGCTGTAGAGGCGGCTCTTTACGGGCAGCGGGGCTGGCGGTCTTAAAGAGACCGTCTAGTGATGATGGCGGCGCCAACCGGAAGTCCCAAAAATCTATTAAGTTTGTCCTCTCACAATTAATTTACTTTATGCTGCATGCATGTATAATAAAATTGTGCATATTTTACTTATATACATGAAATGTACGATTAACTTTAGTTTTACAGAAAACCAGGGATAGTGAAGTGAAATTATGGAAGGATTGTGCAATAGTGGATGAGGCAAAACAGATCTAAGTGACTTGGTTCCCATGGGGAAAATACGTTATTCAGAAATGTAACTTTAGATCTGAGGAGTGAAGTATGTGAGGTATCTGAACATCGTTCATATTGACTTGGACTGCTGGGAGTTGCAGTTTAGCATCAGCCCAAGAGCTTCTATCTTTCTCTATCTTTTCTATATACAGTATACATTTATACTCTATATTCCCATCATGTCTTTTGCACTTTTGGTGTTAAAAGAGACAGAAACAACTCAGATGGGCCTAGTATCTAGCTTGTTCAGCAAGGTTTTAGGAATTTTTTTCTTGGTCTACTATTAACTTCTGTGCTATGTACTTTCTATAGACAGAACAGCATTCCTGAAATCACTTACCAGGCTGGAAATTGCAATCATAGGTATCAGAATGGAATATACAAACTAAATGTGGATTAGTTATTCATTAGTTCTTTTTTCAGATTAGAAACCAAATTCAAGAATGTAATATAACAGATGGATGAGGGACAGGAATATTATTCCTAGATCTCAGTGAAGCAATTCATAAAACTGAATTGGTTCAAGGGAATACTTTATGGTGCCATCATGTTTCTGATAACAATTGCCAAAGGACAAACCATTTATATCTATGTTATGTGTGAAAATATGTTTTTCTACAATGCACATTTAGTATACTGCTTGTCATCGTCAGGCGTTCTTTAATAATTGTTTATTGCAGTATTTTCATAAATACAATAAAATTCCTGGTTACAAAGACATGCAAATGGAAATGGAGGGCTTTAGGAAACTGTGTTACTTAATGCTGCCCATTGTATGCTTACTTTGAAATTCTGGATGGACACAGAAATGCCTTCTGTTGGGTCCACTAATAGGAACATAATTATTCTCCATTCTTTGTAGGAATTTACCAGTGTGGCCCAAGCCCGGTCAAGGCCATCAAAAATGGTGAAGTCTACCTTCCCTATGACTCTAAGTTTGTGTTTGCAGCAGTAAATGCAGACAAGATTTTTTGGCGTGTAAAGAATGAGAAGAGCACAAAAGACTGTGTCAAGCTGTGGGAAGAAATTAAGGCAATAGGAAAGAACATCAGCACTAAAGCTGTTGGGAAGAACATCCGTGAAGACATCACTACCCAATACAAATTTCTGGAAGGTAACCAACTGATGCATTTGATCTTTTTTTATCAACAGGGAAATTTATTTTTTCACCTAGTTTATTAATGGTACCCACTTCAGATTTTGAAGTGTGCACTTATGCTGTAAATATATGACTAAAACAAACTTCTATTTTAAAAATAATTCAGCATAATTGTCAGAAAGGTAAATCAATAAGGAACAGCCTTTTCATTGCTAACTGTTCATGCATGGGAGAGTTCTTAGTCTGAAATTCTAAATATTAATAAACTGTTCGATACAAACTTATCTGATATTTATAACTGACAGTGGAAATGATTTCTGATGAACTCAACCTTTTTTCTTGTTCTTGGTTGTTCCTTTTGTTCTGTTTTTTAAGGTACTCACGAGGAAAGAAAATCTGTGGAAACTGCTTACTCCTTCATTTCAAAACTTTCAAGCCATGAATCTATATCACCTCCTAACCTCCTGAAAGCAAATCTGAAACTTGGGGTGGAAGGAAAATATTCTTTGTGGCCTGGGCAGCCAGTTGACCTGAATGTCATTGTAGAGAATGAATCTGTGAGGAGTTGGACTGGCTGCCTTGTTGCCTCGTGTCAGCTTGAATCTTACACTGGGAAAGTATATGCAGACCTTTCAACAATCAAGCAGATTGTCCAGACTGAAGGCAAACCAGGTGTGTGCATGCATGTGTGCATCAAGAACTAGTTTTTGTTACAAGCAGCCTTTTTCTTCTCACTTTTACCTAGACTTTTTATTTGTAGTATTTTCTATATGAACATAAAAAATAGAGGAGCTGTGTCTTCATTGCCTTCCTCTTTTCAGCTTTCTTACTATTTCCATTTCAAAAGAAGGCGGCAATATTTTTTAAAAAGCAGCAAAATTATCCAAATAAAGGACACAATGTCTTCTAGTCTGTGAACTTATCCTTCTCTAGCTGTTCCTTTTTTGTGTTGTTGCAGTTATTCAAATACCTTGGAAAATAACAGCTGACACTTACATGCAAAAAATGATGTCTACTGAGGATGAACTTCTAATCAAAGTAAATATTATTGCTGAAGTTCAAGAAACCAATGAAAAATTCACAAAACAGATTACTTTAAATTTTGAGCACCCACCTCTCAAAATTGAGGTAAGAATAAAATATTCAAAATTTCACTGATAACTGTAAGTATATTATTTTCTTTGCAATAAATATGAAAATGCTTTCTTTCTACTCTCTGTGATTTTTTTTAACTTCATAGTATAGTTTACAACTATGGAATTTCCCATTTGTCTTAGGTATGAATCAGATTTGATCTTCCTTACTTTGAGATTAGCTTCTATGACAAAAAATAAACAGCTATTCAATGATAACATGTGGTTGTGATTGGTATTTAGAACACACTAGACAACCTATGATCCACTGAGTCTTCTTTTGTCAATATTTACGTATCTAGAGAGAGAAACAAGATAACTATGAATGGGCAAAAAAGCAGAGGGAGAGGAAGTGATTTCCGCTTTTCTAACAGCTTCCTCAATGACTTTGTTTGCTGAAAACTGACAGACAGCATCAAAAATCACAATTGTGATTATAGCTGACTGCAGCAGCCCTGCAATGGATGCAAATTTGTGAACAAAACTGGTGGGAATATCTTTGAAATTTCAGTTATCCTGAATAATGGCTTCTGGATTTTCTATATAGCAATAGCACTTATATACCGCTTCACAGTGCTTTACAGCCCTCTCTAAGCGGTTTACAATGTCAGCATATTGCCCCCAACAATCTGGGTCCTCATTTTACTGACCTCGGAAGGATGGAAGGCTGAGTCAGCCTTGAGCCTGGTGAGACCCAAACTGCCAAACTGCTGGCAGCCAGTGATCAGCAGAAGTAGCCTGCAGTACTGCATTCTAACCACTGCATCATTGCAGCTATATATTCTTTTAAGTTACAGGATTTGAGGTACTTTGATTCAAAAATGGTTGCTATTTGATACAAACATTTCAGCTAATTGAAGGTTGCAAACAGACAAGAGACTATAGATGAGGATAGAATTAAGTTAGTTTCCTATATTCTAATAAATTTGATTCAGATAAAATGCTCCTGAGATTAAATAGGGACCTCAGTGCAAATTTTGGGTGATACTAAATCTAATCATAATCATCAGTATGCTGATGACACACAGCTATACATCTCCACCCCAGACCACCCCAATGATGCCCTTGCTGTGATGTCCCGTTGCCTGGAGGCCGTGCGGATCTGGATGGGGAGAAACAAACTCAGACTCAACCCCTCCAAGACCGAGTGGCTATGGCTTCTGGCATCCCGGTATAGTCAGCTGGTACCATCACTGACAATAGGGGATGAGATCTTGCTCCCCACAGAGAGGGCCCGCAACTTGGGTGTCCTCCTGGATTCACGGCTATCTTTAGAAGATCATTTGATGGCTGTGGCCAGGGGTGCCTTTTATCAGGTTCGCCTGATCTGCCAGTTGCGTCCCTTTCTGGATTGGGATGCCTTGCGCACGGTCACTCATGCCCTAGTTACCTCCCGTATGGACTACTGTAATGCTCTCTACATGGGGCTCCCCTTGAAAAGCACCCGGAGGCTCCAACTGGTCCAGAATGTAGCCGCGTGGGTGATTATGGGCGCAGCTCGTTACGCCCATGTAACACCTCTCCTACGCGAGCTGCACTGGCTCCCGGTGGTCTTCTGGGTGCGATTCAAGGTGTTAGTTATCACCTTTAAAGCGCTCCATGGCTTAGGACCTGGGTACCTACGAGACCGTCTTTTGCCACCAATAGCCTCCCACCGACCAGTTCGTTCTCACAGGGAGGGACTACTCAGGGTACCGTCAGTCAAATCATGCCGACTGGCGACTCCCAGGGGGAGGGCCTTCTCTGTGAGGGCTCCAACCCTTTGGAATGAACTGCCCCCGGAGATACGGAATATCCCTGATCTCCGTGCTTTCCGCCGTGCCCTCAAGACCCTGATGTTCCAACAGGCGGGGCTAAACATATGAACATGTGAATGATTTTTTAAATGTTATCTAATTCTGGGTTTTATTTAATTGACCAAACTAAGTAATAATTTTAATTAGCAATTTTATGATGTTTGTGTGTCTATATTTTTCTTGACTGTACACCGCCTTGAGTCCTACGGGAGAAAGGCGATATAGAAATATAATAAATAAATACATAAATAAATAAGTAAATAAATAAATAATCAGTCTAGGATCCTGAACTATTAATGCAAGAACTTCCTCTCCATCCATACTCAGGCTTAAACATCTTCAAATAGTTGTTTGAAAAAAATACTATGATTATGTTCCCTTTACTATCTTTGTATTATATTTGACTTCTATACTGCATTTTCTTTAACTGAATATGTTCAGTTAATTGATTTTTTTATCCTTTTTAGATGGCAGATACTGCAAAGATTAATCAAGATTTTACCTGTGCATTTATCTTCAAGAATACTTTATCCATTCCATTGGAAAACTGCAAATTGTATGTAGAAGGCCTGGGCATTTTTATGATGGAAGTATTTGATCAAGGGTAAGATGAAAATAGCTGAACCACAATTGTTTTCTCTTGTCAGTCAATAGCACACTGAAGCAGTTAGCTTTCTGGACTTAGTGACCATAAATGTACCTCTTCTTTCTGTACATGGTAATGCATGCTATTTTTCTTTGCTTTAAAGTGTGGTACACTAGTCCCATGGTAGTTTAAATGTAACCATAATCACCTCACTGTTATTGTTATTAATGCTGCTAGTTCAACAACTGAACTTGCTCACAGATTGCTAATAAAGCACTAAGAAGCATCTTATTTGGGTTATCATTTGATGCAGGCCCCTATGAAGCATAAGACAATGCAACTTCTAATAGGTAGTTTGGACCATATGGTAGCATTTTTGTCTGCAACTTTTTAAAACAGCCATATGTCTATGGAGATTCTCAGTTATCCAGATCATGGTTATCCCTTGCAGACAGCTGGTCATTTGCTTCTTTTAGCGCGTCATTAAGGTCACCTGGAGGTTTATCAGTGTCATCAGGGTCACCTGAATGTGCCAATGGGTGTGGAGCCTTCTGGGAATTGTTGAAAGGACTGGTTGTAGATAGATAATGTTGTATTCCCCCCCCTCTTTTGAGAGAGGGCTGTTCAATTTTGACACAGATGGCCTCTTTGATCATGAAATGTTGAAATGTTTTCCCTTCATAAGCGCATTGTACAACATAGGAGAACAAACACATCAGGACTAGATTCAGCAGTCCATCTGCATTTAAAAGATACAGGCCACTCTTTTGAAGACAGCAAAGTCCACATTTTGGACAGAGAGAACCAATGGTTTGAAAGAGGGGTCAAGAGGCCATCTATGTCAAAATTGAACAGCCCTCTCTCAACAGAGAGGGAGAGATATGACATCATCTATCTCCAATCTATAACACAATCCTTTCAACAGTTCCAAGAAGACTCCACATCTCAGGTAACCTTGATGACACAGATAAACCTCCAGGTGACCTTAACGACTCACTAAAAGAATGCAAGTGACCAGCTGCCTGCAAGGAATATAAATCCTTCCATTCCCCATCATCCAGTCAGAGCTGAAGTTGCTTCTTAGATGAGAAACGAAACATCTTCAAAGAAAAACCAGAAAGTCAGTTGCCTCTTGAAAAAGCACCTTTGGGATAAAGCTGCCATATTTTTTTTCTTTTGTCAGTCTGTGGCTCCTTTGTGTCTTTTCTTTGAAATTGTTATTTAGGATGACATTAAATTAAGAGGAAGAGACTTAGAGGCTGGAATAGGAACATTGGATGCAACATTCCTGCTCTACATACCTAAGAACATTTCTGGAATGTAAGCAAGCATCATGCAGACCTTTTATGCCACATCGTGTCTGCTGTTTAGGAGATATAGATACCAAATAACTGGTGTTCAGCTACAATTCCACTTATAGATTATGGCAAAATTATCCCTTGCATGCAGATTTTAACTAGAAGTTCTATCCTCAGATTTTTCAAACTAAAGGCTCCTATACAATTCATTTTATCTTTTCTCTCTTAGGGACATAGAGCCTGGTAAAATCTTTAAATCCAAAATAGTGTGTGCTCCAAAGAAGACTGGACTGAAGAAAATAGTGGCCAAACTGAATTCTACTCAGCTAAAAGAAATAACCGTGGAAAAGATTATTTCCATCCTTGAATAGTGATGATGGTATTCCCAAAGATCATCACTTGGTGGCACTAGAGATGCATGTTATGATTTAAGTTTCTAGATTTTGCTTGCAGCCTTGATTGTGGGCCAAAAGATTATATACAGATAAAAGAATTTTAGTAGCTTCAGGGGATTACTATTTTGATTTTATCTAATGGAGTTTTAATAGGATATTGAAGTATGTTTTTAGTTTGCAGAGTTCTGACAGTTTATGACTACGGAAGTCATGATATGTGAAATCTGGAGTTGGAATAATTTAGAAGGAATTTTGTCTTCCTTTAGCTCTGTGGGGCTGGCAAGATTTATGCCTTCTCTTTTCATTTTATAATTTGTAACTGTTCCCCACTGTAGGTCTAATTGCTAATATGCAACATGTTACAAAGCTGCATATACTTTGTTCTTTCATTTAGAATATGCTAGGTAGTGTTTGATATATTAGGCTGGCTTCAAGCTTACTTCCATAATTAATATAACTGACAGAGATTTCAATATTCTTTTCTACACATGTACACTCTATGAATATGGCTCCCAATGAAGCACAAATTAGTGCCTAAAAGTTATTTAAGTGTTTATATCACCAAAATTTAATTATGTCTTTTAGCTCAAAGTATATCTCCACATACTCTACTTTCTCTACCACTTCTAGTTATGAATAGTTCCTATCAAATAAAAATCATGTTTTCTCAATCAATTCTTCTGCTATTCCTTTTGTTACTTTCTTTGTAATAATTTTTAAAATCCATGTGTTGATGTCCTTGCAACTGATCAGTCCTCACTAAGAAATTTGAGAATGTGTAGATCATCTGAGCAGAATCATTTATTTATCCATGCCTAAAAAGGAAGAGTAAATTGTAGACATTTTTACAATGCATACATAAACAGACTATTTTAAATGGGTTTGATGGACACATTGGAAGTACTTTAGTATTCTTTCCTGGCTTTTGTCTCAAACTTTCTGCCCCCACCCTCCACCCCACAAATTGTAGAACCTTCAAAAAGAAAAATACATATATAAACAGCTGAATTAAAATATTACAGTAAATGGATGTAGTGAAGCAGGCTTTTTTTCAGTTTTGCCACAGTTCTAATAAAATAGGTAGAAGCAGCATTAGACAGACAGAATGACTGTATGACTGGGAAATTTATGTTTCTGTAATTTTTTAAAAAATAAACTTCATACAATGCCTTGCGTGGAAGATGTTTTCAAATTTGAGAAGATTCCCACATTTGTATGTTCTTCCCAAGTTCTCAGAGTGATACTCTTTACTCACTAAAACCAATCTGAGTAGTCTGGACAGTCACGTTAGTATGGACAGACAGACACATTTTTTCCCATAAGGATATGAAAAGGTTTTAAATCAACTAGAAGTCTTCAAATAGGTTTCATATCACTTTTAGCTAAGAGATTGGAGGAATTGAGAACTATTTCAGCCTTATTTGCAGTTCATTCAAGAGTGTTTTCAGTATTAATACTCTTTTCTTTTGTGTTAAAATATCAGGTGGGAATTACTAAATCCTGTTTGGAATTAAATGTTAAAATGCACACTAATACATGCAATTATTGGTTTAAAATTGGGTTGGGAGAGCTGTAGCACTCAAGTTAGGGAATGCAGAATGATCAATGTAGTTGTAAAGCAAAAATGAGTGTTTCAATGTGGCATGAAATGAACTTGAAAAGGATAACCAAATAACCTAAAAAAGTCTCCACTTACATGTTCAATACAGTGTTATATAGAATGCTGGAATTAAAACAGATCCTTCATTAATGAAATCTGGCCACTGAGTTACCACCAAAGTTACTGAAAATATATAGAAATTCTGGGCAGTAGGTACCTGTATATTTAATAGAAAAAGAGCTCTAGGAAGGCAGTTTCTTTCATTAGTGAAAATAATAAGGGTTTTAAATGCGCAGGAGAAAGTTGCTTTTGCCCTTTTCTCCATTTGTTTTCAAAACATTCAGCTTAGAATTCAAAAATATTAAAATTGAGTTGTACTAGCATTATGGCAATCACCATAACTGTTTCTGATCAGCTTCAGACTTAATTTGAAGTATAACTAAGATCTGACACAAGCTTCTCAATTACTTGGCAAAATTTCATGAAGATCTATTTTTTATCAGAAATCAAAGGTGACACAAAAGTATTCAGAAATCTGAAATATACACATAATTTCTATCCTGCTTATTAGGACCCTGTGCCTTATACAGATTCAGTTGACAGGTTTTTAAACCTAAACAAACAAACAAACAAAAATAAAATTTAAAAATAAAGTATTGACTTGCATGTCTCAGTGGATTTTACTCAATCTATCTCTTAAATTATTACCAATTTGGAATACTGACAATGCAATATTCTCTGCAATAGATGATTGAATAGCGATATTGGTTATGGAAATAGTTGAATTTTAAGTTTGCTCTATGCTGTAGGACTTGTTTTCATCAGCTGTTGAAAAACAGATATTTGTGCTGCAGATTATGCTTTTAGTAACAGAGACCACCAGGAGGCTGGTTTCCTTTTCAGGAATTGTCAGAGATATGTAACCAGAGATATTATTCTCTAAGAGGGAAGTTGAAGTCAAGTAAAACCCAAATAAATAAATAGATGATTATAGATAGATAGATAGATAGATAGATAGATAGATAGATAGATAGATAGATAGATAGATAGATGATGGACGGACAGATGGCATGACATAATGTAGCATCTGGGTTTCTTTGTTCCAAGAGCCAATATTCAGAAGCCGAATGTGGATAGTCCATGTGAAAGAAGTGAAAGCTTAAATGTGATGGATTTCTAATCTCATTTGACCTCCAGTCACTGCAAGGATTTTGACTGCATAAAATGAGAATTGAGAGACAGGTTTAGATAGTAATTAAGTTCTAAAATAACCTTACAGAAATATCACTTTAAAAGGACTGCAAACACTAAACAATAAGCAGACAAGTATGGGATTAAAAACACAATCATTTAATAAGTAGCATTAACCCAGAATACAGAAAATAAGATACAAAAGAGCAAAAAAAAAAAAAAAAAGAACACAAACATCTGTAAATTCCTACACTCTTTAATTGTATAGGATAAACCACTGTGCAGCCCTACAACTGTTCATGAAAATAGAAAATATATATTTTCCCACATGCTAAATCCCAGCCCAATGTTACTAGTCCCGATTATTTGAATTATAGCACTTTTTGGCTTACTTAGCATCCAGAACAGCTGTATTATATATATTATATATATATAATACAGAGCTTTAAGGCAAGCTGGCTTCAGTTAAGTTACTGGCAGTAATCAGCCATATACCTGGTAATATATATACAGGTAGTCCTCGAGTTACAAATGTAATGGAGCCTGCCCATTGCATTCATAACCCGAGGATTCGTGGGAGTGAATCTCATACCTTGAACGTGATAACTCCCTCCTTTCGCCCACACATTCGCTAATTGAATGTGCAGCTCGTTAAGTGCATATAAGGTATTTTAGGGTGGGGAAGGCCATAGGGGAGGCCACCTGCTTAAGACCACCCAAGGCCTCTTTGACCCACTGAAATACCTCATGCTTCCCACAATTGCTTCCCCAACTCACCCAACCTGCCGCACCGTGTCAGCATGCTAAGATATAGCAATCTGACTCCTCTCCAGCCTTTCAGCCATGCGCCCCTCCAGAGCTCCGTTTTGGCTTGTGCAGGTGTCGTCTGGCACTTTACAGCCCAAAATAGAGTTCCACAGGGGCGCCTCCATCCCTCCAAAGCTCCATTTTGCACTGCAAAGTGCCAGACAACACCTGTGCACACCAAAATGGAGCTTTGGAGAGGCGTGGCCATCCCTCTGAAGCTCCATTTCAGGCTGCAAAGCATGGGACGAGGTCTGCACATGCCAAAATGGAGCTCCAGAGGGGTGCCCCCACCCTCCACAGCTCCATTTTGCACTGCAAAATGCCGGACGAGGCCTGCATAGACCAATAAGAGCTCTGGATGGGCAGGAGTACCCTCCCAAAGTTCTGCTTTACACAGCAAAGTTCCAGATGAGGCCTGCACATGCCAAAATAGAGCTTAGGAGGGGCATGCTCACCTCTTTGCAGTTTTGGGCTGCAAAGTGCCAGACAAGGCCTGTGCACACCAAAACGGAGAGGCGTGGCCAGTCCTCCAAAGTTCCATTTCGGGCTGCAAAGCATGGGATGAGGCCTACACATGGCAAAATGGAGCTCCAGAGGGTGCCCCCACCCCTCCAAAGCTCCATTTTGCACTACAAAGTGTAGGACAAGGCTTGCATATGCCAACAAGAGTTCTAGAGGGGTGGGCAGGTCCCTCTGAAGGTCCGTTTTATGCAGCAAAGTTCCAGATGAGGCCTGCGCACACCAAAACGGAGCTGCAGAGCTCCATTTCGGGTTGCAAAGGTTTTTTTGCAAAGATGGCAAAAGGCTTTGCAAACGGAGGGAAAGCTTCCCTCTGTTTCAGGCATTCACTCCATTTGTAATTTGCCTTTTGCTGCAGATCTTGTCCAAGCTCCATTTGCAGAGAACAGATGTGCAAAGCACTGTGAGACTATGAGAGAGCAATAGCGTGAGATAGAGCGAACAGAATGAGAAGGAACAAGAGCAAAAGACCAGAGAGAAATAAAAACAACTAGGAGAGCAAGACCTATATACAAGTGACAGGAATGGAAGTTGAAACTAAGATGTTGTCAATCAACATAAATGGATTAAATTCTCCTATGAAAAGGAAAAAAACATTTTCATGCCTACAAAAATTAAAATTAGATATAATTTGCCTCCAAGAAGTTCATATTAAAACCCAACATAGTAAACTATTGGAATACTCCAAGATTGGGAAATTATATTTTTCATTAGCAAAACAAAAGAAAAGATGGGTGATTTTATATATCAAGGAAACAATAAATGCTAATCAAATCTATACAGATGAAGAAGGGAAAATTTTGATGGTAGAGTTAGCAATAAACCAAAAAAAAAAAGATACTTCTGATAGTACCATATTTTTTAGTGTATAAGACACACTCCCCCCCCCAAAAAAGTGGGTGGAAATGTCTGTGCGCCTTATACAGTGAATGTTGCCGAAGTCCCACCCACCCACCCTTCGGGCTCTGTATCCCAGCAATTCACCTTCTTGCAGCAAACAGCAAAGAGCCTGGTCAGTTTCAGCACAGCCTTATTTAGCACAAGCAGCTGATTGGCAGTTGGATTGGCCTCCCCGAATACCGCCTAGCAGCTGTTCCAGGCTGCAAGGATCACCACCACTCAACACTGCCATCGCCACCCATCGCTGCTGCTGCCTATCACCGCCTCCGCGCGCCCCACTTTTGGCCTCTGCGCGTCTCATTTTTGACCCGTTCTAGGTGGCAGGGATAGACGGCGGGAATAGGTGGTGGTGGCGGTGGGGATAGGCGGCGGCAGCAGCAATCCCTGCCACCTAGAACAGGCCAAAAACAGGACACACAGATGCCAAAAACGGGGCATGTGGAGGTGGCGATAGGCAGCAGCAGCGATGGGCAGCGACAGGTGGTGGCAATCCCCACAGCCTGGAACAGCTGATAGGTGGTATTCCGGGAGGCCAATCCAACCACCAATCAGCTACTTGTGCTAAATAAGGCTGTGCTGAAGCTGACCAGGCTCTTTGCTGTTTGCTTCAAGGAGGTAAATTGCTGGGAGACAGAGGCAGATTTTTTCCCCTTATTTTCCTCCCCAAAAGCTAGGTAAATCTTATACTTTGGGGCGTCTTATAGTCTGAAAAATACAGTAATTTATGCACCAAACAATAAAGAAGAAGAATTTTTTAAAAATTATACAAGAAGATAACTGAAGTGGACCATGAGAATATATTTATGATAGGAGATTTTAATGCAATTGTAGATACAAAACTTGACTACAAAATTAGCAAAGTAGGTAAAAAAGTAATGACTGTTCCTGGGGCCTTTTTTTAAATGGCAGAAGAAACGGGTATACAGGATACATGGAGAGAAATAAATCCATAGAAAAATCAGTATACATTTTACTCAACTAGACACCAATCATGGTCCAGAATTAATATGTTATGGATGTCCCCGGAATTGAGCACAAATGTGCAAGAGATAGAAATAGAAATGAATATATGGGCTGATTTATAATCATTAAGGGATACCACTACTGTCCACTACTGATCCAATAAAAGTGATGGAAGGAACAAAATAAAAAGGTAAGCCAGACGTTGAATCAATCGATATTAAAAGATAAAGAATGTATTAAAACAAGAGAAAAAGAAATGGAATTCTTCTTCAAAGTGAAAAGAAGAGACCTCATTACAAAACTATGGGACACAGCAAAAGCATATGTTAGGGCAGTGATGGCTAACCTTTTTGCCATTGCGTGCCAGGAGGGGGGGCGGGGGAGGGTCGCGCGCGTACGTGCCCATGCACATATGTGCACAGCCCCCTCCCCCCCGCTCCTGGCACATGATGGCCTGGTAGGCCCGTTTTTCTTTCTTACCTTGGTCCAGATCCTCTCTGTGTATCTGGGAAGGGCGAAAACAGCCTTTCCCACTCCCTTGGAGGCCCTATGGAGGCTGAAAGGGCCCATTTCCCAACTCTCGGTGGGACAGGAAGTGACATTTTTTGCTGTCCCCAGCCTCCAGAACCTCTCTAGGAGTCTCTAGGAGCCTCTCTAGGAGTCTCTGGAGGCTGGGGACAGGAAAAAAAGTCACTTCCTGTCCCACCGGGAGTCGGGAAATGGGCCCTTTCAGCCTCCGTAGGGCCTCCAAGGGAGTGGGAAAGGCTGTTTTCGCCCTTCCCAGATACACAGAGAGGATCTGGAGCCAGGTAAGAAAGAAAAATGGGCCTTCCCCACCCCGCCCCCAGGCCCTCCAGAGGCAGGAAACAGCCTGTTTCCCTACTTCTGGTGGGCCCAGAAGGCCTGAAAATCAGCTGGCCAGCGTGCGCATGCACCCCAGAGCTGAGCTGGCATGCCCACTAATATGGCTCCGCATGCCACCTGTGGCACGCGTGCCATAGGTTCGCCATCATGGTGTTAGGGGATTAGCTATAATTTACACAGCAAGAAAAAATAAGAAGAAACAATATCAATACACACTAGAACAAGAGTATAAAAGACTTGAATCTAATTTATAAAAAGAACAGCAATAATTTAAAAACCCAAATGGAAATAATAAAACACAAATTAAATGTAATGAAAAAAGAATTGGCACAAATTAAAAGAGAAAAACAATTTTTTTTGAAAATGCCAATAAATCAGGAAGATGGCTAGCTTATAAACTAAAAAAGGAGTAAGCTAAGAAACTGATAAGCAAATTGCAAGATGAGAAGAGAGCTTTACAATATCAAAATGAGATTAAAAAGAAAATAACTCAGCAGTTTTATAGAAAATTATATGACCAAGAAAAAGTGTCAGAGGAAAAAATATTGCAATATTTGGAAAAGCTGAATTACCAAAGGTATTTGAAATTGTGAAAACTATGTTAAATGAAAAAATAACGATGATGGAATTGATAGAGGCGATTAATATTGATACTTACACTTCAACAATACTGTTTTATATTAAAAGCTGCACTGATGTTGTCACTACCACCAGACAAGTACGGGTTTTCTCTAACAACAAACCCTGGATAAATAGAGAAGTGTGTCTTTTATTAAGAGTAGGAAATGCTGCTTTCCATTCTGGTGATGCGCTACAGTATAGCGAGGCAAGAGCTAAATTGAAAAAGGGTATCAAGGATACTAAAACTACATACAGACAGAGGATTGAATATCTTTTTGAGAACTCGGACTCTGGTCAGGTATAGCAAGGCCTGCAACAAATCACGGGACAAAGTAATAAAAATAGTTTGTCTAGCAGTAGTGACTCTTTGGCTGAGCAGCTAAATCAATTCTTCAGCCGTTTTGAGGTGGACACAGAAACGACCATCATTCCAGCATTTATCACTGATAGTACACCATTAACGTCTACCAATAGACAACCACTTCTACTGCAGATCTCTGATGTGAGATGTGCTTTCCAGAATGCTAATATCTGGAAGGCAGCTGGGCCTGATGGAATTTTGGGACGAGTTGTCAGGGACTGCGCTGCAGAGCTAGCTGGAGTGTTCACGGATATTTTCAATCTATCCCTGTCGCAGTGCTCTATCTCTACCTGCCTGAAGACATCCATTATAGTGCCAGTCCCTAAGCAGACAGTAGTGGTATCCCTTAATGATTATAGACCAGTAACTTTAATATCTCGTCATGAAACATTTTGAGAGGCTGGTGTTGAACTATATTAAGGCTAGTCTTCCATTTTGAGAGGCTGGTGTTGAACTATATTAAGGCTAGTCTTCCATCTACTTTGGATCCATACCAATTTGCATATCGGGGTAATAGATCAACTGACAATGCTATGTCTCTTGTTATCCATACTGTATTGAATCATTTGGAACAACTGATATATGCGAGGCTGTTATTTGTGAATTATAGTTCTGCCTTTAACACCATTTTACCCAACAGGTTGTTTTTTAAAATGTCCAATTTGGGTATAAATCAGAGGATTTGTTTGTGGATAAGGGATTTTCTGACAGATAGGCCACAGTCAGTAAGGATGGGATCTCACCATTCCTCTACTCTGATACTAAGCACAGGAGCCCCCCAGGGTGGTGTGCTAAGTCCTTTCCTTTATTCCTTTTACACACATGACTGCATCCCATTATATAATACCAATGCAATTATTAAATTTGCGGATGACACAACAGTGATGGGGCTCATTAATAAGAACAATGAGTCTGCTTACAGGAAGGAAGTACAAGGGCTGACATTGTGGTGTAATGAAAATAATCTCTCACTTAACACCACAAAAACTAAAGAATTTATAATTGACTTTAGAAGGAAGAGAGATGTGCTGTATTTTCCGGCGTATAAGATGACTTTTTAACACAGGAAAATCATCTCAAAAGTCGGGGGTCGTTTTATATGCCGGATACCTGAATCTGAGTTGCTGGCGCTGACCGATGACGCTACAGGAGTGCCGACAACATTGAGGGGAAGCTGTGCCGATCTCGTCAAGGCTGCATGCCGCTCAATGCTTGACCCAGCTGGTTGCTGCATGGAGCTTCCCCCAGTCCCAGCTGGGGCTCGCCATCACTGGGGGTCTGGGGAAGTCGGAACGTGGGTAATACCCACCTGGATGCCTGGGACGGTGGGGGAAGCTCCGCGCAGCAACCAGCTGGGTCCAGCATTGAGCGGCATGCAGCCTTGACGAGATTAGCACAGCTTCCCCTCAATGTTGTCGGCACTCCCGTAGCATCATCAGTCAGCACCAGCAACTCAGATTCGGAAAGATTCAAATTCAACTCAGATCTCGTCAAGGCTGCATGCCGCTCAATGCTGGACCCAGCTGGTTGCTGCACGGAGCTTCCCCCAGTCCCAGCTGGGGCTCGCCATCACTGGGGGTCTGGGGAAGTCGGAGTGTGGGTAATACCCACCTGGATGCCTGGGACGGTGGGGGAAGCTCTGCGCAGCAACCAGCTGGGTCCAGCATTGAGCGGCATGCAGCCTTGACGAGATCAGCACAGCTTCCCCTCAATATTGTCGGCACTCCCGTAGCGTCATCAGTCAGCGCCAGCAACTCAGATTCGGGAAGATTCAGATTCAACTCAGATCTCGTCAAATAATATTACCGGTAGTTAAAATCTTACAAACAGAAAAATGAGCTGGCTAAGAAGATAAACCTTCAGGTGGTTAAAAAAGTAAAATATTTAGGAATTTATCTAACAGAAAGATATGCAACAGTTAAAAAAAATAATTACATAACATTAAGCAGGATTTGGAGAAACGGAAGAACCTGATGATAGGAAGAATAGCCACCATAAAAATGAATATCTTGCCAAAACTATTTTTTTTTCAAACATTTCCCATAAAATTAGATAAAAAGTTCTTTGATTAATAGAATGAATTAATGTTAAAATATATTTGGCAAGAATAAAATTGAAAATGTTGCAAGAAACTAGAAACAATGGGGGTTTTGGGTTGCCAGATTGGGAGCTTTACTATCAGGCATCTGTACTTACCTGGGTGAAAGAATGGGTAAACCTGAGGCATAGAAGACTATTACTATTGGAGGGACATGATCTCCAATTGGGGTGGCACACCTTTTTGTGATGTGATAAGAATAAAATAGTAAATATTTCCAAAGTCATTCTGCAAGAAATGGACTATTCTTAGTATGGGAAAAAGTTAAAACAAAAAATTATAGGAGAACACCAGTCTGGCTTTCTACAATGGAAGCACTGATACATCCAAATGACATTAACCTGGAAAGAATTGTAACATATAAAGACATATAAGGACATTTTAAAAGTAAAAAATAACAAAAAAAAGTTTCTTCCAACATGTTAAAAACAAGAAAAAAGTCAAGGAAACAATTGGCCCATTGCTGGGAGAAAGTGGCAAGAAGGTGACAAGCAACAGGGAGAAAGCAGAACTACTTAACTCATTTTTTTGCATCTGTCTTTACACAAAAGGAAAAAACAGTCCAATTTATCAAAAACAGCACCACAAAAAAAAAAAAAACAGATTAGGAACACAAGTTAAAATAGGGAAGAAAATGGTAAGTGAACACCTGTGTACTCTACTCTAGATAAGTTCAAATCACCAGGACCAGATGGATTACACCCCAAGGTTCTGATGGAATTGGCAGACGAGATCTCAGAATCACTGAGCTATATCTTTCAAAGATCCTGGAGCACAAGGCAACTGCCAGAGGACTGGAAAAGAGCTGATGTAGTGCCCAACTTCAAAAAAGGAAAAAAAAACAGATCCAGGAAACTACAGACATATCAGCCTGACCTCAATACCAGGGAAGATTCTGGAAAAGATAATCAAGCAACGAATCACCAAACACCTAGAAGCAAACAAAGTAATAACCAAAAGCCAACATGGGTTTGTCAAAAACAGATCATGCCAGACTAATCTTATTGCATTCTTTGACAAAGTGACAAAATTAGTAGATCAGAGGAATGCTGTCGATATAATTTACTTGGACTTCAGTAAAGCATTTGATAAAGTAGACCATAACCTACTACTAGATAAAGTAGAAAAATGTGGGTTAGACAGCATCAGCACCAAATGGATTCGTAACTGGCTGACCAACCACACTCAACGTGTAATCCTCAATGGAACTGCATCTACATGGAGGGAAGTATGCAGTGGAGTACCCCAAGGCTCTGTTTTAGACCCAGTACTCTTCAACATCTTCATCAATGACTTGGATGAGGGGATAGATGGGGAACTCATCAAATTTGCAGATGACACCAAGCTGGCAGGAATAGCCAACACTCCAGAAAATAGGCTCAAGATACAGAAGGATCTTGACAGACTTGAACATTGAACATCTAATAAAATGAAATTCAACAGTGAAAAAAATAAGGTTCTACATTTAGGGAAGAAAAACAAAATGCGCAGGTACCGTATATGTGGTACCTTGCTCAATAGTGGTAACTGGAAGAGGGATCTTGGAGTCCTATGGACAATCATTTAGATATGAACTAGCAGTGTGCAGCAGCTGCCAAAAAAGCCAACACAGTTCTGGGCTGCATAAACAGAGGGATAGAATCAAGATCACATGAAGTGTTAATACCACTTTATAATGCCTTGGTAAGGCCACACTTGGAAAATTGCATTCAGTTTTGGTCACCACGATGTAAAAAAGATGTTGAGACTCTAGAGAGAATGCAGAGAAGAGCAACAAAGATGATCAGGGGACTGGAGGCTCAAACATATGAAGAACGGTTGCAGGAACTGGGTATGTCTAGTTTAATGAAAAGGATTACGGGAGACATGATAGTAGTGTTCCAATATCTTAGGGGTTGCCACAAAGAAGAGGGAGTCAAACTATTCTCCAAAGTACCTGAGGGTAGAACAAGAAGCAATAGGTGGAAACTAAACAAGGAGAGAAGCAACTTAGAACTAAGGAGGAATTTCCTGACAGTTAGAACAATTAATCAGTGGAACAACTTGCCTGCAGAAGTTGTGAATGCTCCAACACTGGAAACTTTTAAGATGTTGGATAACCATTTGTCTGAAGTGGTGTAGGGTTTCCTGCCTGGGCAGGGGGTTGGACTAGAAGACCTCCAAGGTCCCTTCCAACTCTATTATTCTATTATAGTCTAAATGAAGATGGGGAACTTAAAACGACACAGGAATTGCAAAATCAAAGGGTAGATTTAGCATGGTGGCCATATTTGCAAATACAATCAAGATATGTGAAAGATGCAAAAATATATGGATTTTATAAAGAGCCAACAGCACTTGATCAGATATACTTAGGGACGAATGAAAAATTAATAAAGAAAATATATAGTTATTTGTTTAATATTAAAATGGGAGATGAACAGATGAAAGAAATGATGATAGTTTGGACAAAATACTTTGGATATACCATAGAATTAGATAAGTGGCAAAAACTCTGAGATAGAAATTACAAATTGACAATGGCAACTACTTATAAGGAAAACCTGTATAAAATGTTCTATAGGGGTCAGTTGTCACTGGCAACACTAGCAAATATGTTTAAAAATATGTCCGCAAAATGTTGGAAATGCAATCAGATACCGGGTTCTTATTTTCACATGTGGTGGACTTGTCCAAAGGCAAAAAAATTTGGACAAAAATACATACATGGTTAAAGAAAATGATAAAGCAACACAGATTGAAAACCAGAAATACTCTTGTTAGGTATATTACCAGAAAATTATAATAAAGGGATTACATATTTAATAATACATGTGCTGAAAGCAATGAGAATTGTATTTGCACATTATTGGAAAAATGAAAATACACCTACAGATGAAAGTATAACTAGAAAAATACTAGGCTGTGCGGAGATGGATAGATTGACAATAATAAAGGATAAGGAAGAAACAATATTTTTTAACATGGGATATGTTTTATCAATGGTTAGATAAAAGTGGTAGAACTTAAGAGGATGAAAGATTACTGATATGTATAAATGATGCAAGAATTTTATTATGTATAGGCAATTATTAGTATTATTATTATGGTAATTATTATTATTACTTACCAGTATTTTATTAATAGTTTGTATAAGCAAATTGATTCAGACAATACAGTTTATTAAGCATTTATGTATTTTTAAGAGAAGAAAAAAATGTATAAAACAAAATAAAAAAGAATAGCGCTACTGATCTTGTGTGATCCTGCAATACTTTAGGCCTCCATTCTCTGCATACTCACCAAAGGCCTGAAGCGCCAAAACAGGCCAAGAAAGCAAAGGATCTCTAGATCTTTGCAAGGTGAATACAGTATCCACAGGCCTAGTGCCTATGAAGACCTGACGTTGGGGGGGAAGGGGGGGATTGGCAGGGCGAATGTTACAGAGCTTCTGTTCATTCCTAAGGACGCACAAGTGGTACATTTATAGTTTTGGGACTTTTTTGTAAACACTAGAGGGCGCATAACTTTGAATGTTCACTAAGGGAACGCTCATAACCCGGAGATTACCTGTACTAAAAACCAGATGAAGTGGTTAATTATTATTATTATTATTATTATTATTATTATTATTATTATTATTATTTATTTATTTATTGGTTAATCTTTAGTGAGATTCACAGCTTTTGAGGCTGGTTAGTAGCTCAGCAGCTCGAGTTCTAACCAAGGACCTAGGAACTGTTAAGGTATCGTCGGAGGATGTAAGCTGTTCCAAGTAAGGTGGTTTTTTTGTAGAGTCAAAATGTTCAAGTCCGGCAAATTTAGAATTTCTAAATAGCGGGGTAGCCCTTTGGGTATTGCTCCGAGGGCTCCAATTACAATCGGGACAACACACGATTTCTTTTTCCACAGTCGCTCAACTTCAATTTGTAAGTCCCGGTACTTTGTGATTTTTTCTTGCTGCTTATCTTCAATTCGTGCATCACCAGGTATTGCAATGTCAATGAACCATACTTTTTTCTTTTCAACTATTGTTATGTCAGGTGTGTTGTGGACCAAGTGCCTGTCAGTCTGAATCCTAAAGTCCCACAAGATCTTGAGTTTCTCATTCTCTAAAACTTTCTCAACCTGATGTTCCCAGTGGTTTTTGCTGTACTCAAATCCAAACTTCTGGCACAATTTCCAGTGAATGATTTTAGCAACACGGTCATGGCGTTGTAGGTAGTCAGTTTGTGAAATTTTGCTGCACCCACTGATCAGGTGGTCGACTGTCTCTTCTTTTTCATTGCAGAGGCGGCATTTGCTGTTGGTGGTAACATGTTGAATTTTTGCCTTCATACAGTTTGTGGCTAGGGCTTGTTCTTGAGCTGCCAAAATAAAGCTTTCTGTTTCTTTTTTCAGTACTCCTGATCTTAACCAGTTCCAAGTTAGTTTCTGGTCAGCTTTGCCTTCAATACTTTTTAAGTATTGGCCATGCAGAGCTTTGTGTTTCCAATTTTCAGCTCGCTGCTCAATTACTTCTTTCTTATATTCTGCTTTTGTTTTAGTTGTCTTTAAAAGGCCTCCTTTATTTACTTCCTTAATCATTGGTTCTTCACTTTTCTGGATGTAACCATTCAAGCTGCATTTTTCTTCTTCCACAGTCTGCTTTACTTGTAGGAGTCCTCGACCACCCTCTGCTCTTGGTAAATATAATTGGTCAACATCACTTTTAGGGTGCAAGGCATGATTCATTGTCATAAGCTTCCTTGTTTTTCTGTCCAAATTGTCTAACTCCATCTGGGTCCAGTCAATTATTCCTGCAGAGTATCTAATCACAGGTATAGCCCAGGTATTTATGGCTTTTATGATGTTTCCTCCACTCAATTTGGACATTAATATCTTACGAATTCGTCGAATGTACTTGGCTGAAGTTAATTCCTTGACTTTATTATGCATTAAGTCAGAGGCTTCTAAAATTCCCAAGTACTTGTAGCCTTCTTCTGATTTTACTGCCTTTATCATTTCTTCATTCTCTAGTTCTATTCCATCCTCTTCTATGATCTTGCCTGATTTGGTTGCTATTGTTGCACATTTGTCAATTCCAAACTGCATACCAATGTCTTGGCTGAATTCTTTTGTGTTTTCAATTAATAAATTCAGTTCAGCTTTTGTTTTACCAAACAGCTTCAAATCATCCATGTACATCAAGTGCGAGATTTTCAGTCCTTTCTTTGCAAGTTCGTATCCACAGTTCATCTTCTTCAAAATGATTGTCAGTGGTAGCATTGAGAGTATAAAAAGTAGGGGTGAAAGGGAATCGCCCTGGAAAATGCCTCGTTTAATTTCAACTTCACCCAGTTCTTCTTCATTAGCCATAAGTTTTGTTTTCCAGAGGTTCATTGAAGATTCCATGAATTTTTGTATGTTGCTGCTGATGCCTAAGATTTCCAGGCATTTCTTGATCCAGCTATGGGGAACTGAATCAAATGCTTTCTTATAGTCTATCCAAGCCATGAACAGGTTGGTTCGTCTTTTCTTTGAGTTCTTTAGGATTAGCTTGTCGATCAGCAATTGATCTTTTGTTCCTCTTGAGTTTTTGCAGCATCCTTTCTGTTCTACAGGAAGCAAGTTATTTCTTTCCAGGTATCCATAGATTTGGTTTGCAATGATACCAGTAAGAAGCTTGTATGTTGTTGGCAAGCAGGTGATTGGCCTATAGTTTCCAGGGTCCTTTTCTTTTTCTTTATCTTTTTGGATCAAAAATGTCCTTCCAGTTGTCATCCATCCATCATTTTCAGGTGTTTTTAGGATCTGGTTCATCTGGGTTGCCAGTCTTTTGTGCAGACTTGTAAGTGCCTTTAACCAGAAGCCATGCAGCTCATCCGGTCCAGGTGCACTCCAGTTCTTCACTTTTCTTGACTGTCTTTGCACCATTGCTTTTGTTATTTTCACGTCTTCCATTTTATGCATTTTAATAGAGTCCTCAACCTGTTTGATCCATTTTGCATTTCTGTTGTGCTTCTTGTTGTTTTCCCACAAATTCTTCCAGAATTTCAGTGCTTTCTCTTTATCAGGCTTTTCATTTGTTGTTACTCCATTTCCATTTTCTAAATTCTTATAAAACTGGTGCTGATTTGCTCTGAACTGTGAGTTTTCCTTGAACTGAGTTACTCGGTTTTTTTATTATTATTATTATTATTATTATTATTATTATTATTATTATTAATAATAATAATAATAATAATAATAATAATAATAATAATAATAATAGAATTTGTATACCGCCCTACTCCCAAAGGATTCAGGGCGGTGAACAGCCAGATAAAATACATATAATACAAATGTTAAAAAAGCATTAAAATACAATTAAATGATTGGCCCGGAAAACCAAAAGTATAATGCCAACATTCACTTAAGGAAGAAAGCCAAACAAAAATCTTTGGCTAAAAGCAGATTCATTTTAATATAGTATAAAAACATTTGGTCTCAGTCGGCAAAATAAAGCATTATGAAACAGACTGGATCCAAATAAGGCACTTATTTAATGTAGAAGAGTCTTTTAAAATTATTCCAGTAAAACCTCAGAATGTATCTTCCCTCACTTTTTAATGCCATTTCCCTCCTTTTTTTCTATGAGATACAGAGAGTCTGAAAACAAACAGAATCTAACATGTAGAAATGTATGTCTGTGGAGATTCTCAATCATCCAGGTCATGGTTTTCCCAAAGGTGCTTTTCTAAAAGGCAACTTTTAGAAAATTGGATTTCCTTGGTTTTTTTCCTTGAAAACGTTTCGCTTCTCATTCAAGAAGCTTCTTCAGTTCTGACTGAACAGGGCAGAAGGGAAGGAGCAACCAAATAATGGCAAAGAATATAAATCCTTCCATCCCCATCATTCAGTCAGAACTGAAGAAGCTTCTTGGATGAGAAGCAAAATGTTTAAGAAAAAACCCTCCCATGAAAGTCCAGTTGGAAAAGCACTTTGGGACATATAGAAATGTACAAATACAGAAAAGCCATGACCATATTACTGCCAACTAAGAGAGCTCACAAATGCAATCTCAAGTGAGAAGCAGCATAAGGTAGGTTTCTGTAATAGATTAATAAAGAATACAGACTATAAAAGAGCACCAAATATTGAAATAAAATATTGAGCCCATTAGGGATTGGCCTTCATATTCCTAACTAATATAATCTCCTCTTATAGCAGGATTCATTGGTCTCCCTTCTCAGAGATAATCCTCATTGCCAAACCACAATAGTGTTTTGCAGCACTGTTGTTTCTAGAGTTAAAACAGTCTTGAAATATCTCCAACAACCCTGTTCATGGCACTTTTATTTAGAATGTATTGTATGTCAGGTTTCGGTGCTATCTTGAATAAACTTCATTCTCAAGCGCAAGCTGTCTAATGAATCATTTTATTTTTAAGAATAGCAGAATCCGACATTTCTGATTCAAATTGCAGCCAAACTGGCCCCTCCTTCCAACCCCCTCCTCTTCCGCTCTCCAACCCCAATGTCCCATTGGCCATCATACAGATCCATCTCTACATCCCGGCACGTTCTTTTCACAGGAATGCAGCCCCCATCCTCGTCTCCCAGGAAACACTATCTGTACATACAAAACTAGGTAAAAGTTCATCTCAGCAATAAATCAAGCTTCCGCTCTTTCTGCTTCAACTTGTTATGTCAGCGCTGGAAGAAAGCCTAATTTGGAACGCTGACATTGTATCAATAAACACTAAAGTTAATTGGTCTGTTTTTAAGCTGTACAGAGAATTCACTTATGGGCTTTCCTTGTCATCAACCAAATCCATGCAGCAAGACAACTAATTGCTGGAAATATCTATGTCCTCTTTCTCAATCATATACAAGCGCACACTTCAGGGACATATGCATGCGCTTCCATTATGTACAGTAGAAGAGAACCCCTGTTTATAATTAGTAATACTTCAGGTGTGGAATTTTAAGAATTGCATGAACAAATCACACTGCTGCTAAAATTAGACCATTTGGACATTTGTAAATAAACCATCTAATGACCTCTTTCAAAACAATGAAAGATTGATAACGTAATTTAGCTTTTGTGTACAATTACAACTAGGTCTTATAATTGTCCCATCCCAAACTTTTTTGAGGTAATCAATATCGGTTAGTTTAAAAGTAGCCATTATGTATAACTTTTGTAGTTCTGCTTGCAATAGAATGATCTAAATTACAAACAGTAATTTAGAACACATAAATATCTCCTAAAGAGACCACTTAAAGTGATCACATTGAACTTCAACAGGAATTTTATAGATCAGAATTATATTCTTGAACTTAGATTTTGGCCAGTCATTGAACCTTGAGAAAACATACTCTTCATATCTAACTGGTTAAATCAACTTCGGTAATTTTCTCCTAAACAACATTTTTATTGCACATTTTTGGAACCTATTCCTTCAAGATGATAGGTTAATTTTTCTGTAATGAAGTACAATTCTTGAAATATAATTAACCCATCACCAGTTAAATGTGAAGGAAAATAGTTGCATTATTTTTGCTTAGTGAGATGCTTAGCTAGAAGATAAAATATTCCATGGTTTCATACATCAGTGGTACCTTAAAGCTAACTGTCAAGTACACAAATATTGAAAGAACAAACATTTGTAAAGATATTTTATATTAATCACTTTATACTTCCACAACCATCATTAGATCATAAAGTGGTTCAAAGGCTTCTTGCACAGCCATCTCCGATGGAGCAACTGTTGCAGTCCCAGCTGGTGGAGCTTTCTTGCAATTCAGGTCTGAAAAGGGACTGAACCATCGCAGTGAAAAATTACCCCCAAAAGCCAGTTTCATCCCTTCCCAGCTGCTGGCTTTTTCCCAGGTTGGCTGCTCTTTTTTAAGCTGTTCTATACCCTGCAGAAGACAAAACAGTTTACATTTATTCATTAAAGGCATTTTATTTTTATTTTATTTTATATTGGATTTCTATACCGCCCTTCTCCCTAAGGACTCAGGGCGGTGTACAGCCAGATTAAAAAAAACATGCAGAACAAATATTAAAAACAATTAAAAGATATATAAATTTGGCCCAATTAAAACTCATTTACCAATTAAAAACGTTTAAAACATTTAAAAACAGTTAAAAATTTCATCTTAAGCCAGCCCGGCTTGTTTAAATAAATGGGTTTTAAGGGCGCGACGGAAGGCACTGAGGTCTTGGATTCTCCTTATCTCTGGGGGGAGCTGATTCCAGAGGGTGGGTGCCCCCACAGAGAAGGCCCTCCCCCTGGGGGTCACCAGCCTGCATTGTTTGGCTGATGGCACCCCGAGGAGGCCCTCTCTGTGGGAGCGCACGGGTCGCTGGGAGGCCGTCGGTAGCAGCAGGCGGTCTCGAAGATAGCTAGGCCCTATGCCATGGAGCGCTTTAAAGGTGATAACCAACACCTTGAAGCGCACCCGGAAGACAACTGGGAGCCAGTGCAGCTCGCGCAGGAGCGGTGTTACATGGGAGCGCCATGCTGCTCCCGTCACTACCCGCGCTGCTGCGTTCTGGACCAGCTGGAGCCTCCGGGCGCTCCTCAAGGGGAGCCCCATGTAGAGAGCGTTGCAGTAGTCAAGGCGAGAGGTGACGAGGGCATGAGTGACTGTGCACAGGGAATCCCGATCAAGAAAGGGCCGCAACTGGCGAATCAGGCGAACCTGACAAAAGGTCCCCCTGGTTACAGCCGTCAGATGTTCCTCCAAGGACAGCTGCATATCCAGGAGGACTCCCAGATTGCGAGCCCTTTCAGTGGGGGCCAATGACTCGCCCCCAATAGTCAGTGATGGAGTCAACTGACTATATCGGGATGCCGGGAGCCACAGCCACTCAGTCTTGGAAGGGTTGAGCTTGAGCCTGTTCCTCCCCATCCAGGCATACGGAACACTGTTATGTGATGCATAATAACCTAAATAATTTAAGGAATTTACTGAACGTAGATAGAGAAAAACCTTCAAAAGAAAAAAATATGAGTCTACAATGTTCTTCAGCCATTAACAGGAAACCAAAAAGAGTATCACATCAGAAAAATATTGGAAAATATTTATCTGCACCTAATGAAAAAAATTATATACTCTTTACCATATTTTAGATTAACAGGTGCCAAATTAAAATCTGATGAATGTCTACGCAGAATTCCCTAAGATACTTTAGTTATATCTCAGAATTTTTCTGATTAGGATTACATAAATCTCATTCTGGAATTTAAAGGCTAATATTTTTGTGCATACTTTATTCCCTGCTTTTTTTCTTAGAATAACTTATGTTGATTCTACACAAGACTTTTATTGTACAATTGCTATGCTTTCTTAATGGAATTGTACAAGAGCTCAGGTTATGCCATCTTTAACTTCTAAATCTCCCATTCCCCCACCCACCTTTCTTCACACAGAAAATTCATTGGAAGAGCTGCCCCATGGGTTTGATCTCTAAAGTTCTCATCTAAAAATGCTTTGAATAGTTAGCTCAATTTTAAAAAATCTAGCAATAATAATGGATAACATTTCAAATTAAATAAACAGTAGTTCTAATGAAAAAGAGACCTGTTTTTAGATTAACTATGGATCTTGCATAATTGCTAATTTGCTTAAGAAGCTCTTTGCTCATGTGTGACATAATAGAAGAAATACATTTTCACTGCATGAAGTTTTCATTTAAAAAATATTAATAGGAGGGGGAAATTACAAGTGAGATCAAAAATATTTAAAGAAATTAAATATTAAATTCACTTTAAGAATTTAATCAACTAAATTTAAAGGTTCTAGTAACTTTTAACTAAAGAGAAGTTTTCATAAAACTATGGTCAACAAAACATCATTTCAGAATTAGCAAGCTGAGGAGAAGTAATGTCTGTGAGACAAGATCCATAGGTACAGTATAAACTTACATATACAGCCAACCCTATGTTCTCTTCTCAACATTCAGGAAACTTCAATAAGCAAAACTCCTTCGCACATACTAATAGATGTGCAAGTCTATGGAAACTATATCTAATCTTTCAAATGTATTCTCTTAAAATAAGAGAGTATGTTTTAATTTTAAGGCAGTTTCATGTGTTCTAAGGCTAAAATTACAGATTTAGAGGGATCAAGATGGGAAAAATCTATTTCCAAAGCAATATATTAATGTAACATTTTTACATTTAAAATACCCACTGAAATACATTGATCTAAAGTTAACACATTAAGCCAGAGGTTTTCTTTTATAAATTTCTAAGTGATCCCTTTCAACAACAGTCTTCTGATTCTATTAAAAGCTTTTCCAGAAGATTTCAGAATGTAAGCAAAATGAGACACATTACTGCCACGTTTAAACAGTGATTAAGAAGGCAGTTTTAATTATAAAAAATGTATGGTGATTCAAAATTTGGGAAAATAGCATTTGTAATGTGAGACAATAGGGAAAATAACATCTTTTAGAAATTTATTTTGCCACTGACTACATAGATTTGTTCGCAACTCACAATAAAACATTCAAACAGAAAATTAAGCATTGGAGAATCAGTACAATGTGCATCATTTTTTATACTGAATTCAATAAAATGCTGCAACTACAAAATGTTCATCTGATTTTATTCTAGATGTAAGGTTCCTATTCCTCTTTTAGGTATATTAGGGAAAAAACCAGATCCATCTGTGCAATCAGTCACCAACTTGATGTTTTGATCTGGATACCCTTGATCCCATGTTTTGGATTTTATGAATCAATGCTATGATTTCCTGTAGGGGAGGTTTCCCTGTTAAATATGGAAATGCTACAATTATATTTTAGAAATCCCTAAAGAAACTTTAGGGATCTGTTTCAGAGTTAGTTCAGTAGTATGTTAGTTTCTGGGCAATCTCCAATGTTGTACTTTCAAAAACGAGTGCTATGAAATATTATAAATCTGCAGTTTGGATTAGATAACCATCAGCATTAGGTTTATTATGTTCTAGTAATAAACTAGTAGGGACCATACTACAAAAAATTGAAATTACCTATCTTATATTATATATTCACTTTGCATATTTCAATGTTTTAGAAATAATTCCAATTTGTGTTTGGAACTCAGTGATCAATGAGTCATTTAGTAAAATAAACTATTCAGTTTGGAAAGAATAAAGAACCAAATTCAGTGTAAAATCATTTATTTGACTTGAATGTAAATAATTTTATTCATTGATAGCTAGGCAAACATAAAATTATTTGACTTTTTTTCAGAGATAGACAAATTAGTTTATTATAGCAAATCCAAAATGGTATCCTGTGACAAATTTATTGCAGTATAATTTTTATGATCCACCAAAAATACACCATAAAATAATACAGCTAACAGAACCACCCATCCTCAGATCTATTTAATTTCTAGAGAGATATTTAAAACTTGGGAAACTATAGAATATGCTGTCCAAAATTCCTCAAAATGGAAATGATCCAAGCCTCCATGGAGATAAAATTCTACAGTTAGAAAGCTGATGAAAACTGGAACAGAAAATGCTCCCTCATCACTGGAAAGTTGGTCTGCTGGAATAAATCTGGTAAATTACTTTTAATATGTAGAGAAGACCTAAACACATTTTCATATTCTCTTTCCAATAACTTGTTTTATAAATCACTGAGGTTCTTTGTCTAATAGGCTAGTAATTATAGTATCATTTTAAAAAAAATCAAAATCATGATCTAAATATAATAGCTTAAAATAAATTTCACTGAATTCAGTGACTCTTACTTCCAAGATTGAAAGGTAATATCTATTTCTTATGATTGCTGTAAGTATTTTTTTCAAAACATCTCTTAACACAGATCATTGAGGATTACTGACCCACAAAATATATTCTTCTGCATTAAAAATTTTAATATGTAATTGTGGAAATAGAAAACTAGTTTTGTTACAAAAATGTCTGCTTGCTTGTTGAACATATAATGACAGAATATAAAAGTGTAGCCATAGGACTATTTTATCCAAATAAATTTAACACTAATTACTCAACTATCTACAATCTAGAGGACAATGGAATTTAGAAAAACTTGTTTTAAATAAAGGCACAGAAGCAGTGTTCAGAAAAGGTTTATTGCATTTGTTCCCCATATGGAAGCATTGACAGTACTGAAAAAATGCAGCATTCACATTATTTTCCAAATGAGACCATCAGAATTTTTAAAATCCAAAATATGCAATGAAATCCCTGCCTATATTCTAAAGTGTTACAGACTCACTCAGTTTGGGTGTAAGATGTTCTACTTATATTTGTTTTAAATAGAATGCCTTCTATTTAGTCCTCATTTCCAAGCTCTTACTATGTATACAGTTTGCCATCAATTTAATCATGAACGAAGGCATGCATGATCTTTTTACACATGACAGTTCTAATTGTAAAATATATATGAATAGAATTAAAGCAGAACAAATATCTAAAGATATGAAAAGGAGGTAATGTTAAAAATAAAATTATAGAACAATGCTAGACTTTTACCTGGATTTTTAAGCCTCTTCTATATATAAACACTATTTATTAACCATTCCCCTTTTTTAATTAATACAAATTTTATCTTGCTATTCTACACATTTAAATCAACTTCCCACATTTCTTCAATTATAAGGCATTACAAAGCCACACATATAACAACTTTCATTCATATAACCAATAATGACAATTCCTGCTTTCCAGAAAGATATGGTTAAAAAAACAGCACAAGAATAATTCTGTAGCTCTCCAAAATACAATAGTGTTGGCAACATATTTTAAAGCTTAAAAACTAAGCAAAGTTATCAACTGGCCTTCTAGTTGAGCTGTATTTTCTCTTTCATTATTTCAGATATTATGTGAGGCTTTAACTCAGATGCATACAAAATACCACAACATAAAAGTATTTTCTGCCACAAAGAAGTTCATGACTACCCATATAAAATGATATTCCTGGCATAGGCTGTTGTTTAGTGATTGTGTAAATACAGAGAGAGGAGTTTCTCCTTTACATTAGTTGTGTCAGCAAGCAGACAAGGAAAAAATAGGCCAGTCAAATTATTAAGTAAAAAAAAAGAAGAAAACGCTTCAGCCAGAGATGAAGAATTACCAAAGTTTGCAGAATACAGGCCTGCTTTTTCCCTCCCTCAACTTTTCTCTGTAGTTATCTGCCCTTTACAGGCAGTTTTTTTTTAAACAAAAGGTTTTTTCATTGGAAACATTCATATGTAATAGACATAGTGCCGCAAATGCAGTTTTGTTTGGGTGAAAATGTTGTCATGAATTCTTAGACCACATACTGATATGGGTCGGCTTTTCCTTGATCTGGAGTAGCAAATGGGCTAAGCCAAACTATAGAGAACGGATGGCCGAATACTGCTTTCATGTTCATCCATTTTGTTTTTTTAGCCCATCTTCTCTCTTCTTTTTTCAACTGTTCTATTCCCTGAAAACAGAAATATGACATTTTCAGGCAGGAACTTATTTTGTACTTCTGGTTTCGGGGAAAAGATTCCCTCTTATCTATCCTTTATCAAATGACTGGAGCAGGAAAATAGTAAGATTTTCTAAACATATTTTTCAAAAAATTAACAAAGGCTGGCAGGGGGGATGGAAAACCAATAATGTAGAAATGAAAAAAAATAATAGTTGCCATGACAACTTTAGGAGTTGATATTAATATTCTCCTTCCCCAAAATACTTAACAAACCAATTATGTTTTATTTAAATGAGTAATAAAAAAATATACATTTCCAGATTTAAGAAAAGTCTCAGCCATTACTTTTCCAGTTTCATTTAATCATGTTTATTTTCTGCAATTCTGATGCCATTCAGATGCACTGAAATTTTATTTCCCAAAATTCCTCAGCTAGCATGACCAATATAGCAACAAGTTACAAACCCAGCACATCTGAAGGGCACGTTGTTAGAGAAAGTTGCAGTCACTCGCCAGCAGAAGATAGAATTGCAAGGTAATATATAGGGGGAGACAGGAACAGTATTAGCTTAGGAAAATTCAGAAGAAGAATACATGTCAGATGAGTTTCTAATACCTCAGTAATAAGCACCTGTACCTGCATTAAGAATTGGTTAGGCTATAAAAGTTACATATTAGATATTTTTGGAAACTGATCCATTCTCCTTCTTTCAGGTCAATTTTTCAAGTGATGTGTCTTGAGGCTCATGAATTAATTAGGGCATCTTTTGGAAACTTCACAGGATGCTTATAAATACAGGAACGATAGAGTCAGTTATGCCATTGTCCTTAGTAAATTGGCCGGGATATCAAATTATTTGCCTTAGTAGTGAATGGACAATTCAGATTACACTCACTCACTTCTCCCAAAATGGGTGTGGCTGATAAATATGATAGATCTCTCCATAGTTTGCTTAGCACATCACTGCATGAAACAGACAAAACAGAGAAAGAAATACAAATACATGGTGATTCCTTTCTCTGGTTTGCTTTCCCTGAAAAAAAACAAGTCCATGTTCATAGTTCACACAATATGTACAGCAAATCACTCATGGAGCTGTTAACATAGTTATTAAACATATCTATGCATAGATGGAGTCAGCTACACTGCTTACCCTTATATACTATTTGGTCATGTTACATTATACTGTAGTATGATGTTCAAACTGGAATACTGCATTGACGCCATTGAAAAACGTTTGGAAAAACAAAATTTAGACACAAAAGCACAGTGACAAGGGATATAGAAACAATACTGTACTTATAGAGTACAGTACAGGTAGTCCTTGACTTACACAATTCATCTAGTGACCGTTCTAAGTTATAACGGCACTGAAAAAAATGACTTACAGCTGTTTTTCACACTTATGACCATTGCAGCATCCCCTGATTGCATGATCAAAATTTAGGTGCTTGGCAACAGGTTCATATTTATGTTGGTTGCAGTGTCCCGGGGTCATGTGACCTTTTGTGACCTTATGACAAAGACAATGGGAAAGCCAGATTCACTTAACAATTGTGTTACTAACTTAATAACTGCAGTAATTCACTTAACAACTGTGTGTGGCAAAAATTGTTATAAAATGGGTCAAAATTCATCCAACAACTGTCTTGCTTAGCTTTAGAAATTTGGGATTCAGTTGTGGTCATAAGCTGAGAACTACCTGTAAAGGGATACAATATTGCCTCTTCCCCAGAATGCAAGATTTAAAACAAAGAAAAAATATAGGATACAGCCAAAATATAGTATTTTGATAGAAGATAGCTTTAAATTACAGAATCAAAATTTCACAAAGAAAATATTTTTGTACACAATATTGCAAAAAGAGATAGAAATACATTTTAAGCTCACTGTACAAATATCTAAAAAGAAACAAGTTCTGAATGTAATTTTATATAAATTATTGTATGAAATATGCTATCCATCAATCTAATTATTAAAAGGACACAGGGGAAATCAGAAAATCATAAAACCATCAAATTAATTTGGAATCACAATATTTAATTATTAAACAACTGAGCAAAAATCATGTTGACTTATGTTCAGCACGCTTTGCTAGCACAACTCTTATTTATGATTCTGAACGAAATTCTGAAGTTAAGTTTTATGTTATGGAATAATAAAGTAAATAATGATTGCATTTAGACATAACAGTGAACCTTGGCTTGCATTATGACAAGTCATAAATGTCAAGCTTGTTTACTTATTTATCACTTGGCTTTACATGCTGCTCTAATCAAACTGATTCTGAATAGCTTAAAAAATCTCCTTAAAGACTATAAAGTAATATATAGATCAAATCTAAATAATTTCTCACCAATGTGATATATAATGGGAACACGCCATCTACCATTCTTTCCCTCTGGATCATAACAGCTCTACATAACACTAATAACAATGGAATCAGCCTCATCTCTGGGGAAAATTTGCTGCAGATATATGGGACTATTACTGAGGAGGTCACTCTTGAGGTCCCTAATTCATCCTGTCATTCTACCCTGGCTGAAAGGATAAGAAGCTTCTGATATCTGTTGTTATGTATGCAATTGCTATTAAGCTTTTTAAAGCCAGGTCACGAAGCAGCATAACAGTATTAATAATAAATTAACCGGTTGATGAATACACAATATTTGTTTAAACTCAGCAAAATTATACTTTACCCAATATAAAATCCAAACCAAACTAAAACTATGATTTGAGATCTTATTTTATGGCACAGTGCTACCTTGCAAAATTTGTCAGCTCTATTTATTTATAAATTAATGCTTATATATTTATATAATCATAGACTACAATACAGAAAAGTGGAACAAAAATAAACAAAAATAAGCATATAAATGTAAACTATTGATAAAATGCAAAATCATAATATTTAAATATGTCTCAAATTTTAAAATGTCTGGAATGTAAATGTTGGGGGTTGGTGTTATATTTCCCAACTACTACACTAAATCTAACTTCTTTTACACATATCTCAGCTCTGGGTTAAAAAATAAATGAGCAATGTTTAGTGTCATCCAAATAAGATGAAAGAGGTGGAACAATTAACAAACACTGAGCATCTTGGTATACTGTATGCACAGTCTATGAGCACATAATCTACTGATTCTACTGTTCTGCTACAGTATTGCTCTATTTTCCATATAGCACTAGAATAAGTTGTTAATGATTTGCTAATATTCTGTTCTTTGTATGTCATTAGATGTAGCGTTGGTCCTACCTGATACGATCCTTCTCATTGAGGCAGCATCCAGGAATGGGTTGTCCTCGTCTGTCAGCCAATAAGATCAAGTCTATCAAAGCTGTAAAGACACGCCCTCTGCTAATGGTCTCCAGCTTTTGGCGAAGGTGAAGGGACAGACTCTACATGGTCATCATTGATACGATCCAGTGTGGACCTTGGGCCAGCCCTACGCTAGGGAGGGACTGGATGCTGCCTCCACTCAACGAGAAGGAGCATATCAGGTAGGACCAACGCTCCTTCTCCATCGTAGTGGAGGCAGCATCCAGGAATGAGACATACCAAAGTGGTTGTGTCGTGATGGGTGGCCTCAGCCTGGCCCAAGGTCCCCTCATCTGCATACACTCTCTGTAGAACCTGCCTACCAAAGGCTGCCTCAGCAGAGGCATATCTGTCCAACCTATAGTGCTTGATAAAAGGGGATGGGGAGGACCAAGTGGCAGCCCAGCAAACCTCCTCCAGGGATGCTTGTGTAGCCCATGCCATACTTGTGGCCACACTCCTTGTGGAGTGTGCTGTAATACTCTTGGGCAATGGAAGGGCCTGTATCTCGTATGCTTTGGTGATACACGCCCAAATTCAGCGGCCCAGGGTCGAGGGAGTGACCTTAGCTCCTAAAGTGGCTGGCTGAAATGAGACAAAGAGCGACTCCGTCCTCCGAAAGGAGGAAGTCCATTTAATATAAATCTGGAGTGCCCGTTTCACATCTAGTGTATGCCATTCTCTCCAGTGAATGCCCTGGCCTGGGACAGAAATCAAGGATGCAGGGGCCACTCGGCATGATCAATTGTGGCCCTGCTAAGCCAATCTGCCTGTACATTAGAAGTCCCTGCAATGTGCTCTGCCCTCAGGGACATATGGAGCCGCTCCGCCCAAAGACAGAGTCTCTCCACTTCTCTCATAAGGGACCTGGATAGGGTACCCTCTTGTCTGTTAACATGTACCTTAACGGCAACATTATCTGTTCAACTCAGCACGTGCCTGCCGGCCACATCGTCTTGGAATTGCTGAAGAGCCAGATGGATTGCTCTAAGCTCCAGCCAGTTTATATTATGGGTCAAATCATTCTGGGACCATTGGCCCTGTGCCACTCTATTCAGGAGATGTGCTCCCCAGCCAAAAGGGCTGGCATCTGTTGTTACTGTCACTGACTCTGGTTCCTTGAAAAGGCAACCTCTAGTAATTGCCTCAGATTCCCACCATAGTAGGGAGTGAACTACCTCCTGTGAAATTCTAACCTTGCAAGGTAATGTGCTCCTGCCTGATCTCTGATAAGGGAGAATAAACCACTGGAGAGCCCTGGCGTGGAAACGAACCCAAGGCACAATGGAGATGCAGGATACCATCTTCCCCAGGAGCTGTGAAAGCACTGACAGGGGCACGAGTTGGTCACCTCGGACCCGGCCTACCAGATCCTGTATGCTCGCCTGCCTCTCCTGAGAGAGATACACCCTGCACTCTAAGGTGTCTATCTCCACCCCCAAATGCAGCAATCGATTAGTCGGTATCAAGTGACTCTTGCTGACATTAATTGAAAACCTGTGATCCTAAAGCACCTGTATCATATACATACCATAGATCCCTATGGGTCTGGGACTTGGAGGTAGATTGAATCAGGATATCATCCAGATAGCACTGGACGTGCACAGGAACAGCCCAGAGGTGTGCTGCTAAGGAAGCGAGCAATTTGGTAAAGGCCCTAGGCACTGATGACAGGCCAAAGGCCAAGGCCCTATACTGATAATGTCAGGCCTGATAACAGAAACGAAGATATTGTCTATGATTCAGAGAAATGGGGACGTGAAGATAAGCCTCAGTGAGGTCAATTGAAGTGAGGAAGTCGCCCTCCCTGACACCATCCAAAATGGACTGAAGCGAATGCATTTTAAACCGCTTGTACACAACACAGCGGTTCAGTCTCTTAAGGTCCAGAATTAACCTATACCCCTCCCCCAAAGTTTTAGGCGTTACAAAGAGGATGGAATAAAATCCTAAACCGCATTGGGCCTCTGGAACCGGTTGAATGGTCTGGATATCCAAAAGGTGTTGGATAGCAGTTTCCATGAGCCCACGCTTGACGCTGTTCCCTGATACAGGGCAGCTAGTGAAAAACTTTGAGGGGGTGAAGAGGAATTCCAAGGAGAGGCCTGAGCGGACCGTCTCCAGAACCCGTGGTTATACCCTTCCATTGCCTGGCAAACAATGCCAGGCATCCCCAATGGGAGAGCCCGTACTAGAATTAACATTGGTGTCTGAAAGGATGGCTCCCTCCCCTTCGAAAAGGCCATTTAGACAGGAATGATCTATACCTCCCTGCCCTGTCTGGTTGAGGATCCTACCTCTGCTGGAAAGGGCGCTGTGGCAGCCCAAAGCCCCCCTCAGACCCAGGGAAAACTTGCCATCGGAAATAAGGCGACAGACGGGATTCTGCCCATCACGAAAGGGATGGAAGCATTTTACGTTTGTCATGTGTCTCTATAAGCAGTGGATCCAGTGCATCCCCGAAAAGTCGCTCTCTAGAGAAGGGGTGGGAGCTAACCTCCACTTCTGCTTGACATCCGCCTGTTACTGGCAGAGCCAGAGGAGTCACCTAGAGGTCACATTGGAGGCAATGGCCTTTGACGCAAACCTTGCGGCATTCAGCGTCGCGTCGGCGGAGAACTCCAGAGCTGCCTGTAACTTATTCAAGTCCTGGTGGGCTCTGCTACCTCCCAACAGGATCCTATCCTGCAGTTGCTTAAGCCATATGAGTGGCGTCCGGTTAAAGAAAGAGGCTGATGTGGCCACCTTCACAGCCCAGGCAGCCGCCTGGTGTGTCTTTCTTAATGCTTGTTCAGATCTCTTATCTTAGGGTCTGAGAGTTCCTCAGGGGTCTCAGGGAGCACTGTTTGATCAGCCAAAGTGGCCACAGGTACGTCTATTGAAGGCAACGACCGAGCCTTTGATAATTCAGGCCCAACATTATACAGCCACTTGTCCAGGGGACCAGGGTTAGGCCCAGTCGCTGGTGCGGACCACTGGCGCTTTACAACGTCCAGAAATAGACGAGGGGAGGGTACTACCTCTGTCTCATTAATCAGCTCAGAAAACAAAGAACCTGTGGCATCAGAAGGTCCTGGAACAGGTTCCATAGAGGACGCGATAAAAGGCATATTAGTGGATTTCCTTGCCTTGAAAAGCAAGGATTTAAAAATTGCAGGCTTGAAAAGACCAGAAAATGCTGGCTGCTCAGGCAGCAGTCCCTCATCCTCAGACAAGTCCAGGTCTCTGCCTGCTTCCTCCCCAGATACAGAAGAGTGATGTGATGGTAAGGGGAGTAATATTCCTGCAATAAAGCAGATTCTCCTGTCTCAACTGGCCCAGTGGGAAAGGCAGGTGGTAAAGGGCCAGCAGAAGATAAGGAAGCAGGCTTTAGCACCTGCTGCCTGCTAGCAGCTAAGGCTCTAGCAATGGCCTCAGAAATAATATCCCCCCATGTTGGGTGGTAACTGCTCTGCCGTTATTTCAGCAGCTATTTATCTGAAAGGGACCTCTGTGCTTGCTGATCTAAGCCTGACAGGCTGTTGCCAGGCAGAACTGCTCTGAGCTGTCTGAGGAGCTGAACTCAGCAGAATCTTTCTGTTGCTAGGCAGATCAAGCTCCATTTGCTTGCTGGCACCATCTGGCGACCATTGCAAAGCAGGGTGGCTGTCAAATTCCTCCTGCAGCTCCAATGGCTGCAAGGTAAAAAGGCGGGAACTGGTTTCTCTGACAAGGGACCGCTGAGGGACAGTCTTCAGAGAATCTGCCCTTTTTAGGGCTTTTGCGATCTCTCAATCGATAGCCTTTTGCCTCCTAGCCGCATCTAACTCCGAAGCCTTAGAGGCCTTCTTGGAGCTGCCACGGTGCTTGTCAGACTTTGCCAAGGCTTTCCTGCCTGGAGGCTTCTTTCAAGAAGGTCCTGTCGATCCACCCTCCCCAGGGGACAAGGGTGCCAGTTCCATGACAGCTGCGCTACTCCCTGCTCTTTTGGCGGCAGCCGCAGCTTCTTTGGCCATTTTAAACAGGAAGCTCGGCTGAACAGCTGTGCTGCGATCAGCGCAGCAAAAAAACTGGGCAGGGACTCTAAAGCCTCTTCACGCCAGAAGGCTAAGGCTGAGCGTTTTGGACAGCTGCCCAGCACTGGACTCAAGCTAGCGATCTCTGGCCGCTCCGTTGGCTGTCAGCGAATACTCGCAAGAACCAGAAAGCAAGGAGAGCTGAGAAAGGAGTCCAGCGCAGCCCGAAAGGGTCAGCAGCGATAGGATGGTCCGTGCACGCTGCCCAGCCAGGAATCCTTCGTCTGGCTTGCCAGTGACAGAGTCACAGCCCTCAGCGGTATCGGGCTAATGCCCTTCACGCCGGAAAAGCTGGCTCTACCAGCCGAAGCCAGGAGCAGGCTGACAATTAATCAGATGGTAAACAATCAGGAATAGTCTACAGAAATAGGAAAAAAACAGCTATCCAAGAATGGGTCAGATAGCCAAAACCCACGTCTGTCTTTGACCAAGACTGAGTCAAAAGCTGGAGGCCATTAGCAGAGGGCGTGTCTTTACAGCTTTGACAGACTCGGTCCTATTGGCTGACAGACTAGTACAATCCATTCCTGGATGCTGCCTCCACTACGATGGAGAATATCACTATGATTTGTTGGTCATTTATTTTGTCCATATTGTAATACCTTAAGTTCAAAGACCCATTTATTTTGTAACAACTTTAAAGAAGCGAAAGTATGGACTTAATATTAAAAGTTAACCTGCAGTGCCATCTAGTGGTAAAAGGGAAAAAAAGATATATACTTTGAAGAAACTGTAAGAAACAACTGACCTTGACATTTTGGCTAGAAGATAACAACAGCTGTGAAGAGTGAAGATTAGACTTAAATTTGCCTTTAAACTTCCCTTTTCTTTCTTTTTGATCTTTTGGATTGTATTTTTTTTACTGTATTTTTTTTTTTTTTGGATAGAATTTTTATTTTGAGAGTTGTTGGCGGAAAAAGACTTCAGATTCATTTTTTCTTTTTCTCTTTCCTCTACATACTTAGAGGCTTTTTATTGGATTTAATGGAATTGGATTTTAAAATATTTTTCCTTTGGATTAAAACTTGAAGAGTCAGAAGAAATCTTTCTAAAACTTATTCTATTTTTTTTTAAGCCCACTTTTCCTTGGACTTTTGATTTTTATTTTGATACGTGGAGTTTTTAAATTTTGGGAGGGTGGGGATTGTTGGAAAATTTGATTTTTTTTCCTCCTTTTTTTCACTCTACTTTATTTTAACTAATTCAACTGTTGGTTGAATTAGACATTTGGATTACAAATAAACCACAAGTGGATTATAAATTATTTGAGAAAAGGGGAGATGAAGAAATTTACAGCCCATTTGCATCCTACATCAAGTCCCTCAGCGGCAGAAACATAGAAAACTTCAGAGATGATGGAGTTAAGAAATTTTATTCAATTGCTTCATGATGATATAAAACAGGAATTAAAAGAAATGAAAGAAATGATGGGGAAAAATGAGGAGAGAATTCAGAAAGTAGAAGAAAAAGCAGAAATGACAGAGAAAAAAGTTGAGGAATTGGAAGAGAAATTGGTCCTAACAGATAAATCACAAGAAAGAACAATTATCCTGTTGGAGATGGAACGTTCCAAATTCTACTTAAGATTTCAAAATATAGACTTCCGGTTGGCGCCGGGGGGGGGGACACAGATGGAAAAATGGCGAGCTCCGCTGAGCCCTGCCAAATCCCCTCTGCTAAGCTGCCGCCGATAGGTCTGCGGACCTCCCCTGTCTTGTAGGGGGACAAGAAGGAACTCCTTGGGTGGCCAAGAGGAACAGGCAGGTTCCTCGGGGCCGGAGGCTTCTCCTTCACGTCGGCGGCAGCGGAACGGCAGCCATGGCGGCTACCCTGAAACCGCGGCAACCGGGAACAAGGATTGTGCTGGAGGAAGAAGATGAAGAAAGAACAAAGATCAAGAAGCCAGGTGAGTGACACCAACCCAGGCAATATAACATACCTATTTGGAATTATTGGAAAGTAAGACCCCAAAATTAAAAGCGGCTGCTGGACTGCGGGGCTTAAAGATTGAAAAGAAAAAAAAAATGGGTAAAAGACCCGAATTGAATTTTGTTACAGTAAACTTAAATTGGATGATTTGGCATTAATAAATTTCTGAAATTTGACTGTGCCTTTAACTGGAGTGGATAGGAGAAATGGATATTCCTGAGAATTAATGCCTCTAAAAGAAAATGAAGCTAATGAAGATAGACAGATGGATGGCTACAAAATAGCCATGGAGTCTGCAGTGACTAAGCAGGGAAGTGGATTGAAGAGATTTCCCTTTCTGGGTGGAAAAGAAACATGCTAATTGGCTTTTTACCTTGGATTACTTGAAATTAATATTGGATATAAGGATTTTGGAGATTCCTACTCTGTCCCAGATGATTTTAAGAAAGAAGAAAGAAAGAAGATTTTGGATTTTAACAATGGAGACTGACAAAACTGTAAACAAAAGCTATGTGGGGCGTAGTTAAGAAAGACAGGAAGCTGATGCACTACGCTTGGAACAGACATTTTAAAAGTTTTAAAGGGACATACAGAAATTCTTTATTTTGAACTGATTAACCTTGAAATAGAGCACTTTGGACAGAAAGGAAAAGGAAGAAAAGGAAGAATTAAAATGGATAAATTTAAATGTGACTAACTGAAATGTAAAGTTTAAGAGCCTATGTATATATGATAAAGTTTAAAAGCCTAGGTATGTATGATTTTTGGATAAAAACAGGAAGGGTTGTGAAATAATAAAAATAGAAAATAAGAGGTGGCTATTAAAATAGTGGATGATATCAAGGGGATAAAAATAATAAAGAAGAATATATTTTGAGGCAGGAAAATTTTAAGAAAATGTACTGTTTGATGTAATATGTTTTAATTTTAATTTGCAAACAAATGTTAAACTGATAAGGATTGATTGAACAAAATACAAGATACACAGATGCTAGTTATTAGTCTTGAATTAAGGTAATACAAGTTGGAAATGATGACTATTATGAAATATACTGAGATTTAAATTGAAAGAGTAGGATGGAAAAATGACATAAAATAGATAATTATATTACAGTTAAAATGTGTGGGATGGATACCAACTAGATAAGAGTTTGAGACTCGGTGGAAATACGTTGGAAATTAATTAGAAGTGCTGGAAATCAGCTAAACAAATAGGAGGAGTGCTGGAGGGAATTATGCTGGACACCAGCCAAACAATGGAGGGAGATTAGAGGAGATTATGCTGGAAATCAGCCAAACAATGGAGGGAGTTAAGGAGGAGATTATGCTGGAAATCAGCCCATAAAATGCTGGAAACAGCCAAACAAATAGGAAGAGAGTTGGAGGAGACTATGCTGGAAATCAGCCAAACAATGGAGGGAGTTAAGGAGGAGACTATGCTGGAAATCAGCCCATAACATGCTGGAAATAGCCAAACAAATAGGAGGAGACTTGGAGGAGACTATGCTGGAACTCAGCCAAACAATGGAGGGAGTTAAGGAGGAGATTATGCTGGAAATCAGCCCACAAACTGCTGGAAACAGTCAAACAAATAGGAGGAGAGTTGGAGGAGATTGAGGAACTATTCTGAAATTAACTAAATAGGTGTTTTGGAGGGGATCAAGCTGAGAATTAATCAAATAGAATAAGCTGGAAGATAGTTAAATATTAGAGGGAGATATAGTGGAAAATATATTAGAAATTGGAGTAAATAAAATATGTCTTTGTGAGAAATCTGTATAATATGTAAACTGGGAGAAAAAAAAACTAAGGTAAACTGATTTGAGGATAAGGGTCAAAGGATTAAAATTAGACAAAATGTTGTTTTATAAAATATAATAAAAATGGAAAACAATATACTCAAGTTCCCAGATGGCTATCCACGATGGAGGCAATAATATATCCAAACATACTGGAATTGGGCAAAACAGCGAAATATAAAGAGATATTAGATGGGGCAGGGAACCTCAAAACAATGGAAGAATTGAAAGAACAGGGCACTCATAAAATGGTGGACATATGCACAAATCAAATCATGATACAAAAAAGATAAAGAAGAACATGGTATAGAAATAGGCACTAATGGTTTTGATAAAGTATGGATGGGCACGGACAATAAAATTCTGGCCAAACTCGACTTCCGGTTTGCAAGCTTCGGCGACGGCGGTGATTTTTTAAAGACCGCCAGCCCCGCCGCCTGTAGAGCCGCCCCGTGAACGAGGAGCGGCTCGAAAACTCCGAAATCTCGAAGATTGTAGGAGCAGAGACAGCAAGGCACAGGTTGAGCCCCTGTAACCCCCCCAGGGAATTGCTTCTGGGGGAGAAAACAGGCGCGGCTCCCTCCCAACCTGCGGAGACTCCGGGCGGCGCGGGACGATTCTGCCTTCAGCAGAACAAGCCGGCAGCAGCAAACTTTTAAAGTGAAAGGAACTAACCCTAACAAACAGCGGAAATACCAACTTGAATCCAGAAACTTGAAAATTGCAAGTATTAGTGCTTTGTTGACTTTTTAAATCAAAAGAGAAAGTGAGTGAGTGAAAGTGATTTGAAAAAATATGGCGCCCAGCATTTGAGTTAACGAGCTAGTGAAAGTGGATTTGTGAAGCCTTCCTGCTTTGCTATAAAGTTACAGAGCTGCTACAACGTTGCTTTACCTAAAGAAAAAATTCCTTTTTCTAAAATTTTGACTTTGTTTTACTTCAGTTTTATTTGATTAAATCTGGGGGACTTTTTTAGAAGTCTTTGTCCAGGAGGGAAAGGAAAAGGAACTTCCCTCTTCAGAAAAACTAGCCTACGTGGCAGAATGACTTCAAAGAAGCAGGAAGGGAAGGCAACAGGGGGGGGATCCCCCACACACAAACATGAAACGCAGCTTCCCCCTGCTCAACAGTTACAGACTCAGAAAAAATAATTTGATGTGGGAGATTTAAAAGAATTTATTTCTAAAACTTTGGATGATAAATTTCAAAAATCTCAACAGGAGATAGATGATAAACTTCAAAAATCACACCAGGAATTTATGCAGGAAATTAATGAAGTTAAAGATATGGTGAAACAGAATCAAAACAAGGTGACCAAAAAAATATCAGAAGTGGCATCTGGCCTGGCAGAATTTATTGGGAAAGTTGATTTTAAAGTTGAAGAACTTAAATCAGAAGTTAATGTTAAGATGAAAGACAATGATTATAAAATTGCTGATGTTGACAATAAAATGCAGAGAGTTGAAGACGAGATTGTCATGATACAATTCAGGGCAATGGAGTTTGCTATACGGCTTCGAGGAATTCGAGAGGAGGAAAGACAGGATTTGAGACAAGTTTGTTCTGAGGCCCTGGCTAAGATTTTACAAGTTAATCCAGATGTGGTTTTTCACAAAATAGACAAAATTTACAGAGTGAACTCTTGGGTGGCCAGACAAAGACAATTACCTAGAGACGTAGTCATATATTTTACAGATAGAGAAATAAGAAACGATATCCTGCAAAAATCCTTTTACACTTCTGTACAAGTGGGGGGTTCACGAATTGGAATTTATAAAGAATTACCTCCTAAAATGCTGAAAGCTAGAAAAGAATTTGGCTTTCTTGTTAAGGAATTGCAAAATTTACAGATATCTTTCCGGTGGGACGCACCAGTTGGCATAATTTTCAGATACAAGGGAGAAAGATATCGTTTGAATACCGTGGAGAAGGCACAGCACTTCTACACTACTATTCTTAAGGAAAGAACACCATCTCCACGTACATCTACAGTTTTGGAGATTAAAGAGAGTGAAGAGAAGCAACCTCAACGAGAACTGCAAGAACAGTCTAAGCAGGAATTAGAAGAAGTGCAAGGTGCAGAAGGAGGTTTTCTGGATGAGCCCTTGCTGGAATCTTCTCCAATCTTGGACCCGGTTCGGATGATTGAAGTTAAGGATCAACGTATAACTCGAGCTCAAGCTAAGTTACTTAAACAAAAGCAACAACAACAACATGAAAGACAAGACAAGGAGGCAGATAAGAGTACTGCACAAGAGATTGGAGTTATGGGAGGAGCGAGATCGAAGATTTCGGATGATCTTCAATTATTTTGCTCTTGGCTCCAGAAAGAGGCTGATGACGTTTAGGTGTTTATCCTGGAATGTTAATGGGTTGAATTCAGCACAGAAAAGGAGGAAATTATTTACATATTTGAAACAATTTAATAATGATATAATTTGTTTACAAGAAACGCATATCACAACTCAAGATCAAAAATATTTGATAAACTCCAAACTAGGAACACATTTTATATCTTCAACTTCGCAAAAAAAGAATGGAGTGGTAATTTATGTAAATAAAAAGTTAACAGCTAAAGTTATAGAAACAGATGAAGATGGTAGGTTTGTAGCAATTGAATTGTCTACCGCAAATGGCCAAATTCTTCTGATTGGGATTTATGCTCCCAATCAACAACAGGACTATTTCTATAAGATGTTACATACTAAAATATTGCAATGGGATTACAGATCTATTTTAATTATGGGAGACTGGAATGGAGTAATCGATTCTAAATTAGATAAAAAGAGTTTGGCAAAGTCTAGAATCAGATTACCACAGACCTTTTTTGACATGAAAGAAGATATGGAACTAAAAGATGTTTGGAGAATACATAATTCAAAAGAATTGGACTATACTTTTTATTCTGACAGACACAGATCCTTCTCTAGGATTGACTTTATTTTGTTGACAGATGATTTACATCTGACAAAAAGAACAAAGATTTTTCCAAGAACTTTGACTGACCATAGCCCAGTATGGATAGAAATTGAGATGGACAAGGTTGAGAGACGTTCTTGGAGATTAAATGAGAATTTGTTTAGATATGAAAAAAATACAACAGAACTTAAAAAGCATTTGAAAGAATTTTTTGAAATAAATTTGAATAAAGGCACCCCAATTGAAATTGTGTGGGATGCAAGTAAAGCTTATATGAGAGGGGTACTTATCTACATGAACTCTAAACATAGACTGTTCCGACAAAAGAAAAGATCTGAATTGGAAATAGAAATAAAGAAAAAAGAACAGTTACTTATTAAAAATCCAACAGATGAAAGAATACGTAGTGCTATAAAACTTTTGAAAGACCAATTTCAAATGCTTATGGCGGAACAAGTTGCAACAAACTTACAATATGCGAAGCATGATACATTTTGTAACGCTAATAAACCGGGCAGATGGTTGGCTTACACATTGAGGAAAAAACAAAGTATACGGACTATTGATAGTATTGATATTGGAGGGAAAGAAATTTTTCAACAAAAATTAATTAAAGAAGCTTTTGTGGACTATTATATTAAATTATATGCTAAAGAGGAGGTGCAGAATGGACTTATAGAAAAATATTTAAACGATAAAAGAGTTACAAAAATTACTGATCAACAAAAGGAAAGAATGAATTATCCCATAACAGAGGAGGAGATAATAGTAGCAATTAAACAGTTAAAAACAGCCAAAGCTCCTGGTACGGATGGCTTGACTGCAGTGTATTACAAAACTTTGCAAGCTGAAATGGTGGAACAACTTAGAGATTTATTTTGCAATATTCAGCAAGGGGGTAAAATACCCCCATCATGGACAACAACTTACATATCTTTGATACCAAAAGAACAAATCGGTCCTAAAAAACCAGAGAACTATAGACCAATATCTCTTTTGAATACAGATTATAAAATGTTTGCGAAAGTACTAGCCAACAGGTTGATGCCAGTAATTCAAAAGGTGATTCATGATGATCAAGTGGGATTTATCGAGGGTAGATATATGAAGGACAATGTAAGGCAAGTAATAGATTTATTGGAATATCTTGAGAAGAATAAACAGATCCCTGCAGTGCTGGTCTTTTTGGATGCAGAGAAGGCCTTTGACAGAGTGGATTGGAATTTTCTATTAAAGACTTTGAAAAAGATGGATTTTGGGGATCAATTTATACAGGCGATTTCGGCAATTTATCAAGAGCAAAAGGCACAGATTATTATTAATGGAAGTCTGACAACAGAGTTTAAAATTGAAAAAGGAACAAGACAAGGATGTCCGTTGTCCCCACTTTTATTTATTTTAACACTAGAAGTCTTGCTAAATACAATACGGGACTCTAATATCTTGAAAGGTATAAAGATTAGGCAAGAGGATTACAGAATAAAGGCATTTGCAGATGATCTGGTTGTTACCCTATCACAACCAATGGAATCAATAATCTTGATGAAGGACATTATACAAGACTATGGTAAAGTTTCAGGTTTTAGATTGAATCCAAAAAAGACTAAAATGATAGCTAAAAACATGACACAAGATCGTAAACATGAGCTTGAAAGGAGGGCAGGTTTTGAGACTGTACCTAAGGTAAAATATCTAGGAGTTCAGGTTGCAGAATCAAATATGAAATTGTTTCAAAATAACTATGAGGTGTTGTGGCGAGAGGTGCAGAAAGATATGGAGACTTGGAAAAAACTGCAGCTGTCTCTACTTGGAAGAATAGCAGCAGTTAAGATGAATATTTTGCCAAGATTTCTTTTTTTGTTTCAAATGATTCCGGTGCTTAAAAGTGATAAACAATTGAAAGTTTGGCAATCTGGAGTGAATAAGTTTGTCTGGAACGAGAAGAAGCCGAGAGTGAAATTGAAAATTATGCAAGATGTTCCAGAAAGAGGAGGTCTTAAACTTCCAAACCTACAGCTATATTATGATGCAGCAGCTTTAACCTTAACAAGTGATTGGTTTGGAAGGAAAAAGACTGGAATATTGAACGCAGAAAGTTTTGATCTTGAATTTGGATGGCATGCTTACTTATTTTACGACGACAAAGTAGATAAAGTATTTAAAAGTCATATACTTAGAGATTCTTTGATGAGAGTTTGGAAGAAGCACCGACTCAAATGGGATTATAAAATACCGCTATGGCTGGATCTTGGTCATACTTTGTGGAATACAAATATAATGTCACTCGGGGGGTTTTTATACAAAGAGGTTCTTTTTACAGATGCGGGCAGATGGCAGCTGAAGACATTGCAGACACTGTTGGACGAAGGGATTAATTTAACTTGGTTACAATATAATCAATTACAATTGAGATGGAAAGAGGATCAAAAAACTGGTATTATGTTGCATGAGGAAGAATTGGTTAGACATATAAAAGAGAAAGGTCCAATGCATATTAAAAGGGTTTATAATGTTTTGCTAGAAAGGGATTCAGAAACTGAATTGGTTAAAGATTGTATGATAAAGTGGGCACAAAATTTTGCAGAACCAGTGATGTTGGAAACATGGGAAAAAATATGGGTTCAGAATGTTAAATTTACACAGTCGCAGAACCTGAGGGAAAATTTCTATAAAATGTTTTATAGATGGCATTTAGATCCCAAAAAGTTGTCATGTATGTACCCTAATGTTCAGCCAAAATGTTGGAGATGTGAATGTTTGGATGCTACGTATTATCATGTTTGGTGGACCTGTAGGAAAGTTAAGGCTTTTTGGATAAAAATTTGGTGGGTCATGCAGAATGTGTTGAAGAAAAAAATTCAATTCTCTCCACAATTGTTTTTATTGGGTATAGTTAAGGGTTTTACATCGGGTGAAACAAAACTGATATTGTATATGATAACAGCAGCAAGATTGTTGATAGGTAAATACTGGAAAAATGAAGCTTTGCCCACTATTGAGGAATGGACTTTGAAGATGGCCAGTTTTGCAGAGATGGCGAAGATTTCAGCATACTTAAAAGATTGTTCACAAGAGACTTATGAATGGGAATGGAAAAGGTGGATAGAATATGTTCAGAACAAATATCAAACTAGAAAGTATCAAATAGCTTTTACTTGAAAATAATGTTTTAGAAATATTTTAATGTAATGAGGTAAAAAGAAAAATTATACAGGGGAGGGAGGGGTTCAAGTTTATACATAAGTGTCATATTAAGGGTTTTTTATGAGTATGAGTATATTATAGGGAAGTCTGGGGGAAGGGGAGGGTTAGGGAGGGTTAGGGAGGTTGGGAAGTCTGGGGGGGGGAGGTGGGGGGGAAAAAGGGGTGAAAATGTAATTGTAAAACTTTTGCAATAATAAAATTCTGGCCAAACTCTATAACTATCTGGTAAACTATGTCTTGATGGAGGAGATAGTTAAGGACCCAATGATAGCATGGGCCAAAAATTTTGGACAAACTATAAATTTGAACGAGTGGGACCAAATTTGAAATAATAATCTTAAAATGACCAGGGCAACAACTTATAAGGAAAACCAATACAAGATGATATATAGGTGGCACTTAGCACCAGCTAGGATTGCTAAAATTTATCCAAATATGACCCCAAACTGTTGGAAGTGCGGCCATCAGCAAGGCACTTATTATCATTGTTGGTGGACCTGTCCACAAGCTAAAGAATTTTGGAGGATGATATGTAAATGGGTGTCAGAAATAATAGAAGATACCACTGAACTAGAACCAAAAATATTTCTCCTGGGAATCTTGAAGACAGAATATGCAAGAAAGAAGAAATACCTCATTACACATATAATAACAGCAGTGAGAATCTCCTTTGCTCAACATTGGAAGGAGAAAAAGTTGCCACCTGAAGAGCACGTAATTAGAAAAGTATTGGAATGTGTCGAAATGAACAAACTGACGTTAGAAATTAATGATAGAGAGGAAACTGATTACTACAGTGTTTGGGATATGTGGTATGAGTGGTTGAAGAAAAGCAAAGCAAAGTGAAACTCGAGAGAGCTAAAAGTTTAAATGGATGATTAATTAAATGAGTATATGGATATGAGTCATACTACCGGTAGTAGGAAACAAAAAGGAGTAAAGATGCAATTTTACGTAAATAAAATGTAATGTTATATATTAAGGATTACAAAAGTAAGAGATCCTTCGGGCAGTATTTTTAAATTAAGACAATGAACTAATTCCATGTAAATAATAATGTAAATATTATGAAGGTACATCTGTATGTGTATTTTAACACCATGAAACCGGAAACGGTGGAATTGTACTATAATTCTTAAACAATAAAAACTAATAAAAATATATATATATAATAAAAATGGAGTGGTATTGAATTGAAACTAAGAATAAATGGTGATAAAATTGTAAGGTAAACACTTAACAAGAGGTTAAAATATTGTAAAAATTATTTTGATATGACTTGTATAAGATATAAGGTAAAGAAGAATAAAGATATGTTTAGAATTGTTATGCAGATGTAAAAATGAGTGAAAGTGAATTTGAAACTAATTTTGGATAGATATAATGGATTTATATAGATGAAAATGTTAAATTTGAGGTAAAATTGGTTTTTTCTTAAGTTTTGAATTTCTTTTTTATTTTATTTTATTTTATTTTCTTTTTTTGTTTACTTATAAAAGAGGTAATGGAAATTGTGAATTGACTTGTGAAAGGAATATAAGCGTGGTAACCATCTATGACCGGATCGAGATTTTTGCTCTTGAAAGTTATGTTTTTATGTTTAAATTTGGAAAAAATAAATAAAAAATATTTACCAAAAAAAAAAAAAAGATTTCAAAATATAGAGGAAGAAAAAGGAGAAAATTTATCTGAAGTTATTGCAGAGATTTTGGCTGAGGTTTTGGAACAACCTAAGGAAAAGATACTAAATGAGATTGATGAAGCGTTCAGAGTATATACTAGATATGCAATAAGAAACAAACTACCAAGAGAAGTACATGTAAGATTTACAAAGAGGGCAATGAAAACAGAGATACTACAAGCAGCAAGAATTACAGCATTGAAGCATAAAGACAAAGAACTTGTACTTCTAACACAAATACCTAGAAGAGTTGGAGATCTGAGGAGAGAATATCAATTTCTAACGAAATTTTTAATATATAAAGGAGCGAGTTTTAGCTGGCTAATACCTGAAGGAATTATGGTGACATGGCAAGAACAACGACATAGATTGGATTCGCTTGAAAAAGCAAAATTATTTTACCAACAATTTAGTGGACCTCTGGAAGAAGATTTGGGAGCTGTAGGTGAGGCAAAAGAGAAAGAGGAAGAGAAGGATAAAGATGAAAAAGCAAAGGAGGAAAAAGCGCTAAAAGAGGGAGCGAGAGCCAAAGACTCAATGGAACAAAGAGAGACAAGAGCGATGAAACTAAAAACTGGTAACAAGTAAAACATGGAAGAAGAAATTAAAGCAATATCTTTAAATGTAAATGGATTGAATGCGGTGATAAAAAGAAATAGAATATTAACCAAATTAAATACTTTGAAGATTATCAGAGATTACATAGGAAAATCATAGAGCTGGATTATGAAAATTATATGTATCATGGGAGATTTTAATGCGGTAATGGATGCAGGCTTGGACTATAAAACAGTGAAGGTAAATAAAAAACCCAGAAGTACATTGCCAAAATCTATTTTTACAATGATAGAAGAATTAAGTATTCAAGATATTTGGAGACAAAAACACTTGAAAGAGAGTCAATATACTTTCTATTCAAATAGACATTTATCATGGTCAAGGATAGATATGATATGGATGTCAACCGGACTTATAGATGCTGTGGAAGAAGTAAATATTGGTTCAAATATTTGGGCGGACCACAGCCCAGTGACAATAATATGGAAAGGACAAAAGAAAAAGACAAGGTCGACACTGAATGCAACAATTTTAAATGAAAAAAGAGTTCCAGGATTTTGCAGAAAAAGAATTGGAAGTATTTTTTTAAAATAAACAAGAAAGAGAATACATCACTCCAAAATTTATGGGACACAATGAAAGCATATATTAGAGGCCTAGCAATAACATACTTGGGAAAAAAGAACAAAAAGAAATGGCAGAAACAAGTAAGACTAGAAGAGGATTGTAAGAAATTGGAAAAAGAGTTTCAGACAGATATTTTAAATAAAAAAAATGAAGAAATTGATGGAATTGAAGAAACATGAAATAAATTTAAATGAACAAGAAGCATTAGCAAACAAATTGAGAGCAACTAAGCAGAATTTCTTTGAAAACGCAAATAAACCAGGAAGATGGCTAGCATATAAGTTAAGAAAAGAGAGGGAGAAGAAAACCATAAAATGCCTACAAGATGGAGAAGGGAAATTACAATATAGAATTGAAGACAAAAAGAAAGTAATCCAAGAATATTATGAGCAACTGTACTCCCAAGAGAAGATTTTGGAGGACGAGATAGTGAGATATTTGGAAGAATCAGACTTAACTAAAATATCAGAACAATACAAAGGAATGCTAGAAGAAAGAATAACAATGATGGAAGTAACAGAAGCAATAAAAAGACAAAAAAATGGGAAAGCACCAGGACCGGATGGTTTACCAGCGGAGTTGTATAAAACACTACAAGAGGTGATTAGTAATGTAATGTTGGACCTATTTAATGATTTATTAATGAGAGCAAAAATGCCAGATTCATGGAAGGAGGCATATGTAACACTTATACCTAAAGAAGACACGGATTTATAATTGATAAAAAGCTATAGGCCGATTTCGTTGCTAAATGTGGACTATAAGATTTTCGTGTCAATAATGGCACACAGACTGAAAAAGCCACTAAATGAATATATACATGTAGATCAAAATGGATTCTTACCAAAAAGACAAATTAAAGACAATATGAGAATGATTTTGAACGCTTTGGAGTATTATGTGAACCATCCAGAAAAACAAATGGCGTTGATGTTTCTAGATGCCCAAAAAGCTTTTGACAATGCGAGTTGGCAGTTTATGATAAAACAATTACAGAGAATGGATTTTGGGGAGAGATTCATAAACACTATAAAAACTATATATGATAGACAATTTGCTAAAATAATGATGAATGGGGATATGACAGAAAAGATTAATATAATGAAAGGTACTAGACAAGAATGTCCCCTTTTGCCATTGTTGTTTATTTTGACCTTAGAAGTCTTAAATATAAATATTAGAAATGAAGAGATAAAAGGGATAAAAATTTAAAAAGAAGAGTATAAATTGCAAGCCTTTGAGATGATTTGGTATTTATTATAGAGGACCCACAAACAACAGGCCCTAAACTATTAGAACAAATAGACGAATATGGGAAAGTTTCTGGCTTGAAAATAAATAAAGATAAAACAAAAATTTTGGTCAAAAACATAATAGAAAAACAAAAGAGAGATAAAAAAATTGGGATATACAAATAGTGAAAAAAGTTAAATATCTTGGGGTATATCTAACTTAAAGATGTGTAACAATAAAAGAAGATAACTACTATAAATTAAAACAGCAAGTTGAAAGAGATTTGGAAAAATGGAAGAATCTCCAATTATCACTGATGGGATGGATTGCACTGATAAAGATGAATATATTACCAAGACTATTATTTTTATTCCAGACTGTGCCGATAAAAATTGAAAAGATTTATTTTCAACACCTCAATAAGATAATAAGGAAATTTATCTGGCAAGGGAAAAAAGCAAGAATAAGCATAAGAATGCTGCAAGATACGAGACTGCGAGGTGGATTTGGTCTACCAAATTGGGAACTATATTATTAGGCAGCAACACTGACATGGTTAAAGGAATGGGTGGAGCTAAGAAATACAAGGTTGTTAACTTTGGAAGGTTATGATCTACAATTGGGATGGCATGCTTTTCTATGGTATGGTAGAAATAAGATACACACATATTTTCAAAGACATTATGTAAGAAATGCATTGTTATTGGTATGGGAGAAAGTAAGAAACAATTATTATGTGAAAATACAAACATGGTTATCGACTATGGAAGCTTTAATACATCCAAATGTTTTTAATTTTGGAAATACTGTTAGATATAAGGATTTACTAACGGATAAGGGTGAATTGAAAGGGAAACAGAAACTAGAAGAACAGGGTTTTGAGACAGATTGGTATATGTATATGCATATACAAACAAGATATGAGAAAGATGCTAAATTATATGGTTTTTATATGGAAAAGACTGAATTGGATAGGATACTCACAGGAACAGACAACAATTTAATTTAAAAAATTTACAGTTTCTTACTTAACATTGAACTAGAGGAGGAACAAGTAAAAGAAACAATGATAGCTTGGGGAAGAAATTTCGGATATTCAATAGACTTGGAAAAATGGCAACAATTATGGGAAAGGAATTATAAACTAACAATGTCCATTGCGTATAAGGAAAATCAATATAAAATGTTTTATAGATGGCATATGCCACATGAGAAATTAGCAAAAATGTTTAAAGAAAAATCAGCAAAATGTTGGAAGTGTCATCAATTACCAGGATCATATATGTGGTGGACATGTCCGGAAGCAAAAAATTATTGGAGTAAAATTAAGATTTGGTTGGAGGAAATGATACAGCAACATATTGAACTTAAACCAGAGCTGTTCCTACTGGTATCCTCACTGGAAAAATTAGCAAGGAAAATGTTTATTTGATAGTACAGGTAATAACAGCTGCAAGGATTGTCTATGCACAAAATTGGAAAGCAGATAAAATACATTTGGAAGAAGTAATAATTTTTTTTTAGATTGTGCAGAAATGAATAGATTAACTTTGATGATTAAGGATAGAGAAGACTCAGAATACTTTAAAGTATGGAATTATTTTCATCACTGATTGGAGAAGAGATATAAATGATTAATTATATAAGTATGTATAAATATGTGATGAGTAGAATATTATACTAGTGATTAATTGATATTATGGATTGGTTAAGGATCAAGATAGAAGAAATAACACATATATAGAAGAAGAAAGAAACTTTGAAAGATAACACCGAGATATCACAGGGAAGAGATAACTTATGTATTAAATGTTTGTCTGTCTAAAAAATAAAAAACTTTAATAAAAGACACATTTATTTGATGTTCTTTACTCTCTCTTTTATGTCTACTTTAGCATAATCAAATCCTAAAGCTAAGGGTGATTTTGGTGAAAAGTTATATGGGCAGTGTTTAACTTTTAAATGAAGGTCCTATGATAAATTAAGAACAATCAGCCAATACTAAGGCTAAGAATCAATTTAATTTAAACCAAAGACTCAGCATGGTAGCTAAATCTTCACTGCAACTTTAAACAGTCTAATCTGAGATCTTAAAATGCTACTGGATCAAATCTAAGAAAGGGAGAGAAGAATACAAACTAAATTTAGTTTCACAGAATAACTGTGCATAGCATTTATCTTAAAAGAAGGCTGCAGAAATATTCTGAGCTTCTATACTTTAAAAGAAACTCAAATTGTGGCAATAGTCCACTGGACATTTGGACCAAGTTTGATGTGTTCTGCTTGGGCTGCAGAATAATGAAACAGTTTGATATAATATAGATAAACCAGGTACAGAGGCCTCTAATTTCATTTCCTGCAATACTAGTGCATACTTCTCAGGGTTACTGATGCTTCTATATCATGCCATATATAGCACACTGAGTCTTTCCATCTAAAAACAACCATAGTAAATTTGAGAGTGCCAAAAGATCTTTGATAAAACTGTGATTTTTAGCACCCTCCCATCCTACTCCTATCAATTGTTTCTTAGTCTAAAAGCATATAAACATGTAGTTCATGCCTTGAACAACTTCTCCATCAACCAACAGATTTAGTCATCCTGTGGGCAAAAAAAGCAGGCCAATCTCTGGCAACCAGTCCTTTTATGGTTCAATAAAAAGAGCAGGTATATGAACAATAGAATTTTGTTTCTTAAAAGAACTACAGTAGACTCATTTGATTTTTAATATCTGAGTAGGATATAAACAGTGAGGTGGCTGAGGCTATAATATGCGCCAGCTACCCTGCTTGATCAAAAATACAAAGCAGACGATTTTATGAATTATCTTTCCAAATTGGATGAATAAATCAGTGACATTTCAAGTAACACATGTGCAAAGTGATATAGGGACAGAAGAAAATAATTCATTTATATGTATGCACTGAGGAGATTCTCAAATGCAACCAGGAAAACGATAAGTGGCCAACTTACTTTGCAGTGCACTTCAATGTAAACTTTTGGAATCATAATAAATGATGACGATGCCCTTGAGTTGTGTTCAATTCATGATGACTTGCTCATCTACTAATATTTTGGCAAAAATGTGGAAGCTGTTTGTCACTGCCACCTTCTGGGAAATCTAATCCACCCTTGGGATTTTGGAGTAATTTTAGCAGTTGAAATTGTTTTCAGATAAGTGAGGTAGATTAGATGCTGCCATCTGCCTTCATATAAAACCCAATGGCATGGTCACATTTTAATTTTTGTGCAGAATTCTAGTATTCCCATCTCAAAATAAGAAATAAACAAAACAAAACAAAACAAAACAGTGGAAAAACAAACAACATCAAAGTAGCCACCAAAGTAGTGAAGGGATATTTTTTACTATGCAAAAGCTAAAGAATTGAAAGTATTTAGTTCACAAAATAGATGAAATGAAAAAAAGGTTACAACAGTAGAAGTGTAAACTATTCCCTAGTTTTTATTTATAAATAAATAAATTCCCAAAACTTTATTCCCTAAAGATGGCTGCATGTATAAGCATCTACATTTATAGTATTGGTTTAAAGGGACTGTTGCAAACTGTATCATCTGCATTGATATACTGAATTCTTTTGTTCTTCTTTTGCCATATTCATCCCATTCAGAAGTGAGGTTGATGATGGACTGTCTTCCTTAGATATAACACTGGAATACATGGAACTTATTGCTTTTAAAGATTTTGATTCTGATGCAAAATAATTTCTATTCCATTTTAACATAATATTCCATCCTGAGACTCTTGGAACTGAAGTCTTCCTTATTAAATTTCTACAACTGGGAACAATGTAGGCAAAGAATATTTATGAAATAACTAATTAGAGACTCTGAATACTGAATAAGGACTCCCCCCCCCCCGCCCTGAGATTTCTCTTCCTTATTTAAAGTGCTACCAATTTATTTCTCACTTTGGGCTATTATCTAAAATCTTTCATTCTCTTTCTCTAATAGAGATATAATTCCTCATTTTTCAATATAGGTTACTTGAAAATGGGTCTAGAGAAGATTATTACAGAAAAATTCTAAGGAAGCTGCAACAGAAATAAGTGCCAATATGTTCCATGAGGTTCTTCACTTATAAGATGCTCAACATCTTTATTTTTGGTGAAAGACAACATGATACCTATGGATCTCATTTCAATGTACAAAATTTTAATTATTTCCTTTGTAAGAAAAATAACAAAAAAGATGATTAACTATTTGAATATCATTTCAGGATTCTGCAGAACATGGCACAAAACTATTGGTGAAAACTATTGTAAATTTGTATGCATAACTCCATGAGAGTAGGTTTCTTCCAAACCTCTTTCAATTCATGAAACAAAATAAACAGATGACAACACTGGCTCAATTTGTCTGGATCTCATATAAAAAAATATCTCTTTTATTCCTACCTGTTACGCCAGGCAACTTGATCACATTGCACAAAATAACAGCGCTTTCTATTGGGTAGGAGCCAATAAAGAGAAATAAACAACAACATCCATTGCTAATCAAAATTGATAAACAGATGCTAAAAGATGCCTGATCCACTTACATTCTAAGCCAGGCAATCACAGATTTCTTTCAGATGCTATTAAAAATACCAGATACTAATAGTAGGTAACAATTTTCCTTTGAAAGAGAGGTGGAACTGATTAATGTTGAAATGTACAACTGTTTTAATTGCAAAATCATTTAACTGTAGTTTAGAAATGGTGGGTGGCAAGTCCTCTAGATATGTACAAACATATACTGCCCAAATTATCTTTGTATGTCACTAATGTATATGTTACTGTCAGTGGTGGGTTGCCCCTGGTTCGCACTGGTTCTATAGAACCAGTAGTAAAACCGGCGGAAGGCTCTGCCCAATGATCCCAATGTCAACAGAATGCTTCTGCGCATGTGCGCGCGCGGCCCCATTATGAACCAGTAGTAAAGGTAAGTAGAACCCACCCCTGGTTACTGTTCAATAGAACAACAGTAACAGTAAAAAATGAAATTGTAGAAAGTTATCAGCAATGAATATCCACATTTTATATCCACATTTGTCCTATACCAAACTTTCCAAACAACGTTCCCACCTCTAAATTAATTAAATGCCTGGAGAGCATCACATTAGGAAAAATTTTGCTAATATTTTTATTTCAGGAAATCCAATTGCTATTTATAAAATATATTTTCTACTGTAGTTTGGCACCCTCATATTCTTTTTTGGACAAAGACAATGAAATCTCACGCCAAGTGATTCTTTTAAAAAAGAAACAAAATAATAAAGAGACAGGAAGTACTCACTGTTTCATCAGTGCAGATGGAATGTACCTGTGTTCCAAACATTACAGATGTGAAAATCAGAAAAAGGAGAGCCTCAAAACACAAGAGGATCAGAAGGATCACAGTAGTTGGTGGAGAGAAAGAACTGCACTCTGAAAATATGATATGAAAAAGCATTTCATAGTCTAGCAACAGAACTAATGATAATGCTGCTTTTGTATTATATTGAGTAGTTCCCAAGTTTATTCAATTATAAATGAGATTTAATTATTCATAATTATTTATAAACCATCGAATTCCAACATCTGGAAATTAAAGTTATAGAATTCTGAAAGCCAGGGGTCATACAGACAAACTTTAAAATGTAGCAGGAATAAATACAGGTACTCTTCAATATATAACAGTTCATTTAGTGACCATTCAATGGCACTAAAAATAGTGATTTACAACTGTTTTTCACACAACTATTGCAGCATCCCCATGGTCACATCATCAAAATTTGGAAGCTTGGCAACTGGTTCCTATTTCTCATTGTTGTATTGTCCCTTGGTCATGTGATTAGCATTTGTAACCTTTTGATAAGCAAAGTCAATGGGGAAACCTGATTCACTTAACAATCATATTACTAGCGTAACAATTGCAGTGATTCACAACTGCAGCAAGAAAGGTCTTAAAATGGGGCAAAATGTCTTGCTTAACAACAGAAATTTTGGGCTGAGTTGTAGTCATCAGTCGAGGATGTCTTGTAATTATAAATTATGCTGTAACTGCAGGCAGGTTCCTTCTTCACCTCCCTAATCTCAATCCAATCTGTTTTTGATCTTTTATGCATTTTTTCTTATAAAAATAATTATTAGATGTTCTCCTTTCCAATATAGTTTAATGTCATCAAATAAAAAACGAAGCTCTTAATCACACCTTATTTCACATTGACATGAGATTAAGTTTCAGAATGAAATGGCAAAGATGCTGGAAGTAAAATAAGGCAGTTGGAAACAAGGAATAGAAATAGAAACCAAATAAAAATCTTCCTTAATTTCTTTTTCTAGATTTTTCTGTCTGTTGTGATTTGCATTCATAACGATTATGCAAACAAGAGATTCCAGGGTATTTTCTACATAGTATTGTTTCTTACAATTTTAATTATGAGACATGAATTCACTTTTGGCCCACAAACATTTTTCGACTTTGATATGCAGAATTTTCATGTCCTAATTTAAAGGTGAATATTGTCTTTGTTTTTATTTATTAATTTTTACTTCCACTGACCATTTTCAGCTATCATACAATACACAAACATATCTTATTTCACAATAGTTACATAATTCTTCAAGGCCTATTGCTTAGAAAAATGGTGTACAGATTCATAAGGCCATCAGTAAACCCCAGGTCCCCATACTGCTTTTGAGGATGTTCTGGATCAGGGGTCACCAACCCTTCGGACCTCAGGGATCACTAAATTCATAATTTAAAATCCCGTGGACCATTAATATGATGTGCCTAATGACTGGCTGAGTGGGCGTGGGCATGGCTAGGTGGGCATGTGACTGGGTGGGCATGACCAACTCGATATCACTTGCATTGAGGGGCGCCTCACCGGCCTCTATTCCCCTCTCAGCCACTCCTTGCCTGCCCGCCCGGGCTCCTTAGGGCCCAACAGGAAGCAGTTGTTGAGAAAGAGTTGTCAAAACAGCTGTCTCAGTTCAAATTGGATCTGACCAAGAAGGAGGCTCAGCAGAAGCATCTTACTGAGGACTATGAGCATAGGCTTTCCAAGCAGAGGGAAGACCTGCAGGAGTGCAAGCCTCCAGTGCCTGGAGTTCAGCGGGCTGAGATGGTCAGCCAGTTTCAGGCCATGAGGCAGTCTCACTGGAACAAGGCACTCTGGCTCTCTGCCACTAGCGGTGCTTACCTCCAGCCTTTGCCCAAAATCCCATACCAGGAGGCTGAAGCAGACCCCAAGTCGGAATTTCTACCCCCTTCCGACCCGCACAAAAAGATCCTGGAGGGGGAGACTTTCTGCAGCAACACAAACATTCATTGCATGTATCCAGCCTAGGGGCTGATTTTGTGCAATATAAAAAATGAAAATAATTTTTCTGCGGACCACCAAAATTTTCTCACGGACCACCAGTGGTCCATGGACCACCAGTTGGTGACAGCTGTTCTGGAGTACACCTTCCCCTTCACCTCTGGCCAGAAAAAGCATGATTCTCTACGGGTTTTGTTCCAATATTGCACTTCATTTCTATTTGCACACAATTTCCATCCTGCCCCACAGCTTTCTTATCTCACAACAGGGGTCAACAGTGTTCCCTGCAGACATACAAAGTAATGATGCAGCAGGGGCATTGAAAGCATTATGCGCCTACTTTTTCTAAGGAAAGTTCAGGGAGAATTATTAATAGAGACCATTTCCTGAGTTCTTACCATGTTCATGATGAAAACAGAAGGACCACAGTATGGTACTTCTGATCAGCCTAAGTCAAGTAATTTTATAGCTGATTTTCTTTAAAGGAGATATGCATTTTTTTCCTCATGGGGAGGGGAGAGAAAGAAAGCTAAATACAATGTTATAAAATTATGGACAAACATATTATTGGGAAATATGTAATCACCCATTCAAATCTCTTTTGTGAGATTTATACAATTGGGATGTTTTACATTCAAAATATTACATTGCCAATACTCACTTGTCCAGTCTTCTTCCAAACAATATAGGAAGTGAAATCCAACCATGATTAGAGCATGCAGAGAAATTAGTGCTATATACATCTGAAATAGAATTTGGAATGTTAAGAAAGACAGATTTTAACATTGAATATGAATGTGTAAAATATGTACAAAATATAGCACAGATTTTTTTTTATGATACACACAAAGAACAATGATTTCATAAACCTTTTCCCTAAAAATCTTGAAACAACATAGTCCCTCTATATTTACTGGTAATCAAATGACAGCAAGCTCGTATCTTTTGAACTATTTATGTTTGAAGCATAAGATATACATTGCATTCAGAGAGCATTCAGATCCCATTCACTTTTGTCAGTTTTCTTATGATGCAGCCTGATTATATAGTTGGTGAAATTCATTTTTTTCTCATTAATCTATATCCAGTATCCCATAATGACAAAGTGAAAACAGAATTTTAAAGTTGTCTGTAAATTTATTAAAAAGAAAAAACTGAAATATCACATTGACATAAGTATTTAGACCCTTTACTCAATACTTAGTTGAAGCATCTTTGGCAGCAATTATAGCCTCATTTCTTTTGGAGTATTGTGCGACAAGCTTTGTACACTTGGATTGGGGGATTTTCTGCCATTCTTCCTTGCAAATTCTCCCAAGCTCTCAATATTCTCAAGTTTAGTCAGACTGGACAGTGACCATTGATGGATAGCCATTTTCAGGTCCCTCCAGAGACATAGGGTCAATAGTGTTTAAAAGTGAGGGCTCTGTTTAGGACATTCACAGAGATGTCCCCAATGGTGGTATTCAGCCAGTTCTAGCAAACCGGTAGCGGCGGCTGCGGGAGGCTCTGCCCACCTGGCCTGACGTAATCACATCCCATTTATCCATGTTTTTGATGCTCTGCACCTGTGCGGAAGGCCCTGCGCCTGCGCAGAGGTGGTGTGTGCAAGCGGATTAAGCGCGCTCGCACTCCCATTTTCAAAACGGTAGCGAAGGCAAGTGAATACCACCCCTGGTTGTCCCTAAGCCACTCCTGTGTTGTCTTGGCTATATGCTTAGGATCATTGTCATGTCGGAAAGTGAACCTTTGGCCCAATCTGAGCCCTGTGGAACAGGTTTTCATTGAGGATATCCCTGTACTTTGCTCCATTCAACTTTCCCTCAACCCTGACCAGTCTCCTAATCTCTGCTGCTGAAAAATATCCACACATCAGCATGATGCTGCCATCACGTTTCACTGTTGGGATGATCTTGGACAGGTGATGAGTGGTGCCTGGTTTTCTCCAGACATAATATTTAGAATTGAGGCCAACAGTTCTGTCAGTGTGTGCACAGTGTGATTGCTAGTTTGAGACAATCCAGGAGAAAAATACAGTACGCAGGGGTTTTTCAATGCAGATACACAAGGAGAGAGAGAGATGCCCTCTAATGGCCTTCTTTATATATGCAGCTTCTTAAAGGGCACTAACCCTGCTGACTCATCTTCAGTCTTAAAGAGCTGGTCGCTTTAAATCATCATTATCCTTGTTTCATTAGACTAGAGAATCTTGTTCCTCACAGTCTGAGGGTCCTTTAGGTGCCTTTTTGCAAACTCCAATCAGGCTCCCATATGTTTTGCACTGAAGAGAAGCTTCCATTTAGCCACAAAGCCCAGATCGGTGGAAGGCTGCAGTGATGGTTGTCCTTCTGGAACTCTGTCCCATATCTATAAAATCTCTCTGGAGCTCAGTCAGTGACCATTGGGTTTTTGGTCACCTCTCCCTCTAAAGCACTTTTAAAGCCATCTCCCAATTATTCAGTTTGACAAGGCAACCAGCCTGGATGTGTTCTGGTTGTGCCAAACTTATTCCATTTCAGAATTGTGAAGGCCACTGTGCTCTTAGGAGTGTAGCAGAAATTTTATTGTAGCTTTCCCCAGATCTGTGCCTTGCAATAAACCTATCTCTGAGCTCTGCAGGGCAGTTCTTTTGTCCTCATGGCTTTTGCTCTGCTATAGTATGCATTCTCAGCTGTGAGGCCTTCTATAGAGAGGTGTATATCTTTCCAAATTATGCCCAATCAATTTAATTTACCACAGGTTGATTCCAATCAAAGTGTAGAAACATGTCAGCAATGATCAAAAGAAATGTGAGGCACCAGAAATAAATTTCATGTGTTGTTGCAAAGGGTCTGAATGCCAATGTGATATTTCAGTTTTTTCTTTTTAATAAATTTACAGACAATTCTAAAATCCTCTTCAAGAAGAACAGAAGATATTAGGAAAGTGGGTGGAGATAGGTTAGGTTACTGATTGTTTAGTTTAGGAAAAGGGATGTTATGTTCAGATATTAACATACGTAAAAGATTTGAATTAAGAGATATATGTATGGGGGTGGAGGAAATGGGTAGATTATGAGTTGAATAAATGCCAAATTAGGATTTATTATATAATTGTATAGCTGAAAGTTGCTTTGAAATGTGTAGTATAGGGGGGAGGGAGGAGGGGGGAAAAAGGGGGAAAAATCTGTATTTGAAAACTTTTTCAATTAAAAAAAAAATCCTCTATTCACTTTTTCATTATGGGGCATTGAGTGTAGATTAATAAGAAAAAAATGAATTTCAGTAACTGTAGAATCAGGCTGCATCATAACAAAATTGACAAAAGTGAATGGAGTCTGAATACTCTCTGAATGCACTGTATGTACTGTATTTGTACCGTGTTTTCCCCAAAATAAGGCCTAACCAGAAAATAAGCCCTAGCCTGATTTTTAGCATGCTGTAATATAAGCCTTACTCCAAAAATAAGCCTTGGGGGCAGCACCGGAGGCGGCGACGGCGCGAGGGCTGACAGTTTCAGGCAGCAGCCGCAGCCTGCGGAGGACAGGTACATTGATTACCTGTCCAAGCAGCAAAGGAGGCAGAGACAGGGGGAAGGTACATGATCCAGATGGGCTGCAGAAAAGCCTTGTGGGTCAGAACGGTCAGTCAATCACGGGAGACTCCCCTTCACGCAGTGGCACTGGTAGCAGATGGAGGTAGAGGTGCGGGGGGAAGGTAGGTGATCCTGACGCGCCACACAGACCATAGGCAAGCAGAGAGATAGTGGGATGGAGTGGGTGGCTAGCCGCAGGAAGCTCATCTTCATGTCTCTCGGCTTGCCTGTGGCCCTCACAATGCAGCAGAATCACCTGCCTTCCCCCTGTGCCTCTGCCTCTGTCTGCTGCTGGTGCCGCCACGCAAAGATGCTTCCTGCAGCTGGCCACCTGCTCCGGCCCACCAACTCTCAGCTTTACTGCAGCCCATGCAGCACATCCAGATCGCCTGCCTTCCGCCCTGCACCTCTACCTCTGTCAACTGCCGGTGCAGCCGCATGAAAACAAGCCTCCCTTAGCCGGGCAGCCACTCCGGCCCACCGACTCTCAGCTTTCCCGCATGGCAAAACCAGATAGAATGCCTTGCCCTGCCTCCATCTACTGCTTTGACAAGTGATCATCTCATCTGCGCTGTGCAGGTTGCACAGCTCCAGACTGTGCCAACAAAGGGGCCGGCGGGCTGCAGCTGCTGCCGGATACTGTCAGCCCAACCCCGTGCTCACCACTTCTTGTGCACGCAGCAGGGTAAAATAAAACTTTGTCCTCATTCTCATTCTCTCTCTCTCTCATTCTGATTCTCTCTCTCTTTCTCCCCCCCCCCCATATTAAACAGGGAATCAGACTACTTTGGTGATGGAATATGATAGAATATTAAGCAAATGAAATGGCTAGAATTACAGCTTATGATATAAGTCTAGTAATACACTTTGGGAAATCATATTTTGCTGGCTGACTATATTTTATAACTTGCTTCAAGCATCTTGCTGCTTCAACAAGTAGCTACGTTTCTCACAAGTGTCTCCTTCTGATTAGTTTTGGAGGAAGTGTAAAAAAAATTGAGCAAGGTCTACTTGAAGTTCCAGGGCCAATTTCAATAGTTACACAGATCACTCACTCAGTGAATTACTTACTGTAAACAGTACAAAGTATTTCTGGTTGTTCTCTCCTACACAGTTATTAACCCATGGGCAGTGGTGATCCATTTTCCGTATACATCTCTTGCAAACACTAAAAGGAAATAAAAACATCACAATTAAAATATAATCCCCTCTACATTGAAAAATTGGTCTTCTATAGATATCAAACTGTGGAATAAATATTTTCACTTTGTCAAATCCTGCAATGCCTTCTCACACACTTTTAGATTCACACTGTCATTCAAAGCAGAAGTAAATATTAGATTTGGAGCATTATGAATAAGTGGCAAACTTTGCTGTAAATCTCTAATTGGTTTAGAGGCTCTAGTTTTTATTTCAGTTATTTTACTTAGTTTTCAGTTATTAAATGTAATTTAAATGCTAGGAACAGGAGAGTGGGAGAGTTTGAGAATTTTCAGCATTTTTGAAGTTCAATTCACAATAAACTCCATGGCAATTAGCAGACTGATTTTTTTCACTGACTACATGCATTAAGCTTGTGTGCATTGGTGCCGTGCTGTGTGCATAACGATTTTAATCCTTCAGTCCACCTGATGGGACTGGTTTGTACATCATAGAACAATGGAAAAAGGTCTTCCCTTGCAGGTGTCCATATGTTGTTGCGATTCTCCTGCTACCAGAAGACTAGGAGGGCTTGGATAGAATGCTAGGCCTACAGATGTCTTCAGAGGAAGGGGGTTAGATATATCTATATCCACACATCCAGAAAAATACTGCTCTGTGTGTGTGTGTACGCACGCACGCATGAGCAAACACATACCAGGGAAGTATTTTTCTGGACGTGTAGATCTGCCAGTGGAAACCATTCTAAACTACCTCATAACCCAAAGTGAATAAATTAACATATTACAGATTAATAGGTGTTCAAACCTGTTTTTTTAAGCAGAAAGTTTGAAGATGTTACAAAATTCAGTTCTGAATTATACTGAGTTTTGTAACATAATTAAAATAAATCAAAATGTAGAAACGTGCTAAAATCATACTAATAAATGAGTGATTCTGATGCCTCTATTTAAGTACAATAGTAACATAAATAGACCATGATGATGATGTATTATAATTACCTGCAGTGATGTGCTCTGTCCGGTTTGATACTACAGCATTTCGGACACTTATAAACTACTTGTCCTGGCTTCAGCTGTAAGCTCTCTATGAATTCTTTTGTGGCATTACCTTTGGGCACTGCACCCTAAAAGTGAAAATAAAGAGTGCCAGAACACTGCATCACAATCAGAAAACTCAGGGGCCCTATTATAGACACAGATGAATTTAGGAAAGCTTAACGACAATGCATGTGTTACAAAGGTATGGCCTTTGAATCTGAAGCTAAAACGTTCAATCAAATAGTTTTTGGCTTAGTGATAGTAATTCCGGACCCAATTGCTGTCCTAATATGAGGACTACCTATGCATGCAAGGCATTCCATGCTTAAAACGCTAGCCAGAAATATATTGTGTTTCCCCATGTGTTACTGTGTTTAGGACATGTCCTAAAAATAAGGCCAAGCCTGAATTTTTTTGGGGGGGGGCGTAAATATACGCCCTCCCCTGAAAATAAGTCCTAGTGAAAGGGTGGCCATAGGCAGCCCAGGAGACAGCCCTTTCCTTCCCTAGTCACCTTATGGAAGCTCAGCACTTTAATTGTCCATGGATGACCATCTGACGGCCGTAACCAGGGGGGCCTTCGCACAAGTACGTCTTGTGTGCCAGTTGCGCCCTTTCCTAGACCGAGATGCCCTCGCCACGGTCACCCACGCCCTTGTTACTTCTCGGTTGGATTACTGCAACGCCCTCTACATAGGGCTGCCCTTGGGATGCATCCGGAGACTCCAGCTGGTCCAGAATGCGGCCGTGCAGGTAGTTACCGGAGTTCCTCGTTACTCCCGTGCAACACCTCTCCTGCGTGACCTGCACTGGCTGCCGGTTGTTCTCCGGGTCCGTTTCAAGGTGCTGGTGCTTACCTATAAAGCCCTACATGGCTTAGGCCCAGGGTACTTGCAGGACCATCTTCTGCCTTCCTCCCACCGTCCCGTGCGCTCCCACAGAGCAGGCCTCCTCAGGGTGCCGTCGGCCAAACAGTGTCAACCGGTGGCCCCCAGGGGGAGAGCATTCTCTGTCGGAGCACCGACCCTCTGGAATGATTTGCCCACCGAGCTCAGGATAGCCCTGGATCTCCTCTCCTTTCGCCGCGAACTGAAGACGTGGCTCTTCCGTCAAATAACTTGATCTGCTAGGGGTTGCACAAACTGTAATAATTTTAAATATGGTTTTAAGGGTTTTTAAACTTATTTTGTTATTTTGTGATTTGTATTATTGATTGTTGTTGTAAGCCGCCCTGAGTCATTCGGGAGAATGGCGGCATATAAATCGCAAAAATAAATAAATAAATAAATAAATAAATAAATAAATAAATAAATAAATAAATAAATAAATAAATAAAATAATTGCGGCCCGCAGATCAGCTAAGCCAGCACGGGCCGGGAGCTGTCTCCCATTCTGTCTCTCTGTGGAGGCCTCCCAGTACAATGCTCTGCCACAGCTTCGGAGCAAACCTCCGCCTTCCCTGCGCAGGATTGCAAGGTTGAAGGCTTAGGAGGGAGCATTTTTGGGATGTGTGTCTGTGCAGAGTTCCCCAAGGATAGAACGATTGGCAGGAAAATGGGGGGGGGGCATTTTCCTGCTAATCGGAGCAAGGCGAAGCTTCCAGCCTTGCAATCCTGCACAGGAAAGGCAGAGGTTTGCTCTGAAGCTGTGGCAGAGCATTGCACTGGGAGGCCTCTGCAGAGAGACAGAATGAAAGGCAGCTCCCGGCCTGTGCTGGCTCAACTGATGGAGGTTCCCTCGTGGGGTGTGATCAAACTTACAATCCCAACGGACCCGATGGGTGCGAGCTACCCCAACCCAGAAAGGGGAAGGAGCTGATGGGAGGGGGGCTGTGGGAAGTTCTGGGAGTTGAAATCCACAAGTCTTTAAACGGCCAAGCAGCTGCCCATGCTGCTGCTGGCTTCTTCGCCCTCCTGGCAGCGCTGCACTCAGCAGTGCTGCGGGACTGCTCCTGCCTGGCAGGCTTGAATCATCCCAGATTGAAAACCTCCAAAAAACATTCTGAGTGCCACCAGACTGCCAGGGCCCCTTTGGGAGTGGCTGCCTGTGTTGCCTCGCCCACCGCCGCCTTTAGGCTGCTGAGTGCAAGCCTGCATGCCTTCCATTGCTGCTTCTAGGATCGCTTCTTTCCCTCCCCCCCCCAGTCTCTTTCCTTTCCACTGCTGCTTCTGGGATCGCTTCTTTCCCATCTCCCCACCCCCCCCAGTCTCTTTCCTTTCCACTGCTGCTTCTGGGATCACTTCTTTCCCGTCTCTCTCCCCCCCGTCTCTTTCCTTTCCACTGCTGCTTCTGGGATTGCTTCTTTCCAGTCTCTCTCCCCCCCCCCAGTCTCTTTCCTTTCCACTGCTGCTTCTGGGATCACTTCTTTCCCATCTCCCCACCCCCCTCCCTTTCCCTTCCATTGCTGCTTCTGGGGAGCAGATAGCATGACAGAGAGAGCAGGGCCAGCGGTAGCACTTTAAAAAGTAAGATCTCTCTGAAAATAAGCCAAGTGCTTTTTTTGAAGCCCAAAAGAAAATAAGACCCTGTATTATTTTCGGGGAAATACGGTATGTTTAGTGTAGATAGATACAAATCAGATCAGTTTTGTTCCAAATGTAGACCACAATACAGTTATTTTGGATGAAAAAATTTGGGGAGAGAAAAGTAAGAAAAAAATTGTTTAAAGCTTTCCCTGATAATAATGGAAGAGGCTGAGGGAATAAAGAGAAGGCCCTCAGAGATTAGGGTAGAAGTGGACATTCTGCAATAAAAGTAGTGAGACCACTGAGAAACTGGTGCACAGGTATCTGCAGCAGTTAATGATGGTCCCACGTATCCCTGGGAAATGGGCAGCACATGAATTAACAATCGGTTCACCCAGTACTGAAAATGTGAGCGTGCACATGCACGTTTGCTTCGCTCATACGCTTTCTGTGCATGCATGCAGCCTTCAGCGCATGTGCTTTGCTCGTGTGCACGGCTTGCATGCATGCGTGCGCCTTAAAAACACAGCTAAATAGGGCAACATAGTACTGCCCACCCACAGTTCCCAACTATCGGTTCACCCGAACTGGTCTGAACCAGCAGCAGCCCACCACTGGAGGTGGGCGGGGATGATATGCATCAGTTTCATCTCAAAGAAACAACAGTATCACTTTGCCATCCTGGTTTGCATAACATTCAGAACAGAAATGTTCCTGGGAACTATAGCCAATTTAGAACAGTTCAGAAGAACTTTTCAGCTTGGGTTCAAAAGGCAAGGTATATTTTTTGACCACATCTAAAATCAACCAACCAAATTTCATGAAATAAAGAGAACCCGATACATTTTTTTAAAATGCAAAAGTTGTATGCATTTACAAAATACATTACCACCTGAAACAAGCTATGCTCTATGAGGAAAGGGGAAATAGAGATTTCAATACCATTCACTTCACATATGGCAGATATGACAAGAAAACAGTTTATATCAGGAGTGTCAAACTCAAAGGATGCTTGAAACTGGCCCACGGGGCTGGACTGGAAATATCAAAGTAGTGGCCTGCAATGCCTCTGCCTATCAAAAAGGGCCCCCCAGCGGGCATGTGGGACCTCCCCGCAGCCTGTTTTGGCTGTCAGAATGTTGCTGGAGGCCAGGGAGGCCAAAAATGGGCCGCGCGGAGGCCATAGTCTGTTTTTGGCCAGCAGAGTGCTGCAGGAGGACTGGATTACAATTATGTGGCCTCAAGTAAGTGCCTGATCTGGATAGAAAACAGGCAACATCCTATGTTAATACTACAGTTTTATACCAGATTTTACGTACATTTAATCTACAATCAACTATCTATAATTGACAGCCATTTTTATTTACTATCCTGGAAATTTACCTCTGCTGTTAGATCTTGTATGATCATGTTATTTATGCTATTATATTACTATTAGTTGAATAATAAAAATACAATAGTATAAATAGCTTTTCTGCCTGGAAAAGCAATTTATTATTAAACAACATGGTAGGGGAAAGAAAGAAAGAAGGGAAAAAAATGCATCTTGAGCCTGTATCAAACGCCCACCATGGCCACGGCCACCCCCAGCCACACACACCCAGCCCTCCGAGGTCAAACAGAACCCTGATGCAGCCCTCAATGAAATTGAGTTTGACACCCCTGGTTTATATGATAGGATGATAAATATAATTTTTATGAAAAGCTTTCTTGCTATAGAAGCCCATATGCTTTATAGTCAACCACATTAAGCAAACATGATGTTTTCTATCTTGTTAATATGGAAACATTACAAGGGGTTTTATAATGAATAATAGAAAATTTAAATGTCATTTATGATTATATAAGTTCCAGTAAACATTGGTAGTCCAGAAACCATCTTCATACTAACACAAGAGGTTCAGAGAAATACACAGTCCTCGTGAGGTCAAGCAAACTCCTATAATCAAACTAAATGAAATATTTAGTTTGAAGTACAGAACCAGAAAACAACTTTCTACAAGTATGTGCTGTGCCCATCATATTTAATTTAATTTAATTTAATTTCCAATTTATATACTGCCCTTCTCCCTGAGGACTCAGGGCGGTGTACAGCCAAGATAAAAAACATAGAATACAAATATTAAAACATTTAAAAATATATATAAATTTTGGCCCGAAAGTTAAGAATCACAGACTAATTAAAAGAATTTAAAAATTTTAAAAATTTCTTCTTAAGCCAACCCGGCTTGCTGAAAAAGATAGGTTTTCAGGGAACGACGGAAGGCATTGAGGTCCTGGATTCTTCTTATCTCCGGGGGCAACTGATTCCAGAGGGTGGGAGCCCCCACAGAGAAGGCCCTCCCCCTGGGGGCCACCAACCTACATTGTTTGGCTGATGGCACCCTGAGGATGCCCTCTCTGTGGGAGCGCACGGGTCGATGGGAGGTCATCGGTAGCAGCAGGCGGTCTCGGAGATAGCTAGGCCCTATGCCATGGAGCGCTTTAAAGGTGATAACCAACACCTTGAAGCGCACCCGGAAGACCACCGGGAGCCAGTGCAGCTCGCGCAGGAGCGGTGTTACATGGGAGCGCCATGTTGCTCCCATCACTACCCGCGCTGCTGCATTCTGGACCAGCTGGAGCCTCCGGGTGCTCTTCAAGGGGAGCCCCATGTAGAGAGCGTTGCAGTAGTCAAGGCGAGAGGTGACGAGGGCGTGAGTGACTGTGCACAAGGAATCCCGATCATGAAAGGGCCGCAACTGGCGAATCAGGCGAACCTGATAAAAGGTCCCCCTGGTAACAGCCGTCAGATGTTCCTCCAAAGACAGCTGCCTATCCAGGAGGACTCCCAGATTGCGGGCCCTTTCAGTGGGGGCCAAAGACTCGCCCCCAATAGTCAGTGATGGAGTCAACTGGCTATATTGGGATGCCGGGAGCCACAGCCACTCAGTCTTGGAAGGGTTGAGCCTGAGCCTGTTCCTCCCCATCCAGATCCACACAGCCTCCAGGCACTGGGACATCAATTGGGGCTCTGGATGCAGTATGACCCCCTGGCTTAGAGAGATCCTGTCTCCTGGAATTCTCCAGGGAGGATCGACCAATAGGCTCACCAGGTCCACAAACCATGGTCTGTGGGGCCAATAAGGGGCGACAAGGAGAAGGTCCGCCTTCTCTAGAAGAATCTTTTGAATTACCCTCGGGAGGAGAGGGAGGGGAGGGAAGGCATAAAGCAGCCCCGGAGGCCAGGGGCAGTGGAAGGCGTCGTTTTCTGCCGTGGGACACTGGAAGCGGGAGAAGTATCTCGGCAGTTGCGCGTTGTTCTGTTGCGCGAAAAGTCCAACACCGGATGACAGATCGCGGAAGATCGATGGGTGAAGTCTCCATTCCACATGATCTATTTGTTGTCGGCTAAGCCAATCCACTCGAAGGTTGTTGGTTCCAGCTATGTGCTCCGCAGTCAATGACCTCGTGTGGCGCTCAGCCCAGGTAAGCAGTAATGTCGCCTCTTCCATCAGGGGCGCTGACCGCGTTCCTCCTTCGTGATTGACATGCGTCTTCGCTGTCACGTTGTCCATGAGTATCCGGACATGTCGGCCTTCCATGAGGGACTGGAAGTGAAAAAGGGCAAGCCTGATTGCCCGAAGCTCGAGCCAGTTTATATCGTTGGCTAACTCCACATGGGACCAGTATCCTGTGCCATGTGGGATAGAAGATGGGCACCCCACCCCAGCAGACTCGTGTCTGTGGTGACCATTAGCCGAGACGGCTCCTGGAACAGACAGCCAGTGAGCATGGCTGACGAGACCCACCAGTGGAGGGAGCAGCGTATGTTCATCGGGATGCGAACTCGCATCCTGGAGTTGCTGCGGCGAGTTTTTTGGAAGGGCAGAAGGTACCACTGCAACGGTCTTGAATGAAATCTTGCCGGAATGGAAATGCAGGATACCATTTTCCCGAGCAACGTCGACAGGAGAATTAGGGGTACCGTCGGGAGCGACAACACCTGAGACACTAGAGATCGAATGCTGAGCCGTCGGTCTTCGGACAGGAACACCATGCCCCGTTGCGAGTCCAAAATAGCTCCCAAGTGCAGTATACGGGTTGTCGGTTGGAGGTGACTTTTTTTGAGATTTAGCATGAACCCATGTATCTGTAGGGAGTGGGTCACTGCTGTGAGGTCTAGCTTCGCCTGGTCGGGGGAGGACGACAGAATGAGAATGTCGTCCAGGTAGCAATAGAGCCGTATCAGAACCTGTCTCAGGGAGCCACCGCCGCCAGCATTTTCGTAAATGTCCGATGAAAGGCCAAACGGCATGGCCCGGTACTGAAAATGCTGGCTGGCATAGGTGAAACGTAGAAAGCGGTGGTGCGCTGCACGGATGGGAATGTGCAGGTAGGCCTCTTTCAGGTCTATAGATGTCATCAGGTCGGCTGGACGGGTGCACCCCAAAATTGAACGCAGAGATTGCATCCTGAACTGGTGATAGACGATGAATTTGTTGAGCTCTTTCAAGTCCAGGATTCCCCTCCAACCTCCGGAACTCTTGGGGACGAGGAAAACCTGGACGGAGGGATCGACCTGAGTTCCAGGGTAAGCCCAAGATGAACGGTCTGTAAGACCCAGGCATCTGACGTGGTCAACTCCCATTGGTCCTTGAAAAGGTGAAGATGCCCGCCAATGGGAGGAGAGGAGGAACAGTCACTTTCCTCTACGGAAGGGACGAGATCCCATTCCTTGGAAGGGCTTCTTGTAGGACGGCTGTCTGCAGTCTCTGTCACGAAAGCCGGATCTATCGGGTGGTCTGTAAAAGCCTTGATTCGCAGGATGGAATTGATAGGATCCGCTGAGCCCTGAGTCAGTCCGAAAGGGCGGCCTTTGTGGGTACGGTGAATAGCGCCGGTCACCTCGGCGGTATCAAGATGGCATCACTTTCTGCTTATCCTTATCCTCGACAAGGATGGGAGTAAGCATATCTCCAAAGAGGTTGGTACCCTTGAATGGTACAGAAGTCAATTGCCACTTTGATTTGGTGTCAGCTCTCCACTGACGGAGCCACAAAAGTCGGTGGGATGCTACGGTGGCAGTAAGGGACTGGGAGGCGAACTTAGCGGCATCCAAGGATGCATCGGCCGAATACTTCGTGGCTGCTACCAATTTGTTAATGTCTTGGTGCAGCCGTTTATCATCCGGGGACAGGCGATCTTGTAACTGGTGAAGCCAGATGAGCGAGGCCCGGTTAAAAAAGGAAGCTGAGGTGGCAGCTTTGATCGCCCAGGGCAGCCGCTTGGTGGTTCTTACGCAAGAGGAGTTCCGCCTTCCTGTCCTCCATTCGCAAACCATCTGCGACATCGTTAGTTAAGAGAGAGGATGATCTCAATTGAGTCACGGGCGTGTCCACGGAAGGCAATTGCAACATGTCCTGTAGGTTGGGGGCCAAGCAATATAATCATTTATCAAGGCCATTTGGGGCCGGCAGGGACCCGGGAAGACCCCATGGCCGCTGAATGACTTCCGAAAAAAGTTGAGGACAAGATATAAAGTCCTGCGTGGTCATCTGTACATTGAAGAGGCTGTCCGAAGGAAGCAACGAGGTGGATGCGGTTTGTTGGTCCGAAGGAGTTGCCAAGTTGGTTGAAACCTTGGCCTTATGCAGCAGGGATTTAAACAGTGATGGATGGAAAAGCCTTGTATGCGAAGGGCGGTCCGGGAGAAGGCCTTTGTCCTCAGAGAAGTCCGAGTCCCTGTGGTCGTCATCCTCCCAATTTGATTCCTGTGAACGGAGTTCTGATAATAGTCATAGTCCTGATAGTGGCCAGAAGGTGCTACAGGCTGTGGGTGCGTAGGCGGCTGTGAAGGTATTGGCTGAGCAGCAGGTAAGGACCCCGTAACGAGGAGCATGGATACAGTTGCCGCCACAATAGACTGCACATCTAGAGGCAGATTGGAGTGCCATCCTTCAGCTGGGCGGAGACACGCGGCCGTGGGAGTGAACGTAGCTGCCGGAATGGCGTGAGTAGTGGGCAACTGGGACTGAGGTGGCACCTGAGGCTGAGGAGAGAGCATTGTCGAAGTCGCCCGGTCAGGCCTGCAGCGGTGTGGCAAGAGACGATAGCTCCAGGTTCAGCACGATGAACCTGTTCAGCCGGGGTTAGAGATTCAGAGCATTGCCCAGAGACTGTAGGCAATGAGGTAAGAGATTCAGAGGCGAGTGCCTTTTGATGGGCCAAGTCAAATTGTCACTCCAAGGCGCGATGTCTGTGTTGTTCGTCTCTAGTTTTTGATGAACAGCGTGTTGCTGGTCAGGAAGCAGATGAGGAAGGCGGGACCGAAGCTGCCCTGGCAGGCCATGGATTTGAAGCTGCCGATCTTTTGGGGGGAAGAGAGGCTGCGGTGGATTGGTCGTCGGACTGATGTCCACCGCTTACTCTATAAGCGGATTAACAAGAAAATGTCCTTAACAAGCAAGGTAAGGTGGTAGAGGTTGGTAAAAATAAAAATTAACGACGTCACCGACTGTAGCCGGTGGAAATCACTCCTCTGACAGAGATTGCGGGCTGAGTTCTTTCAGCAATCAGCCAGCCTTTGAGTGGAAGGTAAGGTGCCTGCGCAAGCCACAGGGAGCTGGCAGAGCGCCAAGGTGGGTAATTGTTAATGAGAGCCGGCGCACTCGGCTCGGAGAAATGGCTATATGCGCGGCTAATTTGTCACTGCGCCTGCGCGCCCCTGATGGTAAGCAGGAACGGTGTGTAGCGAAAACGAACCGCCTTTGTAGCTGCCGGTCTGCCGATAAGCAGGTATCGCCAGAGATAAAGAACCTCAACGAGGTAACTTGGCTGGATAGAAAATGCTGATATTCGGCAAAAAATAACCTCTGCTTTGCGGCGCCCGACAGTCAGAGCGGTTTTAAAATGGCGGCGGGCGGGAATTCGCCTCAGTGCCGCTGTCTGTTAACTGTCAGTCGGGAAGCGTCCTCAGAGCTTGCTATCTCCACTGCGGTCTGATTCAAATGGTAATAGATCGAGGCACAATTTGCATCGGATTAGGATCAGACAAACTAGAATTCTCGCTGTTTAGAATGTGCTTGAAGACACTAGGCTTCAAGCTAAGCACAGACAATAAAGAAATAGAGTTTTTCCCCGGCCGGTAAGCTTGCTAGCACGGCACTAGGGCTTCGAGCTAAGCAGAGGCAATCAACAAAGGAGTTTTCTCCAGCTGGTAAACTCGCTAGCAAGGCACTAAGGCTTCGAGCTAAGCAGAGGCAATAATCAAACGGAGTTTGCTCTGGCCGGTAGCAGGGACTCCAAACACATGAGGCAGGTCAGCACCAAGTTGAAATTGTATTGGTGGTGGCAGCCCTAATGGTAAACCGGGAGACTATCGCATCCAACGGTGGCAAAGAAACAGAGATGGCGCAGCCGGGACAGAGCTCAGATTAAGTGGCTGATCAGACAATTTTGGGAAGAGGGAGTCAGGCCAGAGCCCCAGAGCGACTCACCATCCCTGGTATCAACAATACAGCAGTCCAATTGCAGTCAGGCAAAAATTTGAAATAAAGACACAGTCCAAACCAAGTGATATAAAGAAGAATCCAAAGCGGTGAAATTCAAATAGTGTAATCTCCAGAGCAAGCCAAAGTTCAGTCTCTTCAGCTCCACTGAGTGAATAAAACTGACACCAGTCGAGCGAAGGAGGCGGAACCAAGACAAAATTTAAAGGAACATACACTCAGTCTCTGGCTAATACACTATTGATAACCCACGCTTTGGATTCTCCAAGCAGCGCACTGGAGAACAGATAACTACTATAAGGAACATACGTGTGCTTTCAAGCATTTTTTTTCTGCAACTATTCTTAGAGAATTCAGGTGTAAAAGCAAAGAGATCAGGCAAATTGGAATTAGAGGCCCAGTTTCTGTTTTAAGTCAGCACTATTGGAGATGAACTGAACTACCTGATTGCAGCTTTTGATTCATCCAATGAACTCATGTTCTACTGATGGTTCCAATAAATTTTAGTGATCCCCTTAGCATAGGGGAATTATAGCAAAACATCTGGAGAACATTAGGTACCTATCCCCTTTTTAGGACCTGTAGAAAATCTAATCATGCCAAATATTATTTTTATAATAGTACAAATTTCATTAAAAGCTATTTGAGAGTTATTAAGCTGTGGGGTCCTTGGTGCTCTCTGAGTTTGATGCAAGTACTAATATTACTTAATTTGGTAATGAAACATCTGCAAGAAAACCACCAAGGTTTTCAGAGAGCATCAAGGACCCAACAGTTCAACCTGAGTTACAAATATTATCTTCTATTTGTGTATTCAAGTAACACCCTAGCAACCAGTTGAGATACTTCATTCTTTCCCACAAGGAGCTACTTTGTGCAGGTACAAAAATGAATCAATTCACTGTAAAAAAATTCATTTAGCTCCGTTTGCCTAAGTACGTCAACACATCTTCCAGCTTCATGTCATTTTAATTTGGCTATAACTAACTTTAATATTTTTTTTAAAGTTTAAATACACACACACAATTATAAGAGATTTCATTACCTATAACTGAAATCTTTATTATAAGAAAATATATGGGAGGTTTAACAACATTGGTGAAATGAAAAACCTCATGCATTAATATGTCTTTCTGAGTTCAACTAATGTCAGATGTACAGCATTTTGGAGTAGAAAAGACAAAGAATTTCTATCCACATATAGGCATGTAAATACAGATGATCCTGATTCAGTGATTGTTCAAAATTATGACAGCAGTTAATAAATGGGTGTGGCTGTCAGTGTCCCTATGGTCACATGATTACAATTTGGGCACTTAAAAATTGGTGCGCAATTTTGATAGTCAAAGCATTCTGCATTATATAGCAATAGCACTTAGACTTATATAACGCTTCACAGTGCTTTTACAGCCCTCTCTAAGCGGTTAAGTAGCTTGCAGTACTACATTCTAACCACTTTGCCACCACGCTTCTATATGTTAACCATTTGCAACCTTCACTTCCAAGAAGCAGTCTTTGGGGAAACCAGCAGGAGGTCTCAAATGGCAAGCATCACCACAGGACACTGCTTCCATGTAGGATTTACATAGTAACAACTAAAATTACTGCAACTTCCACTGTAAGTCACTACAATCATATGACATCAATTTTATGATTGCATTGCTTAGCAACAGAATTGCCCATCCCAATTCCCATAATTAATCAAGGGCTACCTGAAGCACCTTTCGACAATCCCTTAAAGTAACATGTTTTTTCCTGCGATCACAAACCAGCCACAGAGGCCAGCATACAAATCCTGTGAAAAGACTCAAATGCTTTAAAAAACTGGCAACAGGTGATTTAGAAGCATTCTGAAGCACCACTTCTTTGTATCTACAGTAATAAAGCTAAGTGCCTAGAAATATTTTTTTAAAAGGAAAATATTTCCACTAGATTCATTCATTTTCAATTTCATCTCTATTAGAGACTGCTCAAACCATCTATTACAGGAGTGTCAAATTCACGGCATCACAGCGGCATCACGTGATGTATCGAGACTTTTTTCGCCTTTGCTAAACTGGGTGTGGGCATGGCCAACATGTGATGCATCCGGCCCACAGGCTGGGAGTTTGATAGCCCTGATTTATTAGGATGCTCAAACAGCATTATTCAAGGGATAATGCAATCTGCTGTAAACATGAAATTCAAAACTGATTTAAAAACTCAATTCTGCCTTCTGTGTTTAATAAGGTTCACATCCACCCTGTGAAGAACTCAATGCCTATTACATAAATGTAGTTGTTTCAAAATGTATTTGGATCAAATTTTACCATTGCTTCAATGTACATTTTGGTTCCCATCATCCCCAATCAATACAGCAAGCTTCTCTACTGGCAGAGACTAATGGAAATAGCTATTTAGAAGGTAATTATAGATGTATAACTATTATTCTATACTCAAGATGAAAAAGCATTTTTCATTCAAAATACAATATAGTTGTTTAAAGAGACAAACACATAAAACAGGTTTTTCCAGATTTTCATTGCCATGGCATGCTGTCAATATTACATGTATTGCAGCAGATAAGAAAAAAACTCCCAAAATGCATTTATTCTGTACTGTTTGAGAATCCTAACATAATTTCTTATGTGAGTAATAGTCTACAGCACATACCATGTTTCCCCGAAAATAGGACCCTGTCTTATATTTTTTTGAACCCTGAAATAAGCAGCTGGCCTTATTTTTGGGGAGGTCTTATTATTTTGGGACACGTGGAGCAAGATGGGCCGTCTTATCTGATTTCCAGCTCTGCGTTTTCGCACTGAACATTTTCGGTGAGGGCTTATTTTCGGGGGGGAGGCTTATTTTAGTGCATGCACTCAAAAGCCCGATTGGGCTTATTATCAGGGGATGTCTTATTTTCGGGGAAACAGGGTATTTAAAGTAATGATTAAAGACAAAAAATTAAAGGTATGTTTTTAAGAAATGATGCTGATGTCAGCGTTTCGCTGGCATAGAGATAGAGAGAGAGAGAGAGAGAGAGAGAGAGAGATAAGCTCTGAACTTCTGCCTGCTAAATCTCTTTGATGTCCGGTTGTCATGGAAATGAAGGGGGGAGACATTCCTGGGAAATGACGTGACAAGAAGTCTGAAGAATGACTTGGAAGATAGCCAATGAGAAGCAGATATTTGGGGATCGGAAAGGGAGGGATTGGGGGGCAAAAGGTCAGTCTTGTCCACATCGAGTCATGATCCGGTGGCTGTGCTCAATTAAAGAAAAGATTTCCTTAAAGATTGGCAGTTTGGAAATTCATTTATTTTGAGATAGCATCGAAGTCTGACAGCTATTTAACCAAGAGTTTATATTCTCTACACATTGTAGATTTTTTTTTGGTACAGAGCAACCAAGAGACTGAGTCACACATTCCTAACTTCATGAAGCTGGAAAGGTCATTTAAGTTACTGAATCCAAATCCCAAATACCTGGAGGAATCCAAATTAAGGCATTCCTGACAGATGGCTACTCAGCCTTTCTTAAATATATTCATAGGAAAAAAATTACTTCATTAAGCGCTGCTTTTATATATTATTTTTTTAATATTCAGTTTAAATCTGTCTTCCTATAACAAAAGCATAATTTCACTACTTGCAGCATGGAATGAAGACAACTACACTCATCTTCTGTTTAGATTTCTTTTAAAAATTTAAATTGTATTGCCAAATCCCTTCTTAAGGTTTTTCTTCTAAGTATTCTTACATCATTTAATGTGCTTTTGTGAGTATTCTTGCTGCTCTTTTTCTGAGCCTTTACATTAGTTTGAAACCTTCTTAAAATAATAAACTTACTGGATCTGTTAACATTGCTCTCAAATGTGAAGCCAGAGCCAGGAATGCCAAAGTATTGAAAACTATTCCATTGATTACACTATAAATATAGTCTCTTGATGGAAGCAGCATTACGAGGATCACTACAAAGTCAGCATAAAATACCAGGAGCCAGGTGATAACTGCACAGGCAATACCACAACCATCTCGAATAAACCACATTGTTCCTGAGGAACTGTATCTGGGAGGTGGGACACACTTGTCCGGTTGAAGATATTCTGGTTTCCTCTCAATATCTCTGAAGCGGTGAACTGGAGTAATCATCATAGGTTATAATGTCCATTCTTGGATCTGGAAAAGAAAAAAAAAGGTTCTCCACTTTATAACCGAATAAAGATTAAAACTTTCTGTTTCAGATGAAACTTTAGTGAAGCAATGATCGAAATACCACAGATGATGATAGCAACAATGATGTTAAAGAAGGATAAAATATTAGCATCCCCCGTCTAAAACATGATTCGACTTGCATTTAGCTTTTTATCATATAGATAAACATTGAAGTAACTAACGACAACAACAAAAAGAATAATAATTTTAATGAATCTTGAATTTCACCAGGAACACTACAAGCATATGATGTTGTCCAATCATGTATGATAGAAGGATTTATAATTCGTGATTCGGTTTCTGGAGGCTGACAATATTAAAATTTGACACAGCTATAATTAAGGTTTATACTTTAGTGTAAAAATACAAATACATTCCTTTATGAAATAAGCAGCTTTCCTCAAACTATCAACTTCAGTGAAGCAGATTAAAAAAGATACAATATGTATTTATCGTTAACATAAAGAAAAATCATATAATGTATTAGCACTGCAAAGTGAGTGTCTAGCAATATAGTGAGCTTTGCCTTGATGAATATTTACATCAGTGCTCCCAAACCATAACTTAAAGGAGATTTAAAGATGGAGTATTTTATTAATCTTTGTGGCTTATTTTTAACAGAACGTAACTTTTTTACTTACATACAATTAAAAATTACATTTTTACTTATATGAATGAAAGGAGTTATAAAATACTTCTTGTACTGTATTAATATAATTCTAAATTTTGAAAAGATAATAAGTAATATTCGTTAGAAGGAAAATTTATGTCATTATCTAAACACATTTTGCAAAAAATACATTTCCTGAATTAAACTTTCATTAAAAGATTTAGAAACTGAATATTTATCTAATCAAACCAACATTCAATTTCCTCTAAGCAACCTCTGCCCCAAATGTATTTATTAACTTTAGCATAGTCTGTTGGCCCTTTTTCCTGCTAATAAACTATTTTTACTTCCAAAAGTTGGGGTCATGAACTATGTATGCAATGGGGCCTTCTTATATTCTGTGCGCTTCTTAATCCAGACTATAACATTTTACCAGCAGGCCTAAATCTCAAGAAAGCTAGGTTATTTTAATCAATCAAACAATTTTTATTACAATCACAGTAATAAAACATTTAAACAATAATAGTAAAAAATAAAAATAAAAGAGAATAATGTATTGTGATTGGTGGTAGATTAACAGTTGGCAGTTTGCCTAATTTTATATATAGCATAGCAGAATTTGGGCACATTCAGGGAAACTGCTTCATACTGATCTGATAACAGTAGCTGCATGTAAAAAAGATCAGTATTTTTTGGATATTTTATTAGGTAAGGTGTTATAAATGGAGTCCATGAGTTCTTATAAAAGATATAGCATTATAGAAGATATAGTAGGATGTGAGCCACAGTTTAAATGGCCCCTTGCTCACAGGGGCACAGTCTCAGCTCATATGGTATTTTTTTTATCAGCCCTCCAAAACTACGGAAGAACCAGTTTATTTTAGGAAATAATTGGATTATCTGTTTTGATTCCAGAATTTTTAAAAATAGACAGAGTCAGAAATTTAACTGAGAAACATTTTCAATGTCAAGGAATGGACATTAGTGTTAAAAACATTTTACCAGATAAAAAGTCTAACAACAAAAGTGGCAAGTATATGTTGGGGGATGGGGGGTAGAGCAAACTAAACTCTTAAAAACGAGCAGTTGCTTTTAATTTTATACTGCCAGATTTTTTAGCCTTGACTGGAATTTAATACATTACTGAATACCAAAGACTTACTTTAATGGAATTAATAAATTAACAGAAGCAAAGCAGCCAAAGTAGTACTTTGATCTTTGGAAGGAAACTGGAACAGTTCCACTGAATATTGCTTCAGCAACTAGGCAGACTATGTTTACTGCATTAATATTTCAAAACTAAATAATCATTAAATCCAAGATATCTACTGATATCTATTAACAGTAACTGAAAATGGTGTAAAACAATTCAACAAGTATTCATTTTTAGTAACATTTTTCAATCTGATAACCATGATGATGCTCTTGAGAACACCTCCTGACAATTACAGCCTTTCCCAACATGAAGCTTTTTGCTGGTAGGACTATTGGTAAACCATCTGTAGTCAATGTTACCCCAAAATAGAACAGTAGTCTCACATGTCTGGAAGACACCATTTTATGAAAAGCTCATGTAGTTCTTAATCCATGTTAAACCAATGAATAGATCAATAGCTGGGTGGGGAAGTGAGCTGGAGTGAAGACAGTCTCTGTGAACAAAAAAGGAGGGATGCTCTCATGATCTACTGCGCAGCTGAATGGAGTTGGTTATACCCAGTCAAGGTCAACCGTCTCGGAATACCAGATGGACAAAAACATTCGAAGATATGCCTCACATGACACCATATGGGATAGGGATTGGACATTCAGCCTGGGTCCCTGGGGGGAGGGATTTGGGGATACTTTCAATATGTAATGAATGAATGAATAAAAGTTTATTATGGTCCTCGACCAGCAATAGACCTACAATAAATTAAAAATAATACTGACATTAATCATGAATAATAACATCCCTGTTATGAAAATACAGTCTCAAACAGTTAGGGTGATTCCCTAATTTACATGAGTGGAGAGCTGATAAGTATGTGAGTAAATGTATTTTTCCAATAATTGTTATAGATATCTCCAAAAAATTGGCACCAGTTGACATCTATAATTCTCTAACCAGTTTTTTTCTTGTGGACATTGAAGCGACACAGAATTTTGCCACTGCCCGCATGATAGCCGGATTTGAGTCTTGGAGGAGAAAGCCTACATAAGTCATCTGTCCTCCCTGGCAATCTCTCTAGTAAGGGGAGAATGTATATTGACCTACATACTCTGTATAACCCATAGTACAATAACACATGTGAGATATCTTAGACTTCTCCTTTTCCACATATGCATACCCGTTCTGCTATTGGTGTTCTCTTGTACCTACCCTGGAGAAGTGAACTGAAGAGGGGAGAATATTAAATCTGGCTCTGAAGAAAGCTATTCTTTGTTTTGAGAAGATCAGATCATTTAGATATCTTGCTGATTCCCACACCCTGCTTGATTCTGTCCCTACTATGGAGAGGCAACCTATTTAGTTCTTCTTGGAACTCCATGTCCTTCATTCTATCAATTACCACTTGCATTGCTTTGTCAAAGCCGAGGGACATTAAGAATACTGATGACAGCCCATAAGAGCCCAGCTTGTGATCTATCGCGTTTCCAAGGGGAGGGGAAGTTGTCAGTCAGTACTAGCAGGGACAGTCCCTCTGGAAAGAAATGAATTTTTAGCCAATAAATGATCATCATCTTCCAGGCTCTTACCTGAATTTGAGGCTGTCTCAATTCTTAGCTGGGCATTTGGAGTTCCTTTGGGTGCAGCTAAGATGGCTCGCAGGAATTTGGTTTGTATAGTTTCTAGCAAGTTTTTCTTTGCAAGGATTCCTGTTTGTGCCCCATAAAGAATTTGCACCAGTGTTTTGGCCTCAAAAATTTTTAAGTCAGCAGGTACTAATTGACCTCTGCCTGTATAAAAGAAGTGTTTAACTGCATTTGAGGACCTATTGGCTGTTTGCAGTGTCTGCTCCAGGTGTGCCTTCCATGTCCCTTGCGAGTGGACCTAACCTAGGACCTAAATGTCCTAACCTGTTCCAATCTGTGTCTTCAATTTTCCAGGAGTATTGTCTGGGTCTTTTGGCAAAAACTAAAATTTTTGATTTATCAAAGTTAAGGATCAACTTGTTCTGTCTACAGAAGCCAAGTGTTGCCCTAATTGCTCTCTTCAGTCCTATGGGAGTTTGTGAAATAATAGCAGGATCGTCGGCATATAGGAGAATTGGGATTTTGCCTTGTGCTATGTTAGGAGGATGTAGATCAGGGTTCTATAAGAGATCAATCAGGGAGTTAATGTAGAAGTTAAAAAGGGAAGGGGACAGGATGCAGCCCTGCCGTACCCCTTTTTGAACCTTACTGGGCCAGTTAAAGTCCCTTGAGGATTACACCTCACTTTCAAGGTGGAATTGGCATACAATTTTTGTATGAGGAAAAGGAGGCATTTATTGATTGTAGTGCATTTTAATTTCTCCCATAGGGTGTTCCTGGATATTGAATCAAAGGCCTGCTTAAAATCAAGGAAGGCCATGTAGAGAGAGGATTTTTTTTTTGTAAGTGTATTTTTGCACCAGATAGTGAAGTATCAGGATATGATCCACTGTAGCTCTTCCTTCTCTAAAGCCGGCTTGTTCATCTTTGATTATCCCCCCTAAAATGAGCCAATCCTGGAGTTTATAGTTTAGGTGTTTAGCCCTTTTGGATTCTGGATACACAAGGTGTGCAATTAACCCAGAGGTGATGGAGAAACTAGGACTGAGGCTGAGGACAATGGAAGTGCCCATAGCGTTTTGCCAGTTGGATGGATCGGTAGCTGGGGAGGGCACAGTTCACTTTGTGATGAAACCAGTAGAGATATGGATGGGTGATCATCAAGAGACTTTGAGTTTCATTGTAGCTCCCAGAATGGAATGACCCCTTTTGCTCAGATTACCCTGGCTCCAGAAATGGAATCCTCACATGAACTGGAGGAAGGGGCTGTTGCACATCCGTTCCACCCAGCCAGGGAGGGGGGGAGGAAATCCCCCATGCATAGCCAAGGCCAAAAGGGAGCTGGCAGCGATAGCGAGCGAACACATAGTTGGGGAGGAGAAAATCCTAAAGGAATATTGGGACCTCAGAGAGGTGTTCAGTGAAAGGGCTTCCACCCCATCGTCCCACAGATTGCAACATAGAAATCCTTCCTGGGGTGAAACTACCTAGGCCAGTAATGGCTAACCTTTTTCTCGTTGCATGCCAGAAGTGTGCATGCACGCAATAGCGCGTGCGTGCCGGTACCCATAATGCAATTCAAACCCCCCATGAGCATGCGCACACAACCCCCCACGCTCCCCTGTGCATGCGCCCTGCATTGCGTATGCACACTCCCCCACATGTATTTGCCCCCCTCCCGTGGCCTGTTTTGGGCCTGGAAAGTCTGGGCTTTTGGGGGAAGGGATTGAAGCCCCGACCTGCTGCTTCTGGCACCACAAGAACAGCCGCCGGGTGCGAGGGGATGGTGAGAAGGAAGTTCGGTTTGGGGCTTCCCTGTCTCCCCGCCTGAGCGGGCTGTCCGGGGGAAGGGATTGAAGCCCTGGCCCGCTGCTTCTGGCACCACTGGGAAAAGACAGCACAAGAACTGCCGCCACCGACTGCGATGGGAAGGATGTGTGGTCTGGGGCTTCCCTGTCTCCCCACCTGAGCAGGCTGTCCGGGGGAAGGAATTGAAGCCCCGGCCTGCTGCTTCCGGCACCACCAGGAAAGGACAGCGCAAGAACCGCCACCACTGGGTGTGAGGGGGTGGTGGGAAGGATGTGCAGTCTGAGGCAGGGGTGAAATGCTCCTGGTTTGGACCGGATTGCCCGATCAAGTAGCGATGGAGGCGGGTGGTTCGGAGAACCGGTAGCAAAAATCCTTGCCCCCCGCCAATGCCCAGCTGAGCCGCACAATCATCAGAGGCTTTTTTTTTTTACTTTTAGAAGCATTTTTTCTACAATCTCTTCGGCCAAAAAATGCTTTTAAAAATAAAAAAAAAAGCCTCTGATGATCGCGCGGCTCAGCTGGGATCGTCAAAGGCTTTTAAAAGAAAAAAACCCTTTTTTTCTTTAAATGCCTCTGATGATCCAAGCTGAGCCGCGCGATCATCAGAGGCTTTTTTTTTTTTTTACTTTTAAAAGCATTTTTTGGCCGAAGATTTTGTGTATAATAGCACTCGGCCAGAAGTGATCTGCCCAGTTATCCCCTCCAAGCACTTGACTGCCCCGGTGGTCACCAGAGCCCAGGGGAAAGTGGACCTTGACCTTCCAACCATTTTAAGCGAACAGGTAGAGGAGGCACTGAAAACTGATGACTGGTTTTTGTCCCACTCAAATGATTGCACCATTCGTGATGGCCTAGCAAGAGTGGGAGCAAAACTATATGTCCCCGCCAGTTTTAGGGGGACTGCATTACAACAGGCTCACAATTCAAAAGTTGCTGGACACTTTGGGTTCATTAAAACCTTATACTTAGTTAAACGGCAGTTCTGGTGGCCCTCTTTGAAAAAGAACATAGAAGCCTACGTCGCTAGTTGTCCAGTATGTGTCTCCGCAAACAGGCCCCCTGGAAGGTTGGCTGGACTGCTCCAGAATGTTGCTAGCCCTAGTCCTTCATGGAAGAAAATATCCATGGACTTCATTGTTGAATTACTCAAGAGTGGGGGAAATACAGTCATTTGGGTGGTCACGGACTTGTTTTCCAAGCAGGTACATTTTATACCCTGCTCCAAGATTCCCTCCACAAAAACGCTAAACGGTTTATTCAACATGTGTATAGGTTACACGGGGTTCCCAAATGCATCATTTTGGATAGGGGATTACAATTCACCTCCCACTTCTGGAGGGAGTTCCTGAAGTTGTTAAGCTACACCCAAGGCCTAAGCTCCTCCCACCACCCTCAAACTAACGGGGCTCGTGAACACACTAACTCAGTTCTAGAACAATACCTCAGGTGTTACGTAAATTATCAGCAAGATAACTGGGCCAACTTACTACCTTTTGCAAAGGTCACTTATAGTAACTCCATCCATAGTAGCACCGGCTTCACCCCGTTCAAAGTGGCTTCCGGTCAGGACTTCGTACCTATTCCAGAGATGCCGCAGGAGAAGCCCCAAACCCCTTCTCTAGTGGAATTTTCAGTTTCAGAGCAGCTTCAGTTATTTGGCCCGTCACTCCTAAGGCATTAGATGAGGCTCATTGAGCCCATAAGAAACAGGCTGACAAGAAAAGTATGCCGAAGGACTACCAAGTAAGTCCACTAAGGACTTACAGACTACCTAGAAGTCAAAGAAACTGGGACTTAAGTATGTAGGTCCTTTCCCTATTGTGAGGATTGTAAAACCCGATCATAGTTTACAGTTGGTAGGTCTACAGTTAGACCTACCAAAAAACCTTAGAAGGATCCACCCTGTGTTTCATGTTAGTTTGCTGAAACCCGAACATGTCTCTTCTCTTCAACCAGACCAACCTGCCCCTCCTGTTCCCCTCCTCATCGAAGGAGAGCAGCATTTCAAGGTCGAAGAGATCCTGGATTCCAGCAAACATAGGGGGAAAGTACAGTATTTGGTAGCCTGGAAACATTTTCCTCCCTCTCAATCCGAATGGGTGAACGCTCGAGATATCAGAGCCCCATAACACTTACAACTATTTCATTCTAAATACCCTGGCAAGCCTTAATGTTATTCCTATAAAGGCCATCTTCAAGAATCTCTAGCTGCAGTTTTACAAAATCACTAGGATACAAACATTGTTTTCTTGTAGGTATTTTCTATTTAATAGTGTATACATATACAGGTAGTCCTCGACTTAAAACCACAATTGAGCCCAAAATGTCTGTTGTTAAGTGAGACATCTGTTAAGTACATTTTTTTTTAAAAAAAAAAATTGATTTATATGCCGCCCTTCTCCGGAGACTCAGGGCGGCTTACAATGCGTTAAGCAATAGCCTTCATACTTTTGTATATTTATACAAAGTCAGCTTATTGCCCCCACAAACTGGGTCCTCATTTCACCTATCTTAGAAAGGATGGAAGGCTGAGTCAACCTTGAGCCTTGGAGAGATTCGAACCAGCAGTAAATTGCAGGCAGCTGTGTTAATAACAGGGTGCATAACCACTGTACTATCAAGGCTCTTTTGCCTTGCCCCATTTTATGACCTTTCTTGCCTCAGTTGTTAAGTGAATCACTGCAGTTGATAATTTAGTGACTCTGTTGTTAAGTGAATCTGGATTCCCCATTGACTTTGCTTGGCAGAAGTTCACAAATAGGAACCACACGATTTTGGGACACAGCAATGGTCGTAAGCTACAACCTTTGTAGCATCCCCATGATGTAATCAAAATTCAGATGCTTGAGCCAGTCGCCAAGCATCTGAATTTTGATCACATGATCATCAGGATACTACAAAGGCTGTAACTGTGAAAAATGGCCAATTTAATTGAGGCTGACACTCAAGGCAGATATATTGCAATTGAATTAACTACACAGAATGGGAAGCTGCTTGTAATTGGAGTATATGCACCTAATCAACAACAAGACAAATTTTATAAACTTTTACATACTAAAATACTACAATGGGATTATAGATCTTTACTTCTAATGGGTGATTGGAATGGGGTAATAAATACCCAGAAAGATAAAAAAAGTCTTTCCAAGATACCCATGCGTGCTAAGTTGCCTAAATCTTTTTTTGATATTTTGGAGGATATGGAGCTTAGAGACATTTGGAGAGAAAGGAACGTATTGGAAAGTGATTTTACTTTTTTTTCAGATAGGCATCAATCTTTTTCTAGGATTGATTTTATATTAACCACAAATGATCTTTTTTCCAGGGTGAAGAATATGAAGATATGTCCAAGAACTTTAACTGATCATAGCCCTGTTTGGGTGGAACTAGAGCAGGAAAGAGGGGAAAGGAGGTCTTGGAGGTTAAATGAGAATTTATTTAGATATGAAGATAACTTAAGTGAACTTAAAAAACAAATGAAAGAATTTTTTGTTAACAATATGAATAAAGGAACCTCAATGGAGATGGTATGGGATGCGAGTAAGGCATATATGAGAGGGACAATAAATATAGACTAAAACAACAAAACAGACGGAAAGAGATAGAGGAGGAAATTAAAAAGAAAGAACAATTGCTTATAATTAACCCGGGAGATAAAAAGGCAAAAGATATGATTAATATTTTAAGAGAGCAATTTAATATGTTAATGGCTGGGCAAATAGCAACCAGCATACAATATGCCAGACATAATACATTTTGTAATGCTAATAAACCTGGGAGATGGTTGGCTTACACGATGAGAAAAAAACAAAAATCACGTGTTATAGACAAGATAGAATTTAGAGGTAAGGAGATTTATCAACAGAATTTAATAAAAAAAAGAGGAGACTTCTGGGTAGCTGTTTGCCGCTGCCAGACGTTCCTTTGGGATCGTCAGCTTCCATCGCCTGTTAGAGCCGCCTTCACAACGGAATGGCGGCTCGAAAAAACTCCGTTTTCATGAGGAAACGGAGATAGAACCGGCAGGGGTGGGTAGAACTCTCTGCGGAGTCCCAAAAGTTTTTTTTTTACTTTTGGGACGGAGCGGATGAGATGCCCCGTATCCCCAGCCGCCGCTCCGGGCTTTGGGAGACCTCTGCTGATGCAGAGCCAGGCGTCAAAAGCAAGCCTGCAAATTTAACAGACTACTCAAAGAAAATGTGAGCTGGACCTGTAATATTGAACTGCAAGTATTTTACTGATTTTTTTTTAAAAAAATTACTTAAGAGAGAGGAGGAAAAGAAAGAGGAAAAAAAGAAGCCTTTTAAAATGGCGTTGGCTGGAGGAGAGGCTGAAAGGGAAGTCTTTCCGTTTTCTATTACTACAATGTAGCGGAATAAATACCACTGGCTACATTTGTAGACAAAACTTTGCTCCTGTGTCTTTTTCTCTTTTTTTTTTTCCCTTGGAGACCTGATATTGTTGTTGATTGGAAAAAAGTCCCTTTTTCTTTTTTTCTTTCTTGCTTTTTTTTTAACAAAGCCTGCCTGGGCGGAAACATGGCACTGAGACTCATAAAGTCAGATAAACAAGAAGGGGGGGGATCCCCCACCAACAACTTAAAGGAACAAGTCTTAATTCTTCAGTCTCAGAAACCTGATTTTAATATAATAGAATTTTTTATAGAGGAGATTGAAAGAAGGGAGGAGATTGTGAATCAGCAATTTGAAAAATTTAAGCAGGAAATTAAAGAATTGGTGAAATCTAAGTTTGATTTTTTGGAGAAAAAACTCTCAAAAGTGGTTAATGGTTTTACAGGATTTATGAAACAGTTGGACACAAATACTATTGTACTAGAGTCTAAAATGGAAGAAATTCAAGATAAATTGGACAATAGAATTCAAAAAATTGAAAATGATTTGACAAACACTCAGGATAATAGCTTAGAAGAAAAACCTAAAATGGATGCTGATCAAAAGTATGGTAATGCAGAAAATCTGCAACAGAAGATTGAAAAAGAGATGTTAATGGTACAATATAATTTTACAGAATATGCGATAAGATTAAGAGGTTTGCAGAAAAATAATAGAGATGATTTAAGGAAAATATCTTCTAAATTTCTAGCTGGGATTCTAAAGGTTCAACCTGACGAAGTGTTTTGTAGGATCGACAGAGTTTATCGAATCAACTCCTGGATTGCTAAGCAAAGGCAATGGCCTAGAGATGTGGTGATTTATTTTACAGATAAGGAGATTAGGAATAATATCGTTCAAAACTCCTTCAATTCTAATTTGCAATTGTATGGAAGAAAGATTTGGATTTACAAGGAACTCCCACCTAAGATATTGATGGAAAGGAAGAAATTTGGTTTTCTGGTGAATGAGTTAAAAAAGAGAAATATCTCCTACAGGTGGGACGCCCCAGTGGGTATTATATTTAGATACCAAGGAGAAAGATATCAGCTAAATACTGTTGAAAGAGCAGAAGAATTTTATCAAAATAGGTTGAAAATGAACTTAACATCTCCAGGTATAATACAGGATAAGCAGAAGGAGCCGGAAATAAAGGTAAAATATCGAATTACAGAGACTGTACCAGATGAATTGCCTTTGGATTTATTGGATACCCCAGCTGTACTATCTACAAATTTGAGAGAAGAGGCATCTAATCTTAATGTGATGACTTATCAAGGCAAGGATAAACATGGAAACCAATTAGGGGATATACAAGGGATAAAAAAGAAATATGAGATACAAAAGCAAAACCAACAAGACCAATCTACAAAGCAGAATAAAAACCGACCAGATGATACACACTTTACAGAAAGGGAACCAGGATGGAAACCAAACCCACAAAAAGAAAAGAAAAAAAGAAATAGGTGGCATAAAAACAGAAATTTCTAATCAGGCAACAGTGAAGCCAGTGATTTTAAAATATGAACGATTATGTGTAAACACAGAAGAGGCGATGTATTGGTTAATATCATCCTGAGGTTTGTGGCAGATCTTTGCATGGCCGTAATCTGGGGACGTGAAACGAGCCTTAAACTGATGGATTTGAATTATCCATTTTGGAATTTCTTTTTGTGTTGATAAACATATTATATTATCTTGAATCACAAGGCAAGAGAATTATGCTGGGGCATGCAGAAGATCGGGTTGTTACCCACTACGATGATGGGAATTAATAATCCTGATGAAACCCACAATTATTACTATATGGAATATAATTATAATGTCACTCGGGTGGTTGTTTTTACTTTTATACATATAAGAAGATATTTACTACTGATGGGGGCAGATATGATTGAAGATCCTGAATAAACTGTTGCACCAGTAAGCTATGTTACCCGATTATGGATGTTGGTTCTACCAATCCAGTGGAAAGACCTCAAAGAAGATACTATATGGATTATAAATTTAAAGTCATTGTCTTTTCTTTTTTTTTATTTAGATATAATGGAAAATATAGACATATATTTTTAAGAAGTGTGGGCAGTGAATCAAAGATGTTAAGAAATGTTGTCTATGGCAATTTTGTATGATAGTGGGTGAATAAGCTATTTAGTAGATTGATTAGTCTAAGAAAAGGGATTTTTAAGTGTTATATTTAGGGGAGTGGAGGAAATGGATAGAGTGGAATAAATGTTAAACTAGATTTTATGGGGAAGGCCGCTTTGGAATGTTATAGCAATATATATAGAAGATTAAATGTTAAAGTAGGACTTATCGTATAGTTTTAAAGTGGAGAAGTTATTTTATAATGTCATAGTATAATGTCTTTTTTTTTTCCCTTTCTTTTCTCTTTTTTGATATGTATGGATAAAGGGGGATGTTATAATATTAATAATATTTTTAGTAAGTAAAGGTCAATATCTAGAGGAGGGAGTAAGTAATCTGTTATGAATTAGGTTTTTTTTTTGTTATGAAGAAGTCACGGGGGGGATGGGTGGGGAGGGGGGGTTAGGGAGGGGGGGGAGAGGGGAAAAAAAGGGGAAAAATTTGTATTTGAAAACTTTTTCAATAAAAAAAAATAAAGAATTTAATAAAAAAGGCTTTTTTGGAGTTCTATACAAAGTTATATGCTAAAGATGTAATTCGAGATGTTGATATTGATAGATATTTAAAGATGGAGATTCCTGAATTAACGCTGGAACAGAGAGAGAGATTGAATCAGCCAATAACTTCCGAGGAAATTGTTGGGGCAATTAAACAATTAAAAATAGGTAAGGCTCCGGGAACAGATGGACTAACAGCTGTTTATTATAAACATTTACAATCTGAAATGCTAGAACCACTTAAAATCTTATTTAATAAAATACAAGTAGGAGGAGGAGTACCACCTTCCTGGAAAACAGCCTTTGTCTCACTAATTCCAAAGGAGGATCAAAATTCCATCAAACCTGAGAATTTTAGGCCAATTTCACTTCTGAATACTGATTATAAGATTTTTGCTAAGATACTAGCTAATAGATTAATGCCAGTTATGCAACAAATAATTCATAATGACCAATCACGGTTTATAAAAGGGAGACAAATGAAATATAACGTTAGACAAATTGTAAACTTACTGGAATATTTGGAAAAAAATAATCAAGTCCCTGCAGCGTTTATATTTTTGGATGCAGAGAAGGCATTTGATCGCTTGAACTGGCAATTTTTGTTTAAAATAATAGAGAAAATGCACTTTGGGGAATATTTTACACAATCAATTAGAGCGATATACCAGCAGCAAACAGCACAAATTATAGTCAATGGAGGTTTAACAGAGGTTTTTAGAATTGAGAAAGGAACAAGGCAGGGGTGTCCTCTGTCCCCATTGTTGTTTATTTTGACTTTGGAAGTACTATTGAATAAGATACGTGACTCAGAAAAATTGAAGGGTATTGTAATTAGACATCAAGATTATAGATTAAGAGCATTTGCAGATGACTTGGTTGTTACTTTATCCCAACCTATAGAGTCGGCTCCATATATATTGGATATAATTGATCAATACGGGAAAGTATCAGGATTTAAAGTTAATTCACATAAGACAAAGATGATAGTTAAAAATATGTCTATATTTGAAAGAGATAAATTAGCAAGATTAACAGATTTTGAAATAGTCAAAAAGGTTAAATATCTAGGAGTATACATAGCAGCTTCAAATACAAAATTATACAAAAATAACTATGAGGTTCTTTGGCAGAAGGTACAGAAGGATATGGAGAATTGGAAAAAATTACAGTTGTCCTTATTGGGAAGAATTGCAGCAATTAAAATGAATGTGTTACCTAGATTTTTATTTTTGTTCCAAATGATACCTGTGCTTAAGAATGATGAAAATCTGAGAGAATGGCAGAAAGGTGTTAATACTTTCATTTGGACTGGGAAAAAACCCAGAATAAAAATGAAAATTATACAAGATACACGTGAAAGAGGGGGTCTCAAAATGCCTAATTTAAGACTATATTATGAAGTAGCGGTCTTATCACAAATTAGTGACTGGTTTAACTTAACTGAGGGGAGAATTTTGAATCTAGAAGGTTATGATTTGTTATATGGATGGCATGCCTATTTGTTATATGACAAAAAAGTGAATAAAGTATTTAAGGCTCATATACTTAGAAATGCTTTGTTGAGGGTTTGGAAAAAATATCAATATAAGTTAAATTATAAGATACCTGTATGGGCAAATCCTAGACATGCAATAGAAAATATAAGTATAGAACAAAAACAGGAGGTGATTACTTATAAAGAGCTTCTTATTATGGAAAGGGGGGTAATGTATTTGAAATCTTTAGATACACTGAGAGAAGAAGGTATAATTTATACATGGTTTCAGTACAGTCAACTTCAAGCTAGATGGAAGGAAGATCAAAAAACTGGCTTTGTGCAAAATGAGAATTTGGTAAAACAAATTAGAGATCAAAAACAAATGCATATTAAAAGGTTGTATAATGCTTTATTGGAAATAGACTCTGAGACGGAACTGGTTAAAGATTGTATGATTAAATGGGCACAAAATTTTCAAGAGCCAGTAATGATGGAGACTTGGGAAAAGATTTGGATTAGAAATGTGAAATTTACACAAGCACAAAATCTAAGAGAAAACTTTTATAAAATGTTTTATAGATGGCACTTAGATCCCAAAAATTATCATGTATGTATCCTAATGTGCAAGCTAAATGTTGGAGATGTGACTGTGATGATGCAACTAATTACCATATATGGTGGACTTGTAGAAAAATCAAAGCATTTTGGATAAAGATTTGGTGGGTGATGCAGAATATTCTTAAAAAGAGACTGAAATTTACTCCACAGTTGTTCTTATTGGGTATAACTACGGACTGTACAGTTGCAGAGACTAAACTGATTTTGAACTTGATAACAGCAGCAAGATTGTTGGTAGCACAACACTGGAAGAAGGACTTTTTGCCTACTATTGATGATTGGATATTGAAAGTAACTAATTTAGCCGAAATGGCTAAAATTTCAGCATATTTGAAGGATCACACACAAGAAAGGTATATACAGGACTGGAGAAGATGGATTGATTATATACAAAATAAGTATCAGACCAAAAAATATCAAATAGCTTATGAATGATTTCTTTTATCTGTATAAGCGTTATATAAGTGATATTAGAAGTTTTATGTCTAAGAAGCAGGATTTTATATATGGGGGGTTAAGAATTTTTTTTTTAGGGGGTGTTAGTTTAATGATTGGTTATGCAATTTAGTTTATTGTTAAAAGTCAATAGAAATACCTTGTGTTCTGCTCTGGGAAGTCGGGAGGGGGAGGGGGGGTTGGCTGGGAGGGTTGTGGGGAAATTGTGTTTGTTTTGTTTTAAAACTTTTTCAATAAAAAAAAAAGAAAAAAGAAAAATGGTCATAAGTTATTTTTTTCCAGTTCCGTTGTAACTTTGAACGGTCACTAAACGGACGTTGACTTACCTGAACATCCATTTTCAGGGTGCTGCGGATACACTCCATAGCTGGAACCAATCCTCTTTTCTGACAGCAACTGAGAGAACTTTTAAATCAATTTCCTACTTCACTCTGTGCTCTAGCCACACACCCTTTACCCTTGATTCCTCAGTTTTGAACAAAGGTGCGGCACAGAACTCTGGTTACAACTCAATTTTATTAATGACACAAACCAACCAAACAAACATAACCAATTCAGAGCAGACAGCCAATTCAAGTGGGAGGGAATGGAGTGTATCCACAGCACCCTGAAAATGGACGTTCAGGTAAGTCAACGCCCGTTTTCCAGTGTGCTGCGTCTACACTCCATAGCTGGGACATACCCAAGCCTAAACCCCAGGGACGGAAAGCTAACTGCTCTCAACAGGAAACTCTGCAACCACACTTTGCAACACTCATCGACCAAACGACGCCTCCGCCAAAGCATAAGCGTCAATTCTATAATGTCTGATGAATGGCGACAATGAAGTCCAAGTGGCAGCTCTACAAATGTCCAGCACAGATGCCTGCGTCGCCCAAGCCACCGAAACGGCCGCACTCCTGGTCGAATGTGGCAAAATCCTCGATGGAACTGGATGCGCCTGGTGTTCATAAATCGAAGATATGCAGGCCTTAATCCACCGACCAACCGTCGACAAAGAAACCTTCCGGCCCATCGAAGCTGGATGGAACGAAACCAATAGAGCCTCCGTCTTCCGAAACGATGCAGTTCGTCAAATATAATGACGCAAGGCCCTCCGAACGTCAAGTGTGTACCAAAGAACTTCACGATGGTGCCTGGGATCAGGACAGAAGTCCAGCAAAATTATTTATTGTGAATGGTGAAACCATGAATTAACTTTAGGGGTAAACACAGGGTCGAGACGAAGCACCACCTTATTAGAATGAAAGATGCATAGGTCTTTCCTGACCGACAAACTGCAAGTTCGGAGATTCGTTGTGCTGAAGTGATCGCCAGCAAAAACGCCACCTTGAAAGATAGAAATTTAAGTGACACAGATCCCAGGGGTTCAAACGGCGGGACTGTCAAGGCACGCAATACTAGAGGTAGATCCCAGGATGGGTACCTATGAACCGTGGGTGGACATAAATTGGAGGCCCCATGGAGAAAACCTCGAATCCACGGGTGATGGGACAAGGATTGATATGGAGGACAGGAGGTGACCATGGAAAGAGCAGCCACCTGTCGACGCAAGGTGGCCGGAGCTAAGCCTTTGTCCAGCCCCAACTGCAGAAAGTCCAACACATCCTGAATAACCGCGGAAGTCGGATCCACATGCTGTGCATCCGCCCAACGACAAAACGCCTTCCACAATGCCTCGTAGATCCGGGTAGTAGATGGTCGCCGGGACGCCTGAATCGTGCCACTCACCTTGTCAGACAGCCGATCTTTCCTCATGATGACCCTCTCAAATGCCAAACGGCCAACTGGAGCCATTGAGGCTCTGGATGAGAGATGGCCCCTTGACACAATGCAATCCGATGAGGCGGAATCACCCACAGGCTGCTGACAGAGAACTCCACGAGGTCGGTGAACCACGGTCGCCGTGGCCAATTGGGAGCCACCAGCACTAACTCTGCTCGTTCTGCCACCATCTTTCGGATCACTCGCTGAATTAGGGAAACTGGAGGAAAGATGTACAACAGACCTGCTGGCCAACGACATCTCAGAGCATCCACCCCCTCCACCGAGGGGCACGGGTAACGGGACATGAACCGAGGGAGCTGGGCGTTGGCGGAACTGGCGAACAGGTCGATCACTGGATTTCTGAACCTGAGCATCAGTTCCCGGAACAGACCCGGATGCAACTGCCATTCGGCCGGGTTGATCACCTCCCTGCTGAGCCAGTCTGCCTGCATGTTCGCTGACCCTGATATATGGTCCGCTCGGATCGACAAAAGATGGTGCTCCACCCAACTGAATAGTCTCTCTGACTCGAGCATCAAAGCTCGAGACTTTGTGCCCCCTTCCCTGTTCACATGGGCTTTCGCAGATGTGTTGTCCGTGAGGACTAAGACGTGGCGCCCCTGCACCCCTGATTCGAAGTGAAGAAGCGCCAGCCGAATCACTCGAAGTTCGAGGAGATTGATGCTGTGGCCCCTTTCCAATGAAGACCACCGGCCCTGAGCCACGAGATGTGCAAGGTGGGCACCCCAACCGTGCAGGCTGGCATCGGTGGTCATCACTATTCGGTCCAGCTCCAGAAAGTGGCAGCCCCGAAGGATGGCTGGCGACCTCCACCAACGCAGTGACAGATGGACTTGAGGTGGCACAAACACCTTTTCGACGTGTTGGCGGAACCTCTCCTCTGGAAGGGGAGAAGTAACCATTGCAATGGACAGGAGTGCCTGCGTGCCCAAGGAACAATGTGGAAACACGACACCAGTTTCCCGAGCAGCTGAGATAGAGTCAATAAGGGCACCGACCTTAGGGTCAGGACTTGGTTGAGTAAGGCTGTAATATTTTGGACCCTCTCTGGAGACAGAAACACCTGACCCTTTGACGAGTCTCTCAAGGACCCGAGGTGTAGAATGGACGTGGACGGGACTAGATGGCTTTTGTCCACGTTTATTGTGAACCCGTATGCTCGTAAAGCAGAGAGCACCAGCTCCAAGTCCCGTGCCGCTCGATTCCGGGTAGACAAGAGAACCAAAATATCGTCCAGGTAACACAAAATTCGCACCGGAATCGAGTGGAGTGTTGCGGCCACCACAGCCACCAGCTTGGTGAAAGTTTTGGGTGCAGAAGAAAGCCCGAAGGGCATGGCACAATACTGGTAATGCTTGCCTGCAAATTCGAACCACAGATACTGTCGATGGGCTGGATGAACGGGCACGTGGAGGTAAGCCTCGCGTAGATCCACAGACTGCATGAGATCTCCTTGGCGCACCGAGGCTAGGATCGACCGTAGAGAGTGCATTTTGAAGCAGCGATAACGAACCACCAAGTTCAGCTGCTTCAAGTTGAGAATGCCCCTGACTCCCCCAGAACTCTTGGGCACTAGGAACAGGATCGAGTAAAACCCGGACCCTCGTTGGTTGAACGGAACCTATTCTATTGCGTTGATGTCCAGGAGGTGCGATATTTCCGCCAAAATAAGACGACGTTGGTCTGATGAAGGTGGAATGGGGCACTTGACGAACCGCCTTGGGGGTCGATCTATAAACTCGATCAGAAGCCCATCGGAGACCGTGCGACGTACCCACTTGTCCGAGGTCGACAGGGTCCACTGTTGGTGGAAGGCCCGGAGGCGACCCCCCACCAGACCTTCCCGCTGCGAGTTATTTGCCCCGTCGAAATGGCCTGGAGCCGGTCCCATGGTAGGGTCGTTTTGAGGGAACCTGTGGTCTGCCCGTCCCGAAACCGCTGTCTGTCTGAAGAGCGGTCCGAAGGTTGGAAGGACTGCCGATAAGTGGAAGGGCCCCCGGTCCTGGAGTAGGGCCGGAAGGGCTGGCATTGGAAGTAAGGTGTATAACACCTGTCCTGTTTACGAAAGGTCGACGGTAAGATCTTTCGCTTATCTTTGTCCTCCATGAGGAGCGGTTCTAAGGCTGCTCCAAATAAATTAGGACCCTTGTAAGGGGCCGAACCTAGTTTCCATTTCGTCTTGACATCTGCCTTCCAGGGGCGAAGCCAGAAGAGTCGCCGTGATGTAATAGACGAAGCTAGGGCACGAGACGTAAACTTCACAGAATTTAACGAAGCGTCAGCAGAATACTCGGTGGCAGCTATAATTTTGTTGACATCTTGATGCAAGCGGGTTTCCTCAGGAGGAAGCTGTTCCTGAAGCTGACGTAACCAAATTAACGAAGCACGATTGAAGAAGGAAGTTGCTGTAGCAGTTCTGACAGCCCATGCCTCCGCCTGATGTGACTTACTAAAGGCCAACTCAGTGCGTCTGTCCTCAGACTTCAGACCATCCAACGGGTTAGAGGTTATCACCGAAAGAGTAGTGAGACTCGCCACAGGCACATCCACTGATGGTAATTCCACCAGCGCCTCCAACTCAGGAGCGGAGCAATACAATTTCTTGTCTTGATTGTTAGGTGCGGTGAGAGCGCCGGGTTGGTCCCATGGGGCCTGCAGCACGTCTGTGAACAACTGGGGGCACGGAATAAAGTCCTCTCAGTTGCTGTCAGAAAAGAGGATTGGTCCCAGCTATGGAGTGTAGACGCAGCACACTGGAAAATGACCTGTTATAAGTTGAGGACTACCTGTATACATACATGCATAAAAATAAAGTTAGCTTCAAGCTCTTGAAAGAAGATGCCAGTCTGTTCAAATAAATCTTGTTTTATCAATTTCTTGGTAATATGTTTATAAACTGATCAGTCAGGCCTTTGAAGTATTTTTACTGTTTTGGACCATATCAACTACAGCCAGCATACCTATTAAGCAGTTTTATACTCTTAAACATCTAAACTATGTTCTGGATTACATCTCTATAAGAATCCAAAACTGATGATTGATTACAATACCGCTTAAATTTCTTTTTTTGTCAAAAGTATTCAATACAGTGAGAATTTAGTAGGTACCACCATTATAGTAACAACTGCAAATCTCCTTATATCCACAGGAGCTTCTGAAATATTTTATGTCTTTGAATAAATAAGGTAAAAATTATAAGCAACAACTCGTTGATACAAAGAAGATCTGTATTGCATATAACATCTCTCAGGACCCTGGAAGCTTTGCATGACTGTCCTCCACTCCCTTGAGAATCGGATGTCCCCTTCTGCTGTTGGGTAGAAGTACTATAAAAAGCTGACATTTGAGCTGGGGTCCCTCACTGAATTGCAATTTTTTTATTTATATCTTTTATTGGTTTTATTGTAATTTCTTTCTTTGTGAACCACATAGAGTTGTTGAAAGTTGATGGCATACAAATTTAATAAATTATTATTTGCAGTTATTGCCTTAATTGCCACATAATTCACCTTTTACCAGTAATTTTCTTTCTCACCTACTTTCTTGCTTTTATTAAGCTAGACTACTGGCAATGATTCTTAGGATTTCAGAATCTTTCCCATCAACTGACTTTATGTGTTTAAGAGGAAATACTAAACAATGAACCATACTTTGTTATACAAATGATGAGTTCTAAAGATTAAGAAATGTAATTTTAAATTATATATATTTAAATTATGTATAAATTTAATATCAGCATTTCCAAGCATTTTTTTAAAAAATTGATTTATATGCCGCCCTTCTCCGGAGACTCAGGGCGGCTTACAATGCGTTAAGCAATAGCCTTCATACTTTTGTATATTTATACAAAGTCAGCTTATTGCCCCCACAATCTGGGTCCTCATTTTACCTATCTTAGAAAGGATAGAAGGCTGAGTCAACCTTGAGCCTGGTGAGATTTGAACTTACAGTAATTGCAGACAGCTTGATGTTAATAACAGTTAATAACAGTGCTTTAGTCTGCTGCGCCACCAGGCTCCTATATATTTTATATTTATTTTATATTTTATGTATTGCTTTAAAGTAAAGCATTCCTTCCAAATGAAACAGATTTAAGTAAACACTACAAAAACTGAAATTAAAGATAATGGGGGACACAGAAAACACCCCAATAATGAACTAATCATATGTTTAAAATTTAGTCAAATGGGATCTTTATTCTGTATTACAAAAATAGTACATAATCTTTATTTAAATCTAAAATTGTAAAATAGAATCGAATGTTTAGACTAACATTATTATAATCCTTAACCCTGCTTTGCTTTAAGTGCAGCAATGATAAAGTTCTAAACTGAATAAAGCATTGTCCAGATGATAGTTTCTCTTAACTTGGTTCTCCATTGCAGTGATAAATCAGGAGAAGAAAACTTTGTATCCATCATCATGTGCAATACAGATAATCCTCAATTTACAATTGAGCCTAAAATTTATGTTGCTAAGTGAGAAATTTGTTAAGTGAATTTTGCCCCATTTTATGACTTTTCTTGCCACCTTTATTAAGTAAATCACTCTACAGTTGTTACTTTAGTAACACAGTTGTTAAGTGAATCTAGTTTCCCCATTGACTTTGCTTGTCAGAACATTGAAAAAGGTGATCACATTACCTTGGGACACAGCAACGTTCATAAATGTGAGTCAGTTGTTAAGCATCCAAATGCAAATCATGTTACCATGGGGATGCTGGTCATAAATGTGAAAAATGGTAAAAAAATGGCACTCTTTTCAGTACCATTGTAACTTCAAATGGTCACTAATTGAACTGTGTAAGTCAAGGACTATTTATAATTGCAGTTTTGAACACCATAGCAGAGAGGTGTCAAACTCGATTTCATTGAGGGCTACATCAGGGTTATGTTTGACCTCAGGGGGGCGGGATGGGCTTGGCCAGGGGCATGGCCAGCATGACATCACTTGTGTCGGGGGCACCTGTGGTGGCCCGAGCTCTCTGCCAGCGAAAATGGGCTCCCAAGCTCTGTTTTCAAATGTGACAGCCTCCTACAACCCTCTGCCAGTGAAAACTGAACTTGGGAGGGCCACATGCGGCTCTCTTGACCTCGGTTTTCGCTGGCAGAGGCACTGCGGGCCAGTCCTTTGCTGTTTTCAGGGAGGCCCCACAGGCCAGATCTAAGTACCCCATAGGCCGGGGCTGGCCCCTGGGCTTGAGTTTGCCATCCCTGCCATAACACATCCAAATTTCAGGTTCCTAATCTACTGCTTGGATTCATACACAAGTCCTTTTTTTTTTATAAAATAAGGTTTATGAGCATTAGAGGAGCTTAATTAGAATATCAAAAAATATCTACTGACTCTAAGCACTTCACATTCTAACTTCTATTATTTAAATCCATAAAAGTACTCACCTGCTCAGGCTTTTTTAATAACCTTTAAAATTCCACCCATCTTTAAGAGCCGCGGTGGCGCAGTGGTTAGAGTGCAGTACTGCAGGCTACTTCTGCTGATCACAGCCTGCCAGCAGTTTGGCAGATCGAATCTCACCAGGCTCAAGGTTGACTCAGCCTTCCATCCTTCTGAGATTGGTAAAATGAGGACCCAGATTGTTGGGGGCAATATGCTGACTCTGTAAACAGCTTAGAGAGGGCTGTAAAGCACTATGAAGCGGTATATAAGTCTAAGTGCTATTGCTATTGCTAACTTCCAATAGCCAAGTCATTTTCTGCATTTAAATAATCATGGTTTCTTTCCCTTTCCGTACTAGCCAACTTCCTTCCATGGAATTCTATACAATTGCATCTTGCCACTGAATTAGTATTCAAATATTTCATTTTCTTTTAAGAAACCTAAACTTCCAGTTGACGTCACAGCAATTTTAAACACAGAGGAATGGGTTTCCACGTTCCCTGTGCTGAGTTCTTCCTGTTTGTGGGCTCTAGAGAGAGCCTAAGCCACCCTGAAGGGGTGTGTGAAGCAAAGGGGGGGGGGTGCCTTGTGTGGCCAGGTAGAGTCACAGCTCTCCTGTCTGGCCCGTGGACTTTTTTCTCTCTCAGCCACGGCAAGAAGAAGCAGCATTCTAAAGATGACCACTACATAGCTGGGACAACTGATGAATAACAGCTAAGACTTGTGCAGGAGAGAAGAAGGTGAGCTGTGGTGGAGCTGAGGGAGAGGATTTTTCTTTGTTTTAAATAACCCCAAGAAACAATTCAGAACTATTTGCCCAGAACTATTTGTTTAAGCGGCGCCTAAGCTTTTTGGGGCATGCTGAAGAAATACCTAACCAGAAAGAAAAGCTGTTGGAGAATAAATAATAGACTTTGAAATAAATAGAAAAGGGACTCCTAAAATGGGAAGAAGCGATACTGGGAAGGCATTTTTTGAAATATTGGAATGATATATAGGCAAAACTTACTCTGTTTATATATTTGTCGAATAATCCGAGCAACAATGGACTAGTAAACTGAAATCTAAGTGGACAAAAAGGTAAACTACAAGGAAGTGATTGGGGCTTTTTGATAACCCCTGGGAGTATTTGAATAGAACTGAATGCTTAAAGACTAAATAAATAGTTCTTGGACTGTTGGATGAAAATTAACTTTCTTTAAAAAATAAGACATTTAAAAAGGAGATGAGTGGAATTGTTCAGGAGATGGATCTACTCTTTCAAAATACAAAGGATATCATGGACAAAGGATTTAAGGACATTATGGAAAAAATCATACAAGGGATGATGGTTACAGACCAAGACGTTCAGGAAAGGGAGGAGCCAAAAGAAGAAATGAAGAAGGAAGAGGACAGAGAGGAGATTGCAATGAAAATAATAGTGATTGATGAATTAAACCAGGGGAAAAAACATACAAAGACAGTTGGAAGATATGCTTGAAGTGGAGGCAGGGACCTCAGTAGAAATTTTAGAAAATAGACAGTGGAGGAGAGTAGAGGTGGGAGGAACACTTAGATTGGACTTCCAAGTAATAAACATAGATGGAGATTTAAGAGAGGAATGGGGAAGGCAAATTTTTTAAAAAGCGTAGCAATTGAAGTATTGAAGCGGGCAAGAGACTATGGGTAGATGACTACTGTTTTCTTTCTTTATTGCTGTTTTGACTTGTTTTTCTGCTTTCCTTTTCTTTCTGTAAAGTATAGCAATTAAAAGTATAAAGCGGGCAAGAGATGATGAATGGATGATTCCATTTTTTTATTGCTGTTTTGAGTTGTCTTTTTCTTATTCTCCCTCTCTACTTTCTTTCTTTTCTTTTCTCTTTTTTTAGGCAGGTGACATGATTAGAAGCAAGACAGGAAAGAAAGAAAAAGCCTTTTAAAATAAGATGACATGATTAATAGCTAGAGTAAGTGATAGAAATAAAAGGAATATTAATATATACATGTTTATTTGATAAAATGAAAGTAACAATGAGAATACTTGGTGGAAGAGAATAGGTGGAATACTTGAATAATGATAGATTGTAATCCAATATGAATGTGTATTGTTATTAGAAATACATAGGTTGATTGAATGTAATAATAATGTTTTAACCTGATCAGTTTTATTTGTATTGGAATGCATGGCGCCTAGATGGCACACTGTTCACGCATTGTTTTGACATTTTTATAAAAATAAAAAAATAAAAACCTTAAAAAAAAAAAGAAACATAAACCAGCATATACAGTGGTCCCTCCTATTTTATACCCATGTTTCCTAAAAATAAGACCGGGTCTTATTTTCTTTTGGGCCCAAAATAAGCACTAGGACTTATTTTTGGGGGGGGTCTTATTTTTTCCCCATGTACTGGAGGCCCACTTCTTCTGCTTGCTCACAGCTGCAATAGTGCAGGAGGCCAATGTGTTTGTGCCACCGCAAGGCAGTGGGGTGGAGCTGCCCCATACGGCACACATTGGCTTACTTCAGGGCCCCTGCAGTCAAGCCATCCATGCCCTGACATTTGCCCTGCCTTGCCTCATGGCTGCGGCACCAACACACCATTTGGCCTCCTGCTCCATTGTGACAACGAGCAAGCAGTAGTAGCAGGCTGGTGGCCACGTGGACTCCTGCTGCACAGTTGCTGGTGCTGCCAACGCGAAGCAGGTGTCAGAGCATGAATGGCCTGGCTGCGTGGGCCCGGAGGTAAGCTGATGTGGGATGCATGGGGAAGCTCAACACCCCCCGCCTCACCTTGTGGGTGTGGCACTGCGAGCAACCAGATGGAATGGGCGGCTGGGCGGCTGCGCATGCTTATAAGTAGGGCTTATTTTGTAGTAGGGCTTATATTAGGTGCATGTGTAAAAGTATGTTAGGTCTTATTTTCGGGATAGGTCTTATTTTCTGGGAAATGGGGCATATAATGTATGGCTTTCGAGCATTCTTATAAATCATCTGGTATAATAAAGAGTGGAGGAGGGGTGTCAGGGCATAGATTAATCCCATTTTTGGGAACCTATCAGGTAGTGTTACTACAATACAACCAAGCTAAAGCAGGAAGAAGTGGCCACTCCCATCCTGCTGCGAGCGGTTGCAGAAGTCGTCGTCACTGGTCACGCAGAGGCGTGACAGGTGTTAATGTTGTGACTCCAACCCCCGAGCCCATCTTATCGGAGGGAGAAGACTCCAAAGGTGAAGGAGAGGCCAGGCCTCCCTCTCCAGGACCCTCCTCTCTGGCAATGCCTCAGTTGTCTCCCGAAGGAGAAGAGATTGGCCAGGAGCCAGGTATCTCTGAACAGTCGCAGTCAGACAGTGATGGAGATAAGTCTTGGCTGGATCCACGCCAGTGTCGGAGAGACAAGCGCACGCAGCAGAAAAGGAGGTGTGCCAGAGATTAAGCTGAGTCACTGGACCACACCCGACAGGGGATAAAAGGGGGTGTGGTGGCCATTCAGGCTCCGTGACGGACAAAACTAAACAACTAGCGAGTCGCATTGCATCTCTGAAACTACGTTATCTGCCTGCCTTGGATTTAATATGGACTGGACTTGACAATTCTTTGACTTTGTGTATTTGTTTTGGTTTATCTGATGGAGGAGGAACACCTCCCTCTGTGAGTAAAGTTCTTGGCAAGCAGTTACTGGATTGCTGACAATCCTGTTATCGAAGAAATTTATTGTCTGCAAGTGTTATTTAACCCCTGGCTGACTGTTTGTGAGCGTGTGTGAGACAGGGACAGAACAGTTGCATCATGGGAAGCTTCCCAAGGTAAGTGGGTGTAGGGCGCATGGGGCAGCTCCTACCCCAGCTTGATTTTTTTTTTATTGCAAAAGTTTTACAATTACATTTTCACCCCTTTTCCCCCCCCACCTCCCCCCCCAAACTTCCCAACCTCCCTAACCCTCCCCTCCCCCCAGACTTCCCTATAATATACTCATAACTGGTAAAAAGAAAACACAACAAAAACAAAAAACAAAAAAAAAACCCTTAGTATAACACTTATATGTAAACTTGAACCCCTCCCTCCCCTGTATGATTTTTCTCTTTACCTCATTACATTAAAATATTTCTAATACATTATTTTCAAATAAAAGCTATTTGATACTTTCTAGTTTGATATTTGTTCTGAACATATTCTATCCACCTTTTCCATTCCCATTCATAAGTCTCTTGTGAACAATCTTTTAAGTATGCTGAAATCTTCGCCATCTCTGCAAAACTGGCCATCTTCAAAGTCCATTCCTCGATAGTGGGCAAAGCTTCATTCTTCCAGTATTTACCTATCAACAATCTTGCTGCTGTTATCATATACAATATCAATTTTGTTTCACCCAATGTAAAACCCTTAACTATACCCAATAAAAACAGTTGTGGAGAAAATTGAATTTTTTTCTTCAAAACATTCTGCATGACCCACCAAATTTTTATCCAAAAAGCCTTAACTTTCCTACAGGTCCACCAAACATGATAATACGTAGCATCCAAACATTCACATCTCCAACATTTTGGCTGAACATTAGGGTACATACAGGACAACTTTTTGGGATCTAAATGCCATCTATAAAACATTTTATAGAAATTTTCCCTCAGGTTCTGCGACTGTGTAAATTTAACATTCTGAACCCAAATTTTTTCCCATGTTTCCAACATCACTGGTTCTTCAAAATTTTGTGCCCACTTAATCATACAGTCTTTAACTAATTCAGTTTCTGAGTCCCTTTCTAGCAAAACATTATAAAGCCTTTTGATATGCATTGGACCTTTCTCTCTTATATGTCTAACCAATTCTTCCTCGTGCAACATAATACCAGTTTTTTGGTCCTCTTTCCATCTCAATTGTAATTGATTATATTGTAACCAAGTTAAATTAATCCCTTCATCCAACAGTGTCCGCAATGTCTTCAGCTGCCATCTGCCCGCATCTGTAAAAAGAACCTCTTTGTATAAAAACCCCCCGAGTGACATTATATTTGTATTCCACAAAGTATGACTAAGATCCAGCCATAGCGGTATTTTATAATCCCATTTGAGTCGATGCTTCTTCCAAACTCTCATCAAAGAGTCTCTAAGTATATGACTTTTAAATACTTTATCAACTTTGTCATCATAAAATAAGTAAGCATGCCATCCAAATTCAAGATCAAAACTTTCTGCATTCGATATTCCAGCCTTTTTACTTCCAAACCAATCACTTGTTAAAGTTAAAGCTGCTGCATCATAATATAACTGTAGGTTTGGAAGTTTAAGACCTCCTCTTTCTGGAATATCTTGCATAATTTTCAATTTCACTCTCGGCTTTTTCTCGTTCCAAACAAACTTATTGAGTCCAGTTTGCCAGACTTTCAATTGTTTATCGCTTTTAAGCACCGGAATCATTTGAAACAAAAAAAGAAATCTTGGCAAAATGTTCATCTTAACTGCCGCTATTCTTCCAAGTAGAGACAGCTGCAGTTTTTTCCAAGTCTCCATGTTTTTCTGCACCTCTCGCCACAACACCTCATAGTTATTTTGAAACAATTTCATGTTTGATTCTGCAACCTGAACTCCTAGATATTTTACCTTAGATACAGTCTCAAAACCTGCCCTTCTTTCAAGCTCATGTTTACGATCTTGTGTCATGTTTTTAGCTATCATTTTAGTCTTTTTTGGATTCAGTCTAAAACCTGAAACTTTACCATAGTCTTGTATAATGTCCTTCATCAGGATTATTGATTCCATTGGTTGTGATAGTGTAACAACCAGATCATCTGCAAATGCCTTTATTCTGTAATCCTCTTGCCTAATTATTATACCTTTCAAGATATTAGAGTCCCGTATTGTGTTTAGCAAGATTTCTAGTGTTAGAATAAATAAAAGTGGGGACAACGGACATCCCTGTCTTGTTCCTTTTTCAATTTTAAACTCTGTTGTCAAACTTCCATTAATGATGATCTGTGCCTTTTGCTCTTGGTAAATTGCTGAAATCGCCTGTATAAATTGATCCCCAAAATCCATCTTTTTTAAAGTCTTTAATAGAAAATTCCAATCCACTCTATCAAAGGCCTTCTCTGCATCCAGAAAGACCAGCACTGCAGGAATCTGTTTATTCTTCTCAAGATATTCCAATAAATCTATTACTTGCCTTACATTATCCTTCATGTGTCTGCCCTTGATAAATCCCGCTTGATCATCATGAATCACCTTTTGGATTACTGGCATCAACCTGTTGGCTAATACTTTCGCATAGATTTTATAATCTGTATTCAAAAGAGATATTGGTCTATAATTCTCTGGTTTTTTAGGACCGACTTGTTCTTTTGGTATCAAAGATATATAAGCAGTTGTCCATGATGGGGGTATTTTACCCCCTTGTTGAATATTGCAAAATAAATCTCTGAGTTGTCCCACCATTTCAGCTTGCAAAGTTTTATAATACACTGCGGTCAAACCATCCGTGCCAGGAGCTTTGGCTATTTTTAACTGTTTAATTGCTACTATTATCTCCTCCTCTGTTATAGGATAATTCATTCTTTCCTTTTGTTGATCAGTAATTTTTGTAACTCTTTTATCATTTAAATATTTTTCTATAAGTCCATTCTGCACCTCCTCTTTGGCATATAGTTTGGTATAATAGTCCACAAAAGCTTCTTTAATTAATTTTTGTTGAAAAATTTCTTTCCCTCCAATATCAATACTATCAATAGTCCGTATACTTTGTTTTTTCCTCAATGTGTAAGCCAACCATCTGCCCGGTTTATTAGCGTTACAAAATGTATTATGCTTCGCATATTGTAAGTTTGTTGCAACTTGTTCCGCCATAAGCATTTGAAATTGGTCTTTCAAAAGTTTTATAGCACTACGTATTCTTTCATCTGTTGGATTTTTAATAAGTAACTGTTCTTTATTCTTTATTTCTATTTCCAGTTCAGATCTTTTCTTTTGTCGAAACAGTCTATGTTTAGAGTTCATGTAGATAAGTACCCCTCTCATATAAGCTTTACTTGCGTCCCACACAATTTCAATTGGGGTACCTTTATTCAAATTTATTTCAAAAAATTCTTTCAAATGCTTTTTAAGTTCTGTTGTATTTTTTTCATATCTAAACAAATTCTCATTTAATCTCCAAGAACGTCTCTCAACCTTATCCATCTCAATTTCTATCCATACTGGGCTATGGTCAGTCAAAGTTCTTGGAAAAATCTTTGTTCTTTTTGTCTTAACAAGTAAGTCATCTGTCAACAAAATGAAGTCAATCCTAGAGAAGGATCTGTGTCTGTCAGAAAAAAAAGTGTAGTCCAATTCTTTTGGATTATGTATTCTCCAAACATCTTTTAGTTCCATATCTTCTTTCATGTCAAAAAAGGTCTGTGGTAATCTGATCCTAGACTTTGCCAAACTCTTTTTATCTAATTTAGAATCGATTACTCCATTCCAGTCTCCCATAATTAAAATAGATCTGTAATCGCATTGCAGTATTTTAGTATGTAACATCTTATAGAAATGGTCCTGTTGTTGATTGGGAGCATAAATTCCAATCAGAAGAATTTGGCCATTTGCTGTAAGCAATTCAATTGCTACAAACCTACCATCTTCATCTGCTTCTATAACTTTAGCTGTTAACTTTTTATTTACATAAATAACCACACCATTCTTTTTTTGCGAAGTTGAAGATATAAAATGTGTTCCTAGTTTGGAGTTTATCAAATATTTTTGATCTTGAGTTGTGATATGCGTTTCTTGTAAACAAATTATATCATTATTAAATTGTTTCAAATATGTAAATAATTTCTTCCTTTTCTGTGCTGAATTCAACCCATTAACATTCCAAGATAAACACTTAAACGTCATCTCCCTCTTTCTGGAGCAAAGAGCAAAATAATCGAAGGTCATCCGAAAGCTTCGATCTCGCTCCCCGCATGGCTCCAATCTCTTGTGCAGTACTCTTAACTGCCTCCTTGTCTTGTCTTTCCTGTTGTTGTTGTTGCTTTTGTTTAAGTAACTTAGATTGAGCTCGAGTTATACATTGATCCTTAACTTCAATCATCCGAACCGGGTCCAAGATTGGAGAAGATTCCAGCAAAGGCTCATCCAGAAAACCTCCTTCTGCGCCTTGCATTTCCTCTAATTCCTGCTTAGACTGTTGAGGTTGCTTCTCTTCACTCTCCTTAATCTCCAAAACTGTAGATGTACGTGGAGATGGTGTTCTTTCCTTAAGAATAGTAGTGTAGAAGTGCTGTGCCTTCTCCACGGTATTCAAACGATATCTTTCTCCCTTATATCTGAAAATTATACCAACTGAGGTGTCCCACCGGAAAGGTATCTGTAAATTTTGCAATTCCTTAACAAGAAAGCCAAATTCTTTTCTAGCTTTCAGCATTTTAGGAGGTAATTCTTTATAAATTCCAATTCGTGAGCCCCCCACTTGCACAGAAGTATAAAAGGATTTTTGCAGGATATCGTTTCTTATTTCTCTATCTGTAAAATATATGACCACATCTCTAGGTAATTGTCTTTGTCTGGCCACCCAGGAATTCACTCTGTAAATTTTGTCTATTTTGTGAAAAACCACATCAGGATTAACTTGTATAATCTTGGCCAGGGCCTCAGAACAAACTTGTCTCAAATCCTGTCTTTCCTCCTCTCGAATTCCTCGAAGCCGTATAGCAAACTCCATTGCCCTGAATTGTACCATGACAATCTCGTTTTCAACTCTTTGCATTTTATTATCAACATCAGCAATTTTATAATCATTGTCTTTCATCTTAACATTAACTTCTGATTTAAGTTCTTCAACTTTAAAATCAACTTTCCCAATAAATTCTGCCAGGCCAGATGCCACTTCTGATATTTTTTTGGTCACCTTGTTTTGGTTCTGTTTCACCATATCTTTAACTTCATTAATTTCCTGCATAAATTCCTGATGTGATTTTTGAAGTTTATCATCTATCTCCTGTTGAGATTTTTGAAATTTATCATCCAAAGTTTTAGAAATAAATTCTTTTAAATCTCCCACATCAAATTCTTTTTTCTGAGTCTGTAGCTGTTGAGCAGGGGGAAGCTGCGTTTCATGTTTGTGTGTGGGGGATCCCCCCCCTGTTGCCTTCCCTTCCTGCTTCTTTGAAGCCATCCTGCCACGTAGTCTAGTTTTTCTAAAGAGGGAAGTTCCTTTTCCTTTCCCTCCTGCACAAAGACTTCTAAAAAAGTCCCCCAGATTTGATCAGACAAAAGCTGAAGTAAAGCAAAGTCAAGTATTGAAAAGGGAGAAATTTTTCACTTGTTTCTCTTATTACAAACAAGGCAACTTTGTAGCCACTTGGAAACTTTGTAACAAAGCAAGATAACTTCACCAATCCACACTCGCTGGCTCGTTAACTCTAAGGCTGAGCGCCATGTTTTTTCAAAGCACTTTCACTCATTCGCATTTTTCTCAGATTAAAAAATCAACAAAGCACTAATACTTGCGTTTCCAAGTTTCAGGGTTCAGGTAGTTTCGCTGTTTATTAAGGCTGGTTCTTTTCGCTTTAAGTTTCCTGCAGCCGGCTTGTTCTGCAAAAGCAGAATCGTCGCACATCGCCCGGAGTTTCAGCAGGTTGGGAGGGAGCCGCGCCTGTTCTCTCCCCAGAAACAATTCCCTGGGGGGTTACAGGGGCTCGACCTGTGCCCTGCGATCTCTGCTTCAACAATCCTGAGGATTTTGAAGTTTTCGAGCCGCTTCTGGGTCGCGAAGCGGCTCTACAGGCGGCGGGGCTGGCGGAGCTTCAAAAGGCACCGCCGTCGCCGAAGACAAGGAAACCAGCTTGATTTTTAAGCCTGCACCTCACCCCATCTCATACAATCAGGTGATGGAGAGGGCTTATTTTTGGGGTAGGGCTTATTTTAGGGGCAGGTGTGAAAATCAGCCTAGGGCTTGTTTTCGGAGTAGGCCGTATTTTCGGGAAAACACAGTATATAAAGACAATAAAATACAGCTAGTTTTAATAATGCACAATAGAAAAATAACTGGTAGAAAGGAAAAACATTTAGGGTTTCATTCTGCAATAAATCATCTTCCACAATAGTTGGGCTTTATGATATTTCCACCAAATACTTACATTAAAATATTTACATTTAAAACAGCTTTCTGAGCAAGTATTGCCCAAGTTAACAGTTATCAGTGGGGTGATATACCACCAGAAGAATATCTTATACCATTTTTCTCTTAATGTAATATTGGCATACTGATTTTTATCATTATTGAATATCAATTGTCCTGTTGAGGTTCAGCAGCCATTTGATCATGCCATCTTTCACCTGTTCTGTCTCCTGAGTTATATTTCAGTAATAACTGACATATAAGCCTTAACAGGTGTTTTGAATTATTTCAAATCCAAATAAATTTCTTAGCATACAACTTGTTTTTGTATTTCTTACTTGACTATATTGCTCAATATAAAATGATTATACTGAAACTATGAAGGCATTTCTCTAAGGATAGAATCTTGAATATTTAAATTTTGTTTTGTTAAGTCTTGCAAGTTATAAGACTTTTCTTATTATTGATCAAATTTTTAGCATACTCTTCTTCAAAAAAGTATATACTCTATTCAACACTGCAACCAGAAGACATATAGGTAGTCTCGACTTACAACAGTACATTTAGTGATTGTTCAAGTTACAATGACACTGAAAAAAGTGACTTATGACCAATTTTGCCCCTTATAACCATTGTGGCATCTCTGTGGTCACATGCTCAAAATTCAGATGCTTGGCAACTTGTTCATATTTATGACGATTGCTCTGTCCCAGGATCATCTGATCGCCTTAAGTAAAATCAATGAGGAAACCATATTCATTTATCAAACGTGTTACTAACTTAGATTAATTTAATAACAGTGGCAAGCAAGAACATAGAATCGGGCAAAATTCAGTTAACAAATGTTTCATTTAACATTATAAATGTTGGGCTCAATTGGGGTCATACATTGAGGACTACCTATACTTTTTTCTCTATATTTTTCCTAAACTTCTAATAAAGTACTTCAAGCTTACTATACTTCTTATACTCATTTTATATCAATCTAAAAATATTTATATAGCCTTCAGTGAATCCTGTTCTTTCCATAGTTGCAATCCAGCCACATTGAGCTATAATCTAATCTGAAATCCAGGACAATCAGATAGCCTGAGTAGATAACTTCAAATTTGATATGGTTAATCCCACATACTCGTCTGCCACTACCGCAGCCTGGTTCCAAATGGCTCAAGGTCTGGTACTGGGCCGCACTTAAGACAATAAAGCAGAAAGTTCATTTGATCCTGGAGTTTTACTCAGTTTTAACATTATTGTCTTCTTTATCACCCCCTTTGTAATTGGTTTATGAAGGCTTTTGCTGATTATGGTCTTATCAGTTTACATTTTATCTTTTCCTAATTGGTGCCAGCCTTCCATATAATTGAGCTACTTAAGAAATGAATTAGAGAATGACTTAGAAAAGAATGTTCCACTGAATCTACAAAAGAAGTTGGTTGATGCTTTAAAATTTAAAAGGATAATTCAAATTTAAAAGAGGGTTGTATTAGAAGAATTCCAAGGTCCCTTCCAACTTTGTTATTCTGTTATTCTATTAAATGACAAACCATTCTATTAAATGACAAACCATTAAATGACAAACCTATCTAATTTTTTTCTACTTGATTTTCAAAAGAGGCTTATTAAAGTTTTGAAGAACTATGTGCACTAAGAAGAAATGAGAAATAAAGTCCTATGACAATATTTAAATGAACTAAAGATTACAACTGCTAGAAGTAAAAGGAAGGAATGTAAAACCGATTAAAACAAGATATACTGTTACTTTGGCAACCCTTTACAGACTTTCTGCTCACACTAGGACTGAAACGGATGTTGTTTTACCTGAACATCCCTTCTATGTGCGCTGCTAGAGAGTCCAAAGCATGGATTATTCTTCATCTATTTGCTAGAGACTGAGTGTGTATTTCTTTAAATTTTCTTGACCATGCCTCCTCTGCTCGGCTGAGCCTCAGTTTGTTCATGAAGACGTAGATAATGAGTGTGTGTGAAGAGAGCCACCCGGGCCCGAGATCCGGAAGCCTAATAGGGCGGGTTGGATTCTCCAACAGTGCACATAGAAGGGACGTTCAGGTAAGACGTCTGTTCTACAGCACGCTGCTTGGAGAATCCAAAGCGTGGGATATACCTAAGCTACTAATATGATGGGTGGGAGGCTGACTGCTCTTGGGTGGCAGAAGTAGAGCAGACCGTCTACAGCACACGCCATCCGAATGACGCCTCAGCCAAGGCAAAGGAGTCGACCTTGTAATGGCGGATAAATGGTGTCAAGGAAGTCCAAGTGGCCAACCTGCAAATGTCACTAACAGAAGATTGGGTGGCCCGTGCAGCAGTGGTAGCTGCGCTTCTCATTGAGTGGCCAAAATTTTTCCCGGTAAGGGTTTTTTCTTGAGTGCATACGCTTTTGCAATGCACACCTTTAGCCAGCGACCGATGGTGGAAGAGGATACTTTCTTGCCCATTGACGACAGGTGGAAAGAAAGGAATAGGGCCTCTGATCTACAGAAAGGCATCATCCTTTTAATGTACCTGTAGAGGACCCTCCTAATGTCCAAGGTATGCCATTGTTCTTCCAAAGGATGTTTCTGGTCTGGACAGAAGTCCGGCAGAATAAGCTTCTGGGAGCGATGATACCAGGAGTTTGCCTTGGGCAGAAAGGAGGGATCCATCCGCAGGACCACTCTGTTTGAATGGAAGAATCAGAGATCTTCCTGCACTGACAGTGCTGCTATCTCTGAAACCCGTCTGGCAGAGGTTATCGCCACCAGGAAGGCGATCTTAAGAGTCAGGAGCCTGAGGCTGATGGATCCCAACAGTTCAAAGGGGGAAGACATGAGTGCCTGAAAAACCAAGGAAAGGTCCCATGTGGGATATCAATGTATGACCGCGGATCAGGTTAGCTGCCCCCTTAAGAAAACTGAATCCTTGATTGTTGAGTAAGAGGACAATCGTTTTCACCAGACAGGACAGTATGCAAGGCCGCAACTTGCTGTCGAAGGGTGTTGGGGGCCAGACCTTTGTGTAAACCACCTTGTAAAAATTCAAGAATCTCAGGCACCGACACCGAAGTCGGGTTGATGTGCGCCTTAGAACACCAAAGACAGAACGACCTCCAGGTGGTGTTGTAAATCCGGTTCGTTGATGCGCGTCTGTAAGCCTGTATAGTGTTTATCACCCTCCCTAAGAGATTGTCCTTCCTCAGGAGGATCTTCTCAAGTGCCAGACGGTCAACTGGAGCCACTGAGGTTCTGGATGCAGAATGACCCCCTGGCTGAGAGAGATCCTGTTCCGGGAAATCCTCCAGGGACGGGCCACCGACAGGCTTACCAGATCCGCGTACCAGGGTTGTCGCGGCCAATGGGGGTGACCAACAGGACTTCTGCTCTTTCTGCTAACACTTTGCAAATCATTCTTGGGATGAGTGGGCTGGGTGGGAATGCGTAGAGCAGCCCCCAAGCCCAGGGGCAGCGGAGAGCATTGCACCCTTCGGCCCCTGAACACGGGAACCGGGCAAAGAACCGTGGCAATTGCGTGTTCTTTGGGTGCGCAGAGGTCGAGAATCGGATATCTGAATCTCTGCGACAGCTTGTGGAAGAGAGAAGGACGTAGACACCATTCCGACTGATCTGAGTCCTGCTCAACAATCTGCCTGGATATTGGTTGATCCGGAGATGTGCTCCGCCTTGAGGGACAGCGTGTCTCTCCACCCAGGTTAGCATCTTCATTGTCTTGTCCATGAGTGGTTTGGCTGAGTGCCCCCTTCGCGGTTCACATGCGCTTTTGTGGTCACATTGTCCATTAATACTAGCACATGGTGGTCTGCCACAGCGGACTGGAAGTGGCGTAGGGCAAGGTGGACTGCCCACAGCTCCAACCAGTTGATATTGTTCATTAGATCCACCAGAGACCAACGTCCTTGGGCTACGGTGGAAAGAAGATGAGCGCCCCAGCCAAATAGGCTTGCATCTGTTGTAACTGTGATGCGCTGGGGCTCTTGGAAAATACACTCCTTCTCTATGGCCATCGAAGTCCACCAGTGGAATGACAGGCGGACCGTTGCCAGGAGTTGCACCTTGGCCCTGGAGTTCCTGCGATATGTTTTCTGGTACGGTAGTAGGTACCACTTTAACAGTCAGGCATGTAGCCATGCCCATGGGACAATTGCAATGCATGAGATCATTTTCTTAAGCAACTGAGACAGGAGGATCAGAGGAACTGACCTGAGGGAAAGTATCTGCATTACTAGTGTCTTGATGCTGAGACGTCAATCCGGAGATAGGAAGACTTGACCGCTGATGGAATCTATCACTATTCCCAGATGGAGAATGTGAGTGGTAGGCACCAAATGGCTTTTCTCCAGGTTTAGGGAAAACCCATGTTGCTGTAAGGCTTGACCCATTGTAGTCAGGTCCTCCGTAGTTTGTGTCTGTGAGGACGACAGAATTAATATGTCATCCCAGTAGCAAAGTACTCTAATGGTTATCTGCCTGAGAGAGGCGGCCACCATCGCTAATAATTTCGTGAAGGTCCTGGGGGCCGATGACAGACCAAATGGCATGGCCCGATATTGAAAATGGCATATGTGAAGTGCAGGAATCTTCGATGAGATGTTTGAATTGGGACGTGAAGGTAGGCCTCCTTGAGGACTACTGAGGTCATTAAATCCCCCTCTTGTATGCAACCCAATTTGAGGGATTGCATTTTGAATTGATGGTACACAATAAATTTGTTTAGTTCCTTGAGATCCAAGATCCCTCTCCAGCCCCCAGAGCTTTCTGGTACCAGGAAAACGACTGAATACAAACCAGTCCTTTGTTGTTCTATGGGCATCGGTTGGATCTCTGAGCTCATTAATCTTCTCTTTTCCGCACTGCCCGAAACCGGGCATTGAATGAAGAGGTTTGGAGGGCTGGAGCAGAATTCCAAGGTGAGGCTGAGCCTCACTGTTTGGGGGACCCAAGCGTTGGTCGTGGATAATCCCCATTGGCGTTGAAAGTGATGAAGCCATCTGCCAATGGAGAAGGCAGTCTGGTAATCACTTGCCTCACCTGACGGGCCTATTGCTGGTTCCTCTAAATGGCTGCTTGGCCGGAGGCTGGCGTCTACCTCGATTCCGGAAGGTAGACCTGTCAGAAGGCTGGTCGAACCCTTAGGAATAGGGCCGGCGGAAGTAGGACCTGCTGGGCCTGGTCTCAGTCTGAAAGGGCTGCCTTCGAGAGTAAGGGGAATAACTGCGATCAGCCCGTCTATAAGAGGAAGGCATAACCTTACATTTGTCCTTGTCCTCCACTAATATTGGGTCCAATGCCTCTCCAAAAAGGGTAGACCCCTTATATGCCGCTGACGCAAGCTTCCACTTAGATTTCATATCCGCCCTCCAATGACGTAACCATAGGAGGCATCGAGATGTTACAGTGGAAGCTAGAGCTTGAGAAGCAAATTTCACTGCATCCAAAGATGCATCTGTGGAATATTCAGTGGCTGCTACCAATTTATTAATGTCTTGGTGTAGCCTAGTGTTGTCTGGCGGCAGCCGTTCCTGTAGTTGGTGCAGCCATATCAACGATGCCCGATTAAAGAAGGACGCCGATGTAGCAGCTTTAATGGCCCAAGTGGCCGCTTGGTGAATTTTACGGAAAAAGGAAAGTTCTGCCTTCCTGTCCTCTGTCCTCAATCCGTCCACTATGTCATTGGAGAGGACAGTGGAGGAAGTCAAGCTAGCCACCAGCGTATCTACAGACGGTAACTGAAGTAAATCCTGAAGATTTGGAGTGGAAGAGTAAAGTTTTTTGTTATGACCATTTGGTGCCGCTAGGGAACCAGGTTGGTTCTATGGTCTTTGTATCACCTCCGTGAAAAGCTGTGGGCAAGGAATAAACTCCTGCTCAGTTTTAGGAACTGTAAACAGTTCGTCATGTGGATAGGATGCTCCTTGTTGGTCAGATTGGCCCTCTGATACTCCAATATTAGTCATTACTTTGGCCTTATAAAGTAAGGACTTGAAGATGGAGGGGCGGAAGAGACCCGTAAATGCTGGTCTATCTGGTAACATCCCTTCATCGGAGAATTCCATGTCTCTGTGGTCATCATCATCCAACAAGGAATCCTCGCTATGGATGAAATCCTGCTGGCATGAGTAATCAGAATTTGGATCCACATATGCCAGGACCTGTGACTGAGGAATAGCCGGCAAGCAAGAAAACTGGGCTCCTTATTGAGTTCCAGCTGCCATAATTCTCAATATTGTCTCAGAAACTAGGGTCTGAATGTCGAAGGACAGACCCAGCTGCAGCCCCTCTCTGGCGCGGAGCCCCTCTGTGGTAGGGGTAAATGTCGCTTCAGGGGTGGGACGTCTCGCAGATGGTGGGACGTGAATATCAACCCCTGTACTTGCGGGCAAAACTGTAGGATCCCTTTGAGGACCCCCAACCACAGGTCGTTGGAAGACACCAGCTCCTGAGGAACAACTCTAGAAAGGGATGTTGACTTACCTGAAGTCCGTTTTATCCTCGCTGTGACGACATTCCACCGATTGGGTAATGTTTCACTATCATTTGATAGACTGAGTGCCATTCAAACTTCCTCTACAGCCTGGTCCCGCCCACGCCTTCTGTGCATGTCCAGTCTTTTTGCGAAGTCTTGTGTTCATAATTTTCAAGTCCGGATTAGTAACGGATAACTCTAGACCACCATGAAATTCGAAGGACACTCACCACAGTCGCTGTAGAGGAAGAGAAAACACAGCCCAACCCCGGCCAGGCGATGGAAAAGGAAAGGGAGGGACGGAATGTCATCGCAGCAAGGATAAAATGGACGTCCAGGTAAGTCAACGTCCCTTTTTCCCTCTCGCTGCTCCGACATTCCACCGATTGGGACATACCCAAGCCTGATATTACTGGGAGGGTGTCGAATCCATCTCCTGGCCCTGGGTGGAAATTGCAGATTGTAAAACTCTTCTACCGAAGGACGCATCTGCCGAAGCAAATAAATCCACTCGGTAATGTCGTATAAATGACGATATGGATGACCATGTGGCTGCTCTACAGATATCATCAATAGAAGCCTGAGCTGCCCAAGCGGCTGATGCAGCCGCACTGCGTGTTGAATGTGGCACTATGCCCCCTGAAACTTTGGAACCCTTTAGCTTATAAGCGTAAGCAATACATGCTTTAATCCATCTACCTATTGTTGTTGAGGTAACTCTTTGTCCCATAATAGATGGCAAAAAAGAGACCAGCAACGCCTCAGACTTGCGGAATGAAGCTGTTCTTATAATATAACATTTCAGTGCCCTACGAACATCCAATGTATAACACCTTTTCTCTAACGGATGTTTAGGATTTGGGCAGAAGTTAGGTAAGACAACTTCTTGAGTACAATGAAATAAGGAGTTAATTTTTGGTACAAAAACCGGATCCAGTCTCATGACCACCCTGTCTGGAAAGAAAATGCAAAGATCTTGCTGAATTGACAGTGCGGCCAATTCTGAAACCCTGTGAGCTGATGTCACTGCCAGCAGAAAGGCCAATTTCATTGTGAGATGTTTTAACTGTGTGTCCTTAAGCGGCTCGTATGGATCCGACATCAACGACTGTAATACTAGATTCAGGTCCCAAGTTGGATATCTGTGCACTGTTGGCTGTCTTAAATTTACGGCTCCGTGTAAGAATGATCTGATTCTAGGATCTTGGGATAACGAATGACCCGTCTGTATGAATTACTGTAGCCAGTGCAGCCACCTGGCGTCTTAATGTGGCTGGAGCCAGTCCTTTATCTAATCCTGATTGCAGAAATTTAAGAATGTCCTGAACCGTTACCGAAGTAGGATCTGTATGATTAGCAGCTGACCACTGAGCGAACTTTTTCCAAGACGCATTATAGATGCGTATGGTTGCTGGCTGCCTGGCTGCTTGAATAGTGGCGATGACATCATCTGACAACTGGTCTTTCATTAGCCTTATCCTTTCAAGCGCCAGACGGTCAACTGGAGCCAGTCTGGATTTGGATGGTAAACTGCTCCTTGACTCAGAGACCGTCTGCCCAGTGGTAACTTCCATGGCTGTTCGATCGATCGATCCTTTAGATCTGCGAACCACTCCCGGCGAGGCCAGTACGGTGCTACTAGAATAAGATCCGCTTTCTCCTCCATCATTTTCCGGATGACATGTGGAATGATGGGAATGGGGGGGAAATGCATATAGAAGCCCCTGAGGCCAGGGAACTCATAGAGCATCCTGCACTTCTGCTCCTGGAGCCGGAAACCTTGAGAAGAACCTCGGCAGCTGAGCGTTCTTTTCTGTGGCGAATAAATCCACAATTGGCATTCCGAACTTGTTGACAATCTGTTGAAACAGACTTGGCTATAATCTCCATTCTGCCTGGTCGATGATTCCTCTGCTCAGCCAATCCACCTGCTGATTTAGGTAGCCCGATATGTGCTCTGCTCGTTATTGACAAGGTGTAACGCTCTGCCCATGCCATTAGTCTTTCTGTCTCGTCCATGAGTGATTTTGATCTCGTGCCCCCCTGTCTGTTTAGATGGGCCTTTGTGGCCATATTGTCTGTTAGAACTAATACATGTTTCTGTGCTACTTGTTGTCGGAAATGCTGTAGTGCCAATCTGACTGCTCTCAATTCTAGCCAGTTTATGCTGTGTTGTTTCTCTACTTGAGACCATGTCCCCTGTGCTAGTTGAGATCCCAGGTGGGCCCCCCATCCTAGTAAACTGGCATCCGTGGTCAGTGTGATCCTGGATGGCTCTAGAAAAAGAGTCCCCGCACCGATAGCCGGGGAAAGCCACCACTTCAGCAATAGTCTCACCGCAGGTGGCACTACTATCTTGGTTATAGAGTCCGCTGTACCCTGCTTTTGGTAAGGTAACAGAAGCCATTGTAGCTTTCGAGATTGACGACGAGCCCAAGGCACAATGTTTATACATGAGATCAGTTTGCCCAAGAGCTGGGACAGCATAAGTAGGGATATAGTTTTGTGTGATAACACCTGTGATACCAGATTCCGAATGCTTGTTTGACGCTCGGGAGATAGATACACAAGACCCCTTCTGGAATCTATCACTGTTCCCAGATGCAATATTCGTGTTGTTGGTACAAGCTGACTCTTGGCCCAATTGATGGTTAATCCATGGTCCTGAAATAATTGAACAACCCTCTGTCTGCCCAAGTTTGCCTGATTTACTGACAAAGACAGGATCAATATATCGTCCAGATAACAGACAATTCTCACTGACTTTTCCTGAAGAGTCGCCGCAACAGCTGCCATCAATTTTGTGAAAGTCCACGGAGCGGGCGAAAGGCCAAATGGCAGAGTTCGGTATTGAAAATGCCGGTTTGCATAAGCGAATCTGAGGAATTGTCTGTGCGCCGGATATATGGGCACGTGCAGATATGACTCCTTCAGGTCGATGGA